>NC_069663.1:10377528-10977528 GCF_027244095.1 Hemicordylus capensis | reverse complement strand
CTTTATAGATAAGGTTGCCATATGGAAAAGAGGACCGGTCTCCTGTACCTTTAAGAGATACATGGAATTTCAGCAGGTGCGGCTTTTCTTCACCCTGCAGAGAAACTGCACCTGCTGAAATCCCCTCTCCCGTGCATCTCTTAAAGGTACAGGAGACCTGTCCTCTTTTGCATATGGCAGCCCTGCTTATGAAGGAAGTAGGCCCTGTGAAATGCTCTGTGCTTAATTTCTGAAATGACCAATGCTGGGGCCCAAGATTGCCTGGAGGTGACGATGTGGTGCTCTGAAAGCCCCCATCACAGCCTATATTCCAGGGTAGAGTGCTGGTACTGAAAAAGAACTGGCTCAAATTGAAGCACTGGGTCTGCTTCAGAAAAGCAGCCATGTTAAGTTGCTTCTAGATCAGAACCACTTAGCGCTGCTGAGGCATGACTTTTCCACAATAGAAAATTTAATTAAAATGGAAAATCCATAAAGCATTTAATATAGTTCTATATTATCCAGTAAGGTCCATCTCTGTGGTCAAGATCCTTCTGTAATGTTTACCCAGAAGTAAACCTCAGTCAGGAAAGTTTCCTAGACATTTTAATTAGAAGTTTTCTTATCGCAACTGCCACCTCTAATTGCTTCCTGCTCAGTATGGCCCTGGCATTACTGGTGAAATTGTGCCATAGTTCTTGTTCTCTGTCTGATGGGGAAGGAAGATTAATTACCTCTCACTATTTTTTCTTATTTTCTTTCTTTTATTGCAAAATAGCACCATTTTGCTTAAGGAAAGGCATAGGAAGAAATATTGGAAGGAAACCAGTAGTCGTATTCCCCACAGAAAAGAGCAACTTATGGGGCAATAAAGGGGAGGTACATCACTATTACTGGGTCATGATGTATAGGAATCAGAGACAGGAGAAGTTATTCCTTTCACTGGCGGAAGCTTCTAATTAAAGGTGCATAAGCCTTGGAAACCTTAATAGGGCTTTGCGGCTGGTGCTGCAATTGCATTTTAAATGCCTGGCTCATTATGAGCTGCTCATGCTTGTAAGGCCTAGGGGCCAACAGTGGCCCCCATCAACCCTAAGTGCAGCCCCCTGACTAATTTTTATTGTGCCTGTGTGATGCTTCAGCCAAGCCAAATACTCTGCACACTCTCCCTGGCACCATCAGAGATGGCCATTCTCACTATGTGGTGCTGTGCCTTGGCCAGTGCCAGCAAGGACCCTTTAAGGGAAATGGAGTCCTCTTGAGACCCTGCACCATCTTGGGAGGCATGCACAGAGTGCTGGGAAGTGCAGCCCTTCCCAGTGCTTTCCCCATAGAGCTCTTGAAGATCACTGCTCTGCCTTGGTCTGCTGGCTTGATTCCTGAATCTCGACAGATTGTCTGTTCTTCCAGTCCTGGTTCTGAATTTGCGCCCCCTAGTGACCACTTCCCACAGCTCAGCTCCTAACAGTTGGTTAGATACCAGCAATGTTTTCTGAGCTCAAGTTTGAAGAAAAACTTTGCGGGCTTTAAAGTTCTCAATTTATTTGGGCCAGTCTTTTTCAAGCCCCCATAGTTCTTCTCCGAGCCTAAGGTTGGAGCAGTTCACTGGCATCTGTATTAGCAAAGGAAGGGTGGCAAATCCACACTAAACAGCTAATTCAGAATCAGACTTTAGTCTATTTCCAGCAAAACAGACAACGGTCTCACTGTGGCATCTTCAACTGATTTCCAACCCAACCTAGCCCTATTATTTACTTAGAAGCAAGTCCAATTATTTCAAGTAAATGTAGCTCAGTTCGCATAATAAGATTGCAGCTTAATTATTGGGCTTTCATATGCAAAAGACTCCTTCATGAAACAGGCTCTTATGATTGCTCATACTGCAATAAATGAGTTGGCCTTTTAAAGCTGTCAACTTTTTTCTGGCAGTGCTCCTGTGGGCAGAGGCGTATCTAGGGAAAATAACACCTAGGGGAAGCACTGGAATTGTGCCCCCTGTCCAAACATCTGACACCCATCTTTCAGTTTACCATAATATCAGCTCAAAAATACAAGTCAAGCTCATTAATCTTTTAATATTTCAAAAACTATTTAGCAGTGGACGTAGCCAGACCAAAAAATGCTGGAAAACTACAAATTTCCGTATCCTGGGGCTCATGAAATACCCAAATACTATGTGGAGGTATACTTGGAAAACTAAATAGAAGTGCCTGTCTAATTCTTTACTATGCATTGTAGCATCACTATTACATAAGTTTTAAAAATAAATGGAGAATTTGACTTTTCCCAGATACTCTCAAAATAATTAAAGGATATGCAGAGTAAACTGTGTCACTGCTTGGAATATATTCTAATATTTCAGAAAGACAGTTAAAATGAGAGAAAGAGAGCAAGAAACTCCCAGTGGGCCTTAATACTAAGGATTTCACACTGATTCAAAGAAAACTCACCATTAATAGCCATATTATTAATTCATCACATTTAGCTCACTTATCACAAGAAGCAAAGTAAGAGCAAATGAATACAATCCTAGCTCATAAGCTTCAGCTCAGTATTCACAAGCCCTGATTCTCTGTACATAGTGCCAAATTGAATAGGCAGTGACTTATATTATATTAAATTTTTAAAAAATTACCTGTAGCCCCTTCAGGGGGCTTCCTAAAGGCCGTGGGGGGAGGGTCTGCTAGGATTCCCCCTCCCCCCACTGGCCTCTATGGCCTCGCAGGGCCCATTTGAGCCTGTGCAGTGGCCATTTTTAAAAATAATTTTGTTGTTTTTTAAAAAATGGCAGCTGAAAACAAAATGGCCATCGTGCATGCTCAAATGGCCTCTGTGAGGTCTGGCATGGCCTAGGGCCTCACAGAGGCCATTTGAGCATGCATGGTGGCCATTTTGTTTTTGGTGGCCATTTAATTTTTTTTTATTTTAAAAAATGGTGCCCCCCCTTCAATTGGCACCCAGGGTACGTGCCCTGCTTGCCACATCCTAGATACGCCCCTGCCTGTGGGTCATGTACAGACTAGTTTTCACACAGAAACTAGGATGTTTCAAATTCACACACACACACAAGCACACAGAGGAGAGAGGTGACTTTTGCTGCTCTCCCATTCCCTCTGTTGCCCTGATGTCCCCCCAAATATGTCGGCTCCCCAATCATCAGGGACACATTTTCGGGAGGCATTAGGACCGCAAAAGGAAGAGCGGATTAGCAAAAAGGGTGCATGAGTGAAATGTCCTTCCATATATGTGACACTAATCAGTAATGTGACCTGTGCTTTTAACAACTGTGTGCCATTAACAATCAGCAGATGGAGCTTTACCCAGCATGCAGAAGATAAAATTGGGGGGGACCACTATCTTGTCATGCAGCTAAGGAACAGGAGCCTTGCCAAAAGAAAGTTGGCAACCTCACTTGTGTGACATGGTCTCCCAGGACCATCCTTTGGTCTTTCCTACTTATTCTGTTCCACTCCAAATATTCTCTATGCCAGGGGTTCCTAATCTTTGGCCTCCAAATATTCTTGGATGACAACTCCAAGCATCCTTATCTACATTGGCCATTCTTGATGGGGATGATGGGAGTTGTAGTCCAATAACATCTGGGGGCCCAAGACTGGGGACATCTGGACTATGTGGCAACTACTTCTTTCCTTCTCCCCCACCCCACCCGCCCTTCATTCACTCCCTTCCAAGAAGCCACAGGATTCCCTCCACCCTTCACCAGACTTTGAAAGGAGGAAAGTAAAGTTTACCTACCCGGCACTCATGTGGCTTCTCGCCAGTGTGCACCAGATGGTGTTTCTGCAGGTGAGCCAGCTGAGTGAAGCGTTTTTTACAGATCCGGCACTGAAAGGGCCTCTCACCACTGTGCACCCTCAGGTGTACCTGTAGGGGACATTTCAGAATGAGCTTGGAAGGGATGGAGAGAATATTGTCAAGTTCAAACTCTACAAAAGCTCCTGTATCTTTAAGAGTTTCATGGATGAGAACATTCTGCCAGGTGCAGCTTTTCCCATCACTGTGTTGCACTGATGGGAAATGCCACACCTGGTTAAGTTTTCCCTTCTGGGCTACCCTTGAAAAGGCCTCTGGAGCCAATAAGCCTAAATGGGAGTTTGTAGCAGAGACAAAAACACCCCTCTTTCTGATTTTGGGTAGCTAAGCACCCATTGCCATGGCCACCAAGAGAAGAGTGATGTATCCTTTCTCCATCTGGCGTGCATGCACACCTGTTACTTCCGGCCACTTCTGACTGAGGATGGGCAAGGGGTGGCAGGAAGGTACGCTGCCACCCCGAACATTTTTACTAGGATGGAGCACCAGTGGGGGGAAAGCGGGGGTGGGTGGGAGAGTGCACCCTTCCCCACTCTTAAAGTCACACCCCGCCAGCTTCGAACCGCACATCCACAGTTCCGTGCACATCCCTATTCCACAGGGGTGAGGAAGAGGGTATCCTTGTCCCAACGCTAACCTGACAGAGTTTTAGCTAGTAGATGCATACACATGGGGTCTGCAGCAAAATGTTGTGGTCTGTCCAGTGCTCTTTGTAGCACAATCTGGGGCTCACAGACAAGGCTGCAGAGAGGTAACCCGAGGCAAAACATAACTTTGGGCTCTTCTCCTGCACCTCCCAATGCTGTTAATATCAACCACTAAACTGAGGGAGCTTTGCTTTGGAGGATTCTTGGACAGTTTGCCATCTTCCTCCCACCCTGTGTGCTTTCCTTGCACTGCTGCTCACAGAGGACATATTTTTCTCTTTTCTACCCTCTTGAAACCTTTCTCCACTGTCCTGTTTAGTGCTAAAAGGCTCAGGTGCATTCCTTTACTTTCTGGAGAGAGCAGAAATATTTTCCCCATCATTCCTATGGTGGGGAATAAAGCACTTTACAAGTTGCAATGTGCTCTCCTGAAAGAGGCAGTCTACAACTTTCTGATGAAGAGTATGCTATACTCAAAACAGGTTGGGTATAAAGAAACTATAGTGCAAATTAGGAATTGAATTTTCTTCTCTTGAGGTTCACTTTCTTGTGTTTTGGATTGAGGTTGGTTTGAGGCTGGTCATGTGTTTTGAGGTTGGTTTGAGGTTGCTCATGTGTTTTGGTTTGAGGCTGGAAAGTTTTTTCCTTTTCTGAGGAAAAAAGTCCCATCACCAAAACCCCAATAGTCTCTAAGGAAGTCAAAAACCCAATCATGTGTAAAGGGGGTGTAATTGCACATACACATATAATCTATGGTGTATTGCACACATACATACAAGCAATGTCTTGCACATACACATATGAGGGGACTCTCCTTCCATTCACAATCCACCTACCATAATTAGGGTTGTTTCATGAGTATTTTATAACAGGCCATGTCTGCAATGCCATCCCACCGGTCTGAAAGGTCAGATTTTGGCTTCTTTAGCCAAAATCAATGTAACACTGGAAGACATCGTGCTTACACAACTCCTGTGACACCACAAAGACTTGCAATGCAATTAACCACTGGGTGGAGTGGGAATGCAAAGTGTACAGTGCAGTACAAACTTCACAGCATGTTGTGGATGGGTGTCATGTAGCCACCCTGCCCAAAGCATTTACTGATGGTTTTGGGTCTATGGGGACGAATTAGTTAGTTGAATAAGATAAGGTGTATTCATGAACTGTATATGCATGAATTCATTGCTACTTGTATGTCAATGTTCTTGGATATACCTTAAGATTAGAAAGCTGCCCAAAGCCCTTGGCACAGATGTTGCACTCATATTTGACCTTGCCATTCTTCCTTTTCAGAGGGTAGGGCAAAGACTTGGTCTCATCTTGGGACGCTGGTGGATTGGTCTTCGGTGTATGGAGGTTGACAGTCTCATGCTGGTAGACAAGTTGGGAAGTAGCTTTCAACTGCTGAACTATGGAACCCTGTGAAAGGGCTGGGTGCCCATAGTTGGAGCCCAGAAATGAAAAGGTGCCAGCATGGATGGGAGAGAAAGAATTCTGCGGTTTCTTAGTGACTTGTTTTCCATATGGTGGGGTGGGAGGGAAGATGGTATGATATGCTCCTTGGTACAGAGGAGTTCTCTTTCCCAGGACATCCTGGGGAGACAAACTTATTAGAGGTATGATTTCTCTTGTGCTGGTCAGCGGCATCCCTGATGGAAAAGAGAAGGTGTGTGGGGCTGCTATGAATTTGGGGCAGGGGGCAGTGATTGTGCTACTGGCACAGTGGTAGGCCTGGGGCAGATTGCCCATTGCCTGGTTCCCAGAGCAGGAGAGGTTGCTAAGGTGAAGCGGAAGCTCGTCCTGTAGTGAAGTAGTTGGAATGTATGGGTGGCAGTTGGGCCCTTGCTGTTTTTCTGGATGTCTTTGGCTTGAAGAACCAGACTTCTCAGACCAGACTTCAGCAACTTCCTCTCCAGATGCATCATGGGAAGAGTTAAGCTTCGTGGGTTGATCTTCGACTCTACAGGGAGCCTGCACCGTTGAATCCATGTTTTGGTTTTTTGCTCCCTTTGGTGGCCCATCTTGTTCTAGCTCTTCAATGTCAATTCTCTCTTCCTCATCACTATTTTCATCCTTCTTTGTGTAAATAGCAGTACAATTGCAGTCATCTTTGGAGTTATCCAGCAGTGGTCTAGTGATCGCCGGCTCTGCTGGGAAATCCCTTGAGTCTAGATAATCTGCAAAGAAAGAAGCAAGCCTACTTACTTAAAACCTTGCTCTTTATCTTGAAATTAATGCAGCAGAGGCACATGTATATCTATCTATATGACTCCATTGTTTTCAAATATACCTTCCACAATCAGGGCACCTCTTTTTAAAAGCCCTGAAACAAATATCTTGTATCAGATATTAGACAAACTACATATTACACTAAAGTTATGTAAAACAAAGCCCTTTTGGTCCTTCTCCTTTGCAAAGCACCCTTGATAGCGCATGATTGGCAATGGAGAAGGGATGGGGAGGAAAACAAATGCTTAATCCTTCCTCTGCCAGCTGCTTTTTTTCTTAATACAGTATTCACACATAGCTTCATGCTGCAGGGTAAATGTTGAGCGAAGCCACTTCGAATTACACTCGCGGAATGAGGGAAGCAGCCCCTCCCCTCTGCTCTCTGGTTTTCTTTTGGTGCAGGTTTACATCGCATGCCTCTGTGTTTTCCTTCTAGCCAATGGTGGGGGGAGAGATTTCTAAAGCCTACATCTGCATTCCTAAAAGAGTGTATTATGTTAATGATTCTACATCAGTTCCTCTCCCTATTTGCTTATGCGTTTTCAGAAAAACTCGCTTAAAACCACCATTTAAAAAACCCGGAAATACATCGAGATAAGCTAGAATTCGGAAGACAAAGTCTGATTTGTGTGTGGAGTGGGTCCAAGGATCTTGAAGGGACTTCGGGGTAAATTTGGCTGGCATGTGAACGCACATACTCTCTTCTGGAGGAGATTCGGGGTAACAGCCCTGCTTGTTAAACCTCCTGCTAACTAGGAGGAAGCACCTTTTCAAGTGGTGACTCAATTTAGTAGGGGAAAAGCAACTGTCCCTATCCAACCCCAGCACAGCATCCCTCCAGTGGCTGGTGTCTCCACTGTTTTTCTTTTTAGACCCTGAGCTTATTGGGACAGGAAAACATCCTTTTCTTATTCTCCCCCTACCTTCTATGTGAATACTCTATAGTTTTATTCTTTTTTCTGTGTAAACTGTTTTGAGAATGTATTTGATGCAAAGTCGTTGAAAAGTATATAAATAACACTCTACATACTATCCATATACTGTTTCTGAAAGTGTTGAAATTTGGGATCCTTATGGATGGAGATACTCTGGTTTCTCTTCAGATTGTATAAATCTTTATGGATGGAGAACCTGCCTGTGGGTGAGTGGGAGGTACCAGCAGATATGTTGATGTTCAAGAAATTTGAAGGGGGAAAACTTAAGGGGGGCAGACACACCCACCCACCCAAACTGCAGTGCCACTATGTAAATCAGTGGGATTGAATGTTCCCCAAGCTAATGGTACTGAGTAGTCGGGGCAGGGAAGATGGTTTGAACAAAAAGAGCAGGAAGCCTCTCAGCTTGAAGGATACCCCTCAGGACCCTCACAGCCCCTTCTGCTTCTGAGGGGCAAAGCCATCTAATAGTCTCCACAGAAGAAAATGCTGGAACTCTGTGGCTCCTTCACCAATCAGGTAACCCAGTTCTGTTTCTGAAGGGGAAGGAGTTTGAAACAGTTAATATTTTGGTGCCATGAAGTACTGCCCTCCCTGGTGCTGGTGGGCAAGTTCTGAGGGGATCTCCTCACCACTTCCCAGCTTTATGGGAACACTCTGGAGGTTCAACTAACAACAATAAGACAAGGGAATAAACGTGCCTTAGCCCACTCTGTAGCAGTTGCACAAAACGGAAGAGCCCTGCTTCTGAACATTAACTCTTCAAGCCTTAGAACTGGATAAAAAGGTGGTGGAACTGAGCACCAGTGCCGCCACCCCCAACCCACAGAACCCCCAGAAAACAGGGAAGAAGAAAAAAATGCATATGAAGCAAGACCCAAGTTAGGGGAGGGACTCCTGTCTTTCTTGACGTTTGCTTTGTCACCATGCACAGGCAGAGGCAACAGGTGGACACCTGGAATATGCTGCAACATTTTGTTGCAGGTCCATTTTTCTAATAATAATGCTGATGATCCTGGGAGCGACAAGATACTTCTTGCCCAAATTTGTGTTATTCAAGACACGGGCAAGAGTTATGTCCACCAGCTCCAGCATCCTCACCTGGTGTAACTGCTACTTCCCCTGTGAGGAGGCACTGCAAGTTCCCAGAAGCCCCATGGGGGTACCAGACCAAAAGTTCAGCTCCAGCTGGGATGGGTGTTATTGTGTAGAAATAGATTTCCAGGTTGTGCTGGCAGGCCACAAGGTTCTGGGCTGAAAGGGTAGGAGCTGGATTAACATAGCACATCCAGTTGCTGCAGTATAGGTCGTTCACATCCAGGAAGTGGTGAAGCTCTCCACTTGCAGTGAAAACCTGGGCAGGAAGGAAGAACGGTGGGGAGGGGAGAGGGATGGAGAGAGCAAGAGCAAATGATACACTCTAATTAATAAAACTTAGCATTTGTATAGTGCTTTTAAATGGTCAAAGTGTTTTATATGCATTATCTTGCTATAAATTTATCAATCTGCTCTAGTATATTCCCTGGTATCCAATGCACACTACTGATCATATCAAAGGCAGAGGTGTTCTTCTTATCCCTGGACTTGGGGCCAAAGTCCAGGGCTTCTGCAGCCTCTGGGCCCCCCAAAATCCTCTTTAGTCTGTCCCGGGTGATGTGGTTGCTCGGTGGAGTTTGATACTTTTTATTGTTTGTTTGTTTTGATTTCTATACTGCCCTTCCAAAAATGGCTCAGGGCGGTTTACACAGAGAAATAACAAAAAAGGGCTCACAGTTTAAAAGATCCAGTGTGGTGTAGTGGTTAGAGTGCTGGACTAGGACTGAGGAGACCTGAGTTCAAATCCCCATTCAGCCATGATATGAACTGGGTGACTCTGGGCCAGTCACTTCTCTCTCAGCCTAACCTACTTCACAGGGTTGTTGTGAGGAGAAACCTAAGTATGTAGTACACCACTCTGGGCTCCTTGGAGGAAGAGTGGGAGATAAAATGTAAATAATAAACTGGAACCCACACGGATGGCTGGGAAAGTGCATGTAGTATGTAGACCACCGCTCTGGGCTCCTTGGAGGAAGAGCGGGATATAAAATGTAAAAAGTAAATAAAGAATAATAAAATAAAAAGAAACATAAGATAGACACCAGCAACAGCCACTGGAGGGATGCTGTGCTGGGGATGGATAGGGCCAGTTACTCTCCCCTGCTAAATAAAGAGAATCACCATGTTAAAAAGGTGCCTCTTTGCCAAGTTAGCAGGGGTTAGCCAAGTTAGCAAATCAGTGCTTAATTTGCAGGGGAGGGGCCCCCTCCAAAGGCTTTTAAGTCCAGGCTCCAAAACTACCTAGGTGCACCTCTGATCAAAGGCACACTAACTGATCTATAGTTGCCCTGATTCTCCTTTTCTCTCTTTTTGAAGATTGGGACAACATTAGCTTGTCTCCAGCCATGTAGCACTTCACACATTCTCCATGATTTCTCAAAGACAGAGGATCTGAAAGTAGGATTGGCGGCTCTGAAGCTATCTTTATTTCCAGCCCTCCCACCACCAACCCAGCATCAACGTTGTTCACAGCATCAGCCCATCAGAATCTCCATGGTTTTTCCCAATCTGTTTTTGAGATTGATGCCCATGCCTGGAGACTCCGGGCCAGTCTTGGAGGGCTGGCACTCTAATCGGAGATGACATGCAAGTTCTTTTGGTGTCCTAGGTGACCATTCTGAAAATATGGACTCATTTAAGGCAGCTAGGTGTTTATCTTTATCATTCTTGAATGAACTGATCTCTTTATCATTCTTGAATGAACTAATCCCGTTACCATTCACACTGCTTTTGTAAGTGTGAATGCAATTTTCTGTTTGAGAGAATAAAGGTTGCAACTCCCCACCTTCACATAGGCAGCAGAGCTAGAACCAACCACCTTCAATTCTCCAAACAACTCTGGCCAAGCAACCACAGGCCATCCAGGAAGCCACAAAACCAGAAAGAAAAAATATGTTGTGGAGAAAGTAAAGAAGAGTAAACTGGAGAAGGAAAGCATGTCAAAAGGGGGAGAATTGTGCAGAAAAGAGTGGATTTTAAAGAAACCATTAATAAAATAGTGGGTTAGACAGACAGACAGTTCACATGATCTTTAATGGGGTAGGACAAGGGTCCCTCCCAGCTTTGGGGGTTGTGTGCACTCCCGATTTTTGGCCGTGTGCTAGCGAAGCCTAGGGGGAGGTAGTGATGGCCTACAAGCCAGGAGCTGCATAAGGCAGTGCCACCCTATCCAGCACTTGTACCCAACATTTTAACGAGGTAGGAGGAAAAGTCATCCTACTCAGCTCCTGTCTCACAGAAGGTGTCACAGACAACCACTCTCTACTTCTTCTCCCTTAGTTTTTGTTAGTACACCACCACCACCACCACCACCCACCACCACCATTACTACTGGTATTTATATAGCACTCTTCAACCAAGGTTCTCAAAGTAGTGTAAATATAAAAATGAATACATAAATAAGATGGCCCCCTGTCCCCAAAGAGCTCACAATATAAAAAGAAACAAAAGGCAGATACCAGCAATAGCCACTAGAGGGATGCTGTGCTGGGGCTGGATAGGGCCAGTTGCTCTCCCCCTGCTAAATATAAGAGAATCAGCACTTTAAAAGGTGCTCCTTTGTGCAGTTAGCAGGGGTTCCTTGTTCAGTTAGCAGGTACATGACCAGGTACACAGCTACTGCGGCTGTGTGGGATGCTTGTCCTATCCTGTTAACGATCATGTGAATGGGCTTAGAGGGTAGTGGGAGGGACTCTCCTCCCAACAACCCTGTGAAGTAGGTTAGGCTGAGAGAGAAGTGACTGGCCCAGAGTTGCCCAGCTCATATCATGGCTGAATGGGGATTTGAACTCGGGTCTCCCCAGTCCTAGTCTAGCACTCTAACCACTATGCCATGCTGGCTCTCAGTTTAGTAACAGAGGCTCCTCCAGTTCCTGAAATGAAAGGTATTGCACAGAGCTGGCCATTTCGGGACCACTTGTATCTCTGTGGCAACAGGGCGGTGGTCCACATTTATCCGAATCAGACTTTCCAGCACACAGGCCTAGCAATACGGAAGCTGGCCATTCTTGTTTCACATTAGATCTGCACAAATCTACTGTGCTGTCATCACTGGAATTATTTTGCTACACGGTAGCAGTTTTGATCTGGGTTCCCTTATGCCTGGCTATGCATGTGTGCACAAGGGTTCATATGGGTAATTCCTTTATCTGACCTAACTGGGAGCCATTCTGTCTTCTGTGACCATTACTCACTTTCCAGAAGTGCTTCCTGTCTGCATTCTTTGGAATATTCTGCCTGGTGTAGCTTTTCCCGACTAGAGGGCCAAAGCATGTGCCTTGGGGGATGTACTCTCTGCTGATCACAGCCACGACCTGTAGAAGGATCAAGAGTTAGTGTATGAGGTCAGCCCAGGCTCCTTGTTTCTCTACCTCCAGGGATTCCCATCCTTGAGTCCCCAGGAGTTGATGGAGTGCAACTCCCATTGTTCCCAGCCACAATGGCCAAAGTCTTGAAGACCCCTCCAGCTACTACATATGCCAAAGACTAAACGCCATTGTGGCTGGGGATGGTGGAAGTTGAAATTGTTAAATTGTTTTAAGTTTTTTGTATATGTTTTAAACTTGCTTTATGCTATTGTTAACCACCCAGAGACCAAAGTTTGGGGCAGTGTACAAATTTGTTTAAATAAACAAACAAATAAATAAAATAACTTCAACAACATCTGCGGTGCGGACCCAAGGATGAGAACACCTGCTCCAACTTCTACGTACCCTCCAATATTTGTTCTATACCCATGAAGTAAGAACATGGAAATCAGAACACGGTGATTCCAATGAGCATTGCTCTTATAGTCTGATGCTGTAGAAACTCATGTTTCTACAGCATCAGAAACTATATGAATGGTGAAAAGCTGTGAATGGTGGGAGAAGAACTCCCTTCTGTGACTGGTATTTCTTCCTCTTTTAGTATCATGGCTGAATGGGGATTTGAACTCAGGTCTCCCCGGCCCTAGTCCAGCACTCTAACCACTACGCCACATTGGCTCTCTAGTGAAGGATGGCAGGACTGTGAATTTAATTCAAAGCAAATAGGTCAATCTATTGATTTTTAATGATTTTTTTTTTAAAAAATCAGTTATTCTAAGAGGTGACTTTAATTATTTTGCTGCAATTCTTTGATGTTAGTGCAATTTTGGTTTAATCTTTAAAAATTCATTAAAAATCAATGGATTGACTGATTAATTTGAAATGAAATACACAGAGTCCTGCCATCCTTCACTACCTATTTGCCAAATTTCAGAGCTCTCTGCCCATCCATAACTACTCCTAATTTTTTCTCTTTCCCCCCTAGACTGTGCATACACAGTGCACAGGTGAATGCACCAATAGGTGCATTCTGCAGCTGTTCTGGCCAGAAATAGGTAGGATGGATGGGGAGAAGTCTGTCATATGAACGAGCCTAAGGTAAAAAGCCATTATCAACCGCAATAAAAAGCAGCAATGTGAATGGCCCAGATTTACTCTGATTTATGCTTTTTTATGCTTATATGTGCTTTATCTACTTTCATCCTAAACCACCCTTACATGGCTTCCTCCCGCAGTAAAGCTTCCTATCTGGGAAACCTCCAGGATTCTTTAGAGGAAGGTATAATTTAATTAAATCAAGATAAAATGCCCCCTTCAGCTTTTGCTTTGGTGGCTTCTCCAGATTGTGGCCATGGCCACAGCACAAGACCTTTGCTCTGGATTTGGCAATCCAGTTTATCTGAGGCAATCAGAATCACAATCAGAAGGCTCCCTCTGGCTTGCAGTCATTGGCAAATGAATAGGAGCAGAAAACTGTGCAAACAGTAGGGGTGAGGCCATAACACAGTGACAGAGCAGAGCACCCACTTGGCATACAAAAAAGGCCCCAGGTTCAGTCCCTTGGAACTCTGGTGTGCTAGACTAGTCAAAGCAGACAATACTGTCTGAGACGAACTAATGGTCTGACTTGCTGTGGTCCTATCCCTCTGGCTGAGAATGGCCTCTGTTCTCTCTTGGTGGTGGTGGTGGTGGTGGGTGGGTGAATAACAACCACCTTATGTTTGTTCTGCATTTTCTGAATATTCAAAGTGGTTCACACATATTATCTCTGTTATGGGCTTCACAACTCAAATGCCCTGGTGGGCCGGAACCACCCACAACTTGGCATGGAGGGGCTGAGGTCAATTTTTAGCACATTATTACATTCCAGTCAAAACTTGTGAATCTAGCCCCCCCCCCGTCAATGAACCCATAGCTTTAACCAAGAATAGCAGCCAGAAAATAGGTCCTGTACCTGCTCAGTCAGTGGGGCCCCTGGAGTGCAAGCCAGACCAAAATAAATGTCAACTCTTCTCCTCTCCCTAAATTATTGCTGCTTTCAGGCTGCAATCCTAGGCATGCTTACATGGGAGTAAGTCTCACTGGGTACAAGGAACATATTTATGAGGAAACAGGCATATAATGGTGCTATAAGGCAGTTTCCAGCTCCTGTGTTGCTGCAGGATACATGGGGGCAGGGGCGTATCTAGGGTGGGGCAGGCAGGGCATGTGCCCCGGGCACCACTTGAAGGGGGGGACAATTTCTTAAAATTAAAAAATTAAATAAAATGGCCACCAAAAACAAAATGGCCACTGGGCATGCTCAAATGGCCTCTGTGAGGCCCTAGGGCATGCCACGCCTTGCAGAGGCCATTTGAACATGCACAGTGGCCATTTTGTTTTCAGCGGCCATTTTTTAAAAAAATAATATTTTTAAAAATGACCACCGCACATGCTCAAATGGTGCCTGTGAGGCCCTAGAGGCCAGTGGGAGGAGGGGGAAACTTTGCAGACCCCCCACAGCCTTTAAGAAGTCCCCCAAAGGGGCTACAGGTAATTTTTTTTTTTAAAAAAATATGTCACTGTACACATATTCAGATTGGCACTATGTACAGAGAATCAGGGCTTGTGAATACTGAGCTGAAGTTTATGAGCTGAGATTGTATCCATTTGCTCTTATTTTGCTTCTTGTGATAAGTGAGTTAAATGTGATGTCTTAAAAATATGGCTATTAATGGTGAGTTTGTCTTTGAATCAATGTGAAATCCTTAGTATTAAGGCCCACTGGGAGTTTCTTGCTCTTTCTCTCATTTTTACTGTCTTTCTGAAATACTCGAATATATTCCAAGCAGTGACACAGTTTACTCTGCATATCGTTTAATTATTTTCAGAATATCTGAAGTATGTGAACTGCCCTGAGCCGTATTGGAAGGGCGGTATATAAATCTAATAAATAAATAAATAAATAAATAAATAAATAAATCCGGGAAAAGTCAAATTCTCCATTTATTTTTAAAACTTATGTAATCGTGATGCTCCAATGCATAGCAGAGAATTAGACAGGCACTTCTTTTAGTTTTTCCAAGTACACCTCCGCATAATATCTGGGGATTTCATGAGCCCCAGCATACTGAAATTTGTAGTTTTCCAGCATTTTCTTGGTCTGGCTACATCCACTGCTAAGTAGTTTTTGAAATATTAAAAGATTAACAAGCTTGACCTGTATTTTTCAGCTGACATTAAGGTAAAGTTATCTGAAAGATAGGAGTCAGATGCTTGGACAGGGGGCGCAATTTCAGTGCTTGCCCTAGGCGCTATTTTCCCTAGATACGCCTCTGTGTGGGGGCCAGTAAAATAGTCCCTGCGGGCCGAATCTGGTCCCTGGGCCTTATGTTGTGCAGGCCGGCTAGAACAAAATTGTAAGACATGCTGGTGTTATTACTGCCATGTTACAGACTCAGTGGGTGGGCTTGAGGCGAAGAAGCAATGCCTTGCTTATGGCCGTAGAGTGAGTTCACAAAAAAGAAGGTTTGAAGCAGGGGAGTCCTGGTTCACAGCTCACTCTCTGAGCCACGATGCTACAGTGGCATCCGAGAACATCTGAGTCACTGCTAGAAAACAGCCCTTGTGTTAGGTGTGGACTGGTAGAGGCTTTAGGCAGTTGTTGGCAGAAGGAGTGATGGAGCTGAAAGCAGGGAAAGGCCAGATGTGGAGGGCACCAATTGGCAAGTTTCTGCAAAGTCCTCCGTTCCTCAGAGCACTTTTGCAACTTTTTTAAAAAAATATGTAGTTTCTTCGAATATGGTGAAGCATGAGCATATAAACAAACATACAAGTGCCACTACTTTAAAAGTTGGGGGGTGGAGGGAAGGATACACACTTTGCTTTAAGTATAAGATGCAGTACATGCCTGAACCAGGGTTTAATGGATATTTCTGGCACGCAAACTGCAAAGTTAGGCTCACACTGTGGGTGAGGAACCCACTTGTGATTGTTCTTTAAATATTACGCCTGTCTTTACCCTCACGTTCTTTGGTGAGAGGAAGCTGGCTGTGCAGAGCTGTTGCTTTGTGAGTGTCTCAGAGGTCCACACTCAACTCAGAACTCCTTAAAGTCCTCCTTCTTTCTTTCTAGTGGTCATTGTCACAGAGAAAATGGTTACAACCATGCAAGGAGCATCTGCTAAAAATGGAAGGTCTTTAGGTCAGGTGAATCTGCTGGAGCTTTCTGGACACTGCTCTTTTGCTATTCCTGCAGACACCGGTGGCTATGCAATCTGTATAGGATGGAATGGAAAGAAGACACACCAGACGGGCCATGATGCAGGTCAAGGAGATGGTGCTGATCAGGTGAGAAGAGGGAGGAATGGGAATAATGGGTGGTGGAGGGGAAGAAAGGAAAGTTGTGTGGCCAAGTCTGGGGAGATATAGTCTGGGGAAGGGGTGCAAAGCTGAGTCCCTGACTCAGGGAATGAGACAGCTAAACATCCATCCTGGGAGGCTGCTGATGTTACCTTATTGTTGCTGTTATGCTGGAAAACCAGGTTCTGGGGCAAAGAAGCTTGTGCACATGGGAGATTGGGATGCAACTCATACGGCTGGTCTTTCACAATGTAGGTGCACCACTCCTCAAACGTTGCCTCCCTCCATGGGGTCTGGGCCTTTTCTTTCATTCTTCTCTTCTCTGCCACAATAGGGCAACGCCTGGCATAGGAGAGGCAGAAACACAATGGAGAATGAGAAACACATCTGGGCAAGCCTAGATATTAGAGGCCATGGGACATTGCAGGGAGTTGCACATCCGACCTTGGTTCTGTCTACAAATCCTGTTTTTCTTTTCTTATCTCATATTATTTGCTGTTGAAATAATTGTTTTTAATAATGTGCAGTTTCAGTTAAGATTGAATATATTGTATGTTAACCGAGATATGGGCAGGGAGCGGATACAAATCCCAAAGCAGAGAGAAGAACAAGGTAGGAGAGCTTGTGGGGAAGAGAGCTGGGCTTGTGGCAGTGAGCATTCATTATCCCCTCTGCTAAGCAGTGTCTGCCTTGGTTTGCATTTTGGTTGGGTGACTACATGTGAGCACCGTAAGATATTGCTTAAGATACAGCTTAAGGGTATTTGCATGCTTGCCTTTAGGAAGTCTCAGTCAGGTTCACTCCCTGGCATCTCCAGTTAGGACTGGGAGAGTGTCCTGCCTGAAACCTTGCAAAAGCTGCTGTCAATCAGTATAGACCACACTGAGCTAGGGTCTGACTCCATAAGGCAGCTTTCTGTGTTCTAAAGGCCAGGGAGAGAAACAATCCATTAACAGGTATATTGTATTGCCCATGTTCACAAAAGGAGTAGCATTTTGTTTTCTGTTTTTTGTAGGATCAGAAGATCATCCTAATGGCACTGTAGGATCAACTGAATATGTGCAGAGAAGTACCATATTAATTGGTAAGTGCATTCTTCTCTCTTTTCTTGTTCATAACAATGTCCATCTATGTCTAAGGCTGAGTTCTTGCATTTATTGTATTGTAGGGGATGGAGAAGATTAGACTTTCCGAGCTTAAAGGATCAATTTTTTAAAAAATCAACACTACACTAAGGCAAAGTGCTTTTTAATATGTGAGTGAATATTGGTTCATCTAATTTATTTATGTATTTATTTATTTGATTTCTATGCCGCCCTTCCAAAAATGGCTCAGGGCTGTTTACACAGAGAAATAATAAATAAATAAGATGGATCCCTGTCCCCAAAGGGCTCCCAATCTAAAAATAAACCTAAGATAGATGCCAGCAACAATCACCGGAGGTACTGTGCTGGGGGGTGGATAAGGCAAGTTACTCTCCCCCTACTAAATAAATCTGGATAGCTTTTCCTCCTACCTTGCTTCCACACAATCACTTCTACCCAGGTTTCCCTCTTACCTTGCTTCCACACAACCAAAAATTGGGAGTGCACACAGCTCCCAAATCTGGATAGAACACAGTTTTTGATTGTGTGAATGACCTCATTATTTGTTACAATGCCTCTCCTCTCAATTTCTGTAGCTGTGCAATCCTCAAGGACACATTTGTAGAAGGCACAGAGCACTGCAGAGGTAGCAAATATTGCTGATAATTGCTCTGCCTCTTTGTGTGTGTTATGGTAGTAAAGAATCCTCTGGGTGCATTCAGAGCAGCCTGCTGCAGTGAATCCTCACTTCGTTAGTCAGGAAGTCAGCCAACGTTTTTTGTTTATTTTGGGTTCTATGGTTTGTTTCTGTGCCCTAACCTTTCCTCCTTGTTCTTGATAAATTAATAAAACAACATTGGTTGTTCATATTATCCTAGATCTAGAATATGCTTTGCAGGATGTGTTGGATATGATCTGGAGAGAGAATTTTCATCAGCCTCAGAACAACTCTTGGATGATGCTATCTAGATAGTAAATACAACCACAGGAAGGAAATGTGGGGGAACTCTGAGCCGGTTCTCATCCAGAGAGGATAGGGAAGATTGGTTGCAGAGTTGGTCCTTGACTAGAAATCATTAAAGGTAGTAGGTTCTCAAGGTATCTCTAGTCAAGGTCCCTCGATTAGAAATCTTTTAAGGTAGTAGGTTCTCAAAGTTGGATCCCCAGTTTTTGCTGAACAACAACTGGAGTCAATAACCTATGGCATTTGTGCCAAAAGGGGCATACAATATGATTTTTAGTGGCACTCACACTGCACCACTGAATTTAGCAGGAGCCGGTTCTTCTGTGGTTGATCATCTTTTGCCCCATGTCCAGAGAGGAACACCAGACTTCCTCCACATCTATATATAGGGATGGACATAATCAGTGGGAGTTTCTCAGAAATTCTGCTTGTCCAGGCACAACCAAGCAGGTTAACTGGCAAGAGATTCATTTTAATTAATTTTAAGTTAAGCTTATTAAGTATTTTAAAAACATTGTTTACGTTACCCACAACAATAATTTGATTATATAGAGAGACCTTCTACATTAAATTGTGTTACTGCAAAACCTTAAATTAGAGTGAATAAATGAAGACTTGGCACATCACTTCTGAAAGGTTGCCAGTCCCTGGACTATAACATCCCATTGCCAAAGCCATGGTGGCTGGGGATGATGGGGATTGTAGTCCAACAACGTTTGAGGACCCAAGTTTGAGAACCCCTCCTTTAAAGGAAAGTCCCTCCTGACTGTGCCTGATGAGCATAAGAAGGAGGTGATGGCAGCATTTGGCTGAGTGTAGGATAGGATGAAAGTCTAGAAGTTACCCTGGGATTACCACACTGCTAATGAGCTAATTGTCATATAAACCATATATAATCCATTCTGAGAAAAGCTCCGAAGGAGGTCATTAAAATTCCCATATTGCAGATTGAAGGCTATGATTTGTCCTGTGTCAGTCATCAAGTTGCTATCTGAATTGGCATTTGAGAAATCTGTTCTTCTCAAGGATGTGCCAACATGATGCCCTGCCATGGAGTCACCACCAATGATCTATTAGGTGTTTTGAAAAATTTTTGTGGATTTTTTTGGTGGAAAATAAAGTCATACTTCCTGATTACCTACAGATACCAAATTTTGCATACACAATCCTGGCACTTATAGCTGAATGAACTCTTGTTTCCCACCAGAATATGCTACACAAACTATTAAATAATCTGTATGAGTATTCAGAATAAATTCTGAATATAACCATCTTTATTTTATTTTATTTTATTTTATTTTATTTTATTTTATTTTACCCAAACTTCTGTCTCTGGGTAGCTTACAGCAACATAAACAAATTAAAACCTTAAAGCAATTTAAATGTACAAGTCGAGTTAAAAAGCTTGAGTGAATAAATGTGTCCTTAGAGACTTTTAAAAAGTTGTCAGAGATGGGGAGGCTCTTATTTCAGCAGGGAGTGCATTCCAGAGTCTTGGGGTGGCAAAAGAGAAGGCCCGTCCCTGTGTAGCCGCCAGACGAGCTGGGCACTTTCCAGACTAGCTGCTCAACAGCAGCAAAATGCCTCTGTTCAGGCAAGTTGCTTATTGCCAGAGACCAACCTGGCTGTCGCATTCTGTACCAACTGCAGTTTCTGGACTATGTACAAAGGCAGCCCCACATAGAGCACTTTGCAGTAGTCAAGTCTGGAGACTACCAGCATATGTGCCATGGTTCTGAGGTTGTTTATCTCAAGAAAGTGGCATATCAACTGGCATATCAGCCAAAGCTGATAGAAAGCACTTCTGGCCACTGCCTCAACCTGAGACACCAGTGAGAGGTTTGTATTCAGAAGCACTCCCAAACTGTGTACCTGTTCCTTCTAGGGAAGTATGACCCCATCCAGAACCAGCAGATCAAAATAGTCTCCATAGTCCCAACCCCACACAATAAGTACCTTTGTCTTATTTGAATTCAGTCTTGTTATCCCTCATCCAGCCCATCACTACCTCCAGGCATTAGGGAGCTTATGCCTTCTCCTGATGATAGTGACATGGAGAAATAGATCTGGGTGACATCAGCATACTGATAATAAAAGTAAATGTCAATTTTGACTCCTGGTGCCCACAGAGGCCTGTGGTTTTCTTTGATAGAATACAGGAGGGGTTTACCATTGCTTCCTCCCGTGCAGTATGAGATGATGCCTTTCAGCATCTTCTTGTATCGCTGCTCCCCTATATAGTAGCAGCGGGGATTCAAACCGGCAACCTTCTGCTTGTGTGTGCTTTGCCATGCTAAGGCAAAAGAACGAGAATATTTTATTTAATACATTATTAACTATACTACACTGCCTTATCCCTGGGTGCTGCAACCCTCCCCCCTCTGGATTCAACAGACGGGCGATTCTGTTCTAGGGAGGAGAGCTGGTCTTGTGGTAGCAAACATGACTTAACCCCTTTGCTAAGCAGGGTCTGCCTTGGTTGCATATGTGGGAAACAAAGATGCACCTAGGCAATTTTGAAGCCTGGACCTAAAGGCCTTCAGAGCCCCTGCCCCCCACTGCAAATTAAGCATCATCATGCTCTGCCGGGTGACCACACCACCACAGACTAAAGAGGAATTGGGGGCCCTAGGGGCAGTGGAGGCCCTGGATATCGTCCTCAAAGTCCAGGGGTAAGAGCGTTTCTGGTGGGAGACGACATGCATGAGCACTGTAAGATATTCCCCTGAGGGGATGGAGCTGCTCTGGGAAGAGCAGAAGGTTCCAGGTTCCCTCCCTGGCAGCATCTCTAGATGGGGCTGAGAGAGACTCCTACCTGCAACCTTGGAGAAGCCGCTGCCAGCCTGTGAAGACAATACTGAGCTAGATGGACCAATGGTCTGACTTGGTATATGGCAAATTCCTATATTCCTATTCATCAATATGAGGAGCTTGAAGTGCATGACTAGAGAATACATTGTCCACAATAAGCAAATAGATGTTGGAGCTGATCTGTAGGCACCTGACAGTAGGGGTGAGTGGGGCAGGAATTAACACTAGTAAAGCATGTCATTGCCCAGAGTCCAGGCAAACTCTCAGCCTGAACAGGAAGACTATTGTCCTTTCTAGGCTGAGCCAGGGTCTCCAGAAGCAAATCAGACTTCAGACAGCAATGAGGGCCAGAGCCAAGCAAAGCAACAAGGGCTGTGTAATGCAATATAGGAGAATATTGCTCCAGCAGTAGCATAGCTGGGTTGCAGGTGCTGCGGGGGCAAATCTAGACAATGGCCTCTTGCTTCCTGTTACCCCTTCGCTCACTCCCTGCCGTTCCATTCGCTGTTCCCTCTATGCTTGCTGAGGCCGCTGGGGGAGGAGGCAGATCTCTCGCTGTAATCTGGCCTCCCGTGTGGCTGCTCTGCTGCTCAGTACACACGGTGGCCATTTGAGGGGTCTGCAGGCAAAAACTTGCTGACCCCTTCAAATGGGGTCTTGCCTGCGGACCCCTCAAATGGCCACTGCATGTATGTGCATTGGCCAGCCAACATGGAATTGGGGTCAGTGAAGTCTGGTAGAAGGGTTGTGGCAGGATGGAAGGGTAGTGGCAGTAGCGGTAGTGGCAGGATGGAAGTGGTAGTGGGTAGTGGTAGTGGCAGGATGGAAGTCTAGTGGAAGGATAGTGGCAGGATGCAGTGTAGTGGCAGGGGACCGCAAAAGAGGGAAAACAAGGAGGGAACAGCAGCCTGCAGGCACCCACAGCACAGGTTCACAGCAAGCCCTTGTACAATGGAAGTGATGCCACTGCACTCTAGCAAGGTCTAGCAGCAGGCTGCCAGTTCGTATAGCTGCTGCCTAGGTGGGGTGAATTGACCCTACCCCTTTCCTTGGAAAGGCTTCATTCTTTAAAGAGGCTTTGCCCGGTTCCTCAAGCACTGGCTCTGGTGATGCTGTGGGGTCTCTGCTACACTTGGTAGGTACTCATGGAATCCCTCTGATTTGGAGGGGAAAGGCAGGGCTGTGTTCTTGGATGTAGGTGGGAGTGCTGCATCAGGTTCCCCTAGTTCTCTTGATATGTGTGTATGTGGGGGCGGGGTTGCAGTAGTAAGGGATCACCCAGGCCTTGGCTCCTAAATCCTCTAAACCCCCCATATTGTCCCCCATGTAGAGGGGTCATCCAGGATCTCAGGTCATGAGACCTATATAGTTCTTCATGTTGTGGAGAGCCAATGACCCCAGTGACTGTTGCTGGTGTCTATCTTATGTTTCTTTTCAGATTGTGAGCCCTTGGGAACAGGGATCTATCTTATCTTATCTTATCTTATCTTATCTTATCTTATCTTATCTTATCTTATCTTATCTATTTATTTATCTGTATAAACTGCCCTGAGCCAATTTTGAAAAGGCAGTATAGAAATCAAATGAATAATATTCATATTCATATTATTTCTTGTTTACACAGTCAGACAGGTGTTATTGACTGGTTTGTTTTATTCAGACATCGAGTGCTTCCCAAGGACCTGGGATGGCTGAATTTTATTGTCAGTTGTTATAGATATCATCGCAGAATATAGGCTGTTCTCAGTAAAGCTGCTTTTTGTAACTGGCTGATGGTGATTTCTGTGGCCCCTATGGTGTTGAGGTGCTCTTCAAGGTCTTTTGGAACTGCACCCAGGGCGCCAATTACCACTGGGATTATTTTGGTCTTTTTCTGCCACAGCCTTTCAATTTCAATTTGTAGATATTATTATTATTATTATTATTATTATTATTATTATTATTATTATTAGCCAGCTTTGGTGGACGGAGCCAGTGTAATGCCTGGGAAATCGTCACTGCCCAGGGAGAGACTAACCTAAAGCCCTGGTGGCTTACTACACTGTTGCGCCTGCCTCACCTCTGTATAACCACACATGGATATGACAGTTCAATGGGGCATACATGCATAAAATCCAAAACATGTGGGCTAAAACTGTGTGACTGGGAGTAATCACCTGCATTGAACAACTGCCCAACAGCTGCGAAACCACTCTTTTCAGAGGGAAAGAGAGAGCCGACAGACAGGGACAGAGACAAAGCATAGTCACAAAACGTTGTAAGGAGTCAGTACCGGGGATTCCACAGCCATCAGGATCTGGGGTGAACACGAATCGTGATCAGTCACAACAAACAGGTCCAGATTTCCAGGTCAAGGTTGCTCACAGTAAGGGCTAGTCACCACGGATGTTGTTTCCAGCACAGACCCAACCTTCAGGCTGCTCTAAATAGGCACTGCAGCTGGGCCTTGTCAGGGAGATGCAGCCAGGCCAGAGCTGGGACACCTGTTCCTTCTGGCCAGCCTCTCCGACCTACGGCGTTCCTCCCTCTGAGCCTGTTCTCTGGCCAAACATCGCTGTAGGGGATCTGGGGCAGGCACCTCGACTTCAGCGGCCTCGGAGGCTTCATCAGGAGGAGGGAGAGAAGGAGGCATAGGGCTCTGCAGGCCTGGCAGCTCTAGCTCTTCGGAGTTGACTGGAGTTTCAACCTGCTCCTACTGCTCTGGGTCTTCATCTGAGGAATCCTCCTCCATGACTCCCATGGGAGTCATCACACTGGGACTCAACCCCATCATCTTGGTGTGTGTCCTTGGATTTTATGCATGTTAATTGTATTTGAAATGTTATGCCCACATATGAATGTCTAGTGGTCTCAAAGATAGGACACACAT
The DNA here is from genome assembly GCF_027244095.1 of Hemicordylus capensis. Taxonomy (NCBI): domain Eukaryota; kingdom Metazoa; phylum Chordata; class Lepidosauria; order Squamata; family Cordylidae; genus Hemicordylus; species Hemicordylus capensis. The sequence goes on along the minus strand of NC_069663.1, from coordinate 10,953,429 downwards.
GTGGCATGTCTGGTGGTGGTGAAGAAGAAGGAAAGATGGGCTTTCACTCCCTTCCCCATACACCTAGGAGAGCAACCAGTGGAGAGTGCAGTTGGAGCCTGGCCTATGATTTGCAGGCGTCTGGCTCTTCAGATGCCGCTGAACTACAGCTCCCATTGTCCCTAGCTGTAATAAATTGTGGCCAGGGATTATGGGAGTTGTAGTTCGGCAACATCTGGAGACCCCCATGCTGCTTACCCCTGGTCTAATGTGTCACCTGATAGGTAGCCAGGGGTTGACAGAAGAATGTGAATTGTTCTCAGCACCTGTATTTGTTTTCCTAAATAGGCAATTCACCTGCAGGAATGAGGTTTCAGACCAGTGCTGTTGGGTTGCCTTGCCAGTGCTCCAAGATTGGCCTTGAATCTCCAGGAATAATCACCATCAGTCTCCAGGTGAGTGCAGATGGAGTTATCTAACCTGGAATGCAGCTTGTGGGGGCTTCAACAGCTGCTCTCTGGCAACCTGATGCAGGGGGCTGGGAGATCACAGATTTTCTACCTACTTGTTTCCTGTGGGCTCTATATTTGCCATGAAAACAAATTTTACAAAGACACCCTGAGGGTCAGACTAGATATGCACGGACACATGCTTCTTCCAACTGCCTCTTCCATAAAAATCAGCTACAGGAGGCTCAGTCCTGATCAGGACTACAGCACGGAGGGAAGGTGTCGTCTTCTGTCGTTGATGGGTTTTGCCTCTAGGCTACATAGAACATAGGAAGCTGCCTTACTCAGACCACTGGCCCATCTAGCTCTGTATTGTCAACACACCAGGAGTTCCCAACCTGTGGTGCTCAACTACAATAATGGGAGTAGTAGTTCAGCAGCATCTGGAGTACCACAGGCAGGGAACCCCTGGTCTACACGGACTGGCAGCAGCTGCCTAAGGTTTCAGGCAGGAGTTTTTCCCAGCCCTAACTTGAGATGCCAGGGAGGGAACCTGGGACCTTCTGGATGCAAAGGGGACTGAGCTACAGGCCCATTCCCTCAGCTGAATTCCCTACAGCAGACGATGCTCACATGTACTAAATATACATTTGTAAATATACAAACGTACTAAATAAATCTATGTCCTCACCCATCCAAATTCAAACCAGGGCAGACCCTACTTAGCAAAGGGGACAATTCATGCTTTCTGCCACAAGATCAGCTCTCCTCCCCAACTGCTCCAGGTGGTTGAAGGAGTCTAGTTAACTTTGGATACTACTGAGAATGTTCAGTGTGTATATTTGAGGGCTAGTGGTTTCAACCACAAAAATGGATGCTGGGGAGAAACCTACATATTTGTAACATTGTTAAACAATAACACAATATTGTTTGGATTTAATGATATGGGATATGTAATTTATGTGCTGCTGTCGCCCAGGCTCTGTTGAAAGCAGCTGACAGTGCTTAATACCAAGAGTGCTGCCGTGGGGTGGCAGGGGGCAGTGACTGAGGAGCAGTTAAGACCTGCCTTCCTTCTTCTTAAGAGCCCACTTGCCCCCTGCCAAAACAATTCAGCTGGGGCAGATCGAAGGCACCTTGAATTAGAGGCGCTGAAATGATTTGCGCACATGCCTAGTTGACTGATGGCCTCCTCCCCATGCACAGCTGTATTTGGATTTGGAGAGAAGAGGCCTGTCTGGTTGGAAACAACACACCTCTTAAAAACACATTTGTGTGCACATCTAGTTTGACCCAGTGCTCTGTCATCCAAAGGAAACTGAACGCCATAGCTCAGCCCCTGGGATATTTCACCACTCGTGGAGGTGTGGCGACTGAGTTATCACAGAGATCTTCATATTATGCCTAACATCTAGACATCATTTGTTTGTTTATGGCTGCTGAGAAAGAGGAAGGGAAAATTGCTCTTTTGATGTGGGAATTGACAGACAACGCTGCAGTTAGAAAGCAGAGTAATTTGGAACCATTGTTTTATGTCAAAAAAAGCACTGTGTTATGGTTTTGTGCCTGGAACCAAAATTCATCATGATATTTTCCCAGCCCATTTGGGATGTCTGTCAGCTAAGATGTATGAGCTGGTTTCCTTTTGACATCCTCTGTAGTCAAGCCCTTACTTTTCACTGAAAATAGCTTTAGAGGTTGCAAAGATTGCATTCAGCAGAAAAGATTACAGAAGCTAAATATGTGAGTTCCTGTAAATATGGGGGTGGCAGGGAGGAGGGAAATGTGATCACTTTCACAGTTCTGTCGAGGACATTTTTAACAGTGAAAGTAATTACTCACTGGGACAATGCCTCAAATTTTCCTATATTAAAAAGAATGCTCCTTAGCATAATTCAAGTGTTCGGAGTCCTTCACGTACATTGTCTCAGTAATTGTTACAACAGCCCTGTAAGACACTCCAATATTCTTATTCATGTGTGGCAAACTGTGGGTGGGATTTGAATTAGGAACTTTTCACCTCATAGCCACTGCATTTAACCATCATGCCCCTCTCATTAATTTCCATAATCTGAGAAAAAGGCTCTTTTTAACAAGTTATCTTGGACTGTGCACATGTTTGAGCGTTAATTTGACTAAGGGCCAAACTGGGCATGATGATAAATGTGTCTTTGTCGATGTGTGGGTCTATTTTTACTCTAAAAAAGCAGTCATGTGGGATATTGATCCAGATCATGGGCCATGGCACAAAGACAGGGGATGCTTTGCCCTTTACTTGTGGCCCCCAGCAAAAATTGCTTCCTCAAGTATCTGTTGAACCTGTTGAACCCTGAAAGTGACATTATAGCAAATGGTACTTTTGGGGTTAAATAGCTGCTTTAAGGAGGACAGTTTTTGTTGGGGAAAGAGCCTGGGCGTAAAGAGTTACAGGCCACATGAGGCTGCTACTTTAGAATAAAAATAGACCTCTAACTAGAGGATGACATGTTTAACCTGTCCAACTTGGACCTAAGATAACATCCCTCTGTACAATGGGGTAATAAAAGGTGAACTTGCTTAGGATCATCTGGGGTATATACAATGGCAAATATTTATATACCGCTTTTCAACAAAAGTTCCCAAAGTGGTTAATATTTATATAAATAAATAAAGTGGTTTACATTGATATAAATAAATAAATAAATAAATAAATAAATAAAATGGCTCCCTGTCCCCAAAGGGTTCACAGTCTAAAAAATAAATGTAAGATAGACACCAGCAACAGCCACTGGAGGGATGCTGTGCTGGGGCTGGATAGAGCCAGTTGCTCCCCGCCCTGCTAAATATAGAGAATCACTACTTGTAAAAGGCGCCTCTTTGCTCAGCTAGCAGCGGTGCTTTCATTCAATTTTAATTCATTTATTTTTAATTCAGATAACATGAAAATGCAAGAGTTTCAGTAGCCCTTCCATAATGTCTTTGATACAAACATAGGGAGACTGCTTGAAAGCAAAAAGAATTCTTTTTTAACTCATCTGCTTATAGTATAGCAAGTTATTTGTAACTTTCCTTGCATCCAGCAATTGCACACCCAGGCCCCAATAATAACAAGGCACGTATGACTGGAGGCACTAGGGCCACTTTATTAATTCAATTTACAAATAACCTGCAACGAGTAACAGACTAAATAGAGTGCGGGTACCACTCATGTGGGTCAGCCTGATAAGGAGGATGCGCACAGCAGGGAGAAGGACTGGGTGTTGATTCAGCCCAGCTCCACGTCTGGACATCATCACAACCTCGAGGTTTTATCCCCACTGAAGGGAGGCCAGCCTGCCCCATCCCACCCAGGCTGGGCCCTCCAGCCTCCGAGTAGGGGTAGATCGCAGCCCAAGGGCCGCAAAACCTGCAAAGGCTGTTCCTCGGCTTCCTACTCGCCCTAATTGGTCCTCCAGTCAAACATCAATACAAGACAAACTACCCTAACCTGCACTCACCTGCAACATGATCGAACATCCTAAACAATGAAACCCTACCAGGAGATTTAGTGAGAAGTAGGCAAAAAAAGGCCACCCGCAAAGCCAATCGGGTGTAACCCAAATAATTCCTACTTGGTCCTCAAAACGTGACCGGATAACTCTCACTGGATGGGAGGGCAGGTGCCTTGCCTCAGAGCAACTAAGCATCAGAGAAGAGAGCCGGCCGCTCATGCAGCTGCTCCCTTGCGCCAGTTGGCCGGCCACCATTATGTGCTGGGGGGAACAAAATGGTGGCCCCCATGCCTGTCAATGGGGCAGGGGTCACAACTCCGCCCCCTGCCTTACCGCGAAATGCAGCAATGGCGAGGGGTTATTGCCTGGACCAAATATGAACCAAATTGGGTAAGTTGTAGGGATACATAGGGACACCTCAATGGCATAGTTTGTGATTATGTCATCCACCCAATCCAAGATGGCAGGTGCATAAACTTTTGAGGTGCAAGTGGGCTAACTTGTGAACCGCCTAACTGATTTGAGCCATACAGCTGTAATTGATTTGAACCATACAGCCGCAGGAACATGTAAGGATGCCCAAATGGCATGGTGTGTGATGATGTCATCCACTCCAATTCAAGATGGCGGCCTCATGAACATCTGAGGTGCAAGTGGGCTAATTTGTGAAGCGCTTAACTGATTTGACCCAAATTTGCTACAGCTGTAGGGACACGTATGGACACCTCAACAATGTAGATTGTGACGATGTTATCCAACCTAATTCAAGATGGCAGACACATAAATCTTTGGGGTGCAAGTGCACTAACTTGTGGACTGTCTAACTGATTTGAACCAAATTTGGTACAGTAGTGAGTGACACACAGGGACACCTCAACGGTGTGGTTTGTAATGATGTCATCCACCCCAATCCAAGATGGCAGACACATGAATATTTGAGGTGCAAGAGATCTAACTTGTGGACCTTGATTTGAACCAAATTTAGTACTGTTGTAGAGAGAGTGAAAGGAAAGTAGGCTGATTAGTTCTTACTAGAACAACTTGTTTCCTTCTGGTATTTCCCCACCCTAAAAATGGTCCCCCAAACTACTTTTTCCAGTGGAGGATAACTTGGCAGGTTTGATGACTTTATTTGAGTGCTAGTTCTATTTTAGCAATGTCAATACACAAGAAATTCCAAATCAACTTTGGATACCGGAAAGTGTTTGTTGTAGAGTCTAGACGGAGACTATATAAGCTGTTATATTTCTTACTACACAGTTTGCATGCTATTTATATCTTGTTACATCAACAATTAAAACTATTTGGAATTACTTTTTCAACATCACGGGCAGGTTCATACAATCACCGGCAAATCAGTAAGCCAGGCATGGGATATTCCCAGTGAGCATGCACGCCAAGCAAGTGTGTGGTCTGAACCTACCCAAGTCTGGTTCCCACGCCCTCCTCCCAACTTTCTCCTGACCTCCTCCATCCAGCTTCAAACCTGGACAGGTTATAGGTTACAGATGTTGGGTGGAAGTCAGGAGAAAGTCGAGTGGAGGGCGTGGAAACTGGATCCGGGTGGGTTCAGATGAAACCACTGCCAGGAGTGCGTGCTCACTGACTTCCGAGTGCGTGCTCACTGACTTCCGAGCAATTGTGTGAACCTGCCCTGTATATTTGTATTCTAGATTTTGTCCGTTCTATCTATGTAACTATTTCCCTCTCTGTGGCTAATAGCATCTCCGGGGTGGTAGTGGGGGGAATTTCCATTGGGGTTGAAGTGTGGCGGAAAGCACTTACTGCCCGCTCCCCGATGTTGTGCCCCTTTCACAGCTGTTTTTATGCAAAGAAAAAGACACTGGGAGATCTGATCACAGATCTTCCATGGCACATCTAACTTGGCCCTTTAAACATCACCTTAAAAGGGCCTAATAAAATTTTCCTTCATGTTAGAAGGTATAGTATACTTTGTTCCATTGTTAAAAATAAAACTCCACTGAGATTATGTAATCATCATTTGCATATTCTTCTCCCACTTAATTTCTTTTTAGCGGTGGCTCTGTGTTTTATAGCTGTATCCCTCTTACACACAAAGAAATCTTATGTAGATTTAACTAAATGTTTATTTTGCTCCATTAGAATTTTGCTATAAGATTTCATCATTGTCAGAGGAGAGCAATGCTTTCATATGATTTTGACTCCTTGGCAAAGCCACAGCGCTGGAGGCCATGGAGTTGCAACAGATCTTTTGTTTTGTATGATCAGTTTTGCTGTGTGTTTAATACAATTCTAAGGAAGTTTCCAACTCACCAGTGAATTCCCTGATGATATTCTTAGAAAGCTCTGGGGTTCCAGAATAGGTGCTAGAAATAGGAAATATGGTAAGTCTGTACAGACATATATGACCTAGTTAAAGATATACACATATCTTCCAGAGTGCACTCATAAGTGTTAACAGAGTAGACGTAACTGCATTGTGTGAAGCAGTAGGAATAATGCAATAAGGGTAAAATTTATAGTTGGTATCACGAAAAGAGGTGCGTGTGAAGTCAACTTGTAACTGTGTTTATTATGATTGTTATGGTTACTGTTATTGTTAAAAGTTAATAAAAAATTTGAAACTCGAAGCAGTAAGAATAATGTGAGAACAAATTCTGGTTCATAAAATCCACCACATAAGTTATATAGAAAGCTGTCTTAAACTAGTCAGACCATTGGTCCATCTTAGTGTTGTCTGCGTAGGCTGTAGCAGCTCTCTAGCATTTCAAGCATGGGTCTTTCTCAGCCCTACCTGGAGCATTTCCAAATGATGATAGAATGCAGCTTCATTACACCTAGGCTGGGGGGAGTTCATACCATTTACAGTGATGTCAGAACAGTGACAGAAGATACCAATCATACAGCCAATGGCTTTATTCAGCTTTGCTCCAGGGGCTTTTACGCACGGCATAGAAGTGAATTTATGGGGAGGCTTTACTGTGAACTCCAAGTTGTCCCAAAAGAACGACACAAATAGTGGATTTTTTTACCCCAGATATAAATCAAGTTACACTCTAATGCACAGTGAAAAATCCGAATTGTGTGTGAACTACACCCCGATAACTTGCAGGGACTTGGGGGTAAATCTAGCCAATATGTGAACACACCCCCTCCATTCTGGAGGAGATGCAAGTTATAGGGCTTCAAAAGCCCTTTATTATTTATTTATTTATCTATTTATCTATCTATTTATTTATTTATTACATTTATAAACCGCCCCATTCAGAGGCTCTGGGTGGTATACAATAACTTTTAAAAAGACATAAAACCCACAATTCAAACAATGCTAAAACAATATAAAAACAATTCAAAAATGATTAAAACTATTTAAAACCAATTAAAATACTTTTAAAAACAACAACACTTTATAAGTCTTGGAAGGACAGGCCAAATAAATAGGTTTTTAGGGCTCTCTTAAAGGCCGACAGTGAGCCTAAACTGCAGATATCTGCCGGGAGTGCATTCCATAGACCAGGAGCAGCTGCAGAAAAGGCCCGGTTCCGAGTCGCCACCAGATGTACTGGTGGCAACTGGAGACAGACCTCTCCAGATGACCTCAACGAGCAATGGGGATCATACTGAAGATGGCGCTCTCTAAGGTAACCCAGACCCAAGCCGTTCAGGGCTTTAAAAGTAATAACCAGCGCTTTGTATTTCGCCTGGAAACATATTGGCAGCCAGTGCAGCTGTTTTAAGACAGGCATAATATGGTCTCTCCAGGTTACCCCAGAGACCAATCTGGCTGCCACATTTTGGACTAACTGAAGTTTCCAAACTACGTACAAAGGCAGCCCCACGTAGAGCGCATTGCAGTAGTCAAGCCTGGAGGTTACCAGCTGATGCACCACTGTTTTGAGATCGTTCTCTTCAAGGAATGGATGCAGCTGTTGAATCCGCTGATGCTGATAGAAAGCGCTCCTGGCCATAGCCTCCACCTGAGATACCGTGGTGAGGCCTGGATCCAAGAGCACTCCCAAGCTGCGTACCTGTTCCTTCTGGGGGAGTGTAACCCCATCCAGCACAGGAAGATCTAACTCATCCCTTAAATTCCGATCCCCCACAATGACCACCTCCATCTTGCTTGGATTCAGCTTCAATTTGTTATCCCTTATCCAGCCCATTACTGCCCGTAGGCAGGCATTTAGGGAGTGAGTGCCATTTCCTGATGATAAAGATGATGATGATAAGGAGAAATAGATTTGGGTGTCATCAGCATACTGATAACACCCTGCACCAAATCTCCTGATGACCTCACCCAGTGGTTTCATGTAAATATTAAAAAGCATTGGTGACAAAATGGAGCCCTGAGGGAGTCCATATAATACCTCCCATTTTAAAGAGGAACTGTCACCAAGCTCCACCATCTGGAATCTGCCTGAGAGATAGGAGCGGAACCACTGCAAAGCAGTGCCTCCTATCCCCAATTCCCCCAGGCGATCCAGAAGGATACCATGGTCGAAGGTATCGAACGCTGCCGAGAGATCCAAAAGAATCAACACTCCCTCTGTCGATTCCCTAGTAAAGGTCATCCATCAGGCCGACCAAGGCAGACTCAACCCCATAGCTCGCTCTAAAGCCAGTTTGAAATGGGTCTAATTTATTATTATTATTTTACGTTTTATATCCCGCTCTTCCTCCAAGGAGCCCCGAGCGGTGTACTACATACTTAAATTTCTGTTCACAACAACCCTATGAAGTAGGTTAGGCTGAGAGAGAAGTGACTGGCCCAGAGTCACCCAGCTAGTATCATGGCTGAATGGAGATTTGAACTCGGGTCTCCCCGGTCCTAGTCTAGCACTCTAGCCACTAGACCATGCTGGCTTATATGTATCCTTAAAAAGTAGCACTTCGATGCAGTGCTTAAAATGGCTTAACTTTAGGCACCTCCTGCTGCAGTAAAGCTGCCTGTCTTGGAAACCTCCTGGAGAGGTCAAGGATTGAACCTGGGCCTCCTGCATGCAAAGCAGGTGCTCTGCCACTGCGCTGATGGTGCTTCCTGACAAGCCTCTATTATTTAGTTTCTTCCTATCTATATCGGAAAAGTTAATGATTGTGATCTGCTTCCACTGTGGCTCATAAGCAAGAACTTGGCATGGTCACCAGATTATGCTGTTTGCATAATGGAAATGCCATACACCTTGAAAGTTAATGCTTTAAAAATCTGAAGCTGATATTCGATGTATCTTTTTTTTAAAGGCAAAATGGAAGGGGCTGGTTCCGCAACAGTCGTTTCCCATCCTACCTGCTGCTGCACATTTTGGGAGAAGAATGCATCTTCCGTGCTATCTGCATGTCCTTGATCCACTTTGCATTTCTTTGATCTTCTGGGCTTTCTCCCATGACAACCAGTCCCTCACCAAACAGGTATGAATTCTTCCTGAGGTTAGCTATTGCTACTCTACTGAGGCATGTATCCCACTGGACTACAATGTGGTGAATTCCAGGTCTGTGCCTTCCTCTTTTATGCCTCCTTTCCCCCTTGTCTTTATCTTTCAACCACTTCTTCCTTCTTCTCACATACTATTTCAGATTATTGTGCACTCCATTTTTTGGAAGCTTGGAGCATTTTTGTACTCATACATCTTTGCACCAGATCACCAAACGATTGCCCCCTCCAACTTTAAGGGCAGCAGGTTTACCATCATCCATTTTTGGCAAGTATCTTTGCTGACAAACATAGCTTTTGCAGATATCTGTGCCCTGGTCTCTTTGCCTCTGTGCGTTTCCCCCCCAAAAAACCCAGCTACCACCACTCTTTTATGTACATTTTCTGCATGTCTATCAGAAACCCTGTTCACAATGCCTTGTTGATAAGCTTACTAATTGACTGGAAGAAAAATATGATCCTACACATATGCCTCAGGGCTTTTTTTTAATGTGCAACCAGACAAAATGTGCTGTTCCAGAATAGGAAAAAAAACCACACTTCTAAAACAACATTTATGCAGTTCAAAAATTCAAGTCATGCAAAAGTTATGTTAGATTGGAGATTCCCAGCATTTAACAAGTGCATCCCTTCTGTAACAGATCTTCCGTTCATGTACTGAAGTGTGTGTGTGTCTGTGAAATGTCATGGAATGTCACTTAAGGCACCAACATATATGTGTACACAGACAAAAAAAAAAGCACAGGTGTGTGTTGTAGTGGTGCCTGCTACATGCACACATTACGCTCATATATAATTGAATTTCCCTTTTTAAAAGCGCTGCTGTGCCTTTAATAATGAGAGCCAGCATGGCGTAATGGCTAGAGTGCTGGACTAGGACCGGGGAGACCCGAGTTCAAATCCCCATTCAGCCATGAAACTAGCTGGGTGACTCTGGGCCAGTCACTTCTCTCACAGCCTAACCTACTTAATAGGGTTGTTGTGAGGAGAAACCTAAGTATGTAGTACACTGCTCTGAGCTCCTTGGAGGAAGAGTGGGATATAAAATGTAATTCCTCCTCCTCCTCATCATCAAGCTTGATATGCAGAAAAGAGCAAATGAAACATTTCACAGCATGGAGAAAACTGCTAATGGCTGCAGGTCATTAAAGCCACAGAAGTAATAGCCAGTAAAAACCATAAGAACAGCCCTGCTGGATCAGGCCCAAGACCCATCCAGTCCAGCATCCTGCTTCACACAGTGGCCCACCAGATGCCCTTGAGAATCCCACAGGCAAGAGCTGAGCAAATGCCCCCTTCTCCTGCTGTTCCTCTCCGGCAACTGCTTTTTAGAGGCATCTTGTCTCTGAGGCTGGAGGTGGCCTATAGCCCTCAGACTAGTAGCCATGGATAGACCCATCCTCTGTTGATTTATCTGAACCCCTCATAAAGCCATCCAGGTTGGTGGCTGTCCCCACATCTTGTGGCAGAGAATTCCATAGGTTAATTATGCATTGTGTAAAAAAGTACTTCCTTTAGTTGGCCTTAAACTACTTGGCAATCAGTTTCATGGGAAACATGCCAAAAGTTGGCAGTCCCACTTGTTCAGTACTCTTCCCCTTGCCTTTCCCTGGAAACAAACATCTTTTGTTTCCATAGCCCAGTTTACATCTCCTACATCTCGAGTCTCCTTCCAACTTGCTTGTAATTCTACTTTTTCATTGTTCACTGTACTTTTTTTATTGCCATGTTTTTATAGTTCTGTGAACAAGAGAGTTCAAACCTCTATGGTTACATCATGGCACTACTGTTCGGAAAAATCACCTGGAGTTACCCAGAAATCACAGATCTAAAGCTAGCTGGCAATAATAAAGAATTCAGCACCTCCTAAGGAACACACACCAGAACTTCAGAATGTTTTAAAATCATTCCAAAGAAATGTAAAGTGTGATCATGGTGATATGATCTGCTGAGGCATGTGGATCTCAAAGTAAGCCCTTGCACTATGATTGTCGCTGAATCTGCGTTTTGGACGAAGTCATTCGAATCCAAACTTCATATTTGGCAAAGAATGTGTAATGTAACTATTTCTAAAACAATTCACACTGAAACATCTGGATAAAAGCAGACATGGTAGAGTGAGGGAAGAGCTCTATTTTGATGGTGGCTATGGAAGGAGAGAAGGCAGAGTGTTGAAAAATATTTCACAAAAAGATTAAAATAAGCACCAGAGAGAAAAAGCCTACAGATTCCAGGAAGGTGGCCAGAGAATCAAAATTGCCTACCTGGTTTGAGTTGCCGCTCTGTTATCTGTAGAGACAGGGACCAATTGGGAGAATGCAGGGGAATCCACCGTGAAGTTTGGTGCATGTTATGAATGATTCAGCTGAAGTGACAGGCCTTCATTCTTGCTATATGTGGAGAGGAAAGTCAAAGCAACCACACCACAAGGAGGAGGAGATTCTTTGTGGTGCTTAATTTCTAAGAAGAAGGATGCCTGGGTTCAAGGCAGTTTGGAAACCACACTTTATGACAATGGCCACCTTTTCCTCTAAGCCCAGATGTGAGACAGCTGCCTCTGATGACTCAATGGTCAGAAAACATTCTGCACATGCACAGAAGCACATTGCCCTCTTTATTATTGCTCCGTAAGTGTCAGCTAAAAGCCTTGGCAGATTCTGAAAGCAGTTTCTGGGACTAAGACCTGGTCCAAAGCACGCCCTGATCCTCTAATAGACAAAGCATAGAAAAGCAGCTCTACATCCTTTGGAAAAATTATGCCCTTTAAACTGGACATCTTCCCCACAAAAAGCACTGCGCTGTACCACAACATTGTATCACTTCTGCTTAGCCTCCAGCATTTCACAGATGGAACTAAGGACCCCCGTTCTTACACCAAAGATCACTGGGCTCCTCTTTCCTCCCTCACAAAATGTATCGAAGGTGGCTCTCCTGTATGACATTTTAATTTGCTTTGCAATAGCCATGGCCTACATTGATTTAAAAAGCAAAAAAGGGTTTCTTTTGGTCAAATATGGAAAATATAATTGATTATAATATGTTAACAGTTTAAAATATACCTCGGCACTGTGTGGAAGGTCTGGTTCTGTACTGCCTGGAGCTTTTCCAAATGACAACTGAATGCAGCTTCACTGCACTTAGGCTGGGGGGGGGGAGTTCATACGAGGGAACCATTTACAGTGATGTCAGGACAGTGACAGAAAGTGTCGTTCATACAGCCAATGGCATTATTCAGCTTTGCTCCTGGCAATTTACAGTTACTGTGCATTATATGTGCCCTTAAAAAGGAGCACTTTGGTGCGCTGCTCAAAACAGCTTAACTTTACCAGGCCCGCTCAACTTTGGCCCCCCAGCTATTTTTGGACTACAACTCCCATAATCCCCAGCCATAATAGAGAGCAGCAGCTCTCCAAGGTTACAGGAGCAGTGGTGGCAGCAGAAAAAAATTGAGGCGAGGGGAGTACATTTATGGGTGAGTGAGCTGTGTCCCACATATAAGATATCTGAAACAGAAGTGAGGATGGGGGAGCAAGGTGACTTTTCTGGGGTGGGGTACATGCCCCCCAAGGGCCCCTCCCAGACCCTCCTTTGTTCAGGAGTCTTTGGCAGCCCTACCTGGATATGCCAGGGATTGAACCTGGGACCTTGGACTACTGCCCCATTCTTTAAGGCCCATTCTTCCAGCAGACAGCTAAACATTTATATCCCACTCTTCCTCCAAGGAGCCCAGAGCGGTGTACTACATACTTGAGTTTCTCTTTCACAACAACCCTGTGAAGTAGGTTAGGCTGAGAGAGAAGTGACTGGCCCAGAGTCACCCAGCTAGTTTCATGGCTGAATGGGGATTTGAACTCGGGTCTCCCTGGTCCTAGTCCAGCACTCTAGCCACTACACCACGCTGAAGTGAAAGCCAGGGTAGACCCTGCTTAGCAGTGCCCCAGATGTGCTGCCATTCTCACTCTGAATGGAACTCTTAATGGTTAGCTCCCCTGCTGGCTCCCCTGCTAACTAGGCAAAGAGGCACCTTTTTCATGTGGTGATTCTCTTTATTTAGCAGGAGGAGAGGAACTGGCCCTCTCCGCCCCCAGCACAGTACTTCCAGTGACTGTTGCTCATGTCTGTCTTATGTTTCTTTTTTTAGATTGTGAGCCCTTTGGGGACAGGAGGCCATCTTATTTATATATTATTTCTCTATGTAAACCTCTTTGGAAACTTTTGTTGAAAAGCGGTATATCAATATTTGTTGTTGAATGGAACAGCCAAGAAAACCAGAAGCAGCATGAGAAAATGCCCAGTTTGCAGGTTTGCTCTTACCAGTGAGAGGAGCCTTGCATGTGGGCCCCCAAAGCCTTGGCGCAGCCGGCACTGTTGACTCAGTGCTCATCCCCTGCAAAGAGCAAGATCTGGAAGCGCCTTCCACCTCTGCCATGCAAAAAGACAAATTACTGAGCCCTGCTTCCTCTGTGTTTTTTGCAAAAGGGTTTTGGTCAGGCTCAGAGGAAACCCACACATTTGACTGTGGCATGTGTGCGAAGAGACATTCATATTCTGAGTATCTCTGAAGCCATGAAGAAAGAGCACCATGGAGGGCAAGCTCTGGCTTCAAAGGGAACAAGTTGTTCTAGTAAGAACTAATCAGCCTACTTTCCCTTCACTCTCTCTGCAACCGGACTAAATTTGGTTCAGATCAAGGCCCACTAGTTAGATCTCTTGCACCTCAAATGTTCATGCATCCACCATCTTGGATTAGGGTGGATGACATTATTACAAACCACACCATTGAGGTGTCCCTGTGTGTCACTCACTACAACTGTACCAAATTTGGTTCAAATCAGTTAGACAGCCCACAAGTTAGTGCACTTGCACCTCAAAGATGTATGTGTCCGCCATCTTGAATTGGGTTGGATGACATTGTCACAATCTATGCCATTGAGGTGTCCTTACGTGTCCCTACAGCTTTAGCAAATTTGGTTCAAATCAGTTAAGCGGTTCACAAATTAGCCCACTTGCACCTCAGATGTTCATGTGGCCGCCATCTTGAAATTGGAGTGGATCATCACACACCATGCCATTTGGGCATCCCTATGTGCATTATTAACTGCACCATTGAGGTGACCCTGTGTGTCACTCACTACAACTGTATCAAATTTGGTTCAAATCGATTAGACAGTCCTCAAGTTAGTACACTTGCATCTCAGATGTTCACACGTGCACCATCTTGGATCGGGGTAGATGACATCACCACAAACTACACCATTGGGACATCACTATGTGTCCATACAGCTGTAGCAAATTTCGTTCAAATTGGTTAGACAGTCCACAAGTTAGTGCACTTGCACTTCAAAAGTTTACATGTCTGCCATCTTGAATTGGGTTGGATGACATTGTCACAATCTACACCGTTGAGGTGTCCCTATGTGTCCCTACAGCTGTAGCAATTTGGTTCAAATCGGTTAAGCAATTCACAAGTTAGTCCACTTGTTCCTCTAAAGTTTACGCATCTGCCACCTTGAATCGGTGCGGATGACACCATCAAAAACTATGCCATTGAGGTGTCCCTGTGTGTCACTCACTGCCACTGTATGTAATTTGGTTTTTATTGGTTAGGCAGTCCACAAATTAGCCCGCTTGTGCCTCAGATGTTCACACAGCCACCATCCTGAAATGGAGTAGATGACATCATCACATACCAAACCATTAGGGCATCCCTATGTGTCCCTACAGTTGTAGCAAATTTGGTTCAAATCGGTTAAGCAGTTCACAAGTTAGCCCACTTGCGCCTCAAAAGTTTACGCGTCCGCCATCTTGGATTGGGGTGGATGACATCATCACAAATTATGCCATTGAGGTGTCCTTGTGTGTCACTCACTGCCACTGTACATAATTTGGTTTAAGTCAGTTAGACAGTCCAGAGGAGATCTGGTCTTGTGGTAGCAAGCATGACTTGTACCCTTAGCTAAGCAGGGTCTGCCCTGGTTGCATATGAATGGGAGACTAGAAGTTTGAGCACTGTAAGATATTCCCTCAGTGGATGGAGCCACTTTGAGAAGAGCAGAAGGTTTCAAGTTCCCTCCCTGGCTTCTCTGAGAGAGATTCCTGAGAGAGAGGAATCTCTGAGGGATGAGAGAGATTCCTGCCTGCAACTTTGGAGAAAGCCGCTGCCAGTCTGTGAAGATAATATTGAGCTAGATAGACCAATGGTCTGACTCAGTATATGGCAGGTTCTTATGTTCCAAATTAGCCCACTTGCACCTCAGATGTTCACATGGCTGCCATATTGAATTGGAGTGGATGACATCATCATTCTCTACCCCTGCAGCTGTAGCAAATTTGGTTCAAATTGGTTAAGCGGTTCACAAGTTAGCCCACTTGCGCCTCTAAAGTTTATGCGTCCACCATCTTGGATTGGGGTGGATGACATAATCGCAAGCTACGCCGTTGAGGTGTCCCTATGTGTCCCTACTATTGTACTCAATTTGGTTCATATTGGTCCAGGAGTTGCGAAGTTGATGGTGGGTGCGGTTGGGTGGGGGGACACACGGACACACACAGAATGCCGGGTGATCTCATAAGTCTATCGGAAAGTAGGCTAAAAAAGGGACTGCAGCATTTTATCAAGCTTGCCTGACTGGTTCTGAAAGAAGGAGAGATTCAAGGAAGCAACACCAGCAATTCAAAGCAAAGAGATGCCCACGAGCCAGCTGGGATGGTCAGTACCATCTGGGTGGACAAATGCTCATTGTGATGTTTGACAAGGTCTACACCCCTAAAGATGGAAGATAGGTGATAGCATTGTAATAACTTCAGCTGGCAGTTATCATGCTTTTATTGTCCTGACCATCTGGCCTGCAGCGGCCAAATTTGCAATAATGTTTTCAAGCTTTTAAAACTTTTTGCATCCCGTTGACAACATTGATAAATGTTTTTAAAATACTACTTTAAAATGTAACATTGTTGTCAGAGGCATGAAAATGAAAATTGGCAGGAATGTTCTCCAAACATTACTCCATGGGGAGAGTACAACAATGTGTTGATTGTTACCCTAACCTTGATCCTAACTGTACTCTCTCTCTAATTCTTTGCTCAGTGCAAAAATGACGCAATTCCACCGTAACGGTTTGGGAGTGGGGAAAAAGAAGGGGTGACAACACACAGAAAGCTGTAAGTGCAACAATGTAGGAGCGTGCAAACAGGTTCGGAACCAAACTGGTTTGACTTCGAGCCAAGAGAGTTAAATGTGATGTCTTAATAATATGGCTATTAATGGTGAATTTGTCTTTGAATCAGTGTGAAATCCTTAGTATTAAGGCCCACTGGGAGTTTCTTGCTCTCTTTCTCTCATTTTAACTGTCTTTCTGAAATATTAGAATATATTCCAAGCAGTGACACAGTTTACCCTGCATATCCTTTAATTATTTTCACAGTATATGGGAAAAGTCCAATTCTCCATTTATTTTTAAAACTTATGTGATGCTCCAATGCATAGTAGAGAATTAGACATTAGTTTTCCAAGTACACCTCCACATAGTATTTGGGTATTTCATGAGCCCCAGCATACTGAAATTTGTAGTTTTCCATCACCTTTTGGTCTGGCTATGTCCACAGCTAAATCGTTTTTGAAATATTAAAAGATTAATGAGCTTGACTTGTATTTTTCAGCTGATATTATGGTAAAGTTATCTGAAAGATGAGTGTCGGATGTTTGGACAGGGGGCGCAATTTCAGTGCTTGCCCTAGGCACTATTTTCCCTAGATAAGCCTCTGCCAGTGTGGTGTAGTGGTTAGAATGTTGGATTAAGACTGGGGAGACCTGAGTTCAAATCCCTGTTCAGCCATGAAACTCACTAGGTGACACTGGGTTGTTGTGAGGAGAAAAATAATGATGTACAGCTCTCAGGGCTCCTTAGAGGAAGAATGGGATATACATGTATAAATAAATGAATGAATGAATAAGTCCCCCACTAGTGTTGACATCATCACCAGCTAGGGTTGCAAGGGCCCCCTGAAACCATGCCTTTTATTTCATTTTATTAATTTATTTAAAATATTTATATCCTGTTCCTCCAGTAGAATACTGCTCAGAGCAGCTCACAACAATAGAAAGTGAATAAAACTCAGTTAAAACCAGACCCAATTTAAACCAGATTTACAAATTTAAAACACACTAGGACAGACAAGAATAAAAAATGTAAAAGACTCACTTGATACTCAGGCATTAACAGGTGAAGCTCTTCCATGATATGAAGATACACCTTATCACCTGCTAATCGTGCAGCTCAGTCAACAATTGGTTGAAAATCTGGCAACCTTCTCAAATCCTTTATTACAGCCATAGGCCAATATAATTACACAGACATACAATACAGTTTACACTCACAAGCTACAAGCATCCAGTTAGCTAGCTTGGCAAACTTTTCACACAGCAACACAAAACTTTGCAGTACAGTGAGTGACACTTAGGTGTTGGTCTAAAAGGAACCAGGAAATAAAAAATTGATCGGCATGGCATTAATCATCCCTATCACTGACAAGAGCCATCTTGTTTGTTTGCTTATTTGCATAGCAACCTCAAAACACCGGTCAGTGGGCACCTGGGCGTTCTTCACACAGCAGGCTTTACTGCGAACTTGAAGTTGTCCCAAAAGACCGATGCAAAAAGTTGATTTTTTTTTAAAAAAGTGGATATAAATCAGGTTGCACTCCAACATGCAGCAAAAAAATCCAAATTGTGTGTGAAGTATTCCCCGATAGCTTGCAGGGACTTCGGGGTAAATCTGCCTGATATGTGGACATACACCCTCCATTCCGTTGGAGATGTGAGCTAAAGGGTTTTTCATGCCTTGTGTGAAAAACGGCCTGTTGAATGGAGTAGTCTGCTTCTCTAGCCTTGTTTGACCACCTAGGATAGTTTCTGGCTGGCTCCCCTATAAAGCTTTGAGCAATCAGCAGAAGAGGTTCAAAGCACATCACAGGGGTTGGGGGCAGACCAGCTACAGCTTAGCCCTTGGAGTTCAAAACAGCAGATGCGTCTTTCATGGCTGAATGGGCTTTTGGGTTATCCATCCCACACAGACTTCCCAGATCTTGTTAGGGTTCCAATTTCATTAGGAAAATAAACCAGTCAAAAGTTGTTTTTGACATGATTCGATTGAAGTAAAGATCCCAGCTCTTTATGTTATAATTAGACCAAAAGGTCCTTCACAAGACCAAAACCCCTGGTGGCTAGGGAGGGAGGGGGAAGGCAGGAGTATACTGACTTCTTCCCCCCACCCCGATCTTCTTTAGTCATGTACTGTGCCACACCACTTCTCATACAATCGCCACTGTGGTGAGTTCTGGAGGCCAGGGGATTGCTGTCCAGCCTCCAGAAATGCCACGATTCACCATATGAGTGGCACGGTGATTTGGTGGATTTCCCCTCAAGCTGGGTGCTCTAGGCGCCCACCCAGCTCTGCAGGCAACCCGAGGTGCATGCCCTTCTACATGAAACACTGGAACCTAGGAAGCTGCTTGCTATCTATCTATCTATCTGATTGATTTCTATACCGCCCTTCCAAAAATGGCTCAGAGCGGTTTACACAGAGAAATAACAAACAAATAAGATGGCTCCCTGTCCCCAAAGGGCTCACATTCTAAAAAGAAACATAAGGCAGATACCAGCAACAGCCACTGGAGGGATGCTGTGCTGGGGGTGGATAGGGCCAGTTACTCTCCCACTGCTAAGGTTATGCCGAGTCAGAAAATTGGTTGATCTAGCTCAGCATTGTCTACCCAGACTGGCAGCGGCTTCTCCAAGGTTGCAGGCAGGAGTCTCTCTCAGCCCTATCTTGGAGATGCTGACAGGGAGGGGACTTGGAACTTTCTGCAAGCAAACATGCAGATGCCCAAAATGACCCCATCTCCTAAAGAGAATATCCCGCAGTGCTCACACATGTAGTCTCCCATTCAAATGCAACCAGGATGGACTCTGCTTAGCAGAGGTGCACCTAGGTAATTTTGGAGCCTGGACCTAAAGACCTTTGGAGCTCCCCCCCACCCCGCAGCAAGTGAAGCATCATTTTTTAGCACATACAGGTGAAACTCGGAAAATTAGGATATCGTGCAAAAGTCTATTAATTTCAGTAATGCAAATTAAAAGGTGAAACTGATATATGAGACAGACGCATTACATGCAAAGCGAGATGTCAAGCCTTAATTTGTTATAATTGTGATGATCATGGCGTACAGCTCATGAAAACCCCAAATCCACAATCCCAGAAAATTAGAATATTACATGGAACCAAGAAGACAAGGATTGAAGAATAGAACAATATCGGACCTCTGAAAAGTATAAGCATGCATATGTATTCAGTACTTGGTTTGGGCCCCTTTTGCAGCAATGACTGCCTCAATGTGGCGTAGCATGGATGCTATCAGCCTGTGGCACTGATGAGGTGTTATGGAAGACCAGGATGCTTCATTAGCGGCCTTCAGCTCTTCTGCATTGTTTGGTCTCATGTCTCTCATCCTTCTCTTGGCAATGCCCCATAGATTCTCTATGGGGTCAGGTCAGGCGAGTTTGCTGGCCAATCAAGCACAGTACACTGTATACTTTCCGGAGGTCCGATATTGTTCTATTCTACAATCCTTGTCTTCTTGGTTCCATGTAATATTCTAATTTTCTGGGATTGTGGATTTGGGGTTTTCATGAGCTGTACGCCATGATCATCACAATTATAACAAATTAAGGCTTGACTTATCTCGCTTTGCATGTAATGCGTCTGTCTCATATATCAGTTTCACCTTTTAATTTGCATTACTGAAATTAATGGACTTTTGCACAATATTCTAATTTTCCGAGTTTCACCTGTAGTCCAGCATCCTGTTTTGCACAGTGGCCCACCAGATGCCACTGGAAGCCTACAGCAGGAGTTGAGGGCATGCCAAGTCTCCTGCTGTTACTCCCCTGCAACTGGTACTCAGAGGCATCCAGGCTGGAGCGAATGAGGCTGGAGGGAATGCAGCTCTGGCCATTTAACTCTCAAATGGGGGGCACGTGGCCCCTGTTTGGGAGCGAAACCACGCCCCCACACCTGACGTCAGATGCAGGGGGTGTGGCTAAATGCTCCCTGCATCTGACATCAGATGCAGGGGCGGGGCTAGGGGGGCCGAGGCGGAACCCAGGTCGCCGCTGGCCTCCCTCTGCCCCTGCGTACACATCCTTCCATTTTAGAGGCTGGAATAGATTGCCAACTCACTGACTCACTGAACTAGACTGGCTGCCTAGTCACTGCCATAGACACACCCAATGCCACACAACAGACAGGTCTCTACTGTTTTTCTGTATATAGCGTACACTCTGGATCAATTATGTACACACCCTGATTTCTTCAAAATCTTCCCATTTTCCACCACACCAGCATTTACCAAGACGTCTTCCTGAAGACTTCTGTGCTTTAAGCAGCTAGGAAAGAGGCAGGAATTCAAAAAGTGCATTTCCCCTCATTGCTGCATCTCCATGCTAGGAAGACCTGCCTCTGGTTACTAAGGGCTGGGCCTGCTGTTGCTGCCGCCTTCTCAGCTGGGTCTGAGCCCTTTTCTCACGAAACACACATTTGGACTTTACAGGTAATAGTTTCCTTCCCCCACCACCCTCGCTGCGTCCTCCCCACAGCCATGGTGCATTGTGGGAAGGGGAGAGGTGATGTGCTCCCAGAGGCAAGAGAAACCTAAGCGAGAAACCACAGAAACTCACAGCATCCTGGGGTTGTATTGAAGATGAGGCTGCAAACAACACCTTGGCAGCAGATCTTCCGCAAAGGCAGCCTCTCTTGGTTTTTGCTGTCCCCTCTTTCTTGTACACCCCACCTCCTGTGTAGGAAACCAGACTGATTTCATACATGCCGAGCACTCTCCCGTTGCTAAATTCATTGATGGCTGTGCAGAAAAGTGGATTGACAATTGCATTTCAGCTTTCCTGAGGCTTTTGCATCTCACCCCCCCCCAAAGATCTGTTTTTAAGTGAAGTGCATTTGTGAGTCCTCCACACCCACCAATGTTTCCGTAGAGTCGTAAACATTTGGGTAGGGCCTTTAACACCTTTTAACCCTCTCCTTTCTGTACAGCAGGGCTGCACAGTGTTGGCCCTCTCGCAGATGTTGGACTACAACTCCCATCACCCTGGCTCATGGACGTTTTCAGCGTGCTGGAACTACTGCAACTGCGGGGAGGGGCACAGCCTTGCGGGGGGGGGGGCGGTGCTCATGCTGGGCTGGGATCTATGCAGAAGAACAATGGCGGGGGGTGGAGAGAGAGAGAGAGAGAGAGAGAGAGAGAGAGAGAGAGAGAGAGAGAGAGAGAGAGAGAGTCTTAGAAGCCATACCCCCACAAGACAGGATTTCAGACAGGCTGGCCCTCCGATGATACTAAGAGAAGAGGAGAGGCAGGAGTGATGGACAGCTGAGAATGACGCCAGCTATGGAGAATTGAAGGATCCAGAGGTGCTCTTACCCCTGGACCTTGGGGCTCTGGGCTGTGGCTTCCAAGGTCTGGGGGTCTGAGGGTCCAGGGCGGGGCTCCAAATGGCCAAGGGGGCCTCCTGCAGCCACCCTGCGCCCGCCCTGCCACTGCCCCGCCACGCTGAACTTCTGTTCCCCCACCCTCCATAATTTCAGCTGCCATGTGTGTGGCCGAGGGGTGGCGGCTGGGAGGTGAGCCGATCAGGTCTCCCGCCCCCCCCCCACGGCTGGGATGACCGATGGGCCTGTCCGTCCGGCCCAGCGGCTCTTGATAACTGTGAAGCATTCCCGCGTGCCTGCACAGTTGAAATAGATTGTTGCAAGCCTGCAGCGGGGTGCGCGTGGAGTGGTTGAAGGAGGCCCTCCCCCCAAGCAGGTTTTGGAGGGGTCTCGTGGAGGGCGCTGTCCAGGCACCAAAGTTACCTAGATGCACCCCTGGAAGGACCTGGCACTTTCTGGGTGCAAAGCAAGGACTCTATCCCATAGGTTTCCCCTGGACATAGGAAGCTGTCTTGCACTGAGTCAGGACTGTGATCCACCTAGCCTGGTATTGGCTACCCTGCCTGGCAGCAGTTCTCGAAGCTCCTTCCCAGCTCTGCTCCCCAAGAACCCGGCAACTAGAAAGTGAACTTAGGGCCTTCTGAATGCAAAGTGTGTGTTCTGCACACTGAATTCCTTACATTAATGATTTACTGTATTTTTATTTTATTTTATTTTATTTTATTTATATTTATATCCCACTTTTATATCCCAGGACGGTTCCGCCCATCCCCTCCTGCCGCGCTTCGGTCCAGGTTTGGACCTACTGCAGTCTCACTGACTGTGGAGAGGCGGAGAGCTGGCTCTGCAGGAGTTGTAGTCCGCTGGAGTTGTAGTCCAACAACATCTGGGAACCCAAGGATTTAAAGTAATTGGCAACTAACAGCCTGAGCCAGAAAGTCTCCAGTTCAAATCCTGCCTCCCTCAGGAACATACTAGTGGACTTTTGCAAAAATACTAGGTAGAAGTTTACAAAAAGTTCTTCTAATATATTCCTGACTGAGGCAGGATTTGAACTGGAGACTTCCCGGCTCAGGCTGTTAGTTGCCAAATACTTTAAACCCTTGGGTACCCAAGCTGGGGTTCTCAGAGGTTGATGGACTATGGCTCTCATCGTCTGCAGCCACAGTGGCAAGGGCTGCTGTGAAGGGGGATGATGGGGATTGTAGTCCAACAACACAGGGGTGTAAGTATAATAGGGCAAGGGGAGACAGTTGTCTGGGGGCCCACTGCTTTGGGGGGTCCCCCAGAGGCAAGTCACATGACTGACTCCCCCAGCCACACACCCGCCTGGGCTTCCTTCAGTTGTATTCATCCTCCGAAATTGATGTGAGTGTTAAGACCTGGAGCTACCAGAACAGCATGTCTTTCTCTAGTACCATTAAATGACTTGCATCGTCCACAATTTACAAAACCTTAAAAAAAATAATTTAAATAATTTAGGATGATGTTCTATTGTGGCACATGGGGGTGTGTGTGTGTGTGTGTGTGTGTGTGTGTATATATATATATGTTTTTTGTTACCATTATTCAGTCTCATTTAAGATTTCTTTACTTCATGAGCTGAGCTTCAGTTTGTGCATGTGTGTGTGGGGGGGACGCATTTTAAAATCTTGTCTCTGGGCCCACTCCAACCTTCCTACGCCCCTGTCAGGGAACCCAACCTTGTGAATCTCTGCTTTAAACAAACACTCAGCTGCCCACCTGAAATACTGACTTATCCTATAGAGTTGTTATCAAGATTACTGAAATAATGTATCTGAAATATTTTGAGTATTTTGAAGTGCTCTAAACTGGTTAAGCATTATATGATATAGACACAGGAGCTTCTGTGCAGTTCAGGTGAGAAGCAAAACAACATTCTACCATTATAAGCCCCGAGCATCCCACCAGCCCTAACATCCAAACCATCTGTCCAATATGCCTGGTAACTGGAGCAGAGAAACTCAGTGACAAGCACCAGCACCTCTGCAAATTTCATGCAGATGTGAAATGACCAAGATACAGCAATTTGAAAAGGAACAGAGGAGAGTGAAAAAATCAAAGAAGACACAAACCTATTTGAACTAGTTTTTCATGTCTGCGTTTTTCTGAGCCTCAATTTACATAAGGTGAAAGGAGTAAAACTGCATTGGAAATCTGTTGTAATAACTACCGTAATGATGTTGGTGAAAGTGTTTTGATCCACTCATCAAGGCGTCTTTGTATCATTTTTACTTTCAAGTTAGTCTGAGCCTTTAGTTGCAAAGTTGTGATAACAGAGTAGAGAAAATTAACATAGGAAGCTGCCATATACTGAATCAAAACATAGGTCCATCAAGCTCAGTATTGTCTACACAGACTGGCAGCGGCTTCTCCAAGGTTGCAGGCAGGAATCTCTCTCAGCCCTGTCCTGGAGATGCTGCCAGGGAGGGAACTTGGAACCTTCTGCTGTTCCCAGAGTGGCTCCATCCCCTAAGGGGAGTATCTTACAGTGCTCACACCACCACCACCACCACCACCACCACCACAATAGAAAATTAAAAATTGGACTCCACCAGGTGACGATGAACTGCATGGCTTTTGGCTTAAACACCTAACAAGCCTTCATAAACAACTATCAAAACAGTTCAATCACATTTTGCAAGGAGGTGATATTGAACAATGGCTAACAACTGGGAAAACTCATCTCATCATGAAAGACCCAGCAAAAGGTGCAGTTCCAAGTAATTATAGACCGATCACCTGCCTGCCAACCATGATCAAATTATTAACTGACATAATAGCAGATGAAGTAATGCAACACTTATTAACTAACAAACAGCTTCCAGTTGAACAGAAAGGAAATTGTCTGAACACCAGAGGCACAAAAGACCAGCTGCTGATTGACAAAATGATTTTAGAAAACTGCAAGAGAAGAAAAACAAATCTAAGTTTTGCATGGATTGACTACAAGAAAGCCTTCGACTCATTGCCTCACACATGGATACTAAAATGTTTAGAAACAACTGGTGTCAGCAAAAACATTCAGATATTTATTTAAAAAGCAATGAGCATGTGGAGTACACAGTTAACAATCAATGGCGAGACACCTGGACAGGTTAGCATTAGAAGAGGTATTTTCCAAGGGGACTCACTATCCCCTCTGTTGTTTGTAATCACCATGACTCCACTTTCACAAATACTAAACAAAACAGGTCTTGGATACCAAACATCTAAAACATCAAGTCAAATCAACCATCTGCTGTACATGGACGATCTGAAGTTGTATGGAAAGTCCCCAGTCAAAAATCGAATCACTGCTAAACACTGTCCGTATATTCAGTAGCGATATAGCAATGGAGTTTGGACTAGACAAGTGTGCTGCATTAATAATGAACAGAGGAAAAATAACAAAAACAGAAGGAATAGAACTGCCCAATGGAAGCAACATCAAGAACCTAGAAGAGAAAGAACATTACAAATACTTGCGCATTCACCAGGCTGATAACATTGCACACACTGAAGTTCAAAGAAAAATTGGAAGTGAATACATCAGGAGAGTTAGAAAAATCCTCAAGTCCAAACTCAATGATAGGAACACCATACAAGCCATAAACAGCTGGGCTATACCTGTTATCAGATACACTGCAGGAATAATAGACTGGACCCAGGCAGAGCTAGAGACGCTAGATCGTAAGATCAGGAAAATAATGACCATCAATCATGCTCTGCACCCCCGCAGTGATGTAGATAGGCTCTACCTCCTTCGCAGCTCAGGTGGAAGAGGAATGCTGCAAGTCCATCAAACAGTAGAGGAGGAGAAAAGAGGCCTTGAAGTATATATCAAGGACAGTGAAGAAGATGCACTTCAAATGGTCAATAACGAGAAACTATTCAACACCAATGGAACAAAGCAGGCCAACAAGAAAGAACAAGTCAAGAACCGAGCAGAAAAATGGAAAAAGAAGCCCCTGCATGGTCAATATTTGCACAACATAATTGGAAAATCAGACATCACCAAGACCTGGCAATGGCTTAAGAATGGCAACTTGAAGAAAGAAACAGAAGGCTTAATACTGGCTGCACAAGAACAGGCACTAAGAACAAATGCAATAAGAGCAAAAGTCGAAAAATCCACAACAAACAGCAAGTGCCGCCTTTGTAAAGAAGCAGATGAAACAGTGGACCACCTGATCAGCTGTTGTAAAAAGATCGCACAGACTGACTACAAACAAAGGCATGACAAGGTAGCAGGGATGATACACTGGAACATCTGCAAAAAATACAAGCTACCTGTAGCCAAAAATTGGTGGGACCATAAAATTGAAAAAGTTGCAGAAAATGAAGATGTAAAAATATTATGGGACTTCCGACTACAAACAGACAAACATCTGCCACACAATACACTAGATATAACTGTAGTTGAGAAGAAAGAAAAACAAGTCAAAATAATTGACATAGCGATACCAGGGGATAGCAGAATAGAAGAAAAAGAAATAGAAACAATCACCAAATACAAAGATCTACAAATTGAAGTTGAAAGGCTGTGGCAGAAAAAGACCCAAATAATCCCAGTGGTAATTGGCACCCTGGGTGCAGTTCCAAAAGACCTTGAAGAGCACCTCAGCACCATAGGGGCCACAGAAATCACCATCAGCCAATTACAATAAGCAACTTTACTGGGAACAGTCTATATTCTGCGACGATATCTATAACAACAGCAACAACATTGACAATAAAATTCAGCCATCCCAGGTACTTGGGAAGGATTCGATGTCTGGATAAAACAAACCAGTCAATAACACCTGTCTGACTGTGTAAATAAATAAATAAATAAATAATAGTTCAATTTCCATACCACCCTTCCAAAAATGGCTCAGGGTGGTTTACACAGAAAAATAATAAATGAATAAGATGGATCCCTGTTCCCAAAGGGCTCACAATCTAAAAGAAACACAAGATAGACCATTCATATGCAGCCAGGGTGGACCTGCTTAGATGAGGGCACAAGTCAAGCTTGCTACCACAAGACCAGCTCTCCTCGATGCAGGGTTGTTACAACGTTTTCTAGAATGTTTGTCCCCAGAATCTAGAATTGAGAGCTATACTCCTACTATTCTTCATGGAGGTTCTATTCATGGCAAAACTGCTGCAAGATCTATGTTCAATTAATAATAATTAAGAACAGGGTGTTTCATTGCTTTTTCTAACTGATTAGCCCATTCCTTAATGCAAAGGTTCCTAACTTGTGGTACCCAGATATTGCTGAACTACAGCTCCCGTCATCCCCAGCCACAATAAATTGTAGCTAGGGGTAATGGCAGTTGTAGTTCAGCAACATCTGGAGTGCCACAGGCTGGCAACCCTTGCAGTAATTGATTAGTAGTACCGGAATGCATTCAGGATGAAGTTCAGGCTTCAAGTACAGCTTCCTCGGTCACTTGCTAGAGCAATCTGTGTCAACCTGGACAACTTTCTAGGGCTGAAAGTGCCTCTAGAATCCAGTGCAGATTATTCACAGCTGGAATTCTGTGAGAATATAGATGGTATAGATGGCACATTCTTTCATCAATCTGCTTGTGGGATGCTGTGGATAATATCACAGTGCATCAGGCCAAAATCTTTCAAGTGCGTCTGCAGCAAGCAATGGTGGATGCTGCACCTGTTTAGTTTCTGCCTTGGTATTTACTATGCTAGGTAGCATTTGGGGGAGCACTGTGTCTTGCAGAGGTGCATCAGACAGAAATTTACCAACTAAAAGTGATTTGGGGAGCTGTACCTATTGAATGACTACCTGGTTGTGTTCCTCCCCCAGCCCAATGTCAAGCTGAAAAACCAGGGCAGAGTGTGGGTGACTAATTTGTAAGGCAGCAGAATATCTGACTGTACAAAATCTGTATTGCTTACATAGCATGAACATTAGTGCCTACTGACTACCTTAACTTTTTGGAGCATGCATGAAAATTGTAAGCACCTTAACCCTGATCTTAAAGCAAAGTTTTAAAAAATATTGGAGCCCTTGGATTACCTGATAACATGTTTATGGAATGGTGAGTAGATTTGCTTGTGCCTATGATACAGGGCCAGAACAGATGCGATGTGCAGGCATGTGACAGTTTTCCTCCATCAGTTTGGTTGTTTTCTTCTTGAACAGCAGCCTCAGAGGCTGTGAGCAGGAGTGGATGTGTGGTGGCAAAGAGATGCTGCTTAGTTGCTTAACCCATTTCCTTGCAGCTCTTTGTCCACTCAGAATTCCCTCCCAACTGCTTTTGAATTCATAGGGGGAAAGATACAAGATCCTCGTATCTTTTCCCTTGCAGAGAGAAAATCAGCTGGGTAGGATAGGTTGGCTGGAAGTGCAAATCCTTATTGGGTCACAATAAATTTGAAGCATACCAAGTGTGAATAGGGCTAATGTGAATTAGCTTGCCAAATACAGCTAAGCTGTGTTTTGTGGCCTGCTTGACAACCCCACTGTTTTTGCAGTCCCAGGCTGGCAGCAAAAACAGGAGATCAACAGATTTTCAAAGGAAGACTGGCCAGTCGTCTGTCAGAGATGCTGTAACAGTTTGTTGCTCTGAGCAAAGTGTTGGACCAGAAAACCTCCAAGGACCCTCCCATCCCAACTCTACAATTCTAAGATTATAACTATAATTATCAAGTCACTGGCAGGCCACCATAAAAGACAGTTGAGCTGTATTCAGTTTTGTAGGTCGTACATTTTGCAGACCTGCAGCAAATTGTTTAGCCCAGGAGTTCTCCAACTTGGGTTCTCAGATGCTGTTGGACTACAGCTCCCATCTTGGTCTTTGACCATTGTGGCTAGAACTGATGGGTTTAGCTGTAGTAATCCAACATTTGGGGACTCATGTTTGAGAACCCTGGTTTAGCCCTTAAGGCTTTATAGCAGTGTTTGCCTGCTGAGAAAAAAAAAAAGTAAATTCAACAATTGCTACTCTACCTAGGCAGCTGGTTCAAATGTAAGACTGGCCTAAAAGTTAAGTCATGTTTCTCCCATCTTTCCCTTTAGCTTAAACATAACCTGCTGTAATGTAAGTAAACATCTTCTTCTTGTTGTGGTATTACTGATATGTTTGGTGCCATCTGCCGGCTAAATGGTAACATAACTTGTGGCAAGATTAATTATATATATAGGCTGCGTTTCCCCTACTAGACTCTGGGACCAGAAGTAAGACCAGCTAGGGCAAGGGCTCTCAGATTTGTGCCTCCAGATTATGTTGGACTCTAACTCCCATCATCCCCAGCCACAGGCTGCAGGAGTTGTAGCCATCCAACAACCTCTGGGGGCCCAAGTTTTAGTGATGTGCATGGAACCGCACACACGCAGTTTGACGCCAGTTTGCACTTACCCCTCCCACCATTTTCCCCCTGCCAGCACTCCGTTTTTAAAAAAAGGTTTTCGGGGCAGCAGCATTCCTCCCTGCCTCCCCTGCTCCCGTTGTTGCCCAGAAATACCGGAAGTACGGACTGTCTGTGTTTTCGCCGCCGCGCGCATGCACCCGCCACACATGTCTCACGCTGAGTGCGTACGTCATGCAATGTGCGCATGCAACGTACAACGTGCACGGCAGCAAGCACATGCGCAGCCCATCCTTCCGGTATTTCCGGGCAGCAATGGGGGCAGGGGAGGCAGGGAGGAATGCTGCCATCCTGGAAACCTTTTTTAAAAATGCCAGTGGGGGGAAAGTGCCAAGAGGGGTAAGTGCAACCCCCTTGCCCTTAAAGGGAGACCCCCTCCCCCGCCGGCGTTGAACTTTGAACTGGCACCAGCACAAACCGGTTCAAAGGCTTCTTGCATGGCCTTCGGACTGGTTCGTGCACATCCCTACCAAGTCTGAGAACCCCCAAGTTAGGGGGAAAGCTGCCTTAATGGGGTGTTTGCAGAGGGAAATGAGACGTCACTGGAAGGGTTATGCCGTAAACTGCTGGTTTCTCCCTAAAGATGCTCGCCTGCCACCCATCTGCATTGCCTTGCTAAATGTGAGTTGGAGCACTGTTGCTAGCATGTTCTTCTTCCTTGAGTCTCAGTTCCGAGTAAACATGTTTAGTACTGGGCTGCACAATGATCAAAGAACTGGAGCAACTTCTTTATGGGAAAATACTAAAGCACTTGGTGCTCTGTTTATTAACTGCTTTTCAATGGTTTTTTAAAAAGCAGTTTACACAGAAAAAGAATGGACACCTATCCACCAAAAGATTAAAAAAAACCCCAAATCTAGAAAGTGTGGGGTGGAGGGAGGCGGGCGAGTTGGAGAAAAAAACCCAAATCCACAAGATCGACACCAGCAATAACCACTAGAGGGACATTGAGCTGGGACTGAATATGGTTAGTTGCTCACTACCAAAAGAGAATTGTCACTTTTAAAACATGTTTCTTTGCCCAGTTAGTAGGGTTAGTTTAATTTATGGAAACAAAGACTTCTATAGATGTTTATGGAAAGCAAGGAAGATGTGAGCACGGTGTGATATTCCCCTCAGGGGATGGAGCCGCTCTGGGAAGAGCAGAAGTTCCCAAGTTCCCTCCCTGGCAGCATCTCCAAGATAAGGCTGAGAGAGATTCCTGCCTGCAGCCTTGGAGAAGCCGCTACCAGTCTGTGAAGACAATACTGAGCTAGATAGACCAATGGTCTGACTCAGTCTATGGCAGCTTCCTATGTTCCTATGTGGGGAGACAGAATGATCCCTTTCCATGGGGGGGGGGGCGAGTGGTAGCTTTAAGAATGAGGTGCACAGATCCTTACCTCTCCTCTGCCGCCCTGCCACTGTTCTGGTCGTGGTGCTATCCTTCCCAGAAGGTCATGCGTGGCTTATAACTGCAGATGGGCTGCAGGGCAGCAGTCAACCCAAATAACTTGATTGGCAATAAACTCAGGACAGAGAAAAGGAAATATTTCATCACACAGTGAGTGGGTATCTTTAAAATGGGTTAGACAATTTTGTAGAGACTAGTCTATTAGCTGAGAGCTAAATAGAACCTCCATATTCTAGGGATATGCCCAAATCGTTTCGACACCTCATTAGCGAGGTGCCGAAATGATTCAGGTGGCCGCATCTGAAATGTTTGGTGGTGGTGGTGGTGAGTGGCAACTTTAAGAATGAGGCACACAGGTCCTTACCTGCTCCTCGGCCGCCCTGCCACTGTTCTGGTCGTGGCGCTGTCCTTCCCAGAAGGCCATGCATGGCTGCATCGCGATGGCCATTTGCATGGTCAGCAACACCATGCTGACCACACAAATGGCCACCCCACATGTGCGGCGGCTATGTGTGTGCTGTCACTGTGATGCCGCTGCATGCGACCTTTGGGGAAAGACAGCCCAGTGACCAGAATAGCATCGAGGCAGCAGGTAAAGACCTGCGTCCCTCCTTCTTAAATCTATCGCTCTTCACGCCCGCCCCCCATCAGCTGCCCAAAACGATTCGTGCAGATCCCTACCATATCCAGTTTTGTTTGTTTGTTGCTTCCATTTAATATACTGCCGTTCATCTAATGATCTCAAGGCAGTTTACAAAGGTAGTGAAACATTAAAAACAACCATAAAATGGCAATAAAAGAAAATGTATCTCATGGCAGCCAAAGGTCAAACCAGCATTGAAGGGCATAACTAATGCCAAAAGGTAGAGAATTTAAGCCAGCTCTTTTTAGCTAGACTCTGAAAGCTTGGGTCTTTGTCTTTTAGTTGACTACAGAAGTCAGACCAGATGGGAGGGAGCAGTAGGAGTCTTAACTGATAGGGTATTCCACAATCAGTTTACCATTGAGTAGCAATGGGTAGAGAAGGGCTGATGCCTCTGTGCACTATTTCTAGAAGGCATCTGGCTGGCCACATCTTGGAGACAGGATACTGGAACTGGTGGACTTCATGGATCCTTCCAGATAGCAATAAGCTGTGAGCCGTGCAAAGTATTAAAGTTCATTAAAGTTCCAAGAGCACCCTTACTCCCTGTACACACGCTGCAGCAAGCTTTCATGCTACATCCCAGGGCAAACTTGCCCTCTGTACACATGCTGAGCAGGACCTCAAGAGATATTTTGCAGCGCCACCTGCCAGCCAGCCAACTCTTGCATTCCAAGAAGAGCCCACCCTTTTTCATTACTACTTTTGTGGTGACTGGAGAAAAAGATGGGTTCTTCTCAGAATGCAAGAGCCGGCCCGCAGGTGGAGCTGTGAAAACTGCTTGAGATCCCTGATCGGTGTGAGTAAGTAAAGTAAAGTGTGCCATCGAGTTGGTGTCGACTCCTGGTGACCACAGAGCCCTGTGGTTGTCTTTGGTAGAATACAAGAGGGGTTGACCATGGCCATCGGGGCAGAGCCACCATTGGGTGAACGGGTTCTAAGAACCTGGGCTGCCACCAATCAGGGGCTGAGAGCGCGGTCCCAGACGCAGGGGTGTTATTTCGGTCCCAAACAGGCCCACGCTGCTTTGGCAGCACGGCCAGAGTGACTCCCTGCCTTAAAGGCAGGGAGAGCCGCTCCTGGTCTCCTTGCCAACACAGCGGGGCTGATTGATCTCCCTCCCAAACAGGGCCACACGGCCCCGTTTAGGAGAGCAATAGGCCCACGCTGCATTGGCAGCGTGGCCAGAACGGCTCTCCCTGCCTTTAAGGCATGGAGAGTCACTCCAGCCCATGCTGCCCAATGCAGCGTGGGCCGATCTCCCTTCCAACGTTTGGGAGGGAGACCATGCCCCCCGCGTCTGACGTCAGGCGTGGTGGGGGCAGGGCCAGGGGGTTGTTGCGGCGGCCGCACACGGGCCGCCACCAGCTTGCCATTGTCACGCCCTCAAGATCCGACAGCGAGGAGGAAGGGGAAGCTGTCCAGCCGATTCAGGAGTGTCTGAGGGGCAGAGCCCGGCTGTCAGCGTTCATGAAATGGCTGTGGTAGATCCAACTAATGATTTAGAGCAGGCATGGCAACCTGAGTCAGCGGAAGGCGTGGGGGACCAATGCGAAGAAGAGCTAAGCAATGAAACACCACTGACTCCACAACAGCGCAGGCTCACGAGACGTAGAACGCAATTAGAGGCTGTTAGGAGGAGCAAACGCCTCTTGCTGAGGGCCGACAAGCCTTGAATTCCTACCAGCTGGGAGCTCTCGGCTTGCTCTATAAATCACATCTCCAGCCTCCTACTCATTGCTGAGAATCAATGTTCGTCAACATTCTTGTCGACAGCGTTCAGCCAAGCCGTATCCGATTTCAGCAGCTCCGCTTGCTTCGTGAACTTCCCTAGCAGCTGGCCAGACCTTGACAGTCACCTCCTGTGCAGTCTGAGATGATGCCTTTCAGTACCTTCCTATACTGCTGCCACCCAATACAGGTGTTTCACATAGTCTGGGAAATATACCAGCAGGGATTTGAACCAGCAACCTCTGGCTCGCTAGTCAAGTCATGTCCCCACTGTGCCATTAGGTGACTCCCAGTGTGAGTGCAGAGGGTAAAATCATGCTAAGACACACCTGCACAAAGATCTTTGCTGACCTGCAGGTAGGAATATCCTGCAGCAATAGCAGGGACCGTGGAGAGCTCCTTTCCTGTCCTGCTGATGAACAGCAGCGGCTCAATGCAGTTGGACACTTGAGACCAGATGTCCCCACTCCACCATCCCTGCGCCAGAGCCCACTGACACCATCCCTCTTTTCTCCTTGCCTCTGCCCCCTCACTTTCATTAATATTTTTCTAAATAATTTGAATGTTTTAATGGTTGAGTTTTAATTGTAAACTGCCCAGAAGTTTTAAAGAGGGTGGTATCTAAATACAATAAATGCAAGCGATCGATCAAGTGCTGCACATTGGCCTCGACCCCTGCATGCCAAATCATGGTTGATTCCAGCTCATTCGAATGGTGCATCCCTGCACTAGGAACTTATGCAAAGGCTTTGCAGGTCCAGCAGTTCTTTGCTTCTGGAAATAACTGTGGTCTGGTGGAACTGGACAGTTCTTACCTAGCAGCCTTTGCAGAAATGCAGCCATAAGGTTTCTTTCAAAGCCTTATTTGTGAACAGAAGCCAGCAAATCTTGGGAATCAGCCAAAGCTGTTGTGTTAAGCCATAAAAGATTTGCAGGTGATGATCAAAGTGATTTTCAAGTCTCTTGTTAAAACATCCTGCGCCTAGGTGTTAAAAATAGGTTTCTTGGTAAACGAGTGTTCTTGATCGCAATAGGCTCCCAGCCAAATACTCTGTTTTTGGCTGGGAAACACACTCTCTGGAAAACACACCTGTGCCTCAGATGGATCAATATATCCACAGCAAGCCATTTCCCTGATGATGGGATTGGACAGCTGCCTGACAGCTCCTCAATCACGTCTGGGATTCATTATAGATACTGACTGGTCACTTGGGGGGCCCAGGAGGTGGGGAAGTGGTGGACCCTGGCCTCCTGTATTGATTTTTGCTTGTAGCCAAAGGTCATCAACATGCACGCAAAGACCAGGAAGGCAGAGAGTGGCAAGGACTGGGGAACAGGGTTGAGCGATCCAGAGTGTGTGCATTCTGCATGGTGCCATGAAAGTACAGCTGTGAGGACAATTGGGTCTGTAGTGGCGATGTCCGATGTGAGAGACTTGGGCTCCTCTGCAGCAGGAATTGACAATTTAGTGGCAGAATGCAACCATTTTATTACGGAATCTGACCACTCGTGTGATATTAGCTCTGTTTTTTACCATTTGAAAACATGTATTTCTTTACAAGTGAAACTAACTAACTAACTAACTAACTAACTAACTAACAAACATACTAACATATTTTTATATCGCCCAAAACATACATCTCTGGGTGGTTTACAATAAAACGTTTCTGACTTCTCTACTGGTTGCCAACTGGCTGAAACTTCATCCACCGCACCGGCTGCCAGAACAGAATAATATAGAGCAAGGAGGGGGTGCGGGGAGTCACACTTTGGATTTTCATTATTTTTCTGTTTCCTATAAGATCACTTTAATTTTTATTTAAAAAGAAAATATGGTATCCTCCTCTAGATGGGACTCCTTACCTAAATGTGCATTGTCCTTCCTTGAGTCTCTTAAAAAGCTGCTTCCCATCTGCACATGTCCAGAGATTCTTTGCTCTTAGGTCCTCCCCCCTCCAAACAATTTGTCTAGGGGTGTAGAAAGGCTGAAATGGATCCTGGGACAAGAAGTGAAGGTGGGCCGCCAGGCCCTCTGCCTTCTCCTCCCCACCTCTCTTTGCTGCGGAAGAACTATATGGACAGAGTGAAAAACAAGTCATTCTCAGCATGCAATTTATCTCATTCCTATGCAAATAATATCACACATGCTCTCCACTCATATCAGGAGCTAGCAGCTTGCCAGTGAGTCAGGGAAGCAGGGAGGGAGGAGGGGAGAGCAGGGAGCAGGCTGTTCTCCAGCCAGTGGGGCCGCCTCCCTCATGGGCCCAGGGACCCTTGCCCACAGTTCAGTTATAGCTTTGCCCCTGCATTTGTTCTGTCCTGGGGGAAAGGCACGCTAAACATGGTGCAGCTGGGAAATGCATGACTAACAAGCAGAAGGTTGCCGGTTCGAATCCCCACTGGTACTATATCAGGCAGCAGCGATATAGGAAGGTGCTGAAAGGCATCATCTCACACTGGAGGAGGCAATGGTCAACCCCTCCTGTATTCTACCAAAGACAACCACAGGGCTGTGTGGGTGCCAGGAGTCGAAATTGACTTGACGGCACACTTTACTTTACCTTTAAACATGCTTGGACTTGGAGACATTTAGCTGTAGTGCCAGTATTTATGAAAGCAAAAGACAAGATCCCTACATGCCCTAAAGCAGAGGCTCTCAAACTTGGGTCAATGGCCAAAGGCCATTGTCAATGGCCAAAGTCAATGGGCAAAGGCCATTGTGGCTGTGAATGATGGGAGTTGTAGTCCGACAGCATCTGGGGACACAAGGTTGGGAACCTAAACTGCCCTGAAGGACATGGTCCTGCTTGCTTGAGCAAACCACCTGGAGCCATTGCCATCAGCATCTCTCGGCAACGTAACTGGACAAGGGGCTGTGGACTGCAAAATAGAGGCTTTAAAAAAGGATTCTTTAAAGCAGTGAAGTCTGTTCTCTTGAGCAGTCTTGGGCTTCGCTGTTCTGGTGTCACAGAAGGGCTGAGCAAGTGGAGGCCTGGCAAATGAGGAAGCTATTGCAGACACTTGGATTTGATTACTAAGGTCTTCTTGAGTCAAATGTTCAAATGTGATTACAGCAAGCCACTTCATCTATGCATTGGGCTTCTAAATGGCCTCTTGTGGGTGTGGGTTGGTGGGAGTCTTTTGTTGGAAATGGGTGGTGGCACTTACAGTGGATGCTTTTGAATGGGATTCTTTTTGCTCACCACGACTTTCTGAAATGGCCTTACGCAATCTCCCTCTTTGCTTTGTGAGACTGGACTTATAAAATGAAGTGAGCATATGATGCAGCTCTTGAGTGGGAAAAGCTTTTTTCCAGTGTGCCCCCCCACCCCGCCCACACACATGGATACTTGTCAGCTGTTCCTGCGTATCAGGCCCTGCCCCTTTTCAAATCCTAGCCCCACCTATCAATCCTGTTACAGAGTAAAGAGGCAGGAATTTGGGCATAGGGTTTATCTCTCCAAATTTTTGCTTTGGAAGTTTCCTGTTGTAGTCTTCCTAGTGGGGACGCACTTGCTCCAGTTTTTGGTTTCTTTCAAAACAAAGTGTTTACCTAGGAAGCTGCCATATATGGAATCAGACTGTTGGGTCCATCTAGCTCAGTACTGTCTGCTCTGACTGGCAGCAACTCTCTAAGGTT
Organism: Hemicordylus capensis; assembly: GCF_027244095.1. NCBI lineage: Eukaryota > Metazoa > Chordata > Lepidosauria > Squamata > Cordylidae > Hemicordylus > Hemicordylus capensis. The sequence continues at coordinate 10,916,837 of NC_069663.1, read as the reverse complement.
TCAGATGGGAGTTTCCCCCAGATGTTTCCAGGGATTGAACCTGGAACTTTCTGCATTCAAAGCAGATGCTCTGTTATAGAGCTACAACCCCATCCCTGAAGTTGTGAAGACTTGCCTCTTTTGTAAAACATATGGAGCCTGCATATCTATCTATCTATCTATCTATCTATCTATCTATCTATCTATCTATCTATCTATCTATCTCTATATCTATATCTATATCTATATCTATATCTATATCTATATCTATATCTATATCTATATCTATATCTATATCTATCTAAGGCGTACCTGTCGCTAATCCCATGCGTGGCAGCTCTCATGAGAGTTCATAAGCGAGCTGCCGGCAGGGGGAGAGGAAAGCAGCGGCACCAGCAAATAGGCTTGCGGGTGAGGTGGGAAAGAAGGGGGGAAAGAAAGTGGGTGGATGGGGGAAGAAACTGGTGGTGGTGGGCGGGCAGGGGGAGATCTAGAGTTGCAGATGCTCTGCGCCCAAACCAGCTAGTACACTCATAAGACCTATTGCATTTATATTTATTTTTATTTATTTATTTTTACATTTATATCCTGCTCTTCCTCCAAGGTTACAAACACAACAAACCTGTGAAGGAGGTTAGACTGAGAGATAAGTGACTGGCCCAGAGACACCCAGTGATTTTCATGGCTGAATGGGGATTTGAACTCGGGTCTCCCCAGTCCTAGTCCAACACTCCATCCACCACTATGACACACTGACTGCATTCCATGATGGGACTTACTCTGAGGGAAGTCTGCATAAGATTACATCCTTAAGTATAATCTGAAAATCACATTTAAACTGCACTGGCTGACACGTTGAGGAAAATTAGTAACTCCACTGAAATGCCTAACTTGTCCTTTTAATTTCAGTGGGACTACTTTGAGTCATTTTCCTCAATGTGTCAGCCACTGTTTTTATAAGGTTTTGTTGTTACACTGGTATTAGTTTTGTTTTCATTATGTTATGGCTCACCTCAGTCAGTGTTTTAGCAAAAGGCACTTAAATGTTAACAGCAATCTAACGCCTGACTGGTGGCTTGCTTTGGGTCATCCCTGCTCTTTTTCTCCCCTTCCAACGTACACTCTTCTCCCTGCTACCAACCTAGTGGACGTTTCTGTTGCTTGAACTGCACCTTCAGTGACGGTGGCTGTGGCCCGTGTTCCTTCCAGAGGGGGTCTTGAAGCCTAAAGCAAAGTGCTAGCTCTGGGCAGGAGAAGGTCCTTCTACTCCAGCATCCTTCTTCCCACAGTGGCCAACCAGATGCCTCTGAGTAGCCCAGAAGTGGGACTTGTAGGCAAAGAGCCCTGCCCTGCTATTGCCTCCTCAGCAATTAGGATTCAGCAGCATACTGCCACTAAACCTGGAGGATCTATTTAGCAATTATGTCTAACAGCCATTGGCAGACCTATCCTCCAGGTATTTGTCTAGTCCTGGGGTTCTCAAACATAGGTCTCCTGATGTTGTTGGACTACAACTCCCATCATTCCCAGTGAGAGTGGCCAAAAGCTTGAAAACCCCTGCTTTGGCTGCTACATAGGCCAAAGGCCATTCTGGCTGGAGATGATGGGAGTTGTAGTCCAACAACATAATGAGATTTGATAAGTTCCTCATCAAAGACTCCTGAGGAAATTTAGCAGTCATGGGATAAGGGTACAAGAACATGTGTGGATTGCTAACTGGTTGAAGGACAGTAAACAGAGGGTAGGTATGAATGTTTTCACAATGGAGGGAAGTAAGTGGGGTCCCCCAGGGATCTGTACTGGGACCGGTGCCTTTTAATTTATTCATAAATGATCTAGAACAGGGATTCTCAACGTTGGGTCCCCGGATGTTATTGGACTTCAACTCCCATAATCCCCAGCCCCAGGGGCCTTTAGCTGGGAATTATGGGAGTTGAAGTCCAATAACATCTGGGGACCCAGTGTTGAGAATCCCTGATCTAGAAGTTGGGGTAAGCAGTGAGGTGGCCAAATTTGCAGATGATATCAAACTCTTTTGGGTAGTGAAATCCAAAACGGAGTTGTGAGGAGCTCCAAAAGGATCTCTCCAAACTGGGTGAGTGGGCGACAAAGTGGCAAATGCAGTTCAGTGTTGGCTAGTGTAAAGTGATGCACATTGCAATGAAAAACCCCAACTTCAAGTATACGCTGATGGGATCTGAGCTGTCGGCGACTGACCAGGAGAGGGATCTTGCGGTCGTCACTGGTGGATAGTGTATTGAAAGTGTCGACTCAATGTGCGACAGCTGTGAAAAAGGCCAATTCCATGCTAGGGATCGTTAGGAAGGGGATTGAAAATAAAACTGCTAATATTATAATGCTCTTATACAAAAGTATAGTGCGGCCACACCTGGAATGCTGCATACAATCCTGGTCACCACATCTAAAAAAGGACATTGTAGAACTGGAAAAGGTGCAGAAGAGGGCAACCAAGACGATCAGGGGCCTAGAGCACCTTTCTTATGAGGCAAGGCTACAACACCTGGGGCTATTTAGTTTAGAAAAAAGACAACTGCGGGGAGACATGATAGAGATCTATAAAATCATGCATGGTGTGAAGAAAGTGGATAGAGAGAAATTCTTCTCCCTTTCACATAACACTAGAACCAGGGGTCATCCCATGAAACTGATTGCCAGGAAATCTAGGGCCAACAAATGGAAGTACTTTTTTCCACAACACACAATCAACTTGTGTAATTCTCTGCCACAAGATGTAGTGACAGCCAACAACCTGGATGGCTTTAAGAGGGGTTTGGATAACTTCATGGAGGAGAAGTCTATCAACGGCTACTAGTCGGAGGGCTACAGGCCACCTCCAGCCTCCAAGGCAGGATGCCTCTGAGTACCAGTTGCAGGGGGGTAACAGCAGGAGAGAGGGCGTGCCCTCAACTGCTGCCTGTGGCTCCCAGTTGCATCTGGTGGGACACTGTGTGAAACAGGATGCTGAACTAGATGAGCATTCTTGGGCCTGATCCAGCAGGGCTGTTCTTATGTTCTTATGAGATTAGAGCAACCCTGAGCTAGTCCCCTTTTAAAGGCATCTAAGCCAGTGGCCAGCACTGCATATTTCTGACAACAGAGTCTGTGGTGAAGTCGAAGTACTTCATCTTGTGTATCCTGCATCTACAGACAGTCCATTTTCATTGGATGAGTTCTGGTATTATGGGAGAAGGAGAAAGAATGAAGTCATTCACACAATCGAAAACTGTGTTCTACCCAGGTTTGGGAGCTGTGTGTGTCCCAATTTTGGTTGTGTGCAAGCAAGGTAGGAGGAAAACCTGGGTCCTCTTTTTTTTTTTTAAGCTTTTCATTTTACCTTGCCTCCACACCATGACTTCTACCCAGGTTTTCCTTCTACCTTGCTTCCACACAACCAAAAATTGGGAGCTCATACAGCTCCCAAACCCGGGTAGAACACAATTTTCGATTGTCTCTTAGTCCACTTGGTCCTATACAGCAGGGGTTCCCAACCTTTTAAAACAAGTGTACCCCTTCTGTCTCAAACCTTCTGTCAGGTACTCAATCAAGATTGTGTGTATTGTACAAAAGGATATCTGACAACATAGAAACAGTTAGAGGAAGCCAAATTTTAGTTGAACATTTCAGCTTATCCCTTCATCAGCACCAGATGGATGGAGAGAGAGAGAGAGAGAGAGAGAGAGAGAGAGAGGTGTGTGTGTGTGTGTGTGTGTGTATACACACATACACACACACAGAGCTCACAAGGTGGCAATTAAATTGTTCCAGGGAAGGTGACAAGAAGAGAATGATTGACAAGTGTTGCAGACGGATGTAAGATGGTTTTATGTATTATCCTCCAAATTCAGTCAATGAGGTGTAAGGGTCTTGAGTCTACAGAACCAAAACTTTTCTCATTTGTCTAGCATCTCACAATGTGTGTGTTGTTCAAAAGGAAATATTTCCATATCAGTGAGACTATGGTTAAGAACATAGGTAGCTGCAGCCTTATACTGAGTCAGACTATCTACCTCACTACACAGACTGGCAGCGGCTCTCCAAGGTTGCAGGCAGGAATCTCTCTCAGCCCTATCTTGGAGATGCTGCCAGGGAGGGAACTTGGAACCTTCTACATACAAGCATGCAGATGCTCTTCCCAGAGCAGCCCCATCCCCCTAAGGGGAATATCTTACAATGCTCACACATGTAGTTGCCCATTCAAATGCAAACCAAGCCAGAACCTGCTTAGCAAAGGGGACAATTCATGCTTGCTACTACAAGACCAGCTCTCCATGTGGGGAGGCAGGAGGGCTCTGTGTACCCCCTGAGAGCCCTTCAAGTATCCCCTATTGGGAACCCCTGCTAATACATATTAAGGGTGGCAAAGTGGGAGGCAGAATGTGACAGGTCAGACCCATGGGGTATAGCCCACCCAGGAAGTTCTGCTGCACAAGCAAATGGGAAGTGCACAACAAAGCTATGAAGCTGGGGTGTGCACGAACGGTTCGAAGCGAACTGGTCCGCTGTGAACCGGGCTGGTACGAGTGGTTCGATCGTGAACCGGACTGCCCTTCAGGAAAGGTGCCGGTCCAAGATCGGACTGAACCCCGTTCAAAGAGAACCAGTTCAGTGGTTTAGTGGCGAGAGGGGTGAGGGTGATCGGGGTGAGGGCAGCGGTGTGGGGGCCGATAGAAGCATCTCTGTTTCAAAGTAACTGCGCAGGCTGCTGGAGGGAGCACCATGGTGCTGCTCCATCCAGGCAGCTTTGGTACCCAGTAAGGACCTTCTCATTTACTTTGAAACAAAGATGCCTCTTTCCACTGCCCTCACCCCTCGCACCACCAAATCGGTTTGTGGACCGAACTTTGTGAATTCAGACCGAATCGTGAAAAGTGGTCCGCCCACCCCCCTATTATGAAGTCCTACCCAATTGATGCACTGCACTACCAGTGATACGGAACTCAGCATTGCTCCAGGTTGGCGCTGTGACGTTCCCCACTGGTTACAGACTGGATGTAACCCAGGCTGGATTTGCTCAACACTGAATTCACTGGCCCACTCCTCATGTTGCAGCGGTTACCTGGGAGTGGGGAGTACCAAGGCAGAAGATTTAGAGGCTGTCAGCATGAGGGCAAAAGGTCACCGAGGGTCAGGAAGTCCATTTCAAAGAGGTCACCATCCACTTCTTTCAATCTAATGAAGCCATTATTTGAGAAAGTGACCGCTGGGCTTGCCAAGCCCTTGAAGCAGGGCAGGGCCGAGTGACCACCACTGCTGAAAGAACAGGAAGGAGCCGTCTCCCTTTTACAGCGCCTGAACACGGCGGAGACATTTACTCCCATCACAGCCAAACTTGGATGCAGGCACATGGAAGCAAATTGTATGCGTGCTGCTGACTGAGTTAACCAGATAGCTTTATGTGTGCATTTAGACACCGAGTACTCCACCCTCCTTCATAAAATTAGGATGGCTCCCAGTCACAAAGGGGAAAAGAACTGATAGTGTCTAATACAATAAAACTGCAACATCAACTCCATGCAGCAGAGCACATGGAGTTGATGTTCAAAGAAAAGCACTTAAGGAACAACTACTCTGAAGTACTTACAAAAATCAAGGATAGGAAGGGATGAAAAGGTCCACCCGCCCACAACTCTCTCTGACAGAAGGGGAAACCTCTTCTAATCTTATTTATGCTTCCTATGACACACACTGGCATCATCTAAACATGAAGAAGGTAGGCTTTTGGATATGGAGCTAGTATTTTATTTGTATGCATATCTAATTAATGAATTGATTGATTCATGAACCAAGATTTCTTTAATTGGGTGACAGCCTAAGCTATCTATGGCTGGGTTCACACTATCACAACCATCTTGGTTGAAAAGTTCATCAGGATTAATCCGGAGCTGATAATGACAACTCAGAATTTCAGGGCAATCCTGGTCATACTGCTCCAGTTAATCAGCATTTAACCAGGATAGAAAACCAAGATATTCTGGTTAAATGCTGATTAACTGGATCATTTGACCAGGATTGCCCTGAATTCATGTGTTCTCACAATCAACTCCACAGGACTCACTAATCCTGATTTAATTTTTTAACCAGGATTGTTGTGATTGTGTGAACCCAGCTTGTACTAAAAAGTGAATGTGTGTCTAATAGTAATATATTATTATATATATTAATAATATTAGTAATATATTATAGTAATAGGTTGTAATAGGAAAGCCAGTGTGGTGTAGTGGTTAGAGTGCTGGACTAGGACCGGGGAGACCCGAGTTCAAATCCCCATTCAGCCATGATACTAGCTGGGTGACTCTGGGCCAGTCACTTCTCTCTCAGCCTAGCCTACTTCACAGGGTTGTTGTGAGGAGAAACTTAAGTATGTAGTACACTGCTCTGGGCTCCTTGGAGGAAGAGCGGGATATAAAATGTAAAAAATAAAAATAAAAATAAAATAAAATAGGAATGCTGGCAATTCTAATTCATTTTGTGAATGGCTGAAAATAGATCTCCACCTATTGCCTTTCCACACAGCGCATAATTAATCTATGGATTTCTCTGCCACGGGATGCGTTGATGGCCACTAGCTTGGATGGCTTTAAAAGGGGCTTAGACAAAAGCATGGAGGACAAGTCTATCAATGGCTACTAGTCTTGATGGCTATAGGCCGCCTCCAGGCTCAGAGGCAAGATGCTTCTCAATACCAGTTGGAAAGGAGCAACAGCAGGAGAAAAGGCATGTCCTCACCTGTAGGCTTCTCAGTGGCATCTGGTGGGCTACTGTGGGGAACAGGATGATGGACTAGATAGGCCTTGGGCCTGGTTCTGCAGGGCTGTTCTTATGTCCTTGTGCTCACTTTCAGGCTTAGACAAATGAGTGTTGGTAATCACACAGACCCATTAGAGCCACAGTCTGTCAGTGTTCACTAACTGGATATGCCCAGGAATTCGAATGGGGGCTTCTTGCAGCTCAGGTCCAGAATCTCATTCCCTCCTGCCTGATGCTGTCACATGTGAACTAGGAATAAATTGCACTATGCAATTTGGAAGCCGTGCACTGGCATTGGTGTCCATGTGCATACATCTCAGTATATGTGCACTGAGTTAGCAATTGCCCTAACTCAGAGAGAAATTTAACATCTAGATGGCCAGGGAGGGAGATGAAGCCTCAAGAACTCTGATGCATGTGTGTCTCTATGCTAACACTAGGGCTGTCCTCACGATGATCACTGCAGTAGGATCCTAGACTGGCCTTCATAAGAGTTCTGTAAGCAAGGAAGGAGGAGGGGGGAATGCTCGTATGCCAGCTGGGTAGGGAAGTGGGTCCAGAACTTGGACCCAGCTCCAGAGTGAGAGTGGAAGGAAAGCGATCCCTCCACCTGCCACCTCCATACCCAGCTCACATATGATTATTTCCCCCCTTCTCCTACCTTGCATCGCGAATTCTCACTGTGGCCAACGAAGAGTGCACATGGCTCCCGAATTAGGGTAGGAGGATTGCTGGTAGCAAGCATGACATGTCTCCTTAGCTAAGCAGGGTCCACTCTGGTTGCATATGAATGGGAGACTTGATGTGTGAGCATTGTAAGGTATTCCTCTTAGGGGATGGAGCCGCTCTGGGAAGAGCATTTGGGTTCCGAGTTCCCTCCCTGGCAGCATCTCCAAGATAGGGCTGAGAGAGACTCCTGCCTGCAACCTTGGAGAAGCCGCTGCCAGTCTGTGAAGACAATACTGAGCTAGATAGACCAATGGTCTGACTCAGTATATGGCAGCTTCCTATGTTCTATGAGGCTTCTCCCACCCAAATGCTAATCGTAAGAACAGCCCTAATGTTTTTAAGAGACATCCTCAACCCTTGCGAACTTCATGAAGCGGCACTTTCCAAAGTGGTGGTTCTCTTTTTATATTTAGCAGGGGAGCAGACTGGCCCTTCCTGTAGCTGTTGCTGGTGTCTTCCTTGTGTTTCTTTTCAGACTGTGAGCCCTTTGGAGATGGGGAGCCATTTTCTTATTCCTTTTGCTATGGAAACAGCTTCGAGGACTCTGGTTTGTTGAAAAGCGGTATACCCATGTAAGCAAATGAAAAATTTAAAACTCACCCAAAAGCCAAAGAGGAACAGTATTTACCAGGGAAAAGGTACCAGAAAATGGGAGTTTTCTCTGGCAAAAAGGCATAGCAGGAGTACATGTTTTCAGAGGCATGTTTTCCAAGCAGGCTGGACCCCAACTCTGCCCCTTTATTAGAAAGTGACCATGGACCTGCCGCCTCCGAAGGTCCCCTTGACTTGTGCCACAACACAGTTGCTCCCACACTGGTCCATGCATGTGTAAACGTTCCTTCCCTAGTGTTCACCTTGATCCTTTGTTTACACATTGTTTGCTTTGGTAACACCCAGATTGGACTACTGCAATGCGCTTTACGTGGGGCTGCCCTTGAAGATGGTTCGGAAGCTTCAGCTGGTGCAGAATGCTGCTGCAAGGATGCTCGTGGGTGCAAGTCGCTTCACGAGTATCACACCCATCCTGCGGCAGCTACATTGGTAACTAGTCAGCTTCTGAGCTAGATTCAAGGTGCTGGTCTTGATCTTTAAAGCTCTACATGGCTTGGGGCCGAGGTATCTGTTGGACCGGATTCACCCATATGAACCTGCCAGGGCCCTCCGCTCATCAACAGAGCCAGCGTGGTGTAGTGGTTAGAGTGCTGGACTAGGACCGGGGAGACCCGAGTCCAAATCCCCATTCAGCCATGAGACTTGCTGGGTGACTCTGGGCCAGTCACTTCTCTCTCAGCCTAACCTACTTCACAGGGTTGTTGTGAGGAGAAACTTAAGTATGTAGTACACCACTCTGGGCTCCTTGGAGAGAGAGCGGGATATAAAATGTAAAAAATAAATAAATTAACACAGACCCTGCTCATGGCCCTGCCACTGACAGAGATCCTGTTGGCGGGGACTAGAGACAGGGCTTTTTCAGTTGTGGCCCCCTCGGCTTTGGAATGCCCTCCCTGTAGAGCTCTGCCATGCTCCCTCCCTCAGTGTTTTTATAAAAACAACTAAAAACACATCTTTTTAAAGAGGCTTTTAAATGTTTCACCTGTTGCTTATATCTGATAGGTTCTTTAGTTTTTACAATTCTTAGTTTTTAGGTTTTTAAAATAATTTTTTAATTTGAAAATTTAAAATCTATAATTCTAATAATTGTGGTTTTAGCTTGGCTTTTTAACTTGTTTAGCTTAATTTGGTTAATTTTATTAGTCTGATTTTACACTGTAATATTTTATAAATGTTGTGAGCTGCCCCGAGCAGTAGTGTGTTGGAGGGGCGGGGCATAAATATCTCAAATACATACATACCTACATACATACATACATACATATCACATAAGCATCAGACCTTCTGAGAGACCAGGTGACACTTGTTGCATTGGATTAATCCAGGGGTTCCCAACCTTGAGTCTCCAGATATTGTTGGACTACATCTCCCATCATCCTTATTGTGGCTGGGGGTGGTGGGAGTTGTATTCCAACCACATCTGGGGACCCAAGGTTGGGAACTTCTTTATTAAACTATAAAATGCCTGAGGGGGTGAAACAGAATACAATGCAGTGCAATAAAATAAAAATGGGGAATGCCTGACTTGGTAGCAGGACGTGTGGGAAGGGTCCTCTTAAGAAAGACAGAGATTTGTTAAAGGGAAAATTCATATTGAGAACGGGAAAATAAAGATTAAGAAAAACTAGACTTCGGGCATTTCTCCTCATGACCAGAAGAGGGTGCTCTATCCAAGACATCTCATTTGGGAACAATCCCACTGAGGTAATCAGAGTCTAGGAAGTGGAATTTGGAAGGTTTTAAGGTCCTTTCAAAAACTTAAATGTCACAATCTAGCAAATTGTGACATGGCTGGTGGAAAGTAGTTAGGACTGCCAGCATTCCTTACTGGTCTTGCTCCTTGTGCCTTGAACAGCAGCCTGGTAGACATAAATTGTAGGCGTGATGTTTTCTCCATATGGTTGCCACTTTGCAACCATAACACACCAGTCATAGCCCTTTAAATATGGAGCTAAAGCAAGAGATAACGAGGCTATGGTGGGACCTTGTCCCACCAGATAATTTCATGGCTCTGCTGTGTGCACTTCCCTCACCCTCCAGGTACCCATGGAGGTCAGCTCACAGGGATATCCCCAGGTAGGGCTGGGAAAGACCCCTGCCTGAAACCGTGGAGAGCCACTGCTGGTCAGTGTAGACAATATTCAGTTAGATGGACCAAAAGTCTGAGTCAGTATAAGGCAGCTTCCTGTGCTCCTAACCGCCTTAAGTGAACTGACAGCAGCAAGCCAGGCTAAGTCTGATTCCTGAAATAGTAGTAGGTTTTGGCTTTCTGTGCAGGAGGCATGAGAGATGGTGCTAAATAGTCTTCATCTTGTTTTGAGCGGAATGAAGTTGCATTGGGGCAGAAAGATTTGTGGCATGTAAATTATTACATAGGAAGCTAGGAAGCTGCCATATACTGAGTCAGACCATTGGTCTATCTAGCTCAGTATTGTCTTCACAGGCTGGCAGAAGTTTCTCCAAGGTTGCAGGCAGGAATCTCTCTCGGCCCTATCTTGGAGAAGCCAGGGAAGGAACATGGAACCTACATGCTCTTCCCAGAGCAGCTCCATCCCCTAAGGGGGATATCTTACAGTGTTCACATGTTTAGTCTACCATTCATATGCAATGAGGGCAGACCCTGCTTAGTTAAGGGGACAAGTCATGCTTGCTACCACAAGACCAGCTCTCCTCTATATTATTTCTTTTAACTGATTAGATCAGGAGTTCCCAACCTTGGGTCCCCATATGCTGGACTACAATTTCCTTCATTCACAGCCACAAGGGCCAGTGGCTGTGGATGATGGGAGTTGTAGTTTCATCCACAAAGGCTTTGGGTGATGGGAGTTGTCAAACAACATCTGAACACCCAAGCAAGGGCATAAGGTGATCCATCTTATTTATTTATTATTTCTCTGTGTAAACCTCCCTGAGCCATTTTTGGAAGGGTGGCATAGAAATCAAATAAATAAATAATAGGGAGCTCATCGGCAACTGTGAAGGAATGAGGCCCGAACCTCCTCTTTTGGATATAAGATTTCTGGGCTGCAATTGCTTTGCTTACTTCTTATGTTAAACAAGCTGTGCAGGGGCCAAAAGTTCACAGCTCCTGTTCCACAGTCTGATTTTGGAGGGAGAAAAATTGTACTGGTTTGATATTGGAGGAAAGATAGAGTTTGATTTGATTGGGTATGTTTTAAAATAATGGAGGGAATTTGAGTTGTTTTGATTGGTTTGTTTGGGGGGAAAGGAGGGGGAAAGTAGAATATAAGGAGGCTGCCTTCAGCAGAGTTTTAGAGTGTGCAAGTTGGAGAGCTGAAGAGAGTTCAAGTGAAGGAGTGCAAGTTGTTGTCACAGTCAGAGAGAATCAGAGCTGGTGCTGGAAAAAGATCTGAGAAATCTCTGGGAGACTTGTGACTCTCTGGAGGACTGGATCATGTCCAAAGCAACTGAAGGATCAGTCCAGGATTGAACCCCCAGAACTGGGAAGGAAGAGCAGGACCTACGTAAAGAACAAGCCAGGCTTGCTGCACAAGCTAACTAAGAGTGATTGCAGGAGGCCTCTTGGTAAGGACTCTGAGTGAGGGTCCAGGATTAGTGCAGGATAGACTGGACGTGTTTTGCTCATATTTGATTTCTTCCTTATGCTCATATGGTTGCTGTTTGGTACTAAATTTTCCAAAACAAAAACAAAACAAAAACCCAACCCTATTGTTCGAATTGAAATATTTTAAAGTTTTCTTGTTTAGAATTTTTTTTTTTTAGCTTCTGTCTGTTTCCTCACCTCACGCTTCGAAGCCTTTCCTCCTTACCTAACTTTGAATGAGACAGAGGTTCGGAAGGCTGTTTTAGTAGACCCAGCCAGAAAAAAATACAAAGGTTTACTTGGTGGCAAGTTCAGGAATCTAAAGGACAATTTTAACCTGCTGACTCATTTCTTTCCCCTCATGGAGAAACTGGGATGGTCCGTACTTTTCAGAACAGATGACCTCAATGTTCCTTATTCCTGGTAGTGTTGCTGTTTTATGGACAGAGGCTCTTTACCTTTAAAAGCTTCATGGAGCCAGACATGGGCTGGGCGCTTTCCAGATTACACCCTGCAACGGGGTCACGGCAGATCTCGGAAGTGTGCTTCCACACTTCCTGTGTTGTGACACCGCAGTCCCTATGCTGACAGCAGGGTGTTGTTCACATTTCCAATGCCTTGTTTTGAATTTAGTTGCTGCGATATAGTGCTATGATGTCATGTATCCAGCGTAAAAACGTTGCTGTTTTTTCGGGTTGTTAGTTTCCGCGAGACTGCTCCCCCTGCTGTTTACATTCTGAAAGTGATTTGCCTGAACGGAAGCATTTTGCTGCAGTTGAGCGGCTAATCTGGAAAGCTCCCTGGTGAAGCTTCCTCCACCACTATATCTTCAGCTCATCTGCTGCTTATCTTCTGTCATGCAGCCATTAAAGGCAAGAAGAACTATCCCAGGACCTGGGAGTGAAGGAGGTTGTCCACATAACCAATACTGGGGTGGGGAGAGTAGGTGGGTGGGTGGGGGGAAGCAAGGTTCAACCTACCTTCCCTTGGATGATGACAGTTTCTGTCTTTGGCGTGCAAGTCAAAGGTTGTGTCACTGTCTGTGCTACTCATGGCAGCGCGGATCAACAGAGGTGGGGACTCGCTTTCTGGGCCTCTGGATATCCCACCAGGCGCCACACGATGAGTACCCTGCCTTGGGGGAGTCATCCGTCAGACAGGCATTTTCAGTGCCTGTCTCTGTGTCTCCTCAGTTGGACTGTAGCCCAAGCAGATATATCAGAAGAGAAGGCAGCTCGGGCTTCTCCCACCTGTCCTATCCCTGATACTGTTGTCCAACCACTTCCTGTACTAAGCATGACTCCAGGCCTGCCCGCGATGGAGCGAGCAAATGGGTGGATAATGGGCCTTCACTCAACACACCAAAAATCCATTCAAACCTTGGAACCATTCTACACTGCCGGACTGATGGAAGGAGCATGGATGGAGCCACTAGCGGAGGGAGGCCAGCGGCGGCCCATGTCCCCCGGCTGCCGCAGCCCCCCCTCTCCCTGTCCCCTACGTCTGACATCCGATGCGGGGGCGTGGTCTAGCTCGAGTTGGATCGCGGCCAGCGCTGTGTTCACAGCATGGCCAGGAGAGGCTCTGCCTGCCTTTAGGTGGGGAGCGCTGCTCCTGGCCACGCTGCGAACACAGCGCTGGCCGTTTCACTCCCAAATGTGCGGCCCCGTTTAGGAGCTAAACCACACCCCACCTGACGCCAGATGCAAGGGGTGGTGGTGTCTGGGCATGGCCCCTGAGGGGTGGCAGCCCAGGTTCTTTGAACCCGGTTGCCCAACGGTGGCTATGCCCCTGAGTGGAGCTGTGTGAGTGGCATCTGCGTATGTGTGAGCACATGTGCCATCATTGTGGGGGACACTGCAGGGAGAGGGGAGTTCACCCATGGAGTGAACACGGGTCCACCCTCCCCTCCCTATGCCTCAATTATTAGTGATTTTGATCACTGGGGGCTAGCAGTGCAAGTAGGGTTTCCGGGCTGCAACCCAGAGAGCATTCATATTCCTGCAGCAAGCAGGACTCCCGTTACACTGTGGAGCTGGCAGGGGAAAGAACAGGCAGGATTAGCTTGTCTCCTGGTGTGTCAGGTGCACAAGAGTGCAAGTTGGCTCTCCAGGATACAAGCAGGCAGTTCTTAATACAAATAAGTCCTATTCACACATTATACTGCACCATTTATACGGCACACATTTGGAAATAATTTGTGTGCAGTGTACACAGGCACACAAATTGAACACATTGAAATATGGAACATAGGTACAGTAGGACACTTGTATCCTGCATTTCAGGAGGCCTGTATCCAGATTCCCTTTTTAAATGAGCACTGGTACAGTCATTCACACAAAGACATGCATGTCTGTACAGACATCTGAAAACAGGTTCAACGTAAATGGCTTGTTCACATGACAGTTGGCAGGGTAAGAGAAGAGGCCAGCCTGAGCAGGGGAACCAGGCACACCCCCAGTTTTCAGATGTGTACTTGCAAACATTAAGGTAGTAGACGAGGTGAAGGATCATGTGCAGGATGGGCAGGATGGATTTTCCTCCTACTTTGGCAAAAATCTGGGGATGGAAGCTAGGAAGGGTACACTTGTCCTACTCAGTTGCTGCTAGATTCTCTCCAGGCTGATCTGTCTTCCACTTGGCCTTTGAGGTCTCTCAGTGGTGCATTCATGGCTGTCGTCATCGAGTCCATCCACCTTGCTGCTTGTTATCCTCTCCTTCTCTTTCCTTTCACTTTTCCTACCATTATGGACTTCTCAAGGGAGCTGGGTCTTCGCATGATGTGTCCGAAGTATGACAGTTTGAGCCTGGTCATTTACACCTCGAGTGAAAATTCTGGGTTGATTTGTTCTAGGATCCATTTGTTTGTTTTCCTGGCTGTCCATGGTATCCACAAAAGTCTTCTCCAGCACCAAGTTTCAAAAGCGTCAATGCTGTTTCTATCTTGCTTCTTCCAAGTCCAGCTTTCGCATCCATAGAGTGTCACGGGAAAAACCACTGCCTGAACGAGTCTAATCTTTGTAGGTATAGACATGTCACGGCATCAAAATATCCTTTCCAAGGCCTTCATTGCAACCCTACCAAGTCACAGCTGCTGCCTTGCTCACACTCATTCTCCCTGCCACCCCACTTAATGTTAATGCAAGCACACGACCAAAAAACAGGACCGTGTCCAGTTCACCTACTTAGACCGGACACGTCTCCTACCCTGCCAAAGGTCATGTGAGCAGGCCTAATGTTTGAATAGGGCTGTATTCTCATTCAGTTCAACTGGCTCAAACCCATTGCCTGGCACTCCTTCCACTGCTGTAAATATGTTAATGGAATGCAAATAAATATGCATATTTCATTTCCAGCATGGTTATTGGAGTCTGGATCAGTTGCCTGCCCAGCTGTTGGGCGCCTCCCATGTGGTCCTGCTTGCTGCAGCTTATTAAGTGCTCAGCGTAATCCATCAGGAATGCTTGTGGATGCATCCTGTCACCACCTCTTTCCTTTCAGCCAAATAATTTGGCTTTAATGAGCCCACAAACATCTCTCATAGGTCAGTGTGGTTTGACAAGGTCTGCTGCTTCAACATAGCTTGGGAGAGGCCAGCCGCTTAGCTGGGTGGTGGAAGTCAAATGGGCATGATTGCTGGGTGGCTAAGTCAGACAACCGAAATATGTCTCATGTGATGTTTGTGGTCTAATCGGTTGTGAGGAGTAGTGCAACTCGGGTAACGCAGGGGTCTCCAGCCTTGGGTTGCCAGACAGGACTACAATCCCTATCAAAACTTTGATAAAAAGCAGTATTTAAATATTTCTAATAATAAAATGGTGACACTCTGCTATTTAACAGGGGGAGAAGATTTTGTCCCTGTTCATTCCAGCACAGCATCTCACCTGGTGTTGCTGGTATCTCTCTTGGGTTCATTTTTAGATTGTGTGTCTCTTCTTGGGACAGGGAACCATAAGAAATAAGAACAGCCCTGCTGGATCAGGCACAAGGCCCATCTAGTCCAGCATCCTGTTTCACACAGTGGCCTACCAGATCATATGCCTCTGGGGAGCCCACTGGCAAGAGGTACGTGCATGTCCTCTTTCCTGCTGTTGCTCCCCTGCAACTGGGATTGAGAGGCATCGTGCCTCTGAGGCTGGAGGTGGCCCACAAGCACCAGAATAGTAGCCATTGATAGACCAGTCCACCATGAATCTACCTAAGCCCCTTTTAAAGCCATCCAAGCTGGTGGCCATCAGCACATCCCATGGCAAAGAATTCCATAGATTAATTATGTGCTGTGTGAAAAAGTTCTCTTGTCGGTCCTAAATTTTCTCTTGTTGGTCCTAAATTTTCTCTTGTCGGTCCTAAATCTCCCAACCTTCAGTTTCATGGGGTGACCCCTGGTTCTAGTGTTGTGAGAGAGAGAGAGAAAAAAATTTCTCTCTGTCTACCCTCTCTACTCCATGCATAATTTTATACACTTCAATCATGTCTCCCCTTAGTCGCCTCTTTTCCAAACTAAAAAGCCCCAGATGCTGTAGCCTAACCTCATAAGGAAGGTGCTCCGGGCCCCTGATCATTTTGATCGCCCTCTTCTGCACCTTTTCCAGTTCTACAATATCCTTCTTAAGATACAGTGACCAAAGCTGTACGCAGTACTCCAGATGTGGCTGCACCATACTTTTGTATAAGGGCATTATAATATCAGCAGTTTTATTTTCAATCCCCTTTCTAATTATTGCTAGCATGGAATTAGATTTTTTCACAGCTGCCGCACACTGAGACGACATTTTCAATGAGCTGTCCACCACGATCCCAAGATCTCTCTCCTAGTCAGCCACTGACAGCTCAGATCCCATCAGTGTATATGTGAAGTTGGGGTGTTTTGCCCCAATATGCATCACTTCACACTTGCTTATATTGAACCGCATTTGTCATTTTGTCGCCCAGTCCCCCAGTTTGGAGGATCTTTTTGGAGTTCCTCACAATCCGTTGTGGATTTCACTATTTAGTGAGTTTAGTGTCATCTGCAAATTTGGCCACTTTGAAGGTCACCCCAACTTCTAGATCATTTATGAACAAGTTAAAGAGAGCACTGGTCCCAGTACTGATTCCTGGGGGACCTCACCTCCTACCTACCTCCATTGTGAAAACTGTCCATTTATTCCTACCCTCTGTTTCCTTTCCTCCAGCCAGTTACTTATCCACACATGAACCTGTCCCCTTATCCCATGACTGCTAAGTTTACTCAATAGCTTTTGGTGGGGAACTTTGTCAAAAGCTTTTTGGAAGTCCAAGTATACTATGTCAACCGGATTATCTTTATCCACATGCCTGTTGATCACCTTCTCATTCCTTTTGCCTGTGTAAACCACTCTGAGAGCTTTTTATTGAAAATCAATATATAAATATTCTTAATTACCTGAATGGGGGCAGCCACCCTGAGCTTCTTTGAAGAAAGGGCGAGATAAAAAGAAATAAATGAGAGATAAAGGGAAGAGCTAGCATGGTGTAGTGGGAGTGTGAGGCTAGGATTGGGGAGACCTGGGTTCAAATCCCCGTTCAGCCATGAAACTCACTGGGTGACTTTGGGCCGGCCACTTCTTTCTCAGCCTAACCTGCCTCACCGGGTTGTTGGGAGGATAAAAATAAATGTAACCACGTACACTTCTGGGCTCCTTGAAAGAACAGCAGGATTTAAATGTAAAAATAAATAACTACACATTCCATCAACCACAGGCTGCAATTTATTGTGGCTAGGTATGATAGGAGTTGTAGTCCACCCCTGCCAGAGAGAGTTTTAAAGGTACAGATGAGGACTTAATGCCTGAAGTGTGAAGACCGTGTAGGGCAGGCGTAGGCAACCTTGAACTACAACTCCCATCATCCCCTGCCATTGTGGCTGGGGATGATGGACATTGTAGTTCAACAGCAGCTGGAGAGTCAAGGTGTAGGGGTTTCAAGTAGGGGGTGATGCAGGATCTGAAGGCTGAGTCAGCTCAGTGGTACAAGTGCCGCGTCTTGGTTCTTCTCTCGAGATGCTTTCATCTTTGTGATCATTGTCTGGAATGTGTGGTCTATAAAAAGGACATGCTCAAGGATACCTGTGCAGGGAATGTGAAAGAGGGAGAATTTGGGAGGCGGGATCTTCTGGAAGGATGCCCTTTGTTTCTGAGTGGCCTTCTGGCTTGCTTGGTTGCCGTGGTAACCATAAGAGGGGGGAAAGGTCACTGTGCTGGAAGGTATTCTACCCAAAGCAGACGCACCCTTCCAGTCTACCTTGCTGTCATTTTCTTCACTCAAATAATAGAGTTCTTGACGAATGCGCAAAAAAAGCAGATGGCGTCTGGGAAGTGGGTTTCCTTCATCAGAAAGGCTCTGGAAGGAAGACCTTCATAGTAGGATAGCAGCCAGCTGGGGTGATCGGTACCATCTAGTGGGGATAAATGCTCATTGTGATTAGGGTGAAGCAATTTAGGGTAAAATTGCAGTCATTTTTGCACAGAAGAAAGGATTAGGGTCAGGGTTAGGGTTGGAGTAACAATGAGCAAATTGTCCTCTCTTCATGAAGTAATCTTTGGAGGACATTCCTGCCCATTTTCATTCCCATTCCTCTGACAACATTGATGAATTTTTTTGTGTGTATTTACTTTTAAACGCTTTTATAACACCATTGCAAATTTGTCCACTGCAGGCTCGAGGGCCAGAACAATAAAAGCTTGAGAATGCACCAAAAGCTGGAAGTATTGCACGGCTATAACCTCTTTTCCATCTCTAGGGGTGTAGACCTTGTCAAACATCACAGTGAGAATTTCTCTTCCCCCCCCCCCACGGTACCAATGGCCAAAATTTGTGGGCATGATGACTCATGGACTATAGCCAGAAGTTGCCAACCTTGGGTCCCTAGATGATGATGTTGGAGTACAACTCACATCCTCCCCAGGCTCCTTAGAGGAAGAGCAAAATACAAAGTAAAAACAATCAAAATAGAAAATCCTGGTATAAAGGACATTCAGCTAGAAAGCAGCCCCTCGACCCTGCAGTACCATGACTATCAAAGGAATTCCTCTTGGCCCTTCCTCCATCCCATGTGGCTTTGTCTGCTGGATGTGGATCTGAGATAAATGCTTTCAGTGTACCGCCATTGGGACATTCCCCCTCCCTTTGGTTTCCCCGAAGCCCAGCTTTAAGCATCTTTCTGAAATGATGTGGCATCTTGCCACAAGAGGGAACTATTACCCTCTTTGCTGTGCCTTGGCAGGCAACTGGCCAGAAGGAGGTTCTGCAGCTTGCTGGCTTGGGGGTTGTCAGGTGACCCCAGTGGGGTTTGCTTGGCCCTGTAAAGACTGAGACTCTGGCCTGGTTCCTGAGTCTGAGGAATTTTCCTCTTGAGTAAGCACCAAGGGCTGCCCCACTGCCTGCAAGCTACAAGAGAGGAGAGCTGGTCTTGTGATAGCAAGCATGACTTGTCCCCTTAGCTAAGCAGGGTCTGCCCTGGTTGCATATGAATGGGAGACTAGAAGTGTGAACACTGGAAGATATTCCCTTCGGGGATGGAGATGCTCTGGGAAGAGCAGAAGGTTCCAAATTCCCTCCCTGGCAGCATCTCCAAGATAGGGCTGAGAGAGACTCCTGCCTGCAACCTTGGAGAAGCCGCAGCCAGTCTGTGAAGACAACACTGAGCTAGATGGACCAATGGTCTGATTTAGTATATGGCAGCTCCCTATGTTCCTATGTACATGCTTGCTTTGCATCCCAGCAGCCCACCTATTCAGTGATGACCAGCCTTCTGCCTACCTGAGTTAGAAGCAGCTGTACCTGCAGACTGCCAGCCCCAACCTGTGATTCTTGGACTAACTATGGGGGTCAAGAATAATAAATTAAGCACAGTCTTGGAAGAAACCATGTGTCTCCCTAGTTCAGAATCACATGGTCCACAGAATCTCCCTTTTTCTGAAAACCACGTGGTTTTGACAACAAAGCATATATTATAAATTATTGTGGACTGCAAAATGTCCCTGCCCTTCTCTGAATATCTGCGTGCTTGCTTTGAAATGGCACAGTTCCTAACCCTGTGGAAGTCAATTGAAATAAACTCCAGGTCCTCTTTCAAAAGCTACAAGGGAAGATCCAAATGCCGTATTAAAGGCAACCTATGAAAAGCCAGGGCTTCAATGGAGTCAAGATCTAGCTGAAACTTGGGCTGGTTTGTGTCTGTCTTAAAAATAAACAGTGAACAGCTGTACCTGGCTGAGAATCTCAGGTTAATAATTGGGAACAGCATTGCATACCAACCGAGGGCCCTTGATAGTGTTTGGGGCCTTTTGCAGGACATCTCCTTCACATACTGTGAAAGTAATGTCAGAAGTCCCACAGTACACTGGGGCTACTTCCCACACCAGTTTTGCTTCAGTTTCTAGGAGGGGTGATGGGGAGGAACCACGTATAAGCTTTTCCCATGTGACCTATGGCTTTGACTTTGTCATGCGGGAATGCTGCTATGGTTCCCATGCCACAAAGGAAACCTGAGATGAAAACCTAAGAGATTGGGAACTCCCTTATTCAAATCTTGCCTCTGCCATGCACTTCCTGGGTGTCCAAAGACAGATCTCTCCCTCCCTCCCTCTGTGACCTACGCCATCTGGAATATGGGGATAATACTGACCTACTGTTCAGGGTTGTTGTAATACTGAGATAATTATCTGGAAACTCAAAAGCAGTTGAAGTACTAAGTACTACTATACTGATGAAAATGGTTCTGGGAAACTTGCTAACACATAGAACGTTTTTCCCTTTTCATTTTATCATTTTAAAAAAACTTGTAAAAGGGGAATTTCTGGGTCTGTTCTATTCCTTGAGACGAGTGCAGAAT
Organism: Hemicordylus capensis; assembly: GCF_027244095.1. Lineage (NCBI taxonomy): Eukaryota > Metazoa > Chordata > Lepidosauria > Squamata > Cordylidae > Hemicordylus > Hemicordylus capensis. The sequence goes on along the minus strand of NC_069663.1, from coordinate 10,896,330 downwards.
TCATTAGGAAAGTGAGTGTCAGTAGACTGCTAATGAGAGATGGAGTGTTTCACCTCTAGGTCATCAGTTCACACTGAGCCTAGGTCAGAAGTCGCCAGTGACCTGCTGATCTTGGCAGAATGAGTCCTGGAGCCTGGCAAGGTTCTCCAGGAATGAAGCTTCATGTCACGCACAGAAAGCCATCATTACAATTGTCATTAATTGCCATCCTTGTTGGCTGCTGTAACAGGAAGGCCAATGAGTGAATTGGTTTGGAGACAATGCTTGTCCCACCCCTGTTGCAAGAGGCACCCTCTTGCAGGGGCCCGATTCCTAGAAAGGGAACCATGAACTCAGTCTCACCAAATGGTGTGGGAGAGCTGGGCCCTTCCAGCCTGGAAAACCAAAACCAAAAAGAGGCATGGCCTGTTGGAGGGCTAGGAATTAATATGAGGAAAGAGTGAAGGGTTATATTATGAAGAGCAGGGCAGGGTGGGCACAGTTGAGGCTGGGGGTGGTGGGAGTTGTAGTTCAACAACACAACATCTGGAGAGCCAAGGTTGCCTACCCTGATGAATAAGAAAAGAAGAGCCCTGCTGGATGAGACCCAAGGCCTATCTAGTCCAGCAGCCTGTTTTCTACAGTAGCCAATCAGATGCCTCCAAGAAGCCTACAGGCAGAGGGTGAGGGCATGCTCTCTCTCCTGCTGTTGCTCCCCTGCAACTGGTATTATTGAGAGGCATCCTGCCTCTGAGCCTGGAGGTGGCCTACAGCCATCAGAACTAATAGCCATTGATAGACCTGTCCTCCATGAATTTTTCTAAGGCCCTTTTAAAGCCCTCCAATCTACTGGCCATCACCACATCCCCCGTGGCAGAGAATTCCGTAGATGAATTATGCACTGTGTGGGAAAAGTACTTCCTCTTGTTGGTCTTCACTTTAACGAAGTGTAATGAAGAATGGAAATAGTGTTGTGAAGTGCTTATTAACAAGGGTTGAGCTTCCAGGAGGCAAGGGGAGGCACTTGCCTTAGGCGGTGGATTCCTGGGGCGGCATCCCAAGATGCCTGCCCGCATCACCACTGAAGGACGGAGTTCTTAAGGGCAGATCCTGCCTTTGCAGGGAGTGCAGGGAGGAGGCTGCCCTCCTCTCCTCACATGCCATTGCCTTGCAAAGCTTGAAAAATGGCTTGGAAAGGGGGCTGGGCCCCACCAGGGGCATGGGGCAAGACAGCATTTGGCACCTCAGTCCAAGCACTGCAATACCTTGGGCTGGCTCTGCTTATTATTAACTACTGAAGCAGAAGTACTTAGCATTTGTAGAGTGCTTTAAAGCAAGGGTTCTGAACTTGTGGTACGCCAGATGTTGATGAACAGCAACTCCCATCATCCCCAGCTATAATTTTTTATGGCTGGGGATGATGGGAGTTGTAGTTCAGCAACATCTGAAGGCCCACAGGTTGGGAACCCCTGCTTTAGAGTGTTCAGAGTCCTCCCCTTATGTAATGTCACTATTCCTTAAAATTAGGGATGTACTCAAAATGCAATTCGGCGTCCAAATCGCGGGCATATCCCTTTAAAAATGAAGGCTTACACAGCCTATTTAAAGTGGAGGAGAGAAAGTCCATACCTGATCCTCCTCTGATTGCTGCCATTGCTGTAATCCTGGTGCTCCCCCAGCTATGCCTGCATACCAGTGGGGCATCTCTTAACTGCCCCTGCACACCATGTATGTGCAGCTGCCATGTGCATGCCAGCATTGTTCAAGGGCAGCTGAGAGATGCCCCACTGGCGCATGGGCATAGCTGGGGGGAATAGCAATGGTGGCGACTGGAGGAGGAGCAGGTATGGACCTGCTTTCCTCTGCTTTAAAGGGGCTGTGTAAGCCCTTGTTTTTAAAGGGATGTGCCCATGATTTGGTTGCCAAATCGTGACATCCCTACTTAAAATAAGGGTTCTCAGCCGTGAGTCCCCAGATGTTGTTGAACTACAACTCCCATTGTCCCCAGCTACAAGCTATTGTGGCTGGAAATGATGGGAGTTGTATTCCGACAATGGGAGACTGAAAGCTGAGAACCTCTGCCTTAAAACAATCCAGTAAGGTAGGTTAACATTACTGCCTCCCTGGTAAGAATGAGAAGACTGAAGCTGGTTTGCTAAGGCAACTTAATGAGGTCCTGGCTGGTGTAATGTTTGCATAGAGGTTTCCCCAGCATGCACTTAAATCATTAAGCTCAATTCATTCATTCCACAAGAGTCCTCCTTTGCTTGTTGGAATTCTCAGATGGGCAGAGTGTTTCAATGCATCACCAGTTCCTTGTTCTCTTAGGCCAGTCTCTCCACCGATTAGGCAAATGCAGTTGCTGCCTGAGCAAGTAAGTAACTCCTGTTTGCAAAAGTCAGATGTAGTTCTTCTAAAGAGTGGGTTTCTGTGGGGCAGCAGCAGTGACAATGATAATTCTTTCCTTCACTTTGAAAGCTGGGATGAGGCAACAATTATTGCTGTTTACAGATGTTCATTGTATGCACAGAGAAGGGAGGAAATGTGATTGATCTTGCTGTCACTGCCATGGGATCATGTCTTAGGTACATAGGAATCTGCCTTATACTGAATCAGGTCATTGGTCCATCTAGCTGAGTGTTGAATACTCTGACCAGCAGTTGCTCTCCAGGGTTTCAGACCTGGAGATGCCAGGTACTTGGGACTTTCTGCATGAAAAACAGATGTTCTACCACTGAGCTTTGGCCTCATCCCCTTAATAAGGACAGGTGTGTGTAGAGCAAATTTTACCATGTGCATCAGCATCTTTCTGAACACTGCAATTTTGAAGTGACTTTTGAACAGATTCTGTGTTGGTGTCCATGGATGCCTGGGCCGACTTTGTACATGGATATTGGGCATAGGAGTCACCTTAAGTGGCGCAGCAGGGAAATGCTTGACTAACAAGCAGAACATTGCCAATTCGAATCCCCGCTGCTACTATATCGGGCAGCAGAGATATAGGAAGATGCTGAAAAGCATCATCTCATACTGCATGGGAGGAGGCAATGGTAAACCCCTCTTGTATTCTACAAAGACAACCACAGGGCTCTGTGGGTGCCAGGAGTCAAAATCGACTTGACAGCACACTTTACCTTTTTGGGGCATAGGAGGGCAATCCTTCAGGCATGGTCATGATCTCCCTTCCTTGCATACAGTGAATGTCTGCACAGAGCTGATACACAAACCCATAATATAACATGCATTTCATGTTGGTGGCATGCTATGTATTATCGAGGACACAGAAGTGATACTGTTGCTGCCCAGAGTGCTTGACATGTGGATGCTTGTACTGGGCATGCATAATGAAAATGTTCTGGTCACTCTGGAAATGAAGCATGTACCACCTAGGATACAAAGAGTCTAGGACAGGTCAGCCAGGCCTTATGGCAAGAGGAGAGGATGATGGAACTCTCTTTAGAGTTAGATCATGATGCCCACTGGAAGAGAGGACAATGAGACAATCTGCATTTGCTGTTTCCTGACAGGCATCAATGCAGTTTCAGACTGCTACACTGTCTGAAGGGGCATCTACCACATTTCCTTGTATTGAGAATTACAAGGCTTGTTCACCTGCTTAAATAGGGTCCGAGGAGTGCCCAGCCAGGATAGGAGAGCCATGTTCCCTACTGATTCACTGTTGTGTACAGTGTTCTCTCTAATAGGGATTCCCCGATGTTGTGGACTACAACTCCCATAATCCCCAAGCAAAAGCTGTTGCTGCTGGGGATTCTGGGAGTTGTAGTCAACAGCATCTGGGAATCCCTGTTAGAGGGAACACTGGTTGTGTGAACTAAAAAAGCATGGTAGGAGGAGGGAGAGTGATTATGTGGGAGGCAGGAGCTGGATAGAATTGTTTTTAGTCCACCCTTGGTAAAATGCAGGGGACAGAAGCTGGGTAGGACACGCCCATCCTACCCACCTCCCTCCTCCAACATGATCACTCTCCCCTCCTTCTACCCTGCTTTTTGAATTCACATGACTGCAGATCAGGAGCACACATGGTTCTTCTACCCTCACTGGGTGTTCCTGTGACCCTGTTTAGGGACATGTGAACAAGTCTATAGTCTACCTAAATGGTAGAAATGTTGCTGAGGTGAAACTGATGTCTCCTGGGTCATAGGAACAAAGGAAGCTGCCATATACTGAGTCTGACCATAGGTCCATCTAGCTCAGTATTGCCTACACAGACTGGCAGCGGCTTCTCCAAGGGTGTAGGCAGGAATCTCTCTCAGCCCTATCTTGGAGATGCCAAGGAGGGAACTTGAAACCTTCTGCTCTTCCCAGAGCAGCCCCATCCGCTAAGGAGAATACCTTACAGTGCTCACATGTGGTCTCCCATTCAAATGCATCCAGGGTGGGCCCTGCTTAGCGAAGGGGACAAGTCATGCTTGCAACCACAAGACCAGCTCTCCTTCCTCCTTGGGTCACCAGTTTTTCCCCCTGATAGATGCTCCTATGCCTTTTAATTGTGGGTGGGGAAAATTCAACAGGTCTTTATCAATGGCAATACATGTATGGTAACCATAATACCAAGAAATAGAAATCCACCAGCCCATGGTTCTAGAGCTCTAACAACTGATCTCCTCTTGTTTCTTAAGAACAACTTGACTTATAAGGTCAAATGTGTTAAGCTTCCTAATTCTTCCCACTGAGTTGCACCAAAGCTTTTTTTTTTAAAAACAACAACTCCTAAAGCATACAGTTTTGACCCCAAACAATGTTTCCTTCTAGCCAGAGGTCCACATAACAATTCACAAAAGATATGCTTCTTTATAGAGCACATGAGTCAGAGGCATGTAAGTTCCTTTACTGAAGGTTCATTGCATTAAAGTATACCAGAATATCTTGGGTCATTGCTGGGAAGGCATGGGGAGTTTCCTAGGATTGTTAATGCTAGTCAGAACATGAAGAAAGCCTTACTGGACCAGGCAAGGGCCTATCTAGTCCAGCATCCTGTTTCCCAGTGGCCAGCCAGATGCCTCTGGGAAGCCCGCAAGCAGGAAAGGAAGGCCATACCTCTCTCCAAACCTTGGTTCCCCTGAAACTGGTATTCAGAGTTAAATGCTTATGTGAATACGGTGGATATGAGAATATGATGAATATTTATATACCACTTTTCAACAAAAAGTTCCCAGTGTGCTTTACATAGAAATAAATAAATAAAATGGCTCCCCATCCTCAAAGGGCTCACAATGTAAAAAAAGAAACCTAAGACAGACAGCAGCAACAGCCACTGGAGGGGTGCTGTTCTGGGCATGGATAGGGCCAGTTGCTCTCCCCCTGCTAAATAAAGAGAATCACTACTTTGAAATGGTGTCTCTTGCTCAGTTAGCAGGGAAATGAAGCAGATCTGAAAATACGTTTAATCAAAGGGAGGAATACGGTCTACCAACTGTGTTTATACTAGATTAGTCTGTTTATCTGCTGCTCAGAATCCTGGGCTGTGATCCGGCCACAGAGTCTTTCAGCACCTTGGAGAGCAGCAGAGGAAACTCTTCAGCACCTTGGCCAGCGGTCTGTGCTTTCTGTCCTCTCTTTGAATTCAGTATATCCTTTCCTTCAGTTCCTTCATTGTTATTCAAAATATGACATTGTTTCTTGATGCAGACACTTCCCCACCTCAAGCATAGCTATGGAAAATAAGTATCAAGTGTGGAATGTATCAACACACAGGATGGAGATTCTAGCTAGAGGTGCAATTTAAATCACCTTTCAATCTTGATTTATTTACTCACCACCAGTTGCATTTTACCCAGAAAGAAAGTTCATTCTGGCTTTATAAAATTAATTCCTACCACATGCTCTGGCCTTCCTTCTCAAACTGTCCACTGAGGGGAAGAGTCAGGGAGAAGGTAAGCCATAAGGAGTGGTGTGTTTTCAACCTAAGGCAAGTTCATGGAAAGGAGAAACAATTGTATGAAATCATACATCCCCAAGGAGGGGAAACTAAAGAGAGTGTTTAAGAGGTGTGTAACAGGCCTTGTTAGCCTGTTTGTGAGAGGCTGACAGGAGGGAAGAGAGGGAGAAGTCTATTTCTTCTGCATATAGGAATTGATCAAATACCAGTCTTTGAAATAACTTTGGGTTTCATCGAGACAAGGTGATAAGTTGGTATTAATTTCAGTTTGCATTGCAGGAACAACCATTTCTGACATTTCTGAGACCTACTGTGAACCAGTCTTCCCTAAGCAAGGTGGGGCACATCTCAGTTCCCTCCTCTTAATCAACCTTTGTCTTCCCACGGCTCCAAGAAAGCAAGGTGCGTGGATCATCACTTCACTGAGATGTCCACTGCTGCAGGCAATTATGAGGAGAGGCTGGGAATTCTACTTTACATCTGATGGAGAAGCAAGGAGGGTGGACTGGGTTTTCCCTTAAAACTCTAAGCTCTTTCCAAGGCAGAGAGACCCACATATAATATTTTGGTTTGGTTCCCTGCATCCAAGCATTCTGATCCTTAAAAGGACCATTTGCCCTCATTCCCATCTTCTAAAGCTCAGTTGCATCAATTGGACCCCCCCCCCAAGGAGTTTTCAAAAGTGTCACAACATTAAAGCTAAGACCATAGTAAATAATCCAGTTTCCTGGTAGAGTCAGCATTGATTATTTTGTTTTGATCTGATTACATTTTGGATATATTTTTAAAGAGCTGGTAATAAGAAGTCTTATTTCAAGGGTTCCTAAGACGGAAAGGGTAGATAGAAAGAACTATGTGTGTTTGATTAAAAAATAAACCAGGATTTCATTTGCAGACACACAGGTGGAGAAGGTCTACTAGAAACAGTCTAACCTTAAGTACAGAAGTGAATGTAGTATGCGGCTTAATCTTTTTTACAAGTTGATTATTCTGTTCAGAGGCCTGTATCTCTATATTACAGTGGTCACAGAAGAGGTATGAGGACAGAAATACTATTGTGTTTGCATTCTGTGTGTGTTTGGGTGAATGTTGGTGAATCCCTATCAGAAACTGGTTTGTTTATTTATTATACAGATGTCCAGCTTTTCTGCCCTAATAGCATTCAAATGGCTCCCAGTTCAGTTGTTACTGGCCAGACCTGTTTAGCTGCCTTGGATGCCTTAGACCATGCCCTGGGAGGAGATGACACTTGTTTCATTGTCCTCTCTTTGAAGTATCCCGGGTCTGTCTTTGTGCATCAATATGTTTACCTACACAATGATTTCTTGGGTTCCATTTCAGGCAGCAGGACTAAGGAGAGGGACTTAGGCAGCAGGACTAAGGAGAGCTGGGAGGAGATGGGAGGAGGAGATGGGAGGAGAGCTGTTCTTGTGGTAGCAAGCATGAATTGCCCCTAAGCAGAGTTCCCCCTGTTTTGTATTTGAATGGGAGACTTCATGTGAGCACTGTAAGATATTCCCCTTAGGGGATGGAGTTGTTCTGGGAAAAGAACTTGCACACTTGCATGCAGAAGGTCCCAAGGTCTCTCCCTGGCATCTCCAGATAGGGTTCGGAGAGACTCCTGCCTGCAACCTTGGAGAAGCCGCTGCCTGTCTGTGTGTGGACAATACTGAGCTAGATGGACCAATGGTCTGACTCGGAAGAAGGCAGCTTCCTATGTTGACTTCCCCCTTGACAGGGGACAGAGAGCTGTGAATTTATTGATATGTTTATATCTATATGTCTGCAAACACACATCTGTTGCATATATCGTTTGGGGTGTTCACTTGAAGCATTTGAGGTGCGCACTTAAAACCCCTAAAAATGAAGCAACCTTTATGCAGGTTGACAAACCTCAGCTTGGCCTTTCTTTGGAGAGAGATCTCCTGGCCTTTGGATCAAATCCATGCCAGAGGGTTCCAAAGAGGAGGCAGGGTGGGAGGCAGGGGGTAGCAAGGCGACAAAAGGGCCGGTGAGAAAGTGGCGGCGGCGATGGTGGCGGCTGCTTCTTCTGGAGCCTGGCTGGCCAGCATGGCTGCCCCTTTAAAGAGCTCAGCCTTTCTCCCGGCCAAGGAATGACTGGCTGGCGGCTGGCATTGTCCAGTTTGAACTGAGCACCGGAAATGGAGGGGCGATCTGCCTCTCGGGCTTGCACTGGTCACTCGGCCATTGTCCTCGGCCAGCCGTGAAATCTCTCCCCCCCCCAGGGGGAAAGGGAGGGGAGGGGGGACGGAGCACTCGCCGCCTTCTGCCCCACGACGCTCAGAGACCTGCCCTGGAGTTCAGCCATAGGCATGACCTCCCTGCGCTCCCCCTCCCCGCCCCAATCTGCAACCTCTCCATTCGCATTTGCAAGATGGGGATGAAGAAGGAACGTTCGCCCCTTCCCCTCCCCGCGGCTTAAATGAGCCATTTCCGCTCACAAATATGTAATGACAAATATGTGGGATTGGGGTGTGTGTGTGTGTGTGTTTCAAGTTGCTTGCTGCCTGGGCGGGCCAGGAGAGCCGCCCCCTCAGTCAATGAGGGAGAGGAGGCACTGGGGAAGCATTTCAGATCCGGGGGTGGGGGGATTTTCCCGGGCTGGGAGGCTTCTGTCTCCTTTTTTTCTCTCCCGCTGCACGCCCCCATTTCAAGGGGACCCCCTTCCCCACTATCCCTCGGCACCTTGGGTGCTTTGATCTCTCATTTTATCTGATTGCGTTTTAACCACCCGTCAGGCGCCGCCCCCCCATCAATCAGCTCTCATGTTGCAGTAGGGTAATACAGATATCATTATACATCTATAATTCTCTCTCTCTGTGTATGCAAAGCATATATGTGTGTGTAAGAAAGAGAGATGCGCATACAGGCATTTTGATGGCCGTGTGTTCTTGGGACGGACAAGGTAGGAAAATCCCGGATCAACGCTCACAAATATTTTATTTAAAATCGCGCATACAGTTTTAAACCAAGATCCTTCATCCACATAAATCTCGCTTTCACAAGTGTTTCATTTTTAAAAAAAAAATTGATTCTGAGTTTTTTGTTTTCGAAAAGATTTCAGTTTAACAATCAGAATAGACTGATTGTTTTCAGTGTAACAATCAGAATAGAGACCTAGATATATTGCCTTTGATATTATTCACTGTCTTGAGTTTTTTCGAATTAAAATGTCTAATTTTAATGTTTTTTTCAATGCGAACTTTGGTCATATTGCTAAGTAGAGGATGTGCAAAAAGAATTCCCCTTTTAGTCCTGTAAGGATCCACTTGATTCAGTTTCTACAAACTGTGCCTGTTTTTTTCTTCTCCGTGAATAATATGGGAATAAAATTAATGTGTTACTATTTTGTTTCCTCCATGGGAAAGGTGGGGGGGGGGGCCCTGATGGATCTCTATCCCTCCTGCCACCTCGTCAGATTCGTTTGAGGTCCCGACCCTTTTCAAAATATCCTACTTGCAGCAGTTTAATTACAGTTATTAAATTACTATTTCCTTCTTCCTTTTAATATTGGCAACTTTTTTTGGGGGGGGACTAACTTTTGCCATTAGTTCAAAGTTTAATTGTTTCCCTTTAAAAACCATCAACGGAGAATGGAACTTCCTACAATCGTGCTCATTTAAAAAATAAACATGCTTTGCTGGAATTCACCTCTCCGGAACAGGGATCTTCGGAAAGGGGGGAAAAAACAAGTTTTTAAAAGTAGGTCCCTCAACCCACCCCTCTATTTTTAGAATTCAACCGGGTAAATTTGTAACAGGCAGATTGCATCAAATGGGAGAGGGAAAATCTTTAGGCTCCGAAATTCCAATTTCAGATCTCATTTCTCTCCCCCTCTCTTCAAATGCCAGTTATTGACTAGAGTTGGTGGGAAGGGAAGGAATCAACTACCCACCCCCTCTGCCCTGCTTGCATTCCCAAAGCCAGCCGGAGGAGATCCCTCCCTCATCCCAATAAGTAAGGGGGGAGGGAGGAGGAGGAGGAGGAGGAAAGAGATAGTTTAAGAAAGAGGCTTAACATGCCAAAATGGAATGGAGAGGAGGGCGAAGCTCTCCCTTTAAACAGGTCACTTGAGTCAAGCTGGTCTTGTCGCAGCCCAACTCACCAAGCAGGAGATCGGGGGGGGGGGAATAACAGAAGCTCATGGCAGTCTGGGGGGCAGAGAGCAGTCAAGCTGGGAGGGGGAGATAATTTTTCCCCGTGACAGGTAATTGCTTTCCTCCCCCCCCCCCCGCCGCCATGGAAGTTGTGTGCACAAAACACCACACACAATCTCTCAACCCTCCATCCACGTTGAAAAATCAAATCCCTCTTGGAATGTATAATTATGAGCAAGGAGGGAGAAAAGATTGGCGCGGGGGGGGGGGGCGGGCGATCGAAGGAATGAATGGACCATCTGAAACGGAATCTGGCCAAACAGATCCCGGGGATTAAAAAATCCCTTAGGGTTAATGAGATCTCCCCCCCCCTCCAAATCCAACAAGATTAATAAAGTGTGAAAAGGAAAGTGGGGGGGGGGGAGAGAACTGACACTAACCAGGGTCTACCCCAAAGCTTGTAGGATGGCAAAAGGTTACATTTTTTTGTCTCCTGGGAGGGAAGAGCGCTTAGGTTGGGAGGAGGGGGGGGGAGGCGGAGGCGGGAGAGGAGGCAAGAGGGGGAGGGGGAGGTAAGTAAGGTTTGGCGTTGGGGGAATTCTATTGTCTCTTAGAAATTTGGGGAGCTTTAGAGGCGCTGCTGGGCCCTCCCACCGCTATTGTTGCAGTGAAGATATAGCAAACCTTTCTCTCTCTCTCTCTCTCCTTCCCTCCGCTTGTTTTGAATCTTCCACCAGTGCCCTCCCTTTTTTGGGGGCCGAGAGCTACTGTGACACCCTGTCCAAGGCTGGCGGGCAGAGAGGAGGGGAGGCTGCTCCAGCCAGAGTCCATCCTTTCCACCAGGGGTGCAGCATGGGGTCTGTTTCTAACCAGCAGTTTGCAGGTTAAGTGCAATTTTCATCGCCGATTCTTCTTTCTGAATCCAGGCAATTCTTTCTGCTCTCTCCTTTCCTTTCTTTCTCTCTCCCTCCCAGCTCTGATTTTTAAAAAATAAGCTCTGTGTGTGTTGCTGGGGGGGGGGGCGGGCTTACGATATTTCCGATTTCCTCCAGTTTGGGAAGAGTGGTTAAGAAATTCCGGATATTTTTATGTCCCCTTTAAAAGGAAATATCAGAGTTTATGTTGCGCGGGGGAGCCTTGAATCCTTCTGGGGGTGGGGGGTGGGAAAGCTGGCTCTTCCTCCTTCCCCTCCTTCAGTGGAAGGAGACACACTACTTTTTAAACCCTCCCAACAAGAACGCTCTTTTAGGGGCTAGTAAAATTCCCCTTTAAAGCGAGTAAGTAGCCGATGAAGCGACTTGCTTGGGTTACCGTGTGCTTCTCTTTTAAGAATTAGGACGGGGGAGGGAGTTGGGGAACTTCTGGGTGACTCTGCCAGCTGGAGATTTTATTTGTTTTGGTTTGGGTATTTTTAAGAAGGAGTTAAAAAAAATCTCAAAGCAGCGTGTTTGTTTCCCAAGGTTTCGACAGAGAAACACGTTCCTTTCTGGAGTGGGCACGTTTTCTTCCTTAAATATCGCCTCCTCTTTTTTTTTTTTGCCAAGACAGCTTCTCCCCCGCTACAAGATTTTAAAAATTGGGTTATAAGAGTCCCTCTCACCCCTCGGTTTTATTTGCTGCCCTCGGAAAATACGATCTCTGCCTCCCCCCGCCCGGGATGCTTCGGTTTAAAGAGGGGAATCTGCATCAGTTTCCTCGATGCTTTTCCATGTGGGGTATTAACCACCCCGGAGCTGTTGGAAGAGGGCCGCCCCGGTATTCTCCCCCACCTCCAGACTGTTTTGTATCTTGGCTGGGGAATTACATCCCGCCCCCGCCTCGATTCTCCATGAAGGGATGCTTTTGATTTAGGAAAATGACTCCCCATCAAACACACACAAACACCCCCACTCCAAACCCGAAGCTCGGGAAGGCTTCTTCCCGGGCAGTTTGCGAGGATCCGCGGTGCGCTCGGCACGGCTGGAACTCCAGGCTGCTCCCCGAGCAATCGAGGGATGGCGGTGGGGTTTCCCGCTGGGGAAGGGCGGGTTGGCTGGGAGGTAAGCCAGGTCCCGTAGCGGGCGTTCCGATCCGGGGTGACCCTATGAGGCCGAGCGCCCCCACCGCGCCTCATGCGGAGGCGGTGGAGGCGGGGTGGGGGTTCCCTTGGCTTGGTTCCGGCTGATGATCCGCGTGTATGCTTCTAGGTGGCTGCGCCAAGGCGGGCGAAGAAGAGCCCACGGGGGACTCGCCCAGGCCAGACGAGGAAAGCCAGCCGCTCCTGCATGGCGCCGGGATCTGTAAATGGTTCAACGTGCGGATGGGCTTCGGCTTCCTCTCCATGACCACCAAGGAAGGCATCGCCCTTGAATGCCCCGTGGATGTTTTTGTGCATCAGGTAGGGGGAGTGGGGGCGATGAAGGGGGCCCTCGTGGGGGGGCCGAGCGCGGAGGGACCCGGCTGGGGCCTAGGGCGCAGCCCGGCGCAGGGTGGGCCTTCGGGGTTGGGCGCAGCAGCCTGGCAGTAGTTCGCGTGCGCGCAAAGTTTGGGAACTGCTTGTTGGTAATCAGAGGCCTCGTGGGCTGAGCCGATCGCAAGGAACAAGCAGCGCGTGGGCGCGCAATCTGTGGCCAAAGGAACCCAGGTCGCTCCGCAGAGCCACCCTCTGCTCGTGAGAAGGTCTGGCCGCCCCAGGGCAGTGCCCGCTGCCCTTCTCGCCCCTCCGTGGCGCATCTGTGCCCAGTGCCCGATTTCGCGCTGCAGTTTCTGTGCGCGCTTCTGCCTTGTGCGTTTAGCCTGTTCTTCTACCCCGCCTCTAGGCCTCTCTCTCTCCCTCTCTCTCTCTAGGCCGGGCGGGTCAGTTCCTGGGTTCCTTGCCTTTCCGTGAGCTCAGGGTTTAAGACTTAGGTTGGCTGTAAAGTGATATCTGATTGATTTCAAATGTCTTCTTCAAAATAGGAGTCGATCTTGGTTTTTTTTTTTTTTTAAAGGCTGTGTTAACTAGGCAGGATTGTGCCCTTGTAGCTTCTTCCAAACCTGGTGAAACTCAGCTCAGAAGGATGGAGGCACTTTGAGAAGGAGGCTGGGATTCAGGGTCCCAAACAAGTTACAAATTTTGGGTTTCCAGCTCCTTAAAACCCCCTCAAAAAACCCACTACCAGTCCCCCTGCTCCCTCATTTTCCCCCCTGAATGGTTATGGGCTCTGGAAGGGCAAGGAGATGGACAGACAGGGTACGTTGTTGCAGCACAGCCATAACCCCATGGGGACCAAACCTGAACACCCATAATTTGTTCATCTCATCTGTATAACATTGTATGTGCCTAACATCATCACCCCAAAGACCTAAAGATAAAATGGCAACCTAGCCCCAGGTAGCACCATATAGAATGTAAAGGATGCTCTGTGTCAGAACATCACAACTCTGTTTGAGTGCTGATTCACAAACATTTTGCTAAAAAACAGACCTTGCTAATGGAATTTTGTTTTCTTTGGGGTCTAAGGCATCAGGCACAGAGTCAGATTCCCCTGAATTTGGAATACCACGTTGTGTCTCCTGTGATAGGCAAGGAGCTTGTTGAGGCACCTACAAAGTTCTGAGAACATTCTGTCCCTGGCCACTGCTTGGAAGAGTCACAGTACTAGAAGGACCCTTTATTCTGATTTGGCAATGCCAAATATGTTATGACAGGGTGGTGGTTCTTATGAGGGCAGAGACTGCAGTAATAGTCTTGGGGATATTTTAGGCTCCACAAGTCATCTAGGCTGCAGTATGATTTTGTTCTATAGTTTAGGGGGGAAATGACCTGGGATTAGTAGTGTGGAGAGAAGGAAAGAGGTTGACTGTGGGATCAGAACTCCATATAATACATAGCATAGGAAATTCATTACCACAAAACATGGTGAAGACCACTAGCTTAGATGGCTTTTTAAAAATATTAGAAACATTTGTGGAAGAGAGACTTTTTGTTGGCTGTTAGCCATGATAGCTCAATGGAACCTCCATGTTCAGAGGCAGTATGCCTCTGTACACCAGGTGCTAGGAACAAAGGAGGACAGTGTGGGTGAGGCTGTCACATTCAGACCCTGCTTTTGAGCTCTCAGAGGAGATCTGCTGGAAAGAGAATGCTGGACTATATAGAACTTGGTCTAATCCAGCAAGGGCATTTATGACTCTGTTTCCTTTGGGTACTGCATTTTGCTGGATAGAAGGATATCTGTTAGTACCCACAGTAGTTCTGCACTGGATGGTATATTTTGAACCAGCTGTAATGCAAAGTCAGGGTAGCAAAACTTCAAGTTCCCTCTAATTCTTCTGACACTGCCTTGAAACTCCAAAGATGCTAATCACATAAAATAAAATATTGGGGAACTGTTTTTGGATCCAGCCTGATGTTTTGGGAAGACTATATGGCAAGCACTTTGCAGGGATGATGGAGAAAGTTTGTTTGCCTCTGCATGAAGGCTTACAAACCTTGTTTGGAGGGAGAAGAGAGGCTGAAGGAAGTAGTTGTCATCTTTTTTTAAATATGTGAATTCATTTTGTTTCTACTGATGAAGGAACTTCTGATGAAGGAAGGTTCTGGAAGGAAGGTTGTGCTGTTGAAGTAACCATTTTGATTGTTATGGAATTTAGGCTTGCGTTTTTTGCAAGTGCAAACTCTAAAATGAAGAAAATATAAGCAATGCACATGTGCTTAGATTTTGCAATGGAGGATGGGATTCTAAATGTTTGCTCATGAGTAGTCCTGTTGAAATGAATAATATCTGTTCATAAATTATTTTAAGAAGTAAATGTCTTAATTTTAGCAACCCCAGGTACTTGATGCTCCACACCCACTTTTGCTAGAGACACTGATAAGGGATGCCATTTTTCTGTCTCAAGGAATCTTCATGGCACTTGATGTACTCACAAATCATATGGGAGGAGCTGGATTTCTTTGCCTCTTAGTTTGATTTTTGTTAATACAGGTTAAACAAAGTTTGCCTGTTATGGTCAAGTCTGGTTTAGAAGGGTTGATGGAAGCTCGAGTGACTTTTTTGGAGACTGGGTTAGGGTTCAGTGACTTCTTTGGAGATTGTGTTTGAATGTTCTCTGTGGTGTTCTCTAGGAGGGCAAAAGAATGTGTGTGTTGTGTGACATTTAGTGTTAAGTAGTGTTGTAATGTTATGTTGATGATGTGGCTAAACTGGATTGTTTAATCAGATTGGTACTGAGATGTTGGATACTTAAAGAGGCAGACTAAAATCTTGGGATTGCTTCCTAGGTACTTGTTGCCATGGCCTTACTCTAGAGTAACTGGGTTGAAGTGTGGCTCTTTACCAATGAAATTATAAATGACTGCAGAAGAAAGAGAAATCCTTTTGGGTCCATCCACTCTGTACTTCCCCAGGGTCTAGCTTCCCATCCCACCAGGCAGATGGTAAATCTACAAGAATGAATGGATATGACCCCAGATTTCTGGGTTTTACTCTCCCACTACCCCTAGAGAATGGTTTCTCCAGGTCAGGCCTTCGATACATTGATGGAAAAGCCCAGAGGGAATAAATGTGGAATGTTGATTTCCCTGTTCCTCTTGGGAGGGATGCAGATTGCAGCTTCACTGTGAAGCAGAGAAGACAATTGCTTTGTTTTTAACTGTGACGCCAGTTAGAATGGTATGTGGCTGAAATTGATTGTCAGTCAGATTTTGGGGAAATGGAGCCTGCAAGATGGAGAACAGACAATCTGGGGGTGAACTCTAGTTTTTGGAACTGGTTCCACATCTGGTATCTGTAGAAGTGCCAAGTTCTTTACTAAACAAGATGTCTGGGTTTCCTTTGTGTTCGGGTGTGTTTTTGTGAAATTCAGAATGACCCCAGGTATTGGCAATGGTGGATGTGAGTCCCTCCAGTATTTATGGCCCCCAGACAGTCTAGTTTTCTGATTGCAGGCACTAATAGTCCTGCACAAAAATAATTAGCCAGGGTGTCTCTGGCCATTGTAACCCTTTACCACCATTTCTAGGGGGATGAGAACCAAGTTCCAGCTTCCTTAATTCATCCTGGGTGGGGGAAGCCCTTAACTTCAGTGCACGCTTTTTGTGGCTGCACACTTAAGTGCCATTAAGTGTGGCCAGTTACTTAAAAGTGCTCTAAAGGAGTGAGGGAATCTTTGGGGTGCATTTATGGTATCCATCTTTTTGATAGACAATAAGTCTACCAAGTTATTAGCCGTAATTCCTTCATGTGCCTCTTGAGTTTGAGTGCTGGTGGCAAACAGGGAGTGACCAGCATCTTCATGCCCTATTCATGAGCTTCCAGACATGCCTAGCTGGCTGCTGCAGTCCCTAGATGGGTTCCCAGATGGTGCTGGACTGCAAATCCCATCATCCCCTGCCACAGAGTCCATTGTGGCTGGGAAAAAGGACCCACAAATTGAGATTTAGCTCACTAAAGTAAAGTGTGCCGTTGAATTGGTGTCGATTCCTGGTGCCCACAGAGCCCTGTGGTTTTCTTTGGTAGAATACAGGAGGGGTTTACCATTGCCTCCTCCCGTGCAGTAGGAGATGATGCCTTTTAGCATCTTCCTAAATCGCTGCTGCCCGATATAGGAGTTTCCCATAATCTGGGAAACATACCAGCAGGGATTTGAACCGGCAACCTCTGGCTTGCTAGTCAAGTCATTTCCCTGCTGCAACATTAGGTGGCTCACTAGGTAGCCATTATTTGTGGCCACCACCAGCCCCGTTTCTTCCCCCAAATCCTTTCTGGCACACAGGCGAAGGGCTTAGGAGAGAAGCAGATCTTCTGTCACTTGCACTGGGCTATAATCAGCTTTCCCTCTAAGGCGTGCGCATGTATGTGCGTTCGCAAGTTTTTTGATGTCCACTCAATTAATTTTACATCCCACTCAGGTTGAATCAGGAAGGCCCCACTCTGAATGCATGTGCATGCAAAGTGCTTTGATACTGCCACCCAGAACAAAACTCATTCTGCACATAGATGGGGGGAAAAAATACTAAACACTGGCTATAAGAAGATGGTAAGAAACTGTGAGACCCCTCTCCTACTGCTCAGAAAGGATTCCTGCTGTCCCAGCTTCTCAAAAATGGCAGTGGAAATGAGATCTCTGGGGAGGAGACCTGTGTGTGGTACTTGGTGTCCTGCTCGCCATAGGGCTGGGGGCACTCACCGCTAGCGAGCTGGTAAGTGGATTTGTGGATGCCTGGCTGGAGACGATGAGAGTTGCAGTCCAACAAAATCTGGGGGCCCCAGGCTGGGGCCTCCTGGACCAGATTGATTTTTGTTCTGATGCAGCATGCAATTGATGCAGCAGAACAAGAGGGCAGAAGCTTTGGGTGGTAATGTGGACTCTACCACTGCAGAGTGAGGATGACATTTTTTAATGGTCCCTCAAGTAAAACAAAAACCCAACCAAAGAACGATCCAGACATCTCCATAGGAAACTAGCACAGCAAGGAGTAGGCTAGAACCTCTCTCCCTGATTAGCTAGGGGTTTGTTTGCATTTTACTTACAGGTGGCAGTTATGTGGAAGAGCATTCAGAAATGATGACCCTCTGCAGTGGTAGAGTCCACCCTGCCACCTTCTCCTGCTGCATGTGCAGACCAGGCTTAAGTGACGTTGGTTGAGACTGCTGTTATTACTATATAGAACTTTCTTGTGTCATGTTTATCTGTTTTATATCTCACTCCTGCAGGGCAGGGCACTGGTTTTCAGTGGCTGGGTTCAGACCTTAGGCTGGTAATGTGAAAAGGATGATAATGTAAAAGCTTGATTGGTGGTGATCAAACCACACCATGGTTTGAGCTTCCGGACATACAAGAGGCAAATTGTGGTTAAGTCTGTGTTTGTTTCCCATCTGCTCTGGACTCAGCTTCGTAAGGCCATAAGTTCATAGTGCAGCATCCTCCTGAGGTGGAGCAGTTCCTGCTTTCATGGTGCAGTGGCCTCTTGAAGTAGTACAATGGTCGTAACTGGTTTGTCAATGGTTTGAGGAGGAGAGCTACTCTTGTGGTAGCAAGCATGGCTTGTTCCCTTAGCTAATCAGGGTCTGCTCTGGTTGCATATGAATGGGAGACAAGAAGTGTGAGCACTATAAGATAAGATATAAGAACCACTGAAAATGTCCATGTTGGGATCAGTCAGGCCTAGGACTAATGGTGTGACTTTCTAGGAGTTTCCACACACACTGAGGCTATTCTCAAGATGGGAGAAAACCTGGCTAAGGGAGCCCAGCCTGGTTTCCGCCCCTTGAGAGAACTCATGGGTGAGCCCAGTGCTTCAATGGCAGCTATCCTGCCAAAGCAGCCCTCCTCGAAAACGAGGTTAGTGAGAGAGTGCTAAGCTAAGTGGGGTCTGCCCTGGTTGCATATGAAAGGGAGACTTGATGTGTGAGCACTGTAAGATATTCCCCTCAGGGGACTGAATCACTCTGGGAAGAGCAGAAGGTTTCAAGTTCCCTCCCTGGCTTCTCCAAGATAGGGCTGAGAGAGACTCCTGCCTGCAACCTTGGAGAAGCCGCTGCCAGTCTGTGAAGACAATACTGAGTGAGATAGACCAATGGTCTGACTCAGTATATGGCAGCTTCCTATGTTCCTATGACGGCCAATTTGGCCACCCAGGGAGAGCTCCCTACACATCTGCGGGAAGAGCCCAGTTAGGTTTTACACATGGATCACTGACTTTGATACTGCGACATAAAGGCAGGATGTGGGAAGAAGTCTCTGGAAAAACAGATACAATTGCTGGTATGGGGAGAAGATGTGTTCACTGTATCTGAAGTGCTGATGAGCTCCAGGACGTAGGATAGATGTTCTATAGCTTCCTTGATCACAGGAGAGGCTGACAATGAGGACCAGGCTATCCAGAATGTAGGGTTTTCACTGAGTTCTTACAGGTTGAAATATGTCACTGAGCCATGTTGATTTGTTTGTATGTGTGAATTTCACTTGGTAGGTAATAAGCACTGGAGAGCAAGTGGCAAAAAAAGGAACTTGGATTTGAATCTTGAGATGGGGCTTCTTTTTCTTCTGGACAGGAAGTGAGATTGTTGGTTGGAACCTGGTTATAGGATGTCATTGATAGTCATCCCTGGTAGTGATTCCAGGGGCCTATTCTCACGATCAAGCAAAATTGGGCTAGGAGAGCCGACCCGATTTTGCCTGATTGTGGGAGCCACCGGGCTCGCAAGAGAGTCCAGTGGCTCCCAGGTTGAGCCCGGTGGCTCCCAGGTGGTTAACCCGCCTAAGTAGCCCGCCCCTAAAACCGGGCTTGCGGAGCAAGCGCTCCGCAAACCCGTTTCTTTTTTTTAAATCGTGAGTAGCCACGGTGCGGCTCCACACCATGGCTACTCACGAGGAGACCCCCGGAGGGGAGGTGCAAAGCCGCCTCCCAGCTCCAGGGGTCTTGCCAGCATACCCTTCAGCTGGTAATCATGTGGGCGGCCAATCCAGCCGCCCAGGGCTCCCTCCCTGCTCACCTGCAAAAACCGGCTCTCACTGGCTCTCTCAGTGGAGAAGTCAGTGGCTGAGAAAGGTATCAAGGCTCCAGGATGGTCTTACAAGCCACCATTCTTTCTGAACAGAAGTAGACCAGATCTACACAAGCAGCAGGATGAAGTCCAGAGGTATACAGTGGATTGTGCCCCTGCAGGTGGGGAATGCTATTTTTGAATGCTGTTGTTGTCTGCAAGTAGACAACTACCACCACATCAGGGTGCAAGACTGAGCCTTCTCTGTGCTATGCCAGTTGTTTGTGTGAAGGGAAGCTTTGTTTCTCTGGAGCAGAACGTTGAGACATGTGACCGGCCGCCTGCCATCTGAAGTGGTGTCGTCTCCCACTTCAGGGTCCTACCACCTCATCCTTGCCTCACTGGGCTGCTTGGGTGGGTCCGTGGCTTGGAAGAAAGGTGCCCAGAGATCTCCGGTTACAGGCGGTGTGTATAAATATGTTTAAATCAATTAAGAGACTTGATGTGTAGCCTCACTCAGCACTGCTTCTTCCTGCAGAGTTGCTTGAAAACATAGAGGATGTTCTGACGATCAGCCAAAGCCGAGCTAAGAAAGCCAAGCCCGGACTCAGCCGATCACCAGCACCGCTGGGAGCCATGCAGCTCCCAGCAGCAAACCTGTCTCTGGAGCCTACCTTTAAAATGAGGTTAAGGGAGCAAGTACTCCCTTACCCCCATTTTTAAAATTGTCTGCCAGCCCCGGCTAGTGTTGGGGGACCCCCCATAATGCACTGCACACTTGTGTGGTGCATTCTGGGAGTTCCGGGGCTAGGACTTAAGTGACCTTAGGCTGGCCATTCTCGGGCATAGCTGTGCCCCCATTTCTAATGGGTGGTTAATAATGCTAGCCTATCTTATAGGGTTATTGTAATTAATGATCATGAAAAATAATGCCAACAGCAGTGTTCTTCATTCATTCATTCATTCATTCGATTTCTATAGCGCCCTTCCAAAAATGGCTCAGGGCGGTTTACACAGAGAAATAACAAATAAATAAGATGGATCCCTGTTCCCAAAGGGCTCACAATCTAAAAAGAAACATGATAGACACCAGCAACAGTCACTGGAGGTACAGTGCTGGGGGTGGATAGGGCCAGTTACTCTCCCCCTGCTAAATAAAGAGAACCACCATGTTAAAAGGTGCCTCTTTGCCCAGTTAGCAGGAGTTCTTCATTGTAAGGCCCTCAGTGTGGCTCCCTGACTGATTATTTATTGGGTCAGTGGGAAGCTTCTTGGCCAAAGTGGAATACTCTGCTTCGTCCTCCAGGCACCACGTGGAGAGGGCAGTCCCACCCTGCCATGCTGGGGAGGGGTCCTTTAAGGGAAACAGAGCCCTCTTGAGTACTTGCGCCATCTTGGAAGGCATAGGGAGTGCTGGGAAATGTAGCCCTTTCTTGTGCTTCCCTCCTTGAGCTTTCAAGAGAGGGCTCCATGTCTTTTAAAGGGCCCTCCAGCACAGGGCTGTGTGTGTGGAGGCCAGCCAGCAGTGAGAAATGGCTCTCACATTGAGGGCTCTTTGCCCCAGTGAAAATGGTGAAGACCATTGGCCTTCAAAATGCCAGCTTTGTAAGTGTGTTCATGATGGCTGTTACTGGAAATATCCTCCTCGATGGGCCTGTGGTGTGGCACATCCTCGGCAGGCCAGAACTGGATGAGATGGGACCTACGTATGGGGCTCCAAAATTCTCTGGGAGAGCAGCCTGGAAAAGTGTGTGTTCTTTGTCCATGTACAATGCCTTGAAACCAGACACGTTCTGCTCTGAGTGTGTGAGGGTCATTGATAACCCTCTCCTGGTCATTTACATATGTGAATGATAACCCACAGGAAGTAACTGAGGGAGAAAGATTGGAATTGGCCTCTTTAGATCTATTAAATCACTTTATTACAGGAACCAGGTCTGAATGGCCCTTCCTGGCAGGGGGCTCATCACCATCCCTCTCCCCTCCAACCGCTTGCCCCCCCCCCTTATCAGATAACAAAGCAATTAAAATCTTGGCAACATGGGCCACCAACAGGGTTGCCTTCCCCCTCCCTCAAACTGTGTTCTGAATTGATGATACCTGGCTTAAAGTAACCTTGGGTATTGCAGTGGAGAATCATGCTGGGGACATAGAAGTTGGGGGAAAGATGGAGCATGTAGGATAGATTTTGAGTTCAGGTAGGGTGCAGGGAATTGCATCGGGAAAAGCCATGCTAGGTATTTACTTAATTATTTAAGTAAACAATTCAACAGACTGGTCCAATCCTCTGCTTTTTCAACATCCATACAATTCCACTGATTTCTACTCAGTTCAGTTAAAAATATACCTCTCTTACTTAATCCTGGTGCATTGAATGCCAGCCTAAAAAGGAAAGCTTTCCAGTTTCCCCTCAAATATTCATCCTTGGACTTATAGGGAAATGGATTGTTCACAACAGTCACAAGTATTGCTGTTCAGATTCAGCACAGAGCTGGTACAGTCAAGAAGGTACGTACCCTCCACTGAGCCTAATTGTTGTGATGGTGATACTGTGAAGGTAGTTCTTGCCTGGGATTTATTAACATTTTAATTATAGTTTAAAAATAATTTTGTATTAAATAGATGTGTGTTCTTTAAGGCATTGGTACTCAAACTTTGAGGTCATTCACACAACCAAAAACTGTGTTCTACCTGGGTTTGGGAGCTGTGTGTGCTCACAGTTTTTGGTTGTGTGGAAGCAAGGTTAGAGGAAAACATGGGTAGAAATGATTGTGTGGAAGCAAGGTAGGAGGAGAAGCTACCAAGGTTTTCCTTCTCCCTTTCTTCCACACAACCAAAAACTGGGAGCACACACAGCTCCCAAACCTGGGTAGAACACAGTGAGCTGGGTCTCACGATCAGTGAGACCTGGTTTCAGGAGCTGTGTGGGGAGAGTGGGCTAAGCCTGCTCTCCCCGCACACGAGCAGGGAGGGAGCCCTGGGTGGCCGGATCGGCCGCCCACACGATTGCCAGCTCCATGATGGAGCCGGCGGGGGCTGGGGAGCTCGGGGGCCATGCGGCCCCCAGAAGCTCCAGTATGCCATGCGCGAGCACACAGGGCTTACTGGAAAGACCCCCGGAGCCAGAAGACGGCTTTTCGCCTCCCCTCTGGGGGTCTCCTCATGAGTAGCCACGCCACCGCGCCGTGGCTACTCACGATTGGAAAGCCCGGGTTTGCAGAGCGCTCGCTCCACAAACCTGGACTTCGGGGAGGGCTAAAAAAGCGGGCTAGCTGCTTGTAAGCCACTGGGCTTGCCTGCGAGCCTGGTGGTTTACACGGTCAGTCAAAATCCTAGGCTCTCCTAGCCCGATTTTGGCTGATCGTGAGAATAGCCCCAGTTTTTGATTGAGTGAATGACCTCTTTGTTCCCCAGATATTGGGGCCAGGGGAGCCTAGCCTGATTTTGCCTGATCGTGGGAGCCACCGGGCTCACAGGCAATCCCGGTGGCTCCCAGGCGGTTGACCCGCCTAAGTAACCCTCCCCTAAAACTGGGTTTGTGAAGCGAAAAACTGGGTTTGTTTTTTTTATCTTGAGTAGCCGCGGCATGGCTCTGCAGCATGGCTACTCACGAGGAGACCCCCGGAGGGGAGGCAAAAATCCACCTCCCGGCTCCGGGGGTCTCGCCAGCATGCCGGAGCTTCCAGGGGGCAATCAGCCCCCGCTCCCCCCAGCCCCTGCCGGCTCCGTCATGGAGCCAGTCATCATGTGGGCGGCCAATCCAGCCGCCCAGGGCTCCCGCCCTGCTCGTGTGCGGGGAGAGCGGGCTTAGCCCGCACGACTGCCGGCTCTGTCACGAAGCCGGCGGGGGCTGCAGGGATTGGGGGTCTCCTGGTGGGGATCCCCCCATGTGTTGCTGCAGCGCGGAACCATGCCCCTGGTGACGCAGTGCTAAAACTGCTGCCCTGTAACCAGAAGGTTACAAGTTCTATCCTGACCAGGGGCTCAAGGTTGACTCAGCCTTCCATCCTTCCGAGGTCAGTAAAATGAGTACCCAGAATGTTGGGGGCAATATGCTAAATCATTGTAAACCGTTTAGAGAGCTCCGGCTATAGAGTGGTATATAAATGTAAGTGCTATTGCTATTGCTAGTAATACATGCTCAAATAGACGTGGATAGCGGAGTGCTTGCTCTGCTAACCTCATCTAAGGGGAGGGGGAATTAGGAGGGTTTGCTGTCGGGAGCTTCGGGGCTCTCCTGTCAGCAGACGATCGGGTAAAAGTGGGCTAGGCTCCCTTAGCCCGCTTTTGCCCGATCGTGAGAATCCCCTCACAGTGGCCAAAGGCCCATGTTGTAGTCCAACAAGATCTGAGGACCCAAGTTTGAGACCTCTTGCCTTAAAGTTTTGTGATCAGATGTGGGGTGATTTAAATATGGCCTTAGTGGCAGCTCTTTTGTTGCCTGTTGAAGAACCCTGTTTAACTTAAAAGCTTGTATAATTCTGCACCTCAGAGTCTGGCCAGTAGCAACAAAGCATCTTAAAGGCTAACAAGTTCATTGTGGTGGAACGTTTGGTGAACTAGAATCCACTTCACTAGATGCACGAAGTGCTGTATCAGTTAATGTGCGTTTTACGCCGACACACACACGGGCCATGGAACGCAAGATATTTCGGGCTCCAGTCTGCAGAAGCTTCTGCTACAATAAAACGACTTGCTCCTAAGCTGTCACAAGACATTTTGTTGCAGCAGACGTAACGCAGATACTTTATTTGGATATGGCTCGTTGGAGAACATGGTACTACGATATAACATTATATGGCAATATTGTATAAAATATAATTGTTTTCATCAGCTAGAGGAAGAAGAATTAATCAGGGTTGAAAACAATTGTTTTCAATTGGTAATAACATATAAAATGTAACCGTGTTCAATTGGATTAATAATTCAATTAAATGGATCAGGGATGGCCAGCTTCTGTGATCTCAAGGGCACTCTGTTCTCCAGACAGCAGTGAGGAGGGTTAAGAGTATATTTTTCTCTCCCTGCTTTCAAAGGTAGCCAGACCATCTAGCAAAGTAAGCAACATCCAGAAGTAAGAGGTCCACCATTATGCAACATTTGTATTCAAGCAAGCAGTCTGTGCTGGCTTGAATTCTGTTGTGGAAGGGAGGGAGAAAGTGAGGCCGCTGCCAGTCTGTGAAGACAATACTGAGCTAGATGGACCAGTGGTCTGACTCAGCATATGGCAGCTCCCTGTGTTCCTAAGCTCTTCTCATGATTGCATGAGAAGACTACCTTCTTTTGCGGGGAGGAAGCCCCAAAGCGCTTCCCTCCCCGCACATGATCACAGCCGGGGCTCTGGGTGGGTGGATTGGCAACGCAGCTGAGCGGCAGCTCTCCTGCCATCCACCCACAGCCCCGGGGAAAGGGAAGCACCGCCACGTGGCTCCCTGCCCCCTGGAGCCCCAATAACGCACCATGAGAGCGTGGGGGGCATCCTGGAGCAACCCCCAGAGACGGAAGGCTTTGTTTCAGCCTCCCGGCGGGGGTCTCCTCGTGTGTTGCTGCGCCATGGCAATACACGACCAAATAGATGGGGTTAGTAGAGCGCTCGCTCCGCTCACCTCGTGTAAGGGGAGGGGTATTCAAGCAGGTCGCCAGCTTTGGAGAAACCTGTTCTCACGCTCGGCTGCAGCTGGGCTAGGCTCCCTTAGCCCGATTTTGGCCGATCACGAGAATCGCCTCATTGTGTGTAATAAGGCAAGGGGAGACCGTTGTCTGGGGCCCCCCCCAGAGGCAAGTCACATGACTGACTCCCCCAGCCGCGCATCTGCCTGGGCTTCCTTCCGAAACCCTCCGAAATTGATGTGAGTGTTGAGACCTGGAGCGACCAGAACACCAGGTATTCCTCTTACTTTGCTTCCACACACTGGAAATGGGGGAGCACACCTAGCTCCCAAACCCAGTTAGAACACAGTTTTTGATTGTGAGAATGACCTCACTGTGTACCTCCCATTTTATCCTCCCAACAATGCTGGAGAACAAGCAGTTTAGGTTGAGTGGTGATGATTTGGCCCAAGGTCACCTTGTGAGTTTCATGTAACGTAAAGTGTGCTGTCGGGTCTTGGCGACCACAGAGCCCTGTGGTTTGCCTTTGGGAGAATATGGCGGGGGGTACCATTGCTGCCTTCTGCGCAGTATGAGATGATGCCTTTCACATTTTCCTATAGCGCTGCTGCCCAATATAGAAAACATACTGGTGGGGATTCGAACCGGCAACCTCATGCTTGCTAGGCAAGCCATTTTCCTGCTGTGCCCATTAGGTGAGTAGGAATTTGAATCTGGGTCTCTGTCCACACTGGCTCTGATGGATGTGTGTATGCACAGGATGGTCAGTGCCTAGAGCCAGGGAATGACCTTTTTATATGCAAATCCCAGAAGTGCTTCATCTGGTTGACAGAACTGGACTATGGTATCTTTCCTTCGACCCCGTAACTGAGCCTCTTACACAATCACAGAAGATTCCACACATAATTTTCTCAAGTCAACAGCTTGTAAACACTTTTCCATAGCAAAAGCAGACCACATTTTGTATGGAAGTCACTTTGGATAAGGTTTTTCAAAGCGGCTACTGTTCTTCCATTTAGTGTCAGCAGCTTTTGTTCAGAGAATTTTGATCAGACACGCAAATCAATATATTTTGCAGTTGAATAACCCATGTTACTTTCTTAGGACATCACTGCTTATGATGGTTTTGCAGGGGCATTGATGCGTATCAGACACTCTGTAGCTATTTTGGTTCACTGAAATATTGTTGCCCTGATATTGAAACCAGACGCAGGAATGTAGGAAGCTGCTGTATACTGAGTCAGGCCCTTGGTCCATCTAACTCAGTATTGTCTACAATGACTGGCAGCAGTTCTCCAGGGTTTCAGGCAGGAGTCTCCCAGCCCTACCGGTGAAGAACATGCCTGCAGATGTCCGACCACTGAGCTACGGCCCAATACCCTCAGGGGAATATCTTCCATTAGACAATCCTCCTATGTGGTTATCCATCAAAATGCAAACCAAGGCAGACACTGCTTAGCAAAGGGGGCAATTCAAGCTCATTGCCAGCCACCTGATGGTGCAGTGGGGAAATGACCTAACAAGCCACAGGTTGCCGGTTTGAATCCCGGCTGGTATGTTTCCCAGACTATGAGAAACACCTACATCGGGCAGCAGCAGCGATATAGGAAGGTGCTGAAAGGCATCATCTCATACTGCGGGGGAGATGGGAATGGTAAACCCCTCCTGTACTCTACCAAAGACAACCACAGGGCTCTGTGGGTGCCAGGAGTCGACACTGATTCGACGGCACACTTTACCTTTACCTTTACTGCAAGGCCCCAGCTCTGCATCCCGGTCCAGCTGGGGATGTGTCTGATACATACAGTAGATGTGTCTGAAAGCTGAACTAGTTAGCAGTGATATTGTTATGTTCTGAAGTTTGTGAAGCATGAGGTCCCTCTCTGCTTTGGCAATCGCAGCTGCTTTTATAATGTCTTCATAGAAGTCTGTCTTTAGCATTATTTGTTCCTGACTGTAATCCTACCAAGGCTAATGACATTTATTTCATCAGATGTTCTGTCACTGCTGCGAGGCTGCTTGAGTTGCTCAGAGAGCTCTTGTGGTCGCAAGCATGACGTGTCCTCTTAGCTAAGGAGGGTCCACCCTGGTTGCATATGAATGGGAGACTAGAAGTCTGAGCACTGTCAGATAGTCCTCTCAGGAGATGGAGCTACTCTGGGAAGAGCAGAAGGTTTCAAGTTTCCTCCCTGGCATCTCCATGATGGGGCTGAGAGAGATTCCTGCCTGCAACCTCAGAGAAGCTGCTGCCAGTCTGGGTAGACAATACTGAGCTAGATGGACCAATGGTCTGTCTCAGTATATGGCAGCTTCCTGTGTTCCTATGAGTATGCTGATGGTCTTCCAAGCGAAGGCAGTGAATATGTGAAGGTATCTTGTTTCGATGCTGATTTTAGCATCCATTTTCCTGTAGGCAAAGGTCCAGCTGTTTAACCTTTCATTTAGTATCCATTTAAAGGTAAAGTGTGCCGTCGAGTCAGTGTCGACTTCTGGTGACCACAGAGTCCTGTGGTTGTCTTTAGTAGAATACAGGAGGGGTTGACCATTGCCTCCTCCCGTGCAGTGCGAGATGATGCCTTTCAGCACCTCCCTATATTGCTGTTGCCCGATAGAGGTGTTTCCCATAGTCTGGGAAACATATCAGTGGGGATTCGAATTGGCAACCTCTGGCTTGCTAGTCAGGTCATTTCCCCGCTGTGCCATTAGGTGGCTCCCAGCATCCATTTAGTGTGCTGTAATAAACCAAAAAGTGGTTTCTGAGCAGCATGCGGCTGAATTCCAGTGCTGGAACCGAGCGGCACACTGAATTGCAGCAAGAGGAGGCTACAGCCTTCATGTCCTTGATGTGAGCGTCCTGAGGGCATCTGGCCGACCCCTGTGGAAACTGAATGCTGCGATAGATGGACCTTCCATCCAACCTAGCTAGGGCCTGCTTGTGTTTCCGTCGAGAGGGGTTTTGTACACAGTTTGTGATCCTTCCAGCCGAACACAGCTGAACTGCCTTGTTTGGCCGCTTACTAGGGGCTCGAGAAACCTTGTGATTTTCCTGCCTGATGGAGACTGCAGACCAGGTGGGCTGTCAGACTCTGCTCCAAGGCTAGTGGGCAACATTTGTCTCATTGGGTCATAAATGGTGTATGTTTGGTTTAAGCACTGACAACCAATGCCATCAATGTGGGAAGTGATTTGATCAGACAGCCACAATGACAAATACTCATAAACCCATATCAAACCTTGAATTGTACTGTTTGGTTTCCCACCCCCCAACCATCTGATGTAGTTTAAGTCAATTGCATGCTGATCTGTTATTATTTTTTACATTTATTTTTATATGTATTCATTTGTACATTTATATCCCGCTCTTCCTTCAAGGAGCCCAGAGCGGTGTACATAGTTGAGTTTCTCCTCACAACAGCCCTGTGAGGTAGGTCAGGCTGAGAGAAAAGTGACTGGCCCAGAGTCACCCAACAAGTATCATGGCTGGACGAGGATCTGAACTTGGGTCTCCCCAGTTCCAGTAATTAAAATGTGTTTATTGTAATATTGTTATAGTAATTAAAATGTATTTATTGCATTAATATATTGCCTTTCCACAATCTGTGCTCAAGATGGTGATATTTTGATATTGATATTTTGAATCAATAATTCAAAAACAGCATCATGCCCAAGAGAAGCAGAAGATCTTTCTTGGATTCAAATTTACTGTGATTTAAATTTACCATATATGGTAATTATTCAGTAAAATGAATAATGTTTGAAGTTGACATTCTACAATTTTCAAACTGTCACTTTACTTCCTTTTGCAAGCAAGTTAATTAAAAAAAAATCTCTTACATACATAAACAATTATATCTGTTATACTTCTTGAAGAGTTTGTTTGTGGATTTCTTTGAGCAAAACAAGAACAGCCCTGCTGGATCAGGCCCAAGGAAGCCCATCTAGTCCAGCAGCCTGTTTCACACAGTGGCCCACCAGATGCCTCTGGGAAGCCCACAGGCAAGAGGTGAAGGCATGCCCTCTCTCCTGCTGTTGCTCCCCTGCAACTGGGATTCAGAGGCATCTTGCCTCGGAGCCTGGAGGTGCCAATAGCCACCATAGTAGTAGCCAATAAAACATAACAACAAGAAAATAAACTCACACTTCCCGAGTACCTACAGATACTCAATTTTGCATAAACAATCCTGCCAAAGAAGCTGAGTGTGTTACTTTTTACAACACAATATGCTGGGGAAAAGTTGTCAATACCTTCTTTTTAATGCAAAATAACGTTGCCGGATTAAGAGGGGGGGCGGTGCCCAGCTACTAGTACATAATAAAGTACAGCAAGCTATCTTGCACAAATAAGAACAAGCAAGCAGTCAAATGCAGATCAGGCACAGATCAAACCTAACAGCAGCATCACCCACCGAAGGCTTTTCTGAAGAGAGATTTTTTTACAGGCTGGTGAAATAGGACTAATGACTGGGCTTCCTCAGTGAAGAAGAGCCTGTCCTGGGCCACTGCCAATCACAGGTCTGATAGCAGTAGAGCTCGGAGCAGGCGCTCTACTGAAGATCTTCCTGTATGAGCAGGCTGATGTGAGAACAGGCCGTCCTTTAAGTACCCTGGACCTACATTATTCTGCCTAGGTTTCTATACCTGTTCTAGGTGTGTGTCCAGAGGGGATCCCAGTAATGCACTGTGCACTCTCACGGTGCATTATCAGCGCTCCGGTGGGTGGGGGAGACGTCCCTGGCACCCCGACCCTCAGAGCTACTGACATGAGGAAGAACTGCTCATCTGCGGGGAAGGTATGTTTAACCCGCCTTCCCTGCAGTCTCCTCTGGAGCCCTTCTTATTGCTCACGAGAAGAGGCTCCCTATGTTAGGAACATAGGAAGATGCCAAATACTGAGTCCGACCATTGGTCTATTGAGCTCAGTATTGTCTTCACAGACTGGCAGCAGCTTCTCCAAGGTTGCAGGCAGGAATCTCTCTCAGCCCTCTCTTGCAGAAGCCAGGGAGGGAACTTGGAACCTTCAGCTCATCCCAGAGTGGCTCCATCCCCTGAGGGGAATATCTTTCAGTGCTCACACTTCTAGTCTCCCTTGCCTATGCAACCAGGGTGGACCCTGCTTAGCTAAGAGGACAAGTTGTGCTTTCTACCACAAGACCAGCTCTCCTCCCTCCCTCCTCCCAATTGCCTTGCTTATTCCCTGTGTTAAGAAAGCTGTGCAGGGGCCAAACGTTCATGGCGCCTATTCTGCAGCAGTGGTCCCTCTAATTTTTTTCATCTCTGTGAAGAATGAGTTTTGTTCTAGGCAGCAGTATCAAGGTAGTGTGTGTGTGTCCGTGCATTCAGAGTGAGGCCTTCCTGATTCAACCTGAGCAGGAGCTACAATTAACTGAGTGGACATTAAAAAAAAAACTGATGAGGGGCTGCACGTGCTCATGCTTCAGAGGGAGCACTGTGAAGTTTGGGAGGGAGACGAAATGTACTGGTTTGATTTTGGAGGGAAGTCGAGGTTTGATTTTATTGATTTTGATTCTATTTTATTTGAAAAATGGCAGGAACTTAAGTTGTGTTGATTTGATGGTTTGGAAAAATGGGAGGGAAGTCAGAGAATATAAAGAGGCTGCCTTCAGCAGAGTTTAGTGCAGTCCAAGTGAAGGAGTCAGAGTACAGATCAAGTGGACGTTAGAGCTGGAAAGAGTTGCAGAGCTGGAGTGGAAAAGAAGAACTGAGAAAGAGTGGCTGAAAATAAGGGCTGAGAGAAATCATTAGGAGAGAGTCAATCTCTCTCTCTCGAGCTGAATCGCTCACCAGCAGTATGGGATTGAAACCCCAGAACTGTGAAGAGAGAGCTGGACCTAGGCTGCCAGAAGAAAGAAACTGGGTTTGCAGGAAAGGCTGCTGTGATTGTAGAGGACTCTGAGCTGGGGCCCGGTGTTAGGTTAGTTTGGATGCATTCCCCACCTATTTTATTTATTCATTTATGCTCAAATGGTTACTATTTTCTTAATGTTTAGTACAAAGAAACAAAACCTACTGTTTTAAATTGACTATCTTCAAAGTAAAATTTCTTGTTTGGATTTAAACATTTGTAGCTTTGGTCTGTTACCTCCACCCCATGCAGGAATCCTTTCCACACTACTTAATGGGGCTATTCACATGACCACTCAAAAGCGGGCTGCGCAAAGCCCACTTCCGAGCTGTCATGAGAAACGCCAGGAGCCGTACAGCTCCCGGTGGTTAGCCCGCTTAACCCCCGCCCCCCAACTGAGGTTAGCGGAGCGAGTGCTCTGCTAACCCTGTTTTGGCAATCGTGCGTCACCATGGTGCGGCTCCATGCCGCAGCAACTCACAAGGAGACCCCTGACCAGGAGGCTCCAACAAGCCTCTCGGCCTCTTAGGTCTCACCAGAATGCCTCACGCACTCGCATGGGGCGTTCTGGGACTCCTAGGGGCTGTGTGGCTCCCGATTCCTGCCGCCCTTACATCATGGAGCCGGTAGTCGTGTGGGCAGCTGATCCGGTTAGGCTTTATGCACGGATCATGTGCAGAGCCTCAGAATTTTGTTACAACAGAGGTTTAGAGGGCTATTTCAATAGACTCAGCCAGAGAAAGCCTAAAAGTCTACTTGGTGGCAGTAGTTAAACTTACAAATCATGGGGCTGGTTGAGACAGGGCTGTGACATGTCGTAGCAGCAGGGTGTGATCCGTGACAGGCGGATTCAAAACTGCTTGGAAAAACCATACTCTCTGAGTGCTCTTCAATAGCTTCTCATCAGACTGGAGGGACGTTTCAAATGGGGTGTCGCAAAAGTCTCTTCTGGGTTTGGTACCCTTCCGTGTTTTTATCAGTGACTTGGATGAAAGAGTGGAGTCATTTCGTGTCATCTGCAACTCATAAAAGTTACGGATGACACCAAACTGAGAGGGGTAGCTAGCAAACGACCTTGATAGAATGGAAAATTGGACAGAAACTATCAAAAGAGAATTCAGCAGAGACAAATGGAAATGACTGCATGTGGAGGTGGCAGGGGGGGAGGGAAAGGCATAGGATGGGGGATGCCTGGCTTGGCAGTAGGTACATCGGATATTGGGATTGTAGTCAGTCAGAAGCGGAGTATGAGTCGCCAATCTGGTGCAGCTGCAAAAACGTGATTATAGGCTTCATGAATTGACTCATGGTTTCCAAGTCACGGTAAGGATTTTTGCACTGGTCAGAGCTCATCTGAAGTCCTGTGTCTAGTACCAGGTACCAGTGTTCCCTCTAACAGGGATTTCAGATGTTGATGACTACAACCCCCAGAATCCCCAGCTGCAATGACTTTTGCTAGGGGGTTATGGGAGTTGTAGTCAGCAGCATCTGGAAATCCTTGTTAGAGGGAACACTGCTAGGTACCATACTTTAAGAAACATGTAGACATTGGAATGGGTTTAGAGGGGCAATGAAGATGGCCAGGGGTTTGAAAAAACAAGCCCTATGAAGAAAGGTTGAAGGAACAGGGTGTGTTTAGCCTGGAGAAGAGAAGGCTGAGGGAGGACATGATGGCACTCTTCAAATCCCTGAATGACTGTCTCACAGAAGAGAACAAAGACCTAGTGGGTGGTGGGCTTTCCCATCTGTTGGTGATTCGCCAGCTCTAGATTTCCTGCACTGCGCAGGGGATTAGATTAAGGGGCATGTACAGGCCCACTCCCACTCTTGTGATTCTAATTCCTAGCAAGGGTTTGAAGTGGTGTTGGAGAGTGTGGGCCGTGGGGAACTGCAGGGGATGAATCAGAGTTAGGAACCGTGGCCTGAAGACCCTGAGGTGAGTTTCACGACTGGTGAGACTCTCCGAAATGGGGTTTGCGGGGAGAGCGGGCTTCCTGCATCATTCCTGCAGCCCTGGGCAGCCTGATTGGCCACCCACGTGACTGCCGGCTCCGTCACGGAGCCGGCGGGGGTTGTGGAGATTGGGGGGCCGCACGGCCCCTGGAAAGGCCCCCAGGGCCGGGAGGCATGTTTCAGCCTCCCGGCGGGGGTCTCCTCATATGTTGCTGTGGCGTGGAGCTGTGCCGCGGCAATACACAATCACATAGACGGGGTCAGCGGAGCGCTCGCTCTGCTGACCTCGTCTTAGTGGAGGGGGAATTAGGGAGGTTTGCTGCCTGGAAGTGAGCTAGGCTCCCTTAGCCTGCTTTTGCTCGATCATGAGAATCTCCTCCGTGGGTTCTAGAAGGGGTTCATGCTAGCCATTTGGGTTTTGCATTTCTGCTTGCATTAGTGTCTCATGGTGTGCGTGCGTGCGTGCGTGCGTGCGTGCGTGTGTGTGTGTAAGAGCACTCCAAAGAGTGAACTCCAGTTCTGCTAGTTTGAGATGCCTCTGGCAAAGTCCCTGATGCTGGTTAATGTCTATTGCCTGCTACAGAATTTAGAAGTATTATTTTAAGCATGTCACAAGACTGGACCTCCTGCTTTTTCTCTTGCATTTGACTCTACTGTTTTCTGTTTTTTGTCCCCATATACATATAAATAATGTACATACCTATCCCTTTGGTGTGTACATTATGTACATGGAGACAAAAAATATATAAACCAGCAGTGTTTCTATCCCTTTGCGCTTGGGTTTATGTTTCAGGCATCTGAAATGTCCACAGAAGCTTAAATTTGTTATTCTATAAGATGCCACAAGAGTTTTTGTTTTGTTTACCATTCCTAGGTACCCCTTCATGGTGGACAGATCTATCAGTGCCTACTGGTCTGGTGCTGTGGGCCACCTCCAGCCTAAGAGGCAAGATGCCTCTCAATACCAGTTGCAGGAGAGCAACAGCAGGAGAGAAGGCATGCCCTCACCTCTTGCCTGTGGGCTTCTCAGAGGCATCTGGTGGGTGACTGTGGGGAACAGGATGCTGGACTAGATGGGCCTTGGGCCTGATCCAGCAGGGCTGCTCTTATGTTCTTTGCAAGTTGATTTAAAAAATGTTTTTTGTTTTTGTTTTTAAATATGGGACTTCACTGTTACTGGTTTGACCTTTGCATATGTCTCAGGTTCTTTTTATTTACTTGGATACTGTTAATATATGAGTTTAGGGGAGGCTTAGAGGCTTAAACTCTTTCAATAGAAATCAACATGCCAGTGATTTTCACGATTTTTCAAGCGGGTGGGGGTGGCACTTGGGCAAACACAAACAACCCTTTGGTATGAGAGCCATTTCCCACTGTGCTGACCTCTGCATAGCACTGAACGTTTCTCAGTCCTTGAAGCCCTTTCTTAAGAGCTCATTGGGGAAAGCCCTGGGGAGGGCTACACTTCCCAGCATTCTGTGCAGCCCTTACATCCACGGTGGCTCAGGAGCTCAAGGAGGCTCCATTTTCCTTCAAGGAGATGCACCAGCACTGCACAATGGGATGGTCGCCTTAACATGGTGCCAGGAGAAGTGTGCAGAGTTTTCAAGCTCTTGTTTCACACAGGCCCAATGAACAATTAGTCGGGGGGCTGCCCTTAGGGCTGATGGGAGCCACCATTGGCCTCCAGGCCTAACAATGGAGAACACTGCCATATGCATTTATTTATTATTTTATTTTATTTTATTTATTCGATTTCTATACTGCCCTTCCAAAAATGGCTCAGGGCGGTATTAGACATACTGTAATCGGATGCACATTTTCTTGGGTGTAAGCCCCATGGAGGCAGCCACCTAGTGGCGCAGCGGGGAAGTAACTTGCCTAGGGAGCAAGAGGTTGCTGGTTCGAATCCCCACTGGTACGTTTCCCAGACTCTGGGAAACTCCTATATCGGGCAGCAGCAATATAGGAAGATGTGGAAAGGCATCATCTCATACTGCACGGAAGACGGCAATGTTAAACCCCTCCTGTATTCTACCAAAGAAAACCACAGGGCACTGTGGTTGCCAGGGGTTGACACCAACTCGAAGGCACAACTTTAAGCCCCATCGAACATATTGGGATTTATGTCTAAGTAAATATGTATAGGCTTGCTGGATTAGAGATAGTGGAAGACATCCAGACTTAATTACTCCAAAGTTAAGAGTTAAGGGAAGAGAGATGGTCTTGTGGTAGCAAGTATGACTTGTCCCCTTAGCTAAGCAGGATCTGCCCTGGTTGCATACGAATGGGAGACTAGAAGTATGAACACTGTAAGATATTCCCCTCAGGGGATGGAGCCGCTCTGGGACGAGCATCCAGGTTCCGAGTTCCCTCCCTGGCAGCATCTCCAAGATAGGGCTGAGAGAGCTTCCTGCTTGCAACCTTGGAGAAGCCGTTGCCAGTCTGTGTAGACAATACTTTGCGAACCACTCAGATGTTGCTGAACTACAACTCCCATCAGCCCCAGCTACAACCTATTGTGGCTGGGGATGATGGGAGCTGTAGTTCAGCAACAGGAGGCTCCAAGTGTGGGAACCAAGGACTATGGTCTGACTCACTATATGGCAGCTTCCTATGTTCCTACTTTAGTGTAACTCCTGAGTAGTATTATTGAGCAATCTAGTCTGTTCTTGTGGTAGCAAGCTTGAATTGTCCCCTTTGCTATGCAGGGCCCACCCTGATTTGCATTTGAATGGAAGACCTATGAGCACTGTAAGATATTCCCCTTAGGGGATGGGGCCACTCTGGGGAAAGCATCTGCATACTTGCATGCAGAAGGTTCCCTCCCTGGCAGCATCTCCAAGATAGAGCTGAGAGAGCTTCCTGCTTGCAACCTTGGAGAAGCTGCTGCCTGTCTGTGCAGAGTCTAGACAATACTGAGCTAGATGGACCGATGGTCTGACTCAGTATATGGCAGCTTCCTATGTTTCTGTGACAAATAACTGTCGCAAAGGCTAATGTGAGTTGTGCAGGACAGTGGTTTTTTTGTGTCTTATTTATTCTGAAATGCATGCATGTATTTAGTAATGGAAATGAAAGTGCCATTTCTACACGTTAATACGGTACTGGGAAAACAGGCTCCAGCAACGAAAGAGATTTTTTTGTTGAGTGTGTGTTAAGAAGACTGATCTGCACCCAGACTTGGGACATACTAATCAAAAGGGACATACAAAAACAAATAATAGCGACTGCCTGTTGAAATGCATTGGTTCCTTCTGCAGGTCTATAGGAATGCACTTAATTTCAGAACAACCATTCAGATTCATTAAACCCAGCACAATTTGTTGGTTGGATATTAGTTTTGAGGTGAGGGGGGAACCATTAATAAATGCCCCCTCCCAAAAGCCTCATAATAAAAAGCATATTCTTGGGAATAGGTTCATTGCAATGGCTGTTCTCAGAAGGCTTGGGATGGGTTGGATCCTGCATCTTGCTCTTCATGGCTCATCATAAAGCTGTGATATTATAAAGTCTTCTTGCTGCATGAAGGAGAGCTGGGCTTGTGGTAGCAAGCATGACTTGTCCCCTTAGCTAAATAGGGTCTGCCCTGGTTGCATATGAAAGGGAGACTAGGTGTGAGCAATGTAGGATATTCCCCTCAGGGTATGGAGCTGCTCTGGGAAGAGCAGAAGGTTCCAAGTTCCCTTCCTGGCAGCATCTCCAAAACAGGGCTGAGAGAGACTCCTGCCTGCAAGCTTGGAGAAGCCACTGCCAGTCTGTGTAGACCAGGGATTCTCAACGTTGGGTCCCCAGATGTTATTGGACTTCAACTCCCATAATCCCCAACCGAAGACCACTGGGGCTGGGGATTATGGGAGTTGAAGTCCAATAACATCTGGGGACCCAACATTGAGAATCCCTGGTGTAGACAATACTGAGCTAGATAGACCAATGGCCTGACCCAGTATACGGCAGCTTCCTATGTTCCTAGGCCTTGAGACTGTTGTATTTTAGTGTTGCATCGCAATTACAATTGTCTGTCTATGAAGGGCCATAGGAATGCCCTGAGGGAGAACAGACTTCCCAAATGCCTTTTGACATTTTTGAGGTTTGACTCGTGTACCTTTTAAAGGCTCAGAATCCTTGATGGCAAACATGTTGCTTACTATATTGCAATGTCTATAATTCTGATTGAATACACTCACTGTTGTTTTGTCATCTCTTTATTTGAAGAGGTTATTTATCTAGAGCAGGGCTGCTCAACTTCAGCCCTCCTGCAGATGTTGGCCTACAATTCCCATAATCCCTTGCTATTGGCCACTGTGGCTGGGGATTATGGGAGTTGTAGTTCAAAAACAGCTGGGGGGCCTAAGTTGAGCAGGCCTGATCTAGAGTAATACTAGAAAAGCTGAAAAACAGAGTGTGGGGGGGAGTTGTTATAGCAATATCCTTTGGAGAGTTGGACACTGGAGGTCAGAGAGGCACCCAAAGCCTCTCTGCAGGGAGGGCTGCACACCTTTGGTCCTCTGGCTGTTTGTTGGACTAAAACTCCCAGTGCGGCTGGGGATGGTGGGAGTTGTAGCCCCACAACAGCTGGAGAGGCACAGTTGTGCAGCGCTGTTACGCAGCATGGCGCCTCTCCCCCAGGTACTGCTCCAGAGGTGCACTATTCCAGCCTCGCTTCATATCAGGGCCCTGCAACTTACCGAGGAGCTTCACACAAGGAGTGTGAAGCGCCGAAAGGAGGCCTGCGGGGAGAGGGGGTTTGCCCGACCCTCCCCACAGTTAATCACTTACCCTTCCCTGGGAGGGCAGATCGTCCGCCCAGACAAATGGCGGCTTGCCCGGCAGCTCTGGGGGTCGGGCACAGGGATGCGCCCCCGCAAGCACTCTCTCCCTTAACCTCATTTATCAAGGAGGCTTCTTAGGCAGGTTTGCCACTGTGTGGCCACCAGGATGAGGCATAATCCCTGTGGTTCAAATGAGCGTGCAACACCAGGCCGGGCTCCCTTAGTGAATATGTTCACTATGTTCCTATTTTGGTTATCATTTAATTTTCTTATTGAGCAGCCTTTTGATTGGGTTCGGGCGGCACATAGGAAGCTGCCTTATACTGAGTCACACCATTGGTCCATCTAGCGCAGTATTGTCTACCCAGACTGGCAGTGGCTTCTCCAAGGTTGCAGGCAAGAATTTCTCTCAGTCCTATCTGGAGATGCTGCCAGGGAGGGAACTTGAAACCTTCTGCTCTTCCCAGAGCGGCTCCATCCCCTGAGGGGAATATCTTCCAGTGCTCACACATCAAGTCTCCCATTCAAATGCAACCAGGGCAGACCCTGCTTAGCTAAGGGGACAAGTCATGCTTGCTACCACAAGACCAGCTCTCCTCTCCTATGGCAGTGGTTCCCAAACTGGGAGCCACCAGATGTTGCTGAACTACAACTCCCATCAGCCCCAGCTACAACCATCATGTCCTTATGATCACAGGACAGCTCAGGGAGCAAAGAGGTATCAATGAGTGGATTGTTTGTTGGCCTTTAGTACTTTGCTGTGGAGATGTGCATTCCCTGTGGGCAATGTGGAAAACCCACCATAGTGATCCTGGATGTGGCTTCCCTATTTCAAAAGGCTGCATATGGTAATTCAAACAATTAGCAGGAGGATTTCTCCCTCACACCAACCCATCTCTGTGCTGCAATGAAGGAAGAAACCTGTGTGTGTGCATGCATGTGTATGTTGGGTGCATGCGTGTTTGGTGTTAGGAAGGCATATCTGTACCCAGACTCATAAAGTTAATTAAGAATCTGTTGAGGGCTCTTATCAGGAGCCTGGAGCTTTTGCCTTTTGAAAGTAAAAGCATGACTTGGAACCAACCTGGAATCAAACAGGCAAACATGTTTTGGGGAAGAAAAGCCATGTTCCAATGTTTTGATTTACATTTTAAAAACAACAACCCACACTTGAGGCCTGCCATTTATAGAGTGCAGCAAAAGTTCTTTTCATCTGATAAAGGTTTTTGCACATGAAGTGCTGGGAAAGGGAAAGGTTCAAGTCTGAACTGAAAGAAATATTGGAGGCTACTAGTTAATTGTGGACCAATTAAGTGGCACAGCGGGGAAATGCTTGACTAACTAGCAGAAGGTTGCCGGTTCTAATCCCAGTTGGTACTATATCAGGCAGCAGCGATATAGGAAGATGCTGAAAGGCATCATCTCATACTGTGCGGGAGAAGGCAATGGTCTACCCCTTCTGTATTCTACCAAAGACAACCACAGGGCTCAGTGGGTGCCAAGAGTCGGAATCGACTTGACAGCACACTTTACCTTTGCTAGTTAATTGGTCTGCATGTGTGTTGTCTAGTGTCCTTTTGTTTTAAAAGACTGTCTTGTTGCCAAGCATGCCTTCAGCCTTTGCAGATAGGTAAGAGTTGCAACAACATCTTGGGGGTGAGTGGGACCCAGGGTTGGGATCGCCTGAGTTTAAGGTTCTCGCTTAGGCAGTAGGGCTGGGAGAGACCTTCCTGAGATCTTGGAGAACCCCTGGCTGCTGGGGCAGGCTACGCTGAATAGGAAGGACCAGTGGTCTGACTCTGTACATGGCAGCTTCCTGTGCTCCTACTCGATGAGGTCATTCACACAATCAAAAACTGTGTTCTACCTGGGTGTGTGCTCCCAATTTTTGGTTGTGTGGAAGCAAAGTAGGAGGAAAACCTGGGCCGCTTTTCCTCCCCCCCCCCCCGCTTCCACACAACCAAAATTTGGGAGCCCACACCCAGGTGTCCTTAGGCCAGTCATGCTGACTTTCAACCTAAACCACCTCACAGGGTCGCTGGGAGGATAAAACGGCCGGGGAAGAGAACCACGTGCATTGCCCTGAGCTCCCTAGAGGAGGGCAGGATATAAATACATAACAGATTGTGCCATGGCTTCCCTCGCACTCCCTGGTACCGGAGAGACGTGATTTTGAGCTGAGTGTTTCTTTATAGCTGTGAGGGAGGGGACATGAACCCAGATTGGGATTTTTGGCAGAGGGAGTGGGTGGGATTGAACCCTTTGCCCCTGCCTTAGTCCTGATCAGGATCTGCCCCCAGTGGTTGCTATTTGCCCTGCCAAGCAAGCTCCAACCCCCCCGAAACACCCGTAATGCCTACCGTGAGTGTGCGGTACAGTGTAGGGAATTCCCTGATGCCGGCCGGGAGCCCCACAACCTCCCAGCCCCAGCTGCAAGCCCCGGCTGGACCTGGCAGATGAGTCGAGAAACAGGGCTAAGGAAGCGCTTGCTCTCTTAACCTCATTTTGGAGGCGGGCTCTGGAGGCGGGTTTGCCGCCACGTCGCCAGGAGCTGAGCGGCTCCCGGTGGTTCTCACACGCAAACAAAACCGGGTTGGGGCATCCTCAGCCTGGTTTTGCCTGCATGTGAGAATAGCCTCATGTGCATTCAGCGAGGCTATTCTCACGACCGCTGGGAAGGGGGTGAAGGGAGCCCAGCCTGCGTCCCAGCAGTCGTGTGCTGCAAACCCCTCCAAATACCCGCCTAGGGACCTCGCCGTAACCATCTGCAGGGAAGGGAAGGCAAACCCCTCCTTCCCCGTAGTTAACCTTGAAGCTCTCCTCACTGATCATGAGAAGAGCTTCCTTGTGTGGAAGCAAGGTAGGAAGAGAAGCTACCCAGGTTTTCCTCCTCCCTTGCTTCCACACAGAGCTCCCAAACCTGGGAAGGACCCAGTTTTCACTTGTGTGAATGTCTTCAGTGAGGCGGGTCTCACGATCAGTGAGACCCGCTTTTGCGGGGAGAGCGGGCTAAGTGCACCTCTGGCCTTGAGCCCCACACATTTATGGCTGTGGTGAACACAAACTCTGCTTTCCTAACCTGCCTGTGCAGCCAAATGTTGCTGGTTACAAGCAGTGTTGCGTTCTTAGTCTACATTCAGCTGTCTGTGTGCAGAAAGCTTTCAGGTGTGGTGTCCCAAATCTTTCCTCCTTTGGGAATTCTTGAGAGTAAAGTGGTTTTGAAGACCATTGCCAAGGAATATAAAACAGTGCCACTTCTGGAGAATAGTCCACTGGAGACATAAAACAAGCCAAGAGTCTAAGCTTAATTAGGAAAGTCGGGTTTCTGTTATCGTAAAACACATGTCATTCCCTCCTGTAAATGGCCTGATCTAAAGACTGTGGTCATTAGTCACCTGATGGAGCTGCCCTTATACTGTAAGTGATTGTTCCAGGACAAAGTATCTCTTGCTCATTTCGCATCACCTCCGTAGTCTTCAACATGCCACTTCAAATCCCTCTTCAAAATCAATCTTTTCTCACTTTGGCACCACCCCCTAATTCAGGGAGAGGCAACATTGATTCCCCAGATGTTTTTGGACTACGACTCCCATCATAGGAACATAGGAAGCTGCCATATACTGAGTCAGACCATTGGTCTATCTAGCTTAGTATTGTCTACCCAGACTGGCAGCGGTTTCTCCAAGGCTGCAGGCAGGAATCTCTCTCAGCCCTCTCTTGATGATGCTGCCAGGGAGGGAACTTGAAACCTTCTGCTCTTCCCAGAGCGGCTCCATCCCCTGAGGGAAATATCTTACAGTGCTCACACTTCTAGTCTCCCATTCATATGCAACCAGGGTGGACCCTGCTTAGCTAAGGGGACAATTCATGCTTGCTACCACAAGGCCAGCTCTTCTCTCCATCCCCAGCCACACACAATAAATTGTGTACTAGTGCACTTGTAGAATACGAGCTAGCTGGGATGGTCGGTACCATCTGGAGGAATGAATGCTCATCGTGATATTTGACAAGTTCTACATCCCTGGAGGAAGCCACCTAATGGTGCAGTGGGGAAGTAACTTGCCTAGGGAGCAAGAGGTTGCCAGTTCAAATCCCCGCTGATACTTTTCCCAGACTATGGGAAACACCTATACCAGGCAGCAGCGATATAGGAAGATGCTGAAAGGCATCATCTCATACTGCGAGGAAGATGGCAATGGTAAACCCCTGCTGTATTATACCAAATACAGACTTTGGAATGCTCTCCCAGTGGCCATTCGCTCCTCAGACACCATCACAGTTCTTAGAAAGCTTCTTAAATCTTGGCTTTTTATCCAGGCTTTTACATGACTGTTTCTATTGCTGCTTCTATATGTTTTTATCCATTTATTGTTTTTATGCATGTATTTTATAGTTTTTAAATTAGATTTGTTTTATATTTTTAGCTTAATTGTTTTTACTGTCATTTTATTGTATTTTTTTTAACTTTTGTAAACTGCCTTGGGGTTGTTTTTAACGAAAGGCAGTATATAAATTCAAAAGGGGGGGGGAAATACAACCACAGGGCTCTGTGGGTGCCAGGAATTGCACAACTTTACTTTTACTTACATCCCTGGAGATGGAAAAGAGATGATAGCATTTCAAGACTTCCAGCTTTCAGTGTGTCCTCATGCTTTTATTGTCATGACCATTGCAGTGGACAAACTTGCAATGGTGTTTCAAAAGCTTTAAAAAGTTTGAAAAACACAAAAACTACTATAAAAGGTTATCGGTGTTATCAGCGGAATGGAAATTGGCAGGAATGTCCTCCTAAGATTATTCCATGGAGATGCATCTGATACCTACTCCAGGAAATTTCTTTACCCAATAATCCTTATCTAAAACACTGGGACATACTGGAGCCATAGTTTGCCATTGAAGCTCTGATGGAATAATGTCCAAATTTTTACTAACTACTTGGCTGTAATGGTATAAACGTTTTGAAGCTAAATCAACCGCCAGATTTCCCAGCCACCAAGGCTGGTGATCCAAGAATTCCCGTGTCTGCTGTCTTGAGACCTGCCCTATCTGTTATCGGTGTCAGTGGTCTAATTGTAATTGGCAGTAGTGTGTAGACAATACTGACTAGATGGACCGATGGTCTGACTTGGTATAAGACAGCTTCAGCTTCCTTTGTTCCTAAAGTCCAGCTCCAGTACAGACTTGCTGGCAATCATGTGAAGCCAACCTTAGTTCCTGGTTGTCCTGCATCTGAGCCCTTCTCTCCACAAGTGTTCTGGCTATGAGTGTGCCCAGCCTGCTCCTTCCTTGTCATGTTTTCTGTTTCAACACACAGCATTCAAAAATGTGATTCACCTGCAGTCTGAAGTGGTACAGTCCACTCCACCACCTCAGGTCTCTACCACCTCATTCTCCCTTCATTCTGTGGCATGGGCAGATCAGGCTAAATTGCGGTGGTGTTTGGAGGCTGTGAAGCCAGAGTTTCAAAAGCAAAGTTCATTAAAGGGACTTGGCGTATGTCTTGGACAGGCTTGACTATAGTAAGGTGGCTGGTCGTTTGAGTGGTGAGTAAAGATCTTCTTCCAGTAACTTCAGAGAGACCCTCTTTTGCCCACAGGAGCTGGTAGGAGGCAGATTGAGTCTTCTTTTCTTTCAAGTGATATTTTTGCTTGAAGTAGCCTAACATTGATGTGTCCAGACTAAATGCGCATAATTTATTTTATGGACTAGTAGCTTGTAAATTTACTTGCAAAACAGTTCTGGAGATTATATCAAATTTATGGTGTTCTGGTTCCTAGTTTGTTCTTCCTTTGAAATTGAGAAGAGAGAGTTGGACTTCAATTTGGAAGATTTGGATTCGAGTCTCAACTGCCTTTTATATGTGGTCTTGAACAACCAA
Source organism: Hemicordylus capensis (assembly GCF_027244095.1). Taxonomy (NCBI): domain Eukaryota; kingdom Metazoa; phylum Chordata; class Lepidosauria; order Squamata; family Cordylidae; genus Hemicordylus; species Hemicordylus capensis. Next base: position 10,852,806 of record NC_069663.1, on the reverse strand, counting down.
AATTCTTCTTCAAGAAGATCTGAGTTTTGTCTCCTTTGTGGATGATTCAAATTGAGCACCAGACAACCAATATATTAAGCATCATTTAGTTGGCTTCTGCCTGTTGTGGGAAGAGGCAAGCAATTCTGCAGGATGCTGAAACCCCCTCGTCTGCTCACTGGTAATCCTGCTTGGCTCCTCCAAGTAAACAACTTAAGGACTAGAAACATTTTTTCCCCAGTCACATGAAAGGCGATGCTTTCATGATGCATCTGCTTGCCCAATATCAAGTTATGCAGTTGTGAAAACGGGAGAGATAAAGCAACCCCAGTTCTTGGGTTCTCAAATGCACGATGTAAGTGGTTTTTTTTCCCTCAAGCAAAGGGTTTCTTAAATGTTTCCATAAATCAGTAGCAGGTTAGGAGAAGTTCTAAAAGGGCTGTTTTTCTACTAGCCTCCCAAGCTGGCCAGGAAGCACTTCCACACCAGCTGGGATAAACAAAGATAAAACAGCCTGCTCCTAAAATGCATTAGGTAGAAATAAATTCCAGGTTGTAATGCAGACAAAGGACAGGCAGAGAGAAATTCACAGCTCTACATGCAAACCCAGGGACATCTAGGAGCGCTCCTTACCACTGCTGTGCCCCCTGACCACCCTCCAACGAGATCAGAAATGTCACCATTACATCAAGAAAGAACGAAAAGAAAATATTCCCATTAAACAAAACAAAACAAAATGCTCTCCATTTCATGAAACAGCAGCACTCAGCCAGTGCTTCCAACCTCCATCCTGCAAGCAGAACTCTGAGGGTTTCCACTTCCCTTCTTCTGAATATATAATGCTATGTTTCTCTTAAAACTTGCACACTGCCTGTCTGCCAAAAATGGCTCCCAAGGCAGGTCAAGTCAAGAACAGAATACAAACTTTATGATGATAGTGTTTTTTTTATCACAGCCCCAAAGAAACATTTTTAATTAATGAATTTATTGATATTGCACCATCCATGTAAGTGGCACTTTACAAGGAATGAGAAGATGGATTGCTGTCCTGAGAAGCTTATAATCTAAATATTGACAAATGAGAAACAACCAAGGAAAGGGAAGAGAAATGGAGGAATGTGCTAAAGTCTTAGCTACACATAATTGTGCTGGGTAGGGGGTGGTCAACTTGAGGTTCTCTAGCTGAGGTTGGACTACAACTCCCAACATCCCTAGCCGCTAAATATCGGCAATCCTCCTGCTGCTACTGCTCTTTCTCACCCTTGCAAATAAGTCGATACAAATGATTGGGTCATTTGAGCCAGTGTGGTTTAGTGGTTAGAGTGCTGGACAAGGACACACCCTAGTTCAAATCCCCCTTCAGCCATGAGACTTGCTGGGTCACTCTGGGCCAGTCACTTCTCTCTCAGCCTAACCTACTTCACAGGGTTTTTGTGAGGAGAAACTTAAGTATGTAGTACACCGCTCTGGGCTCCTTGGAGGAAGAGCGGGATATAAAATGTAAAATAATAAGAATTATTATTATTTTATTTTATTTGATTTGATTTCTATACCGCCCTTCCAAAAATGGCTTAGGGCAGTTTACACAGAGTAATAATAAGATGGAACTTTGTCCCCAAAGGGCTCACAATAAAAAAAAAAGATAGACATCAGCAACAGTCACTGGAGGTACTGTGCTGGGGGGTGGATAGGGCCAGTTACTCTCCCCCTGCTAAATAAAGAGAATAACCACATTAAAAGGTGCCTCTTTGCCAGGTTAGCAGGGGCACTTGTTCCTTGTCCATACACAATTTTGTTGTTCATTTGTGGCTTAAATGAGAGATGGGGTGAAACATTTTAGTAATACTTCTCTGCTTGGCAACTGAGAAGCCATTTTTTTCTCACTCTAGGTAGCCAGGCTAGTGGCTTTTAAAAGACTGGCTCATTTAGCATATGTGTACAATTTGGTAGCCATAGAAAATCTGGCCATGTGGTTGCTATAGGGAAAATAATGTCTCTGTGTAGGGATGTGGAGAATGTTCTGCCGTTGGAACGTTCCGACTCGAAACAGAAAGCCCTTCAAATGAAGGGCCTGATTCGAGCTCAGAACGACCTTGTTCCGAGTCGGAATGTTCCAAGTGTGCTGAGTGCCTTTTTTTTTTTTTTTGCACTTTAAATTTTTATTGGCGTTTACAATAGCTTACAATTAAGTCAACGTTGACTTCCCGCTTACCTATCTGCGCAGTTCACATTAACTATACATATAAACCATTGCTATAATAATTCACAACATAGATACTCCACATTACTACTCGATTTTACCCAACCCAACCTGCTGTTATTACTATATTTCAAACCCTACTGAAAAGTCCATTTTAGAAAAATAGTTCTTTAAGTTAGGTAAAAATGGTTCCCAATCTTCTTTGAAAGATTCCAAATTTTCATCCCTTGTAAGTGCTGTAAGCTTTGCCATCTAAGCATATTCCAAAATTTTTATCAACCAGTCTTCTTTTGAGGGCATTTTAGTGTCTTTCCGTTTCTGCGCATATACTATCCTAGCTGCCGTGGTTGCATACATAATAAATGTTAAATTTATTCTGGAAAACTCTCCTTGGGATATTCCCAGCAGGAAGGATTCTGGCCTCTTAGGAAATGTCATTTAAAAAATTTTCTTCAACTCATTATATATCATATCCCAAAAAGCCTTTGCCTTCCTGCATGGCCACCACATATGGAAAAAAGTTCCTTCACATTGTCCACATTTCCAACATTTGTTTGAAACATTTTTATACATTAATGCTAATTTGGGGGGGGTCAGATACCACCTATACATCATCTTATAATAATTTTATTTTAACGTATAACCAACCTGCAGTAAACTTTAAGTCAGTTTTCCATATTTCTCCCCAAGCAGCCATATCTATATTATGACCCACATCTTGAGCCCCTTTTATCATAGTCATTTTAACCACTTTATCTCTTGTCTCCTCCAAAAGCAACAACTTATACATCTTAGAGACTAATCTTTCGTCATTTTCACACAACTCCTTCTTGAATCTCGACATTTGATGCACAAGTCCAACTTTAAGATCCTTTTTATAGATTTCATTGAGCTGATGATACTGAAACCAATTACTAACCAAAATTTGTACTTAATTTAATTTTTTTAATTTACAGTCCTTCTCTTGAAAACATAACAAATCCCTATAGGTACCCCATTCAGATTGCATATTTGTCTCTTTACGTGCCAAAGCCTCAATCAGGGATACCCATAATGGTGTTTTACATGCCAACCATTTTTTATATTTTGCCCACACTCCCATCAGACTCCTTCTTACATAGTGATTAAGAAAGTCTTTATGCACTTTGCTTTTATCATACCACAAATATGAGTGCCAGCCAAACCTATCAAATCCTTCCAAATCAAGTATTCTGGGATTTCTTAATGTTATCCATTCCTTTAACCATGTCAAACAAACAGCATCAAAATACAGCCTTAAACAAGGCAGGGTAAGACCACCTCTTTCTTTAGCATCTGTTAAGTTTTTAAATTTAATTCTTGGTCTTTTCCCTTGCCATACAAATTTAGTTATGTCCTTTTGCCATTTCTTGAAACAGATTAGCATATTGATTATAGGGATAGTCTGAAAAAGAAACAACATATTAGGTAAAACATTCTTCTTCACAGCTGAAATTCTTCCCGATAAAGATAGGTTCATTCTAGTCCATCTTTGCAAATCAATTTTTACTGTATTCCATATTTTAATATAATTATTTGAAAACAACAAAGAGTTTTTATTTGTCAACCAGACACCCAGATATTTAATTTTCTTCTCCACTTTCAATTCACTTATTTCATAAAGTATGTCATTGGATCTGAGTGCCATTTTGAAGAGTGTCTATGGTGCTCTTATGGCCTCTGCGCACACGTGGCAGCCATTGCCGTGGTCAGCACCATCACACAAATGACTGCTGCACATGCACAGTGGCTAGAAGAGTGCCTGCCATAGACACTCTTCAAAATTGCACTTGGAACACTTGAAATATTACGAACTTGTTCCATCAGAGCAACTAGCTCAACTGGTTGTTCCAACGGAAGATTCCAGGGATTTGCGTTCCATTCTAAGATCAGTACAGAACACAAATCCTGTTCCATGCACATCTCTGCCTCTGTGGTTAGGTTCCACATTCTCGTGGTAATAGCTTGAACAGGAGTCATTCATGTGAGTCTGCCTGGATTGGTGGTTACAGTCCATGCCAGGCCAACACCCCTTGTACTGCTGGTGCTGTCATGTGATTTAGGTGGCCCATGTGATTGGGCCATGCTATTTATTTAGGATGTTTATATCTTGTTCTTCAGTTCAAAGGATTACCAAAGCAGCTCATCCAAAGCTGGATGCAATAGGACATACAAAGAATAAACAGGGACAACATGAACATGTTCAGCATTTTAAAACCCTGAAGGTTTAGAAGATCTAGAATGCCTAGGCAGCTGGTGCTGAAAAGACATTCCAGCCAAGCCTCCCTGGTGAGATAAGAAGAGCCCCTCTGGATCAGGCCCAAGGCCCATCTAGTCCAGCATCCTGTTTCCCACAGTGGGATGTCTCTGGGAAGCCCGCAAGCAGGAGATAAAGGCATGCCCTTTCTGTTACTCCCCTGCCATTAGTATTGAGAATCATCCTGCCTCTGAGCCCGGAGGATAGCCTGTAGCCATCAAGACTAGTTGCCATTGATATACAGGAGAGCATTCCAAAGGCTCAGGTGCCAAAACCAAGAAAGCCCTATCTTTAGTTGTCCCTGCCACCTCACTTATGCAGGAGGCAGGATCACAGAAAAGGGTCTTCGATTATACCTGGGCAGTTTCATGTGGCTGTAGCTCAGTGGAAGAGCATCTGCTTTGCATGCAGACGGTTCCAGGCTCGTATCCAGGTGGTGTCTGACCAACTCCAGGTAGAAATGTTTGTTGAAAAGCAGTATGTAAATATTTGTTGTTTGTTCATTTTTATCTGTATGTCCTGCCTCTTCCTCTGAGGAGCCAGCAAAGTTCAAACTTGCAACTAAGAAAACGAAGTTGTGTTGACCAACTAAGTTGAACTGGAAGGCAAGCACTAGTAGGATTTGTCAGCAACTGACATAGACAGGCTGCTTGCAGTGTAGAAGCTCCAGTCATGGGCAGAAAATTGCTGGTTGTGCTGGAGAATGAGCCCTGATCAACACACACAGCAGAATAGGAAGCTGCTTTATACTGGGTCAGTCCATCTAGACCAGTGTTGTCTACATTGACTGGCACTACTACTACTACTACTACGATGACGAAGAATATGTATATACCGCTCTTCAACCAAAGTTCTCAAAGCAGTTTACATCAAAAAATAAATAAGACATAAATAAGATGGTCCTCTGTCCCCAAAGTTTTTGCCAAGCCTGGAGTTCTGGAGACGAGACAATCACTGCGGAGAGTTGCTCTTCCCAAAATTAAGCCCTTCCCATTCTCCAGGGCTGACTTCCCTTTTTGCTCACAGCACCCTGCCCGATGGTTCAAAATGCATAAGAGTCGGGCCTGTTGGGAGGTGGGAATGAGAGTGTTCTTAAGGAGGAGGAACACTCAAAAATGGCACACTCATGCCTTCAGTTCAGTTTGGGGGTGAGGCTGTAACTCAGTGGTAGAGCATCTGCTGCTTAGCATGCAGGCAGTCTAAGGTTAACTCCCTGGCCTATGTGCCTATGAGGCGCCAAGGAGTGTTCCCTCAGGGATTCCCGGATGTTGTTGACTATAACTCCCAGAATCCCCAGCTGCAATGGCTTTTGCTTGGGGATTATGGGAGTTGTAGTCAACAACAGCTGGGAATCCCTGTTAGAGGGAACACTGGTGCCGTGCAGTTAACCTTGGACCTCCTGCATGCTAAGCAGATGCTCAGCCACCGAGTTACAGCCTCATCCCCAAGTTGAACTGAAGGTATGAGTGGAATTGATTGTGTCAGAAAGGTGCCTTTTTATTTATGTCTTTATGTAAAGTGCTTTGGGAACTTTTGTTGAAAAGTGGTAGATAAATATTTGTCGTATCCATAAAGGGGGTGTGTGCCTCCTCCATGAGAACACTCTCTGCAAAAATGCTCATTCCCACCTCCCAACAGGCCCGACTCTTATGCATTTTGAACCATCGGAGGAGGTCCTGTGAGCAAAAAGGAAGGTCAGCCCTGGAGAATGGGAAGGGCTTAATTTTGGGAAGAGTAACTCTCTGCAGCGATTGAGATTAAGCTCCCTTAGCCCGCTTTCCACTGATCGTGAGAATTGCCTCATTGTCTCTTCTCCATAACTCAGGGCTTGACAAATCTCAGCTGCCAAGGAGACGTGGCGCCCTAGAAGTTTAACCGTGGTGCCTAGACTAGGATCCTCAGAGGCTGTTACTCAGTAAAATCTGTTCTGTTACTTGTAAAGGGGATAAGGACAAGCCCATCTCCCCTGCCCCTTCAGAGTGTCCATCATCATGTCCAGTAACTTTGTCATTGTCTGCCTCCTAAACTTTTGGGCTGGTGCTAGATCCCAAGGCGATTTGTCAAGGCCTGCCACAAGGGACAAGGAGAGAAAGCTGAGAAAGCTGAACGTCAGGGTTGCCTCCTGCTGATGTTTATGCATATTTCAGGAGCCCTGCCCACAATAAGCAGTAAGATAATTTAGCATGAGCAGGATGTGTCAACAGAAGTTCTCAAAGCAGTTAACACAGACAAAGAAAGTAAGTAAATAAGATGGTTCGCTGTCCCCAATAGACTCATACTCTAAAAAGAAACATAAGGCAGACACCAGCAACAGTCACTGGAAGGATGCTGTGCTATGGTTAGATACAGCCAGTTGCTCTCCCCTTATTTCTTGAAGTAAGGGGATTCGCCACTTTAAAAGGCACCTCTTTGCCCAGGTAGCAGGGCTAACTGCTATGGCCAACAACTGCATTTGTTGTTGAAAGCAGACATGTGTGCCTACAGCCAGTCCTGCCTCAAAAATATGTGTTTCAGAAAAGGGGTGTTTCCGGAGGCAGCGAATAGGGGCAAGTTATTTTGCAGAAATATAAATATAGCTTTTTGTTTGTTTGTTTTCTCATACCCACCCTGAAAAGCCAAATTGTGTTTTTAGGACAGTAAAGGTATCTGGCATCAAAGATCTGTTTTCTGATTCTGGCCTCAATCCCTTTTGACTTGTGCGCAACAACTGTTGCCCTCGGATGGGGAGGGAGCCACATCCTTATCTGACACCTTCCGCCAGTTTGACGTGGCCCAGATGAGCATCACATGTGCCAGAGGCGCATGGAGATGTGCAGAGCAGATGGAACCTGGCTTCCACATGCAGATCTCTCTTAGTGGACCCGGGCATCTGGATTTAATATAAAAGAACAGAAAGGATGTGACTGGGTTGCTAGGATTATCCTTTGTGGTTGCTATATATTCCGATGGGAAAGATAGAAGAGTCCTGGAATTTGCCAGGTTAAAAAGGTAGCAACTTTGCTAATGGGGACAGATCTGGGGCTTTTACACAGCCGAGGTTTTTGCTGCCGTCTTTGGGTTCCCCTCCTCCCAAATCCCTGGAACTCCTGGAATTTGGTCATCCTTGTGGACAGGGACATGTCTTTGTTCTCTGTGTCCAGTCCTGGCGACTAAAAGCAGAATCCCTCCCCTCGGTCATTTTGCATATCTCTCTCTCTCTCTCTCTCTCTCTCTCTCTCTCTCTCTCTCTCTCTCTCAGCTTCTGGTTTTTTTCTGCCCCTCTTTTTGGGGGGAGGGGGAGGGGAGCAGAAGATTTTTTTTTTGGAGAAGGCCCTGGGAATGTTCCTGCTTTGTGTGTGGTGTGTGGGTTGGGGCTTTGGGCCTCTTCCTTTCAGATGCAAGGGGCTATTTGACTAATTCAATGGGCTTCAGTTTGATTACCTATCTGATAACAGAGGAATTCGAACAATGTGTGTGTTTTGGGAAGGAGGGGGGAGGGGAGAGCTGGGGATGCTCTGAAGACCACCAGCTTCTTTGCAGGTCACTTCAAAAGGCCCAGGGCCCAAAGGAGGGGAAGGGAGGGGAAGTGGGGACAGTCTTCCCTGCAATTTTCTCCCTCCCTTTCCCCAGGGGAAGAGCAGATTGCTTTTTGTTGGTGTTAGCTGGCTGATCTCTCAAGCGCTCTTCAAAATAAACAGCAGTATTTCACATTTCTCTCAACGCTTCCCTAAAGCCGGCTACTTAAACGAGGGCAGCATAAACTCCAGTTTGCCCCACTTTCCCAGAGACGCTCCCTAATTCTTAGAGCCTGTCCCTATTTTGGCATTAGGGAGATGTCTTTCTAAAAAAATTGTTAGGATTTTTTGAGATATCTGTGTATACTCCAGTGGGGAAAAGAAAAGCAATTAAAAACCATAGGTGCACAACTCCCCCCGCAAAGACAAAACAAAACAAAAAAACCAGAAGAGGAGCACGTTTTAAACTAATATTTTAGTGCTTGAGCTTTCCCACTTCCTCAGATGCAAGGCAAAAGCAAGGATGGCCAATTACAGGCAGGCAGTGACAAATATTCCATATATATTTAAAGATATATTATTATTATTGTTTATTTATTATTGTTTATTTACAACATACCAATGGTCTTACATATACCAGGTAGCAAAGGAGATAAATTGCTATTTATGTGTTTCTATAAAATGCATAAAACCCATGATCTCCATTCAAAGCGACACAGTCAAACAATGTTTTGTTAGTTTGCACACATCAGTGTCCTAGAGCTCTTCAGCATTCAGCTCACACTCCGGGTCTCCAGAAGTGAACTCTTTGAGTTGGGATGCATCTTGACTTGATTGCAATGGTTTTCAATCCCGAGGCTCCTGGGAAGGCTCAGTAGGGAGAAATTATATAATGGCAGACACACTCAGCTTGCTCACCACTAGGGACCAATGGCCATTGCAGCTGGGGATTGTGGGAGTTGTAGTCAGCAACATCTGGGAATCCCTGTAATAGGAAACACTGCTAGGGACCATCTTCTGCAACAAATAGCGACAAGGGTATGTGGAAGGGGCACACTCTGTTCACTTATGCCTGCAACAGGTTCTTCCATGAACTGGAGTATGCACCCCAAAATATGATCCAGATTTCTTTCAAAGTGCAGAGATTCCTCATCAGGAAAACTGATGTGAACAGAGCTCCCTAAAAGGTCAAGGTCAAGTTGGTTTCGACTCCTGGCACCCACAGAGCCCGGTGGTTGTCTTTGGTAGAGTACAGGAGGGGTTTACCATTGCTTCCTCCCGCGCAATTTGAGATGATGCCTTTCAGCATCTTCCTATATCACTGCTGCCCGATGCAGTAAAAGGAAGAGAGCTTGAAAACCCCTGTTCTAGTGCCCAGCCATGTAAATGCACAAATAGTGATGTGAGGGTCTGCCCTGGTTGCATATAAATGGGAGACTTGATGTGTGAGCACTGGAAGAGATTCCCCTCAGGGGATGGAGCCACTCTGGGAAGAGCAGAAGGTTCCAAGTTCCCTCCCTGGCAGCATCTCCAAAAGAGGGCTGAGAGAGATTCCTGCCTGCAACCTTGGAGAAGCTGCTGCTAGTCTGTGAAGACAATACTGAGCTAGATAGACCAATGGTCTGACTCAGGATATGGCAGCTTCCTATGTCCCTATCCTTTCTCTCAGGCAGATTACATTGGTCCTTCCCACAAGGTTGGCATTCTCCCTCCCAGTCAGATGGAATTCCCTCGCAGGAAAGTAGTTTCCATGTTGCTGAGGCTCCATGTGAAATCCTTTTCCTTCTTCTTTATTTCTTTTGACATTTATATCCCACTTTTCCTCTGAAGAGTCCAGAGTGGTCTACATGGTTATGTTCATCCTTACAACAACCCTGTGAGGTAGGTTAGGCTGAGAGACTGGCCCAGGGTCGCCCAATTAGTTTCATGGCTGAACAGGGATTTGAACTCAGGCCTCTGCAGTCCTTACCTAATGCTCTAGCCACTATACCACATTGGCTCTGGAAACTAATTATGCCTGGAACTGCCTCCAAGGACACCTCTGTGATGTTAATTCCTTCCGACCCCTTCTGGAAACCCACCTCTTCTGTGCAGCCTTTGGCAGCCCCCTAGTCCCAGGGGATAGTCTACTCTAAGGGCACACGCTACAGGCACTTTGCTAAAGCCAAGCAGTCCTTGGAATGATAATCCATGTATGCCACTTTCAGGGATTGGGCTGTTGCTCAATGGTAAAGCATCTGCTCTGCATGTAGAAGGTCCCAGATCCAGTTCATGGCATCTCCCGGTATGGGTGGGAGAGACTCCTGCTTGAAGCCTTGGAGAAGACATTGCCAGGCCATGTAGGCAGTACTGAGCTAAGTGGACCAATGGTGTGACTTGTTTCCTCTGTTCCTATGATGCTGCATTTGCTAAGAAGGATGCCTAAGTTCTGACCAGCTTAGGTTAGTTTCAAACTTGGTTAGATGGGTTGCCCAGTAGTTATTGTGAGCACAGTCCATCCAGCCAAAGTTAAGCAACAGGACATCCTCTGGATTTTCATGAGATTCTGATAAGCCTCAAAACACTCTCTCTCTCTCTCTCTCTCTCTCTCTCTCTCTCTCTCAGTAATGATGCATGCAAATGTCAAACTTTAAGAACAGCCCTGCAGGATCAGGCCCAAGGCCTATCTAATCCAGCATCTTGTTTCACACAGTGGCCCACCAGATGCCTCCGGGGGACCCACAGGCAAGAGGTGAGGGCATGCCCTCTCTCCTGCTGTTGCTCCCCTGCAACTGGTATTCAGAGGCATCGTCCTCTAAGGCTGGAGGTGGCCCACAGCCACAAGACTAGTAGCCATTGATGGACCTGTCCTTTATGAAACTGTCTAAGCCTCTTTTAAAGCCATCCAAGCTAGTGGCCATCACCACATCCTGCGGCAGAGAATTCCATAGATTAATTATGCGCTGTGTGAAAAAGTACTTCCTCTTGCCTATTCTAAATTTCCCAACCATCAATTTCATGGGATGACCCCTGGTTCTAATGTTGTGAGAGAGGGTGAAAAATTTCTCTCTGTCCTCTAAACTCCATGCATATTTTTGACCAAAGTCAAAAGAAAGATAGCAGACACCAGGGAAGAGATTTAGCGTATAAGTGCTTATATGCCAATGCCAGAAGCCTCCGAGCCAAGATGGGAAATTACAGGCCAGTTAGCTTAACGTCCATTGCAGGCAAATTGATGGAAAGAATCCTCAAGGATAAAATTGTAAAGCACATAGAAGAATAGGCCCTGCTGGGAGAGAACCAGCATGGCTTCTGCAAAGGTAAATCTTGCTTCACGAACTCTCTGGAGTTCTTTGAGAGTGTCAACAAGTGTGTGGATAAGGGTGATCCAGTTGACATAAATATACCTGGACTTCCAAAAAGCTTTCGACAAAGTTCCTCATCAAAGACTTCTGAGGAAACTTAGCAGTTATGGGATAAGGGAACAAGTACATATGTGGATCGCTAACTGGTTGAAGGACAGGAAACAGAGGGTAGGGATAAATGGGGAGTTTTCACAATGGAGGGAAGTAAGAAGTGGGGTCCCCCAGGGATCTTTTTAATTTATTCATAAATGATCTAGAAGTAGAGGTGATCAGCGAGGTGGCCAAATTTGCAGATGATACCAAACTCTTTCGGGTAGTGAAATCCAAAACAAGTTGTGAGGAGCTCCAAAAGAATCTCTTCAAACTGGGTGAGTGGGTGACAAAATGGCAAATGCACTTCAATGTTGGCAAGTGTAAAGTGATGCACATTGGGACAAAAAACCCCAACTTCAAGTATACGTTGATGGGATCTGAGCTGTCGGTGATTGACCAAGAGAGGGATCTTGGGGTAATGGTGGACAGCTCGTTGAAAGTGTCGACTCAATGTGCGGCAGCTGTGAAAAGGGCCAATTCCATGCTAGGGATCATTAGGAAAGGGATTGAAAATAAAACTGCTAATATTATAATGCCGATAGACAAAATGATGGTGCGGCCATACCTGGAGTACTGTGTACAGTTCTGGTCACCACATCTAAAAAAGGACATTGTAGAATTGGAGAAGGTGCAGAAGAGGGCAACCAAGACGATCAGGGGCCTAGAGCACCTTTCTTATGAGGCAAGACTACCATACCTGGGGCTTTTTAGTTTAGAGAAAAGACGACTGTGGGGAGACATGATAGAGGTCTATAACCTCTATCATGCATGGAGTGGAGAAAGTGGATAGAGAGAAATTCTTCTTCCTCTCACATAACACTAGAACCAGGGGTCATCCCATGAAATTGATTGCCGGGAAATTTAGGACCAGCAAACGGAAGCATTTTTTCACACAACGCATAATCAATTTGTGGTATTCTTTGCCATAAGATGTGGTGACAGCCAACAACCTGGATGGCTTTAAGAGGGGTCTGGATAACTTCATGGAGGAGAGGTCTATCAACGGCTACTAGTCGGAGGGCTATAGGCCACCTCCAGCCTCAAAGGCAGGATGCCTCTGAATACCAGTTGCTGGGGAGTAACAGGAGTAGAGAGGGCACGTCCCCAGCTCCTGCCTGTAGGCTTCCAGTTGCATCTGGTGGGCCACTGTGAGAAACAGGATGCTGGACTAGATGGGCCTTGGGCCTGATCCAGCAGGGCTGTTCTTATGTTTTGGTTTGTTTGTTTGTTTGTTTGTTTATATTAACATGTTTTTATACCGCCCCAAACCTACATCTCTGGGCAGTTTACAACAAAATAAAAACAGAAAGTAAAACATTAATTAAAACAAAAATGAAAAGTTTATAACATTAGAACAATTTAAAAATTTTTTAAAGAATATTTTAAAACAGCATTAAAACCATTAAAAATATTAATTAAAGCCTGGGTGAACAGATGAGTCTTTAAAGACTTTTTAAAAGCTGTCAGAGATGGGGAGGCTCTTATTGCACTAGGGAGCACATTCCAAAGCCTCGGGGCAGCAACGGAGAAGGCCCGTCCCTGAGTGGCCACCAGATGAGCCAGTGGCAAATGCAGATGGACCTCTCCAGATGATCTCAGTGGGCGGTGAGGTTCATGATGAAGAAGACTTTCTCTTAAATACCCAGGGCCCAAGCTGTTTAGGGCTTTATAGGTTATAACCAACACCTTGTATTTTGCTGGGAATCGTATCGGCAGCCAGTGTAGCTCCTTTAATACAGGAGTTATATGGTCTCTCCGAGATGACCCAGAGACCAACCTGGCTGCCGCATTCTGGACCAACTGTAGTTTCCGGACTACATACAAGGGCAGCCCCACATAGAGCGCATTGCAGTAATCCAGTCTGGAGGTTACCAGCATGAATATAGTTTCAGTCCCAGCATGAACGCTCTATATGTTCTTATAGACCTCTACATGTCTCCCCTTAGTCACCTCCTTTCCAAAGTAAAAAGCCCCAGATGCCATAGCCTAGCCTCATAAGGAAAGTACTCCAGGCCCCTGATCATCTTGTTTGCAGTCTTCTGAATCTGCACCTTTTCCAGTTCTACAATATCCTTCTTAAGATATGGTGACCAAAACTGTATGCAGTACTCCCAATGTGGCTTCATCATAGATTTGTATAAGGGCATTATAATATTAGCATTTTTATTTTCAATCCCCTTCCTAATAATCCCTAGCATGGAACTGGCCTTTTCCACAGCTGTCATGCACTGAGATGACACTTGCAATGAACTGTCCACCATGACTCCAGGATCTCTCTCCTGGTCAGTCACCAACAGCTCAGATCCCGTCAGCGTATATGTGAAGTTTGGGGTTTTTGCCCTAATATGCATCACTTTACACTTGCTTACATTGAACCATATTTGCCATTTTGTCACCCATTCCCCCATTTTGGAGAGATCTTTTTGGAGTGCCTCACAATCTATTTTGGATTTCAGTACCCTGAATATTTTTGTGTCATCTGCAAATCTGGCCACTTCTCTGCTTATCCCAACTTCTAGATCATTTATGACAAAGTTAAAGAGAGCACTGGTCCCAGTACCAACCCTGGAGGATCCCACTTCCTACTCCTCCATTGTGAAAACAGTCCATTTATTCCTGCCGTCTGTTTCCTTTCCTCCAACCAATTACTTATCCACACAGGAACCTGTCCCCTTATCCCGTGACTGCTAAGTTTACCCAAGAGCCTTTGGTGGGGAACTTTGTCGAAAGCTTTTTGGAAGTCCAAGTATACTATGTCAACCAGATCACTTTTATCCACATGCCTATTGACACTCAAAGAACTCCAAAAGGTTAATGAGGCAAGGCTTTCCCTTGCATAAGCCATGCTGGTTCTCCTTCAGCAAGGCCTTTTCTTCTATATGTTTAGCCATTTTCTCCTTAAGTATGCTTACCATCAATTTACCTGGCACCGAAGTTAAGTTGACCAGCCCGTAATTTCCTGAATCCCCCTGGATCCCTTCTTGAAAATCGGAGTTACATTAGCTACTTTCCATGCCTCTGGTACAGAGCCTGATCGTAGGGACAAGTTACATATTTTTGCTAGGAGATCAACCATTTCACATTTGAATTCCTTCAGAACTCTTGGGTGGATGTCATCTGGCCCTGGCAATTTATTAATTTTTCGTTTTTCAAGACAGTTTAGAACATCTTCCCTTGTCACCTCACATTGGCCCAGTCCTGCAGCCTCTAAACCTGAGAAGCTCAATTCCAGAGAGGGTATATGGTCAGTATCCTCTACTGTGAAGACAGATGCAAATAACTCAATTTTGAACAGTGTCCATTTGTAGTTTGGCATCTTGCTGCCCTTTGCCGCAATGTCGCTGCCTGTCCCACTAATACACAAAGAGGATATTCTCATGATCAGCAAAAAGTGGGCTAAGGGAGCCTAGCCCGCTTTGTGCTGATCGTGTGCTACCACGGGAGCTGCAGGGCTCCCAGCAGCAAGCTCTCCTAATTCCCCCTCCCCTTAGCCGAAGTTAGCAAAGCAAGTGCTCCGCTAACCCCATCTATGTGATCATGTGTTGTCGCGGCGCGTCTCTGTGCCATGGCAACACACAAGGAGACCCCCACCGGGAGGCTGAAACAAGCCTCCCGGCCCTGGGGGTCTCTCCAGGATGCCCCCCGCACTTGCGCAGGGCATCTTGGAACTTCCGGTGGCCATATGGCCCCCGATCCCCGCATCCCCCACTGGCTCCACGACAGAACCGGCAGTTGTGTGGGCGGCTGATCCGGCCGCCCAGGGCTGCTTCCCTGCTCGTCTGCCGGGAGAGCAGGCTAAGAGAGGTGAGACTCTCCTCTTTGTCTTTTGGTCAGTTTTATTTGGTGAGCCAAGCACTGGCTATTTCTACCAGCTGAGGAAGGAAAGGAGGCAGGGAACTTCAGAGATCATTCGAGCACCTTTTAGATTCCCCCTCTTGTTTCCATTTTCCGCAGCTGCCTTGCCTCCTCCATCTTGGAGCACTGACACTTGCTCTGTTGAAACACTGATTAGTCAGGTGGCTTGCCAGGTCTCAGAGGATCAGAGAGGTGGAAGAGTAAATGTGTCAGGGTGAAGGGCTGGATGATCAAGAGCCATTTTCTGCTGGACTTGATGAGAGCTTTTGCTCTGTAAAAAGGTATACTTCTGCCTCTTTTGTGCTATTTTCAAGCCAAAATTAAACCAGTTCTAGGTTTAAAAAAAATACTTTCTTTAGTTTTGCCCCCATGTCCAGCAGTTTCCCCCTGTGACCCATCCAGCATAGTCAGAAGCCCTCTTCAGACATGGCGTTGCATGTGCGAACAGGTATCTGTACACTTTGGTTGTGGCCCCTCGGCTTTGGAATGCTCTCCCCAAAGAGTTTTGCCATGTTCCCTCCCTCAGTGTTTTTTTTAAAAAATAAAAAATCAAAACACATATTTTAAAAGAGGCTTTTAAATGTTTTATCTGCTGCTGGTCTCTGATAAGTTCTTTAGTTTTTAGTCCTCAGGTTTTTAGCTTTTTATTAATAACTTTCAATTTGAAACTTCTTTTTTTAAAAAAATGTAATTTTAAATGTGGTTTTAGCCTGGTCTTAACTTGTTTAACTTTAATCTTTTATTTTACATTGTATCTATTTTATTAATGTTTTGAGCCGCCCTGAGCAGTAGTGATTGGCCTGGAAGGGCGGGGTATATATTTGTGTTAAATAAATAAGTATAAAGGAGTATACATGTATTTAGTGTTTTAAGAAACAACTGAAGACATGTCTTTGTAGAGAGGCTTTTAAATATTTGATCCAGTGGTTATGTCTGGTAGGTTTCTTAGTGTTTAGCTTTTATGGATAACTTAATTTCTAAAATATATCATTTTAATAGTGATTTAATTTTTTTATTAGTTTTTGCATTATTCTATATAGTATCAATTTTATTAATGTTATAAGCTGCCCCAAGCAATAGTGCACTGGAATCCATTGGGCACTGGAAGGGTGGATTATAAATATTTTGAATAAAATAGACTTTAAAAGTGAGCCTGGGTCCAGGGCTTCTCAAATGCAGGGTAAAAAGCTAAAGTGTGCCATCAAGTCGATTTCAACCACTGGCACCCATGAGCCCTGTGGTTTTCTTTTGGTAGAATACAGGAGGGGTTGACCATTGCCTCCCCCCGCACAGTCTGAGATGATGCCTTTCAGCATCTTCCTATATTGCTGCTGCCTGATATAGTACCAGCAGGGATTACGAACCGGCAACCTTCTGCTTGTGAGTCAAGCATTTCCCCATTGCGCCACTTAGGGTACAGATGGGAAATGTCTTACTGTACATGTGTTGAACATAATGTGTAAATAACTACATTTGTACAGTTAGGAGTGCATATATACTATACACAGAGGATTGTTGAACATAATGTGTGAATAGGGCACAACTTGGCCCCTGCAGAATGCCAACTGTTGCCTTCCGGTTGTCTCCATTCTCCCTCATTGGCCTGTCACTTCTCCTTGAGCCCTTTCTCACGATTGGTGAGAAAGGCTCAAGGGTACGTGAGGAGGAAGGCTGCCGAAGCTTACCTCCCCTGCAGACGATTGTTGGGTTTGTGCTGGGCACACAGATACGCCCAGACAGATATGGAACCGTTTGGCCCTTTGCCATGACAGCCACTCAGTGAATTATGGTTGCTGCAAATTATAGTTCAGTTCACCTCCAGTTCAGAACTGAAAACCAGGATTTGGACTGAGTTTCCAGTTCTGATTTGGGGGCAAGCTATGGTTGGTGTTAAGCATAGTTTTGTCTTCTCAGACTGTAAGAATCCTTTATCATACTGTAAGAATCTAGCCTGAATCCTTTGGGATAGATTGAGACTTTGAGTTTAAATAAATTTAGTTTATGCCGTCTTTCTGTGCTTGGAATAATTTTGGAAATCTATAACTGACTTTGCTTTACTTCTGTTTGCTTAATTTGCAACCAAAGAACATTCCAGCTACAATATCTTGCTTTTCAGCATTTAGAACATTTGGATGAGAAGAAGGTGCTGGCTGTCGCAGAGGGCATGGAAAGGGTTAATAAAATACTCTCTTCTTGGATGGGCAGGGAGAGGGGCAGAGTTCCAGTATTGTGAGAAGTGTAGCCAATGCAATCTCTCTTCACCATTTAAAAATATGGCGCTTCCTACAATTGGGTTAGAGGGAAGCTGAGTGTGGTCACATGACCTAGGTTACTGAACAACTCATGAATGGTGGGCATGTTTCATTCATAAAAAAGGCGTTCTTTTCTAAGCAACTATTGTGTACAGCAGATGGCCTGGTTGACCAAGGAAAACAAGAATGGAC
The DNA here is from genome assembly GCF_027244095.1 of Hemicordylus capensis. NCBI lineage: Eukaryota > Metazoa > Chordata > Lepidosauria > Squamata > Cordylidae > Hemicordylus > Hemicordylus capensis. The sequence goes on along the minus strand of NC_069663.1, from coordinate 10,835,122 downwards.
GCTAAGGCAGTCTGAGCAGGAATTGTTAATGCAGGAGAAGCAGAAACAAGATTGTTTCTGTATTTCCAGCACAGATTAAGAATGGCCACTGAGAATAGCAACATTTTGAGATGTTGTTTCCCTTCCAAATCTGGTTAACACAGAATTTTGATTCTTAACTAAGGTAGCTACAGTTCCAAATGTTTGAGATCTGAGTGGTGGGGTAGTGTAGTGTAGTAAGAGCCAGGAAGATTCCAGTTTCTGTCTAACTTTACCTACGAACAAAAGTGGCTTTACTACTCTCAGCCTAATTTAGATAATCTAATTTACAGGTTTGCAAAGAAATAATATATGTGAAGCACTCTGGATGCTTTTAAATGCTATATATATATGTTGTTACTCTAATATAATAATGTGGCAAACTAAAGCTCCTTTCCACAAATTGTTCTCCTCCACCCCCAAACTTTGGAGATGTATCTAAACCAAGTCCTGCTGTCAGTGAGAGTTCACACAGGCTTTTTATTCTGCCGGAACGTTTTTACAAGGGTGCACTGGTGTTGTGAACAGTTTGACATACAGGCAGACTGGAATTGGTGTCAACTTCTGGTTCAACCAACATTTTGAGGATTTTCTAGGACATGCTGGGTGGGGGCATGGAATGACTATTTGAAGAGTCACAGGATCAGTTCAGTGCAAGGTTGCAAGCTTTAATTAAGTTTAATTGGCTGGTGGCTTGATGAACTAAAGCTTAATTAAGTTCCATTGGTTGGTGACTTGATGAACTAAGTTGTGGGGCCTAATTTGACTGGTAAGAATTTGCAGCCCTGCTGGTTAAACATTGAAGTGTAAGCTTTTTATTTTCAAACTATCTTGAGTTTGTTATAGCAGTGTTTATAGAGAATGACAACTTTGGTGATACTTCTTTGTAACAATGAGTAATTGCTTTTGAGTAATTGATTTTGTTCAGTTATCTTGCACTTCTTTCAGTATCTCAGAAAAGCACCTATATAGAGGTTTTGGTGGTCTGCACATTGATTTAACTTTTGTTCCAATATTGGGGTCAGACTGACCTGGAGAAGTGGGAAAACACTGATTAAAACTTATTTCAGTCTTCTATGACTTCATCTTCTTGGCATTGCTCAGCCTGTGCCCTGTGATGTTTCATCCCAGCACTTGCAATTTTTTTTAAATTGCCATGTGCTTTGACACTGAATTGCAAAGGGAAACAATTTCTTTAGAGCCGATGTCATGCTCAATGCAATCTCCAAGGTTTTTATTTTTATGACTTACTTTGGGTATGTTTGATCCCAACAACAGTTTAGTGAAGTAAACTTTGAGTGAAGATTAAATTGAATCAGTTAAAAGAAATATACTTAATCAACTAAAAGTCTTTAATTGGTTGACAAGCCTAAAAAGAATGGTCAGTTGACGAGGCACTCAATATCTGACCCTAATTTTAGGAGCTTGTTACAAGAAAAAATATTCAGAAGTATTTTTGGATAGCAATAAAAGAAATCATCCTTTACTAGTTACTTTATTTACTAAATAAAGCTTAACTTTTATTTCAATAAAATTACCAGTATACGTAAAAATATTGGATATCACACACACCTCCTAAACAACTTACAAAATAAAATTATGGATAGTGTGCTCTGCTGAGTATTTTTCAAATACTCAAAATGTTTCACAAATATTTTTACAGCTAATTTGATTTGTATTGGTTTTTGTAAATTCTGGTCTATGTTGCTGTCTTTCTTGTTGTTCCAGTATTCTCTGCACCAGTTCTGTACCAAGCTATCAATGGTTCTTACAGGGTAAATGAATTAAAAATAATAATAATCAGCAAGCTTACATTGCTCATAACATTGTTCTCTGGTAAAGCATCCATGAAGTAGCCTGAGAAAATTATCCCAATCAAATGAATGGTGGTAAGGTGTGAAGTCTGGTAAAGGCACCTGTGGGTCAGTAGTAAAAAAGGATGGATTTTTGGGGTGTTTGCTGATTATTTCCCTCCACAGAGGTATTTATTTAAAATAAAGGCTGCAACCTTTAGTAGACTAATCAATAGGATTAAAATGTGCCTCGGATTAATTAAGCAGCATTTTTTAAAAGGAATAGTTAAAATTGCAGATGGCAGGCATTGTCTTAACAAAAAAAGCATTCTCTCTTCACTCTCTCACAAAAGAGGGATGCTTCTTTCCAAAATTGTGCCTTATCCATGAACTTATCCATGCATAGTTCTAAAAGTATGTTTATTATTTCCTTCAAAACTATATGCAAATGTATGCAGATATATTCAGTTAATTAAATTAGTGTCAACTGCTTAATCAACTAAGATTTCTTTAACAGAATGTAAAGTGTCTTTACAAGACAGAAATGGAAGCCGCCTCTCTGAGCCGAACGGTTCCCTTGTTGGGGCGTTGGCATTGCTGCTTCGCTGTCTGATCCTAATTATAGAATTGCACACAAAATATAACTGGGTTTCTTTGCCTTGGTTTGATTTGTGGTCAGCAGAGTCTCGTTTTGGCAAAGCCCTCTCTATGTGGAAGGGTTAGAAGAACTGCTGTGTGAGTAAGACAAGCACAATTTAAACAAATCTGCTTTCATATAGAACCCAAAGGGGAGGGGGCCGTATCACACTGGTAAACTGAATGCCCTAAGGCCTCCAGATTTCACTGATCAATTTTTATTGCTGAGAAATAGATTGAGGGAAGTGTTAGGGAATGGCCTTAGAGACCTGATTTGGGCACTCTGCAGATGTTACAAGTATAGCAGTTCAATGGAGATTTTCAATGAAGCTGATTGGGTTTTAATTAGTTAACGTGTTGTGTGTGTATGTACACGTACGTTCTGTTTCCAGTTGTGTTAGGGTTGGCAATGCAATATAAAATGGAAGACTGTACATCCTAGAAGAGTAGTTGTGTTACTGTTTTTGTTGCAGAGGGAAAAGCCCATCAAGGGTCTCCTGGTACCCAAAAGACTATCAGATTTATTATGGCAACAGCCTACTTCATCGGCTGCATTAAATGAACAGTTAAGGTGGTGTGTGTGCGTGTGTGTGTTTGTATATGTCTTGTGTGGGGAAGGGTGGCAGGGGGCAAACAGCTTTGAAAAATAAATAAGTCAGTTCTGAAATTGGAGAGATCAAACATGAACTAATCAACCGAAGTAAACAAGATTCAGTTACCAGGAGTCATCAAGCTTGTAAAAGGATTTTGCCACACCTAGCGATTGTGAGCTGGGGTTCCATTTGGATAACACCACATATCAGATTATTGTTGTTTGCAGTGAGATAATCGCCCTAAATCATGATTAAAGCCTGATGAAATTGTGGTGCCAGACTTGCAAATCAACTCCACTTAAATAGCTTCCTTTTCTTGCAAAGGTTATATATGAGCCATCATGAGACACACCCACATGGATATGTATCACCTGATTTCTCATCTCATCTGACTGTGACCTAGCTCTTTTGAAAAGCCTGCCTGGGGTGGGGGAGGGAGAAATCGGGCAATGCAAGACTTTTCAGTGTGGTCTCAGACCTCTGATGCCTCATATGTGCATTCAAGTTCTTGCTGGGTGTTGCTGTCATCAAGGGCTGCATGTGTATGTGTGAACAGCTGATTGTATCCTGCAAGAAGCCTGTTAGGGATAGACACGGAGCTGCCTTTTGTGTGTTGCTGCATGCTTTTGGTAGCAACTGGACAGGACCATGCTCTTATTGTACTGTTTACATCAGGCCTTGACCATTTTTCTTTGAACCAGTGAGCCAGCCCAAAAGGGACAGGGAGACTCGAGTTCAAATCTCCATCTGTGAAGCTCACGGGGCCATTCTTTGCCAGTCCCTTATCTCTCAGCCTCATCTACCTCACAAGCATAACCATGTACACTGCTCTGAGCTCCTTGAAGGAAGAGCGGGATATAAATCCAAAAATAAAAACATAGCTTAACCCATGCAGAGCATCTGCACGCTAGTACTTAACTGCTCCCCTCACCCCCTGCCACAGCCCCCCTCACCTCAGAGATCTCTCCACCCTCACCTGAGCCGCACTCCTGCTGCTCCTCCTCCATCCAGTTGCTTCCACCCCCCTCACCTCTCGGTCACTCCTCCATTCCTTTACTCCATCCCCTCACCACTCTTGGTCGCAGCTGCAGCGTTGCTGGTGCCTATTGGCCAAGCTGCAGCCCCCTATCCCCAGAGATTTGCCCACCCTCACCTGAGTCCCGCTCCTGCTCTTCCCCACAGGAGCAGCAGCAGCGGTTGACCGGGTCCTTCCTCGCTGCCGCCACTGCCATGGCCGCTCATTCCCCTTCTGCTCTCACAGGCTCCTCCTCCCTATCTGCATATGGAATCCCCACTGCCCAATCACCACGGTGCTTCTGCTCGTGAACTCTTGCAAAAGCTGCCACACACAGGATTAGCCACAGATACGTCTTAGAGAATTATATATATAGATCTCCAGTCTTAGTGACAGGCACCATAGAGGGGGAGGGCAAAGGGCTTCTAAAAACAGAAGCAAGGCTGCATGGGGCAAAAACAGATTTTATGAAATACTTCTACTTCTGAATATTCATTCATTCATTCATTTATTTTATTAATTACATTTATATCCTGCTCTTCCTTCAAGGAGCCCAGAGTGTATACATGGTTATGTTTGTCCTCACAACAACCCTGTGAGGTAGTTGCATCCTTGTATCAGAAGGTATTGATGCAGCCAGAGGCTTCCTCACTGCATAAGCATAGAGAAAGCCCTGTGTCTGAGAAAGCCCTGTGTCTGAAATGATGTCCCTGAGGGTTGTGTGACCCTCAGGGACATAGTTTGAGGAGGTACAGAACTTTTCCAGAGGCAGAAATGATTGTCCAAAAAACTGCATTTGAACAAAAATTAAAAGTATGTTGTGTTCCTTGGGTAGACCCAGGTACATTCTGAGATAGCTCACTGGGTGAACCTGGACACTCACATTCTATTTCTCAACCTAATCTACCTCACATGGTTGTTGTGAGGATAGCATAGTGGGGAGGGAACCACCCATTCTGCCTGATTTTCCTAGAGGAATGGTGGGATCAAAAATGTAATAATATAAATGTTATATCCTAAGCTTCTGTGCAGAGCATAGTACATGGGAGGGCACCATATACATAATGATAGACGAGGAGCAGGCAACCTTGACTCTCCAGCTGTTGTGGGACTACAACTCCCATCATCCCGAGATGATGAGAGTTGTAGTTCAAGAAATTAGAGTCCTTGTAAACATCTTAAGGCATTACGATAATAATACAGAATTGTGCTTTTTGAGTGTGCAAAGTGCCCCACATGGATGATCTTCATGTAATCTTTACACCACCCTGCAAGGTAGGTGATCATTATCTCCATGTTGTAGTGGGGAGACTGAGGCAGGGAGGGAGTGGCTTGCTTGAGGCCAGCTAGTGAGTTCCTGGTAGAGACTAGCTTCAGACCTGACTTGCAGCTCAGTCTCTTTGCCACAGCACTACGGCAGTCATGCAGGACATCTCAACAGCATGGACTTCCATACACTGAGCAGAACCCAGGCTAAGTCAGTCATGACTGAGTGCTATCGGCCGACATGTTGCTCTGGAAGTAGCGTTGCCCAAATGTTGTGTGTTGTTTTAAGTAGCTGCATAGGAACGTAGGAAGCCGCCTTTATACCGAGTAAGACCCTTGGTCCATCTAGCTCAGTATTGTCTACACAGACTGGCTGGCAGCGGCTTCTCCAAGGTTGCCGGCAGGAGTCTCTCTCTCAGCCCTGTCTTGGAGATGCTGCCAGGGAGGGAACTTCCCGGACTCCTGCTCTTCCCAGAGTGGCTTCATCCCCTGAGGGGAACATCTTACAATGCTCACACATGCAGTCCTAGAGTGATCCTCCTGCTTACGAGACAGCACATTGGACTAGGACAGGCCTGCTCAAGCTCAACTTGGGCACCCAGCTGTTTTGGGATGACAGCTCCCATAATCCCCAGCCACAGTAGCCAATAATCAGGGATTATGGGAGTTGTGGCCCATCTTAGGTGGCGCAGCGGGGAAATACTTGACTAACTAGCAGAAGGTTGCCAGTTTGAATCCCTGCTGGTACTATATTGGGCAGCAGTGATATAGGAAGATGCTGAAAGGCATCATCTCATACTGCGTAGGAGGAAGCAATAGTAAACCCCTCCTGTATCCTACCAAAGACAGCCACAGGGCTCTGGGGGTGCCAGGAGTTGAAATCGACTTGACAGCACACTTTACCTTTATCTTTAGGCCAACATCTGCTGGAGGGCCAAAGTTGAGTATCCCTGGACTAGGAGCAGTGTTCTCTGTAACTGGAACATAGGAAGCTGCCATATACTGAGTCAGACCATTGGTCTTTCTAGCTCAGTCTGAGTCTAGAAAGTCTAGCTCAGTCTTCACAGACTGGCAGCGGCTTCTCCAAGGTTGCAGGCAGGAATCTCTCTCAGCCCTGTCTTGGAGAAGCCAGGGAGGGAACTTGGAACCTTCTGCTCTTTGGGGTTCCCAGATGTTGCTGACTGCAACTCCCAGCATCCCCAGCTGCAGTGGCCTTTGGCTGAGGAAGATGGGAGTTGTAGTCTACCACATCTTGGAATCCCGGGTACAGGGAACACTGACTAGCAGCAGCTTGAGTTTTGAGCTCTGCTACTGGTGGAATAGGTGGGCAAACTTGGCCCTCCAGCAAAGTTGTCAAACTACAACTCCCATCATCCCCAGACACTTATTTTGTAGTTCAGCAACCCCTGGTCTAGGCCAAGTCTCTTCCCTTTTTCAATGTTCAGTCTTTGTTCTCTCATGTAATCAGAGGAGCCCAGAAAGGAGCAAGAGTCCACCTTTGTTCCAGTGAAGCCGCAGTTCTGAGAACTTAAGTTCTGCCTGGCTCATAACTTCTGCTGCCATTGATCTCCTCTTCTCCCTTCTCCTTTTCTGGCCTCCAGAGCAAACTGCACATGGAAGGCTTCCGCAGCCTGAAGGAAGGAGAAGCCGTCGAATTCACCTTCAAGAAGTCCTCTAAAGGTTTGGAGTCCATCAGAGTGACTGGTCCAGGAGGCGTGTTCTGCATCGGCAGTGAAAGGAGACCGAAGGGGAAAAACCTCCAGAAGCGCAGGTCAAAAGGAGATCGGTATGCTTTGATCCAAGCACACATTTTGAGATGCTCGTGGTTTGCAGGAGAGCCAGAGTGCCCTCTGGGCTCAGAATACACCTGGGTGTTCTGGGTCCAGTTGTTGGCAGGTCTTCTATTTTGGCAGGGAAGAGCTTTTAGAAGTTGGAGATATAGGAAGCTGCCTTATACTGAGCGAGCCTTCTGTTCTATCAAGCAATATTGTCTATACCAGGGGCAGGCAACCTTGGCGTTCCAACTGTTGCTGAATTACAACTTGTGGCTGGGGATCATGGGAGTTGTAGTTCAGCAACAGCTGGAAAGCCAAACTTGCCTACCCCGGTCTACACTGATTGGCAGCAGCTCTTTTCTACACTTGGTCCTTGAGATCTTTTCATTGTTGATGCTGGGGTTGAACTTGGCACTATTCTCTGCCCCTCTCCTAAAACATTAGGCATTCTGATTAGCAGGTCTCAGGCCTGTGTCTAGCCCAGCCTTGCTACCCAAAATCCTTTCTGCTGGAGATGCTGAGGACTAGAGTTGAGATCTTCCCTAGGCAAAGCCTGTCCTCTACCCTGTCCTCTTTTAATCAGCACACCTACATGAGACGGGGTTTGTTGGACTCCAACCATAAGGTTTGCTGGGCATTGCCTACTGATATCTTTGACCTTTGGGCTGGTGAGAAGAGAGGAGCTCAATGAGAGCTCCTGAGAGCTCTCAGGCTCTTGGGCTCAATGAGAAGAGAGGAGAAGTAGGAGTCTATAAACCCACAGCATGACTCACGTTTGACCTGTGCTGACAAGATCTGTCCTTGGCTGCAGAGGTAGCCGTTAACTGGAGCAGAGAGGTGGGTGGCCATTCCAGAAGGATGTCTTGGGAGTTTCCCTCAGCCATCTTGGGGGTGTGGTGGTGGTGGTGGTAATAATAATAATAATAATAACAACAACAACGACTACAAACAAAGGCATGACAAGGTAGCAGGGATGATACACTGGAACATCTGCAAAAAATACAAGCTACCTGTAGCCAAAAATTGGTGGGACCATCAAATTGAAAAAGTTGTTGAAAATGAAGATGTAAAAATATTATGGGACTTCCAACTACAAACAGACAAACATCTGCCACACAATACACCAGATATAACTGTAGTCGAGAAGAAAGAAAAACAAGTTAAAATAATCGACATAGCAATACCAGGGGATAGCAGAATAGAAGAAAAAGAAATAGAAAAAAATCACCAAATACAAAGATCTACAAATTGAAATTGAAAGGCTGTGGCAGAAAAAGACCAAAATAATCCCAGTGGTAATTGGCGCCCTGGGTGCAATTCCAAAAGACCTTGAAGAGCACCTCAGGACCATAGGGGCCACAGAAATCACCATCAGCCAATTACAAAAAGCAGCTTTACTGGGAACAGCCTATATTCTGTGACGATATCTATAACTGACAATAAAATTCAGCCATCCCAGGTCCTTGGGAAGGACTCAATGTCTGGATAAAACAAACCAGTCAGTAACACCTGTCTGACTGTGTAAACAAGAAATAATAATAAATAAATAATATAATAAATAAAACAACTGCCCCATAACAAATTGTTCTCTGCGTGGCTTACAAGACATTAAAACATGAGATAAAAGCACACATTAAATCATAACAGACCAAAAAATGGAGTGGGGGAATACAAAACACAATACAAAAACAATTTTAAAAACATTTTTTAAAATCAGTTACAATCAAATCATTTTTAAAAAAATTAAATTTAAAAGGCCTAAGTGAACAAAAAGGCATCTAAAAGAACAAAGTCATGAAGCCAGGAGAACCTCACTGGGGAGGCTATTCCATAAACGGGGTGCAACCACCAAAAAGGCCCTCTCCCTAGTAGATACCCACCTCACCTCGTTTGGCAGGGGCAACCAGAGAAGGGTCTCTGAAGATGATTTTAAGGACCGGGTTGGGACACATGGGGCAAGGCGCTCTCTCAGGTAACCCTGTCCCAAGCCATTTTGGGCTTAAAGGGTTAAAATCAGCCTTTGAATTGGGCCTGGAAACAGAGTGGGAGCCAGTGCAGCTGACGAAGCACTGGCATAATATGCTCAAAATGTCCAGTCCCAGTTAATAATCGTGCAGTCCTATTTTGTGCCAGCTGCAGTTTCCGGATCGTTTTCAAAGGCAGCCCCACATACAGTGCATTGCAGTAATCTAAGCTAGAGGTTAGCAGAATATGAGTGACTGTGGCCAAGCTCTCTCTGTCCAGGTAAGGTCACAGTTGGCAAATCAGCCGAAGCTGATAAAAGGCGCTCCGAGCCACAGAGGACACTTGAGGCTCTAGTGTCAGTGCTGCATCAATGAGCACCCCCAAACTGTGAACCTGGTCCTTCCGGGGGAGTGCAGCCCCATCTAGAGCAGGCTGAACATCATTCACCTAGGCAGAGGAACCACCACCAACAGTACTTATGTTTTGTCTGGATTGAGTCTCAGCTTATTCACCCCCATCTAGTCCATTACTGCATCTAAGCACCGATTCAGGACCGTCAGTGCTTCACCTGCGTCTGATGAAAAAGAGAGCTACAGCTGAGTGTCATCTGCATATTGACAACTTCTCAGGCCAAATCTCTGGATGACCTTTCTCAGCGGTTCCATGTGGATGTTAAACAGCATAGGGGAAAGAATGGAACCCTGTGGAACCCTACAGCATAAATGTCAAGGGGTTGATCAGTAATCCCCTAGCACCACCTTTTGGGAACAGGCCTCGATGTAGGAGTGGAACTACCTCCATGTTGGAGCTAGGACCCTGGCAGCATCAGCTCTCAGCTGCAATATCTCATAAACCCACTGGGGGTGGGTGGGTGAGTTTAGGGTCATGGATAAAAGTGCTGGACTCCTCCTTCCAGTATTTTGTCTTTCCAGAGATGGCTCTTTGCTTGGTCTCTCTCTTCAGCCTTGAGCTACAGCTGAAATTAAGCTGCAGGCTTTTTCACATTTGTTTGTATCCTTTTCTTTAAATAAATCCTCGTAGATCTTCAATACTAAAGAACTGTCTCAAGACCTGCTGCTTTCTCACCAAACTGGTTTTGCTTTGCTATTTGGGGATTGAACTGCCATTCTTCCCCTACACTCCATATCATGCCTCCCACACCCAACTTGGCTAGCCTATCCAAAAGGATACCACGGTCAATGGTATCGAAAGCTGCCGAGAGATCAAGCGGATTAACAAGGTTGCACTCCCCCGTAAGCAGTTTCTGTTCCAAAGCTGGGCCTGAAGCCTGATTGAAAAGACTATCTAGATAGTCCGTCTCCTCCAAGAGTTTCTGGAACTGGTCAGCCACTACACACTTTGCCCAGGAAAGGAATATTGGCCACAGGCCTCTTGTTGTTTACATCCTCTGGGTCCAGACTGGGTTTCTTTAGGAGTGGTCGAATAGCAGCTTCCTTCAGTCAAGCTGGGACCACTCCCTTTCTCAATGAGGCGTTTAAAACCTTCTGGACCCAGCTAAATATTCCCCTCCCTACTAGATTCAATAAGCCATGAAGGGCAAGGGTCAAACATGCACGTGGTCAGCCAAACTCAACTAAGCACCTTGTCCACATCCTCAGGCACCAATAATTGAAACTCTCCCAGCAAAACCAGACCAAGTTTTAATCTGGGCACCTCTCCCCAAGATCCTGCATCAGCGATAGTGTCCAACTCACAGCGAATGCGAGTGACTTTACCCTCAGAGTGCTGTGCAAATGCGTCGCAGCGTGCTACCAAGGGTTCTAATACATCCTGCCCGGGCCAGATTTCAAGAGGCTCCACACCACCCAGAAAAGCCCCGCTGGATGACATTGAGAGGATGCAATGGTGGACAAACAAAGTGTTACATCGCCCTCAGCTGAGGTGTGTCCCGAGGTGCTGCACAGGCTCTACTTTGTGGGAGAGGGCACTTGAGTGTGATCTTGTCAACCACTCAAGTCATCTCTCCATTCCAGAGAGCAACTAGAGCTTCGACAGGAGTGCTTGCCATGCCAGCTGGAAAATCCCCCTGAGCCCTCAGGAATCCATCAGTCCATCCGTCTCCGAGGGGCAGACCATTTTTATAGGTCCCCCACCCATACAGAGGTGTAGCCGCTAAGACTCTAAACCCCAGAAGGAAGTGATCTGACCATGACAAGGGCATAGATGACATACCCCCACTTTCAAATAGCCAGCCTCCTGTCTAGTCGAAAAACCCAGATCCAGAGTGTGCCCCAATTAATGTGCTGGGCCAGCAACATGTTGGAACAGCCCCATGGTTGTCATGGTGGCCATGAAAGCCTCCCCAGACAAGGCGGCCTCAGCCTGGGTGTTGAAGTCACCCAGAACAATCATTCTGGGAGTCCTCAACACCAAATCCAAGACCACCTCCGTGAGCTCAGGCTGGGAAACAGCTGGGCAGTGGGGTGGGCTGTACACCAACAGAATCTCCACTTTGTCCCGAGAGCCCAACACCCTGTACAAACACTCTGAAACAGCACCTTAAGTTTTGGGCCCATGGCACCTGAGAGCTTAAAAAGAATCTTATGAGGGAGACTGATGGGCCATTTGTGGTTGGAAACAAAAGCCCCAGCCCTCAAGGCCATGTCGTTTTACAGACTTTAACCCAACAATGATGAGAGTGCTTCCAGACATGGGAAGGTGACCCAGTTCTGGACCACCACCGCCATTATTTCTGTCATGACTCCCCCCACCCACCCCGGACACTCATGTGTAATTATATAGGGCAGGCAGTGTTCCCTCTAACAGGGATTCCCAGATATTGTTAACTACAACTCCCAGAATCCCCAGCAACAATGGCTTTTGTGTGGGGATTCTGGGAGTTGTAGTCAACAGCATCTGGGAATCCCTGCTAGAGGGAACACTGAGGGTAGGTGTTCTTAAACGTGGCTCCCAGGTGTGGTTGGACTCCAGCTCCCATCATTCCCAGCCACAATGGCCTCCAGCATGTCAGCAAGCAAGACGGCTGCCACGCGTTCTGAAGGTGAGACCAGAACTGACCGGCTCAAAAGACTGGCCCAGATGTGGTACGGCAGCATTTGCCACGGCTCTCCTGTGGACGGACAGCCATCCTTCCTTTGCACAAGATGTTTCGCTCAGCCTTCTCGATGTGAGGCAGATGCAAATTTCCAGGGAAAGGGCAAAAAACTCCCAATAAAAGGTCAGAGGCCAGCAACACCCGGGGCTGAATAGCACGGACCAGTGCTTCCATTCTGTGAACATGTGTGTGCAGGATGGCGCCGCGCAGCCAGTGGGGTTTACCCTGGTAAAAAGTCCTTTGTGTGGCTGGATTCTGCGGCTCGGAAAATAGGAAAGGTACCGTGATGGAGTCTTCCCACAGCAGCACATTTCTGCGGCTCGATTTCTGTTGAGCTGAACCATTCCTCCTCCTCCTCCTCTCCTGCACTTTCCGTAAGTGGTGGCAGATCTCCATGGTCTTGAGCAGAGGCCTCAGCATGTGGCCTGTGATGGAGAATGGCATATGGAGCTGCCTTCTCCCGAGTCAGACCGCTGGTCCACCTAGGTCAATATCATCGGCTCTGACTCCAGGGTTCCAGGCAGGAGTCTCTCTGAGCCCTACCTGGAAATGCTGCCAGGGACGGAACCTGAGACCTTCTGCATGCAAAGCAGGTGCTCTACCTCTGAGCTATGGCCCTATCCCCAGAACGCCTAGCTCAGTATAGTCTACTTTGACTGGCAGCAGCTCTCCAGGGTTTCAGAGAAAGGTCTTTCCCAGTCCCATCGGGAGATGCTGCCAGGGACTGAACCTGGGAACTTCTGTATGCCAAGCAGGTGCTCCACCTCTGAGCGGCATCCCCTCCTTTCCCCTTTGTGTAGAGCGTCAACAAATGTGGTCCAATCTTCCCCTCACCTTTCCATAGTGGTTGCTAAACCTCTGTGATAAGCAATTAAGGCACTGGCAGATCAAGGGTGCCCCCTAGTGGTGCTCATATGTGTTTTTTTTACTCATTATACATACACTCTTATGATGAAACTATGTGGTTAGATGCAGTTTGGCCCTGCATGGTGACACTGGTGGTATTTTAAAATTTAAATAGTAGGCACAGGTTTGGGGTGAGGGTGGCAGTCTGGGGCCGTGGTAAACTGAGGCATTTTTAACAATTTCTCCTTGCTGTGCACCAGCTGGTTCCGGCTCTGACAGATTTGAGGATTTATTTATTTATTTATTTTTAAATTGTTATATTTTATATCCCACTCTTCCTCCAAGGAGACCAGAGCATTGTACTACATACTTAGGTTTCTCCTCACAACAACCCTGTGAAGTAGGTTAGGCTGAGAGAGAAGTGACTGGCCCAGAGTCACCCAACTCATATCATGGCTGAATGGGGATTTGAACTCAGGTCTCCCTAGACCTAGTCCAACTCAAGGAGTCCAACTCCCTGGTCCTAGTCCGGCACTCTAACCACTACACCACGCTGGCTCTACAAATTGCCATTTGAGATCTAGCCAGATAAAAGAGAGAGAGAGAGATTGTGCCGCTGAGTCAGTATTGACTCCTCCTGGCAACCACAGAGCCATGTAGTTTTCTTGGTAGAATACAGGAGTGATTTACCATTGCCTTCTCCCACGCAGTATGAGTTGATGCCATTCAGCACCTTTCTATATTGCTGCTGCCTGATATAGGAGTTCCTCATATTCTGGGAAACGCACCCGCGGAGATTTGAACCAACAGCCTCCTGCTCTCTCAGCAGGTTGCTTCGAGCAGAGTCAAATTCAGACATTGTACTACCAGAGCTAAAACAAAACCAAGCTACATGGGAAGCAAAGAGTGGGTTTTCACAATCTGCATGGTGTTAGTTAAAGTGAGATTTGCACTCCCATGGAGCTTGTTATAAGAATCCGGAAATTACCAAGAGATTTGCACCATGGGAAATTAAGGTGAGGCTAGAATTGTCAACAAATTCTTTGTTGACAATTTTGCTCTCCTTTTTGCTCCCCCATCCACCAGACTGGAACTTCACAGCAAAGTGCCAGACAATGCAGTCATAGTATAGTGCATTATTTTAAAACAATTAATCTCTTGATTAAAGAAGCCTCATTCATTCATCCCTCTACCCCAGAACAAGCAGCAGAAACCAGTGCAGACAAGTAAGTGGAGACTCTTCCAGTCTCCCAGGAGCCAGGCCAACCCCTTCGCTTCCTTCCTAGCCAGGAATTGGGCTAGGTGAGACCATGTATGCAGGGGCTGGGGGAGGAAGGATAGGGTTTTCCCCCTTGCAGATTTCAGCTGGCCTGATACTGACCTCTTTTCCCATCCCAGCCTTTCCAGCCATATGGTCTTGGACAGAAAGATAAAACTAACCTGGAAATCAGGCTAGAAGGTTTGGTCTAATCCGAAAAAGACAGTGAGGTGATTCCCACGATCAGTGGGAAACGCCTGGGGAGGGTTAGCGGGCCCGCTGTCCCCGCACACGAGCAGGCCGTCTGCTCCGGGCGGTCGAAGCAGCTGCCCACACGACTGCCGGCTCCATTACAGAGCCGGTGGGGGCTGGGAGGATCGGGGACGGCGTGGGCCGCGGAAGCGCCAGCATGCCCTGCGCAAGTGCCCCTGCAAGTGCGCAGGGCATGCTGGAGAGACCCCCGAGCTGGGAGGCTGCTTTTAAGCCTCCCAGTCGGGGGTCTACTCGTGAGTTGCCGCAACACACGATTAAAAAAAAATGAGTTTGCAGAGCGCTCGCTCCGCAAACCTGGTTTTAGGGCAGGGGTAGTTTAGCGGGTTACCCGGTGGTTCTCCCATTGTGTGACTAGCCTCGGTATTGTTCTAAAAGGAATCTGGCTCATTTTCTGAAGATGTTTGAAAATGTCAAGCAAGTTTCATTAAGGGAAATTAACTAACAACATTAATCACTGTCCCTCTGTAAGTGTTGAATGTACAGCAACTTCCTTGCTCCCCTAATAATGTTCTTCGCCACCCCTTGGTTCACCCAAACAAGTTGTTCTAGAGTTGCCCCTGCTAGCACCTGTGGGAACTGTGGGAACCTGCCCACAGTTCTGTGGGACTGTGGGAACCTGCCCACAGAAAAATTAAGCAGCAGAGCAAAACAAGAGAGATACCCGGCAGATCTTCCCGAGAAGGGCCTTCCATAGTTGGGACCTACCCACGCAACTTCTCCAAGTGAGGGGTATCCAGAAAAGGGCCTCTGGTAAAGATTTCTGCTCAGGCAGGGCAGGTTCATAATGACGATTTCTTGCTCTTCTAAGATGGTGATGGGCTTCCAGTGGTTTTTAACCTTTCGCTTATCATCTTCTCCCGACCTCTTTCCCCCACCCCCTCCTAGATGTTACAACTGTGGCGGTCTGGATCATCATGCCAAAGAATGCAAACTCCCACCGCAGCCAAAGAAGTGCCACTTCTGCCAAAGCATCACCCACATGGTTGCCAACTGCCCTGTCAAAACGCAGCAATCGCCTAGTTCTCAGGGAAAGCCCGCCTACTTCCGGGAGGAGGAGGAAATGCACAGCTCACCCCTTCTTCCTGAAACCCGGGAATGATGTCAGGAAATCAGTAGGGGACCTACTGAATCAACAGGCTTCAGGGCATAGAGTCAGCAAAAAGGGGGAGCAATGAACAGCCTCTACCTCCAGGCTTAGGGGGCAGGTCCTGGGAAGGGGGGCAGCAGCTCTTAAACATAAAAATTGGCAGAGGGAACGGCTGGACAAACTGTACGTTGAGGCAGCCCTCTTCCCCTCTTTTCAGCTTGGGACAGGGCCTGCGAATTCTTTGCTCAAAAGTTCAATTCCTGGAAAGAGGGGAGCGCGCAGCACCTTCATAACCTTTGCTTCCTCCACCTTTCCCAAGATCGCTGAATCATCATAATTTTTAAAAAAGCTGAGAATTTTGATCTTGGGCTAGGGTCCTCGTAGCAGATGGATAGCGGGATAATGGAGTAGAGTCTTTTGCACCCTCTAACCCATTGTGGCTGCATTCCTATGGAAAGTCTCAAAAGTGACAACAGAAGAAGCAAAGGTTAGAGCATTGTGCTCCCTAAGTCAAGGTTTTTAGAGCCAGTCACAAACTACTGGAAGGCATGTTTTCCCGCTCCACAAGGGATTGCAAGACTGGAGGAATTAGAGTTGCTCAGGACCCTTCCTTCAGACCTTACCTAAAGTTTATCTTTTTTCTGAGCTCTGGGGATCACAAACCATATGTATTGTGGCCTCTGCCACCCAAAATATACCATATATAATGTGGCCTCTTCCACCCCAAATCTCTCCTCCATGTCTGAGCAGGGATTCATCTTGTCCATGTTGGGAAATGTGGACCTGTCCAATTCATGGTTCATATATGGTGAAAGGAGAGTTGAAAAAGAAGCACACCCTCAGATACAACAGGCAGGCTGGTATAGTCTATGCTCACAGCCAGAACAGATCTGGACACAGTCCTAGCCTCTCTTTGGTGTATCTGTGTTCTCTCTTTCGTATCCCAACTGTGGCCACAATAAAAAAATTAACACACACAACATGCAATTTGGTTTATCTTGGACATGTTTTGGTTCCCAGAAGCCTAAAGGAGAATTCTACACACAACCCTAAGTGCCAGTTTTAAGCAGAAGCCCATGAATTTCAGTCTATCCTTTTGCTTTTGGTTTTAAACACGCCGCCTCACCATCAGGTAAAAGCTGCTGCTCCCTTTCCTTTCCTGGTTCCCCCATTTCTGCCTTTAATTTATTTTGGTCCCGTGGACAGCCTGGGCTTGCCATGCGTGACACGGGTGGGCTTCCCTGTCTGCTCTGAAGCCGTGATGTGAAAGAAAGCTGCACTATGACGTGCGTGTATGACGTATCTTTGGGTTTGTTTTTTCTTTTCTTTTCTTTTTTTTTTTTCATTTTTGGGGGTCATTTAAAAAAATATAAATATTCTGTTTTGTATTTTTGTATATTTTAATCTGTAAGAGGATGAACAGAAGAAAAAGAAGAAAAAGAAAAGGACATGATTACTGCAATGTTTTCTCAGGTATTCTCGTACATCTCAGGGATGGAAGAGCCTCAGCCTTTGGGGCTGGACAGATTGGAACTGTGTCTTTTAAAAACCTGCATTGTTAAGTTTAACAGCACAAAGAACAAGAAATCTGTGTTTTTAAATTGTATCTCTACCTTGCTGTCTGTGTACGTGGGTGGACTGTTGTTTTTAGACACTGTGTTTTGATAGATTCTTCTTTTCCCTCTCACTGTATTCATCTGGAAGATCCCAAGATTTAGGACACAGGCCAGTGAGAAATTCTCCTGCACACCTGTGGTCTTGTGCAGCCTCTGTTCATTTCAAATAGGCTTGGTAGGACTCGGATTGCTTAGTGGCTAAAGAAAAGTTCAGGTCTACACATGCAGGAGAATGAGGTGGTAAAATGCTGAAGTGGATGGCACACACTTTGGATTGGTGGTGGTATCTTCTCTTTTGAATACTTCTTCATGGAAGCAGCTGGGCTAGAACTTTCGGTGCTACAAAAAAAAATTGCAGAGTTTTCCAATAGAAAGCATTCAAAAATGGAATCTCTCACTTGCAGTGTGAAGTGGTACCGTCTGTTCTACCACCTCATTTTGTGGTGGCAAAGTTTGAGGTGGCAGAGTTCTGAAGTGGCAAAACAGACTGTGCCACTTCAGATTCTAAATGGGGGCACCACATTTTTTAATGCTGTGAAAACAGTCCTAGAAGGAGAAACCAAGCACAGCAGGAAGTGGACTGATCTAGAAACTTCCTACACTATGGTCTATTTTTTTCCCTTGCAGAAAGGTTTTTTAAAACACACACACAGCAACTCCCACACTGAAATGGTCTTGTCCACTCTATTCCCTCATTCTGCTGCATGTGTAAGTTAGGCCTAAGCATGAAGAGAGCTAAGAGGACCACATAACCCATGTTTCACCATGGTTTAGGTTGCTTGACAGGGCCCCCTTCTTTGCTCCCAGACATCCATCCAGTCTCAACATCTCTCTGCTGACCAGGTAGCTATATCAGTATTTCATCACTTTCAGAGTCATCACCACCAATGTAATCTCATGCCATTCTTCTACCCTTGTGAAATCTGTATCTGTGGTTGTTTCCACAAGGGCGGCCTTACTGTAAAGCAAGGTGAGATGGCAGATGTGGAGCACTGGCAGAGTGAGATGCAGATGGATTTGACCCGCAGTCCTGACCCATAAGCCATCAACTTTCTGCACAAGACCATCCCTACAACCCCCATTGAAATAATCTGCTGTGCTCTTTCTTATTCCCATCAGGCTTATATGGGAGAAAGCTCCCCTCTGGATTATGTCCCATCTATAAGAAGTATAAGGGTTAGGATGTGGTTTTGATCTTCAACTTCAGGCAGCAAAATGGCCTAGGCTGGCTATGGCTTTCCATAAAATTCCTGCTTTCACTTGTTTTTCTACACCCAAGTTAGTTGGAGATCCTGGGCTTCTTGTGCATCTCTTTGATACTACAACTTCATTCAGACCTTCTCAAAAAGAGTACCGGTGCCCTGTTCTTTTAGCCAAATACTGCAGGTGAAGGGCAGAAGAGAGGTTCCCATATTTCTCAACAACTACCTGCAAGTTTGGGGTCTTGTGTTTGTTCTTTATTCCATTTTATTCTGCTGCTGAAAATTGCTGGTTAGGTCTGTTTTGCAGCCTTAATGGGGACCTTTAAGTGTGCAGTAGTAATGGAAAGATGTTGCCTTGACCTGTGGGCCCCATTTCCATTTGCTTCAAGCACCCTTTTATATCAGCTACAGTGAGAGGCTTAAGCCAAAGCTAGCTCCAATTGTACCCCTTCAATGTCTCATGTTGTGAGTGATGCCTTCTGCCTGCACATCCCAAAGGTACTGAGAGCTTGATGGAGTTGTAGTAAGCCAATGAAAGAAGGCATCTTTTTTAAAATAGGAAAAAACCCACATTGGATTCCTCTTTCAAAGTTGTACAGAGAATCACAAGCAGGAAGGAGCAGAAGAGGGGTTAGTAGTTAGTATTGTCGGAGTATTATTTGGGATCTAAGTGACAAATTTTAGTGCAAGATGTTCAGGGGAATTTAAAAGCATCACAGTGGAATGTAGATCTCTCTAGTTAAACATAGCTTTATGGTGCACCAGCTATCTGTCATGGGGCAGAAATTCCCAAAGGACTCCGTCCCTTTGACTCTGAATAGCTTTTACTATGAAAAAATAAATAAATCATAGGACATTGTCTAGCTCACCTAGGAATTCCATTTGCTTTCTCTTACTGTGTTACCTGTGAATGTGCTAATGTAGGAAATATCTGGCTGCAGGTTTACGGTCAGAATCTAAAATTATCAGCACCAAGCAGTAGAATCTGAGAGAATGGACACCAGATACAATCACTTGCCTACAGCTGGGAGCTCTCTCCGTGTCCTGATTTGTAGGAATAGTAGATACAGTCAGGTGGTGGGAAATATATAGGATGTAAGTTCTAAAATAGCTATGGTGAATCTCTACATATCTACCTCAAGAGAACTTCTCTGTGTCAGTGGAGTCAAATGCAATAGATTGGCATTGGGGTTCTCAAACTTGGGATATTCTTGGACTACAACTCCCATGATGGGAGTTGAGGTCCAACCACCAGATGTTTGACCAAGTTTGGGAGCTCCTGGGTTATATAATTTGCTCTGCGTTGTTTGGGAAAGGGATGTTTCCAAGGTCTGTCAGAAAGTTAAAATGCTGCCCCTTCCAGTTTTGTATCTGTCTTAAATAAGCATTGTTTTCCCCATCTATGTTTTCCCAAATGTAAATTTGTAACACTTTTTGGTTTCTCCAGTTTCCTCTTAGATGATTGTTTACAAACTTAAGAAATATAGCCAAAGCATGTGATTGGTATTTGCACCAGAGGGGGAGGGGGTGCCCTGTTTGTACCTCACCACCTTGCAATTGTGCCACGTGGGAGCTGGTTACGTTCTAAAGAGCCCCCTTCCTATCTCTTCCTACAACCAATGGGGTAATTGGCCTTCAGAAATATCAGCAATGTGTCTGTATAAGTAATGAGGAATTTCCCCCCTTAGCCCTATTGCAAGATGGACATCTCTGCTCTCTAGCTTGCAGGTTTATTTTGATTTATCTCAGGATTTGCGAATGAAAGATGGTTCCTTGGGATCTCATGATTAGACGGGATCTCATGACCAGTCTAATGTCAGGTAAACGGAAAACTGCGAAGGGTGTTATGATTACCCGGAAAAGGTTGGTGTGGGTTTCTCCCGCAGCTGTGGCCGGTTGATGTAACAGGCAGGGTCTAGTCTCCCAATGGCCTCAGCAGGGTTCTGGAGATGCCTTTTGGGAGCAGGGTGGTTGTTCATCAGCATGACCCCAATCTTTCTGCCACTCTGCTGGGCTACTCTGAGCTGTCACACATCTCATGAGAGCTCGAACTCCCACCTCGTGAAACTTCCAACTGCCCTGAGACACTATGCTCAGTTTCCTGGCTCCCTGTCCTTCCCCTTGTGCCTCTGTGTCAGCGGCAGCCACTTTGCTGTCTCCTGCTTCTCCTGGCCAGGGGACCTTAGCGTTGCAGACCACCTGTGACGCCTGGGCCTGAGCCCCTCCCAGTCAGAGCTTGGGGAAGCCCCACCATTGGTGATTTCTGTTGGGCGGAGGGCCAGCCTGACATTTACACCCACTTCACATCTTGGAGGAGTGATCTTGGGGGGTGAATGTCAGGTTGGCCCCCTGCCAGCCAGATACAGCTTACAGATCTCTGGTTTTCATTCACCAGACACGAGACTGGTTGTGAGAACTAGCCCTAGAATTTCTTCTGCTCCATCTTGCAAATAAACCTCTGCTTAGAATAGGCAATATCATTATCATTTAGCCCGTGATGGACTCTATGCATTAGGGGTAATCAGTGTGAATTTGCATGCAGGCTTCTGCCATGCCTGCACTCAGGGTCACTGTGGAATAGGGAGCACTGAATGTATTGGGAGGAGGGGTGGGGCGGGGCGGGAGGGCAAGGACTTCTTGAGTGGCTACATGATTGTGTATTAGGAGACCAACGAATGTAACTTCCATGTTTACTGCTAGCAACCAAAGCTTGTTTTGTGTTAAACTCTTGAATTTTTATGAAGTGGGGGGGAGGGGGGAATAAGAGGGTGATTGTGTGGGTTTCTTTTGGGGAGGGGTCATGTCTTGGCTGCAGGACTCTGTCCAAGCAAGCAGCTTTCCTGCTGATTATGTCTTGCAGTGAAGTCAAAATTCCAATCACTGCATTTTTCCTCCCCTATTTTCATTTTTGTACCACTTGTGGAAAAACAATGGAAACAAAATAAAGATTATGGATAATGGCTTCCAACGTATCACTTCCTTTCAGCAAAGTGTCAAAATGGCTTGTGTGTGGGCCATTGGATTGGGTGCTGGATCCCCCATGAATTTAACTCTGGTATCTGTTGCCTTACTGGACTTACAATGACTGTTGCCTATGGGCAGCCCTTCCATGAGGTGAAGTGAAAAAGCAATCTCATTTTGGTACTATTAAGGCCAACAGAGTGGCCTTAATACTCTCTGGACCTAGCATTAGGCAAGATCTGCTTAAGGAATTCTTTGAAGTCTCTGGTTGGCCACTGTGGCAAACAGGATGCTGGACCAGGTGGTTCTTTGGTCTGATTTAGGAGGGCTTCTCTTATGCATCAAAAGGCTTCCTACCGGATAATGTCCCAGGGTTATTAGTTTGTATGGAGGTGCCATGTCGATTTTCTGCCTCTAGCATCAATGTGCTTGGTCATAGGAACAGAGGAAGCTGTATTGTGCCGAATCAGACCCTTGGTCCATCTAGCTCAGTATTGTCTACACAGGGAAGCCCTCCCTATACACACATATATATATTCTGGGACTTCCAGGGGCTGGGAGTCCCCCAAGCACATGACTGGCAGCAGCTCTCCAAGGTTGCAGGCAGGAGACCCTCTCAGCCCCATCTGGAGATACCAGGGTGGGAACTTGGAAACCTTCTGCATGCAGGTGCTCTTCCCAGAGCGGCCCCATAGATGAGGCTCACACATGCCTCCCATTCAAATGCAAACCAGAGCAGACCTTGCTTAGCAAAGGGGACAGTGCATGCTTGCTACCACAAGGCCAGCTCTCCAGAGGGCCATACGGAATTCTTTTGTTGCCAGTTACTTCCCCCGAGAGTAGGGTTAAGATAGTCACAGATGACTTTGTTCATTCCATTTAGTTCCATTTAGTACCACACATTTTCCTCTAGTTACTATTAGAAATATGTGTGTGTGTTTATATATATGTGTGTGTGTTTATGTATATATGTGTGTGATTATGTATATATGTGTGTGTATGTATATATATACATATGCATATACACATACACACACACACCACCACCACCACTACTACTTATAAATAATAATAGTGATAGTAGTCATTGTTGAACAAAGTCAAGCTCTGGGCCGGAATTTCCCTCACAGGACTCAGGATACGAAGTCCTGCTTTGCTGGCTCTCGCAGCCTTTCCTGCAGCTTCTCTCGGCCTAATCTCACGGCTCCCTCCTTGAATTCCCAGCATAAACATTGGCGGCTTTCCCCCACCTCCCCTGTGTGCTTAAGCTGCACACCTGTCTCTGACAAGGCCGACGCCCCAGCTGCCTGCCATACTGGAGAAGCATCAGCCTGTCGCTAACTGGGCCCTGCCTGACCAGGCCCCGAGCAGCCTGCACTGTGGCTGGCCAGGCTCCCAAAGTGGCACGCCTGGATCTGTCAGCAGGTGCCACGCCTTGCACAGCCGGAACCTCCCAAACAGGTGGGACTCTTGGGAGTGCAGCTGAATGCAAAGCGCTTCTGGCTACAGAAAGCAAGCCACAGGCTTCACTTGCCAGGTGGGCATATGGGGACCGACAGCCTCAGCTCGGCCTCCTCCCACAGCTGCCCCAGCTCCCAAATGTCCCTCAGGGCTGAAGGTCAGGCACGCTCTCCAGAGAGGGTTGCCCCAAGGCTGGAGAAAGGGGGCCTCAGGAGGCGATTCTCCCGCTTCTTTTCGAGGAGTGAGATAAGCCTGAAGGAGCTGCAGAGGCAGGAAAATGCTGAGAAACAGCCCAGGCCGGCAGCAGCAAAAGACTCTCAGGTTGGATGTGACAAGGGCAAGAGACGGAAGAAGAACAGTGTGCAAAGAACCTTTGGAAGGTGAGTCTATAGGGAGGGACCCCATCTGGGGTGGATGGACAATGTACTTGTATATGTTCGGGCGGCATTTTAAAAAACAAATATGTGCAATTGTGTGCCTGCATGTGTTAGCTCATTTTTGGTTGGATGACAATGCACGAGTTGAACAACAGCAGTATTTCTGTGCATCTAGCCTGATGTGCTTGCACCAGGAGGGGAGCAGGAGAATCAAACAATTATTACTACCACACTTAACTCAGTTTCTTAGATGCTTTTCTGTTTCAATAAGGGGCATGCGCAACCTTGTGTGACACTGAGGAATCCTGTCAATATGGTGACATGTTCATGTAGGCACTAAGAAGCACAAACCTACATCGCAGGGCCATTGTAAGATGTGCTTGTAGCTCTTAGGATACTTCAGATGCCTTGCTGTATTTAAGTTTTACAATTATATTTTAAATTAGTATGTTGTTAGCCACTTTGAATGCCCATGGAGAAAATAAAGAGGGGGTGGGGAGATTATCTATCTATCTATCTATCTATCTATCTATCTATCTATCTATCTATCTATCTAAAAATAAAGTGGTATGGACATGCAGATATTGGCCAAAATGTTGCACAAGACAACACTGGTATTTCTGACACACCAAAGCAGTTTTGTGTGTGTGAAAGCAGACAAGGTGCTCTTACCCCTTGATTCGGGGCCGAAGTCCAGGGCCTACACAGCCTTTGGGGCTCCCGAAATCTTCTTTAGTCTGTCCCAAGTGGTGTGGTTGCCTGGCGGAGCATGATTATAGTTAATTTGCAGGGGTGGGGGTGGTCTCCAAAGGCCTGTTGGTCCAGGCTCCAAAATTACCTAGGTGAACCTCTGTGTGAAAGCCAGCACTGGAAGCATTCCACAAAAGCAAATGACTTAAAACAGCACATGGGCATTGGATGGAAGCAGTTGTGCTCAAGCCCCTTCCCCCCCCTGCACTGTTTTAAAGTAGTTGTGCAGGTGTGCTCTTGTGCAACATGGCCAGGGCTGGCTTTCACATGTGCAGCAGCTCTGCTGGGTCAGAAACGCTGGCATTACCTTGTGCAACGTGGCCACTAGTATGATGGAGATGCATGCGTGCCTGTAGCCAAAGTGCATTTCTGAGGCGGGATTGTCTATTTCCTGCTCTTATGCTCAAGCGGGTTCAGTTTCCCCCCCTGGGCCGACATGACAAGCAGCCCTCTGTCGACGGTAGGGGTTTGCGGGTGTTGCTGTGTGAAACTGTAGCGCAGTCGCGCAACACCACTTGTGTGCAGCCCTGTTGCCATTGGTAACCGTGGAAGGAGTCCTTTGTGGCTGCCTATCGTCTGCACTGTCAGGACTGCCTCTCAAGCTGCGGAGCAGCCCTGGAAGGTCCCCAACATCAACAGAGGGCTGCCCCTCATGTCGGCCATGGAACTTAAGCCCTGTACAGACATTAAGGCGGTTCACACAATGATTAGGAGATGCCCCTTACCCTAGGTCGGGAGCAGAGGCACTCTTACCCCTGGACTTTGGGGCCTCCTCACCCCGCCCCCCCCCAATCCTCTTTAGTCTGTCCTGGGTGGTGTGGTTTGTGCCCTCAAGAACCTACATGTAAAAAAATGATGCTTAATTTGCAGTGGGGGGCAGGGGCATAGCATGGTTGGAGTGGGCCCAGAGACGAGATTTTTAAATCCCCCCCCCCACTGCTTTCTTCTCTTTCTCCTGGCCCGATGTCTCTGATAACTATCCCAACTAGTTACAAGGTGTAAATAACAGCAGAACCAACTAATACAAGGATTTAAGTCTGATATTTCAAAATAAGTATGCTGCCTGGAAATACATTTCACTGAATATACACACGCACACTTCACAATATATAGTGATAAACATTGAATACTATATATCTGCACTACTTTTAATGCCTAGAACACACTAGAAACACTAGAGGTAAGAGTATTTACTGTATGCTGCTTAGATGCTAAGATATCATGAGCTAGTTAGAGGGGAGCTGGGACAATGATCATGTGAGTTGCCTTGGGGGGGGGCCTCAAGGCATCAGGCCCCAAGACCTCCCCTTGCCCAACGGTAGTTACGTCCTCACGGTGGCTCCAAAGGCCTTTAGGTCCAGGCTTCCAAATTACCTAGGTGCACCTCTGGTCGTGAGCGGTACAATGCTTCCGACACTGAATCATGTGTGAAGGGAAAACAAGGTCGGAGGCTCCTTCCGTGGTTGTGTGGTAAGCAGCAGCCAGGTTGGAGGGCTTTTTCTCCTGCCACATCCAGTAGCTGGGTAGGCCAGACAGAGCTCTCTGCCACAGCTGCCGCTTACCAGACAATTACTGTCGGTGCCGCCTACTTTGTTTTCCCCTCAAAAACGACCAAAAATTGGGAGCACACACAGCTCCCAAACTGGAGTAGGAGGCATCTGTGCATATGCTGTGCACAACTTGTATGTGTGTTGATCAGAACTTGTGAATAGGGCTTTATTTACAGGTAAATCTGTTAGGAATCGCAGTGACAATGTGCTGAAGGTATTTTTCTACCTTGGAATCTCTGGATTCTCTGAGTCATTGTGCACATTTCTTTTTTCTTTAATTATCTAATCAATGTGATTATTTGTGTTGATTTTATCTGAGAAGAAAAAACTTCAGAACTAACCAGAAAGGGGGGCAGGATCGTGGGAGACAGTGCAAGAAATGGAATAACCCGATACTGCTTTAGGAATGCAGATAATACAATTAAAATGTTGCAATTTCAATCTTGCAAAAGATGAAAAATGGACTGCGCTAATTCTGTTTAATACTTCTTCAGTTTGTCAAAAAGATATTTTGTCAAGAATAATCATGATAGTCTATGCTGGATTAAATAATACAATTTGAATGTAATAACCTGTTGTCAGTAGTCTTTGTTACCCACTGACTTAGACTCAGTCAAAATTAGACAAATTGTAATTGTATTATTTGCATTCCTATAGCAGCATCAGGTTATTCCATTTCTTGCACTGTATCTCACAATCTTTCCCCCCTTTTGGGTTGGTTCTGAAGTTTCTTCTTGTCAGACAGATAATCAGATTGATTAGATTGGAAATGGAAGAAGTATGAAACAGAATTAGCGCAATCTGTTTTTCAGTCACCAGCATTCGCAGCTGTTTTGGTCCTGTTTCAGCTTCATAGTTATCCAGTCGTGTGGAACTCATCACTGTGTTTTCAGCCATTACAATGGGACAAACCATTATTTCTGGACATTTGTCATTCTGTCTTCAGAGATATACAAGAATTGTTTATGATCTATTATTGCACACTGTTTGTTCACCAAGATCATTTTGTCATATTGCGTGATAAAGCATCCTTTGCAATATTGAAAGACGTTGTAACAATGAAACAGCATATACTGTTTTAATTGTATTGTTTGCATTCCTATAGCAGTATTGGGTTATTCCATTTTTTGCAAGAAAAAACTTCAGACCAAAACTCCATTTAACATATATTTTTTAAAATAAATCAGATGGTTCTGATATCAGATGATACTTATATCTTGGCTCCTGGCTTCTTGCACACATAATGGAGCCAGTGTGGTGTAGTGGTTAGTGTTGGACTAGGACCGGAAAGACCTGAGTTCAAATCCCAGTTCAGCCACAAAACTCACTGGGTGACTCTGGGCTGGTCACTGGCTGCCAGTCACCTATCTCTCAGCCTAACTTACCTCACAGGGTTGTTGTGAGGATGAACAGAACCATGTATGCTGCTCTGGGCTCCTTGGAGGAAGAGCAGGATATATGAGTAAAAAATAAATAAGAATTCACCTGACTATATTGACAAGGGTATGTGTGAGACAGGTCTCATAAAGCGGATGTTGCATGTTTGTCTATGAGCATTTGTCTGGCTCTGTATGTGTGCATGCGCTCTCTCGCTCTCTCTCTCTCTCTCTCTCTCTCTCTCTCTCTCTCTCTCTCTCTCTCTCTCTCTCTCTCTCGCATTCCCCTTCTTCTATGGGGCTTGCCCGTGTGCTCTGTGAAGGTGTATCCTGTTCTGTTTGCATTTTCGCAGGAGCTGTTTCAGGAAACAGGCCACAGCTGAGTCAGCCTAGAGAGCTCAGAAGGAATCATCTTTCAATGAACAATTGTGTCATTCTATTTTTGTCCCCGCTGTGGATTTGACTGCTTTGCTTCCTCTTAGCTTAGAGCAAGCGCTACCTGACTCCTCGCCCCTCTTGTATGGATGGCAGCCTGACCCCATGGAAATCCACCCTGCTGCTGGGCTCTGACTTGATAGTGTCCATACAGCATAGGCCTGCCTGATCAAGCCCATTCATTCACCCAGTGGTGTGGGAGGTGCTTCTTCTAAACCCGTCCACTGAAGTTCATAGGATCATAGGAGGCTGCCATATACCAAGTCAGACCATTGGCCTATCTAGCTCAGTATTGTCTACACAGACTGGCAGCGGCTTCTCCAAGGTTGCAGGCAGGAGTCTCTCCCAGCCCTATCTTGGAGATGCTGCCAGGGAGGGAACTTGGAGCCTAGATGCCCTTCCCAGAGCAGCTCCATCCCCTAAGGGGAATATCTTACAGTGCTCACACTTCTAGTCTCCCTTTCGTATACAACCAGGGCAGATCCTGCTTAGCTTAAGGGGACAAGTCATGCCTGCTACTACAAGACCAGCTCTCTTCCCATGTTAAGTTGCTTTATCATCAGTCAGACCCTTGGCCCATCTAGCTCAGGATTCCTGGTTTCAAGCAGGAGTCTTTCCCAGCCCTACCTGGAGATGCTGGCAGGGATTGAACTTGGGAGCTTCTGCAGATGCTCTTCTGCTGAGCTACAGTCCTATCCACAAATGTATCCTCAGTGTTTCTCAACCACTGGTCCGTGGACTGGTGCCGGTCTGTGAGGTGTTGAGTGCCGGTCTGTGCTGGTCGATGATCCCCCCACCAAACAGTTTCTAGCCGGTGGGGGGCACCGCTTCTGAGAGCTCTCCGGAGCTCATTTCTAGGCATGCAGCCCTCACTGCTGGGATAATGTTCATTTTTTGAGGAAGCTAAATGAGTGTTAATCCAGTAGCGAGGGCTGCCTGCCTAGAAATGAGCTCTGGAGAGCTCTCAGTGGTGGTGCCCCCCGGCTTGACATTGTTTTGGCGGGTGCCTGGGGGTGGGGGCGAGGGAGGGGGATGACCCCTTTACTAACTGCTGATCCTGGAAACTGCGCACAAAGGACGTACCGGTCCATGACTCCAAACAAATTGAGAAACAAACAGTACACAGACTGGCAATGGCTCTCCAAGGTTTCAGGTAGAAGTCTTTCTCAGTCGTACCTGGAGATGCTGCCAGAGATTGAACCTGGGACCTTCTGCATGCCAAGCAGATGCCCTACCTACCCCAAACTAGGGCCCTGTCTCCTAAAGAGAGACACCCCTTTCTGCTTGGCTTGACAGTTTCTGTGATTTACTCCACTTTCTGCGTCTATTGTCAGTGTTGGCCCAAGACTTCAGTGTGCCTTCAGGTTTATATCCTGTGTTTCCTCTGATGTATTCTAAATCAGGAGTTCCCAACCTGTGGTGGTCCTCCAGAGCAGGGATTCTCAAAGTTGGGTCCCCAGATGTTATTGGACTTCAGCTCCCATAATTCCCAACCAAAAGCCACTGGGGCTGGGGATTATGGGAGCTGAAGTCCAATAATATCTGGGGACCCAACGCTGAGAATCCCTGCTCCAGAGGTTGCTGAACTACAACTCCCATCATCCCCAGGCACAATAAACTGCAGCTGGGAATGATGGGAGTTGTAGTTTGGCAACCTCTGCAGGACCACCACAGGTTGGGAACCTCTGCTCTAAATCCTATGGCCAAATATGCAGCTTCTAACCATCTTCTTTTGCCTCTAAGGTTAGTAATTGGGGAGGCCAGATAGCACCGTTCAAAGGGCCAGATTAGGCCCAGGAGCCACCAGCTGCTGACCACTAAAGTAAAATACAACATAAGTGGGGTGGGTGAAGACAGCCTCTCCCCAAGGAACATTTTAGGAACACAGGAAGCTGCCATATACTGAGTCAGACCATTGGTTTATCTTGCTCAGTGTTATTTTCACAAACTGGCAGCAGATTCTCCAAGGTTGCACAAAGGAATCTCTCTCAGCCCTATCTTGGAGAATCCAGGGAGGGAACTTGTAACCTTCTGCTCTTCCCAGAGCAGCTCCATCCCCTGAGGGGAATATCTTAAAGTGTTCATACTTCTGGTCTCCCATTCATGTGCAAATAGGGTGGACCCTGCTTAGCTAAGGGAACAAGTCATGCTTGCTACCACAAGTCAAATATTTTGATAATGGCAATAGAAGAAAAGGTGGGTAGAGAAGGCAAGGAGGATCAAGGCTGAGTATGTGCAAGTGGAGATGAAGGTGTTGGTAAAGTATGCCGTCGAGTCGGTGTCGACTCCTGGCGACCACAGAGCCCTGTGGTTGCCTTTGGTAGAACACAGGAGGGGTTCACCATTGCCTCCTCCCGCACAGTGTGAGATGATGCCTTTCAGCATCTTCCTATATCGCTGCTGCCTGGTAGAGGTGTTTCCCATAGTCTGGGAAACATACCAGCAGCGATTTGAACTGGCAACCTTCTGCTTGCAAGCATTTCCCAGCTGTGCCGTTTAAGGTGACATAGGTGTAGGCAGGGATAAGCCAACACTTTGTATACATAACGAGTTCTGAGGAAACTGGCTTTGTTTACTTATTTATATCCTGTGTTTCCTCCAAGGACCTCAGAGCAATGTGCACGGTTATGTTTATCCTCACAACACCATTTCTTGATTTTACTCAGGAGGAGACAGGAGGAGCAGCAGCATCAGGAGAACTCAGAGTGGGCAAATCATGCTACAGAATCCCCTAATCCCAGCAGGCCCCAGAAGTCATCACCAGAGGTGAGCTATATTGCTACAGATTCCCTGTCTTCTGGCTGGTACCTATAGGTGTGCTTATATCTTTCTCTGTTACGATACTGCAGGGATAGTCAACGAGGCTCTCCAGCTTTTAAACTATGACTCCCATAATCCCCAGCTTCAACAGCAGCTGGGGACAATGGGAATTATAATCCAACAGCTGGAGAACGTCAGGCTGGCCACCCCTGCTACAAAGAAGGCAACATTTTGCTGGAAAATGATGAATTAGATTAATCTAGTAATAAGTTTTGATGGATTCAAAGGACACCCCAATTAATTGAGCAGTAGATTAAAACAAAGATAATGATTTGTAACACAAGGACTTACACATCCATGTGTGGCAATCATATTCTTAGGACAGGCATTTTCCTTCTCCTTCACACAGGAAAGAATGCCTTTTCTGAGATGTGACCCAGTCTCACAGCAGACACCATGATTTTCTTCAAATACCTGCAGATTTAGATGATTAGTTAAAACTAGCTTAACCCGTGCAGTGCATCTGTGTGCTAGTACTGGATTGCTCTCCTCACCCCCTGCCACAGGCCCCCTCACCTCAGAGATCTCTCCACCCCCACCTGAGCCACCCTCCTGCTCCTCCTCCTCCATCTAGTTCAGTTGCTTCCATCCGACTCATCTGTCTTGGTCACTCCTCCATCCCTTTACTCCATCCTCCTCACTCCTCTTGGTTGCGGCTACAGCACTGCTGGCACCTATTGACCAACATGCAGCCCCCTAACCCCAGAGACCTCCCCACCCTCACCCGAGCCCTGCTCCTGCTCCTCCCCACAGCAGCAGCAGCAGCAGCAGCAGCTGACTGGGCCCTTCCTCGCTGCTGCCACTGCCAAGGCTGCTCGTTCCCTTCAGGCCGCTGATGGGCCCAGGCTCATCTGCCAATGGCCTCAATAGGCCCAAACAGCAGCTGTAGTTGACTTTGCCCTTCCTTGCTGCTAATGGGCGCTGCCATGGCCCCTCATTCCCCTCAGGCCACTCAGGCCTGTGCCTCGCCCTTCCTTCGCTCTCTTTCTCCCTCCCCTCACTCTTCCCCTCTGTCTTTCTTCCCCTTCTTCCTCTCCCTTCCTGAGTCAACAGATCTTGTTCATCTTGTTTCCTCATCTAGTTTGCACAGTGGCAGCCTCCTTCTCCTGAAGGGGCTCTTTCTTCCCTCATGACCCCTCTCTTCGCAGACCCGCTGCCTATCTATCTATCTATTCCTCTCATCTACAATCAAGAACATCTTCTGACCAGTAACAGTTGCATTCCAACTGACCTTAACGATCACAGGCTCCTCCTCCCTATCTGCATATGGAATCCCCACTGCCCAATCACCATGGTGCTTCTGCTCACGAACTCTCGCGAGAGTTGCCACGCATGGGATTAGCCATGGGTATGCCTTAGATAATATATATATATATATATATATATGATGCATATTTCTCTAATCAGGTAACAGCCCTAATATATCAATCTATTTTACTACTTCCTAATTAATCTGTCGTCATTATGACCTCCTCAGGTTCTATCCAGTCTTCACAGTCCTATTTAGTCAATAGGCTCCTCCAAATTATTATTATTAGAACCAATATCCTGTACATTTAAATATCCTGTACATTTGGCCTATCCTAATAATAATCGTTTGAATGAGCCTATTATTATGTTGTATGTGCATACAGGCATCTGTACACATTAAACTGAAGTTGCATCGAGGCCCCTACCCCTTAGGGAGGAGAGCTGGTCTTGTGGTAACAAGCATGAATTGTCCCCTTTGCTAAGCAGGGTCTACCCTGGTTTACATTTGAATGGGAGATGTGCGAGCACTGTAAGATATTCCCCTCAGAGGATGGGGCCGCTCTGGGAAGAGCATCTGCATGCTTGCATGCAGAAGGTTCCAAGTTCCCTCCCTGGCATCTCCAAGATAGGGCTGAGAGAGACTCCTGCCTGCAACCTTGGAGAAGCCGCTGCCAGTGTGTGTAGACAATACTGAGCTAGATGGACCGATGGTCTGACTCTGTATAAGGCAGCTTCCTATGTTCCCTTCAAATGCAGGGTATAGATAGAAAATGTACTACAGTACATGCGTTGAGCACAGAATATGAATAACAGTACGTATGTATGCCGCATCCAGATTTTACATGTATTCTGAATTCTCCCAGGAAGCTAAAGGCAGCATACATTGGCTTATCCTGCTGTAACTTCACAACAACCCTGTGGGGTAGGATAGGCTGAGAAGTGGTGGCTGGCCCAAGACCACTTGAGGAGGTTAATTTCTGAGGAAGGATATGGACATGGACCTCCACACCCTACATGGCTAGCCCTTTATCTTCTACACCACACTGCCTGCCCACACCACATCTGAGATACTCACATTGCAACCCAGTTGTATTTTGCACAGGTGTGTAGAATAATAGTTGTCACAGAACACCACTTCACTTGTCATGGGATAAGGCTGCCCTCTGCTGGTGGTAAACTGTGTGGAACTACACCTTCTGCTTTCTTTTCAATACCTGAGCCCATGCATGATAACCTCTTAAAACACCAGTACTCTTTGTAGTCCTAATTAGGGTCACTAAAGAATGATAAAAGGGATGATTTCTCCTCCCTCCCTTTCATTCATTCATTGAAAGCATTTTGCCCTAGTCATTTGAGATAACTTGTAATTTATTTATTTTTTTAAATCCTAAAACCAAACAAATAAAGCATCCCAGATAATCAGATCAGAATTCAGCAAAACAACTTTTTTTTACGGGCACTCTGATCCTAATTTGCTTCAGATCATCTTCACATTCTGTTAACTTCATTTTAACAGAGCAGATAGCAAAAGCCTTAAATTAATGTGTAATACTATTTTAAGGCATTGTTTAGAAGTTTTGATTTATTTTTACTTATTTGCTACATTTTTATACAAATCTCTTTATTTCGGTCAGCAACCAGCATGAGATTAAAACAAATGTAGAAGAGAAGACCATCATATTTTTTTATATATACCGCTTAGACTAGTAGCCCTGAGTGGTTTACAATCAATAAAACAAACAATAAAATTATAAACAGTCAAAATAATTAAAAGTTAAAACAATTTAAAATTTAAGAACAATTGAAAGACCAGACTAAAAAGAGGAGATTTAAGGGCTCTCTTGAAGGCCATTAGCATTGTTAAACCTCACCTTTCTTCAGGAAGCATGTTTCATAGTTTAGGAGCAGCTTTGGAGAAGATCCCATCCCGAGTTGCCCCCAGATGAATTGGTGGAAGCTAGAGACTGACCTCTCCTGATTTATTTCAGTACATGGTGGGGGTCATGCAGAGGAGAACCCAGTCCTAGGCTGTTCAGGATTTTAAGAGTAATTACCAGCACTTTGTATTTCACACAGTGCAACTGTTTTAAAACAGGCATAATGTAATCTCTCTCAGATATCCCTGAGACCATGCTGGCTGCTACATTTTGAGCTATTTGAAATTTCTGGACTACATACAACAGCAGCCCCACACAGAACACATTGCAATAGTGCAACCTGGAGGTTACCAGGCTGCCCACATTGAAGTGGTCCAACCTGGAGGTTCATTCCTGTTTTGAGATAATTCTTTCCAAGAAATGGACACAGCTGTCTTATCAACCGAAGTTGATAAAATGTGCTC
The DNA here is from genome assembly GCF_027244095.1 of Hemicordylus capensis. NCBI lineage: Eukaryota > Metazoa > Chordata > Lepidosauria > Squamata > Cordylidae > Hemicordylus > Hemicordylus capensis. Next base: position 10,801,381 of record NC_069663.1, on the reverse strand, counting down.
CTGGCCATAGCCTCAACCTGAGACACCAGGGTGAGACCTGGATTCAGGAGCTTAATCTCCTTGCAGCTGAACTCTTGCAAAGCTTGTCTTGCTTATCTTAATTTATGTCCTCTGCTCATGCAGGGAGCTTTTATCTAGCATGCTACTAGAACTTAGCTGATTTTGCTGCTCAGCTCTTGCAAGTGTATCTTGCTTGTTGTCAACTGAAGTATTTAAAGTTTGGCTTTTGCAGAAATTATTTTGTTTGCCATGATCATCAATAACATTGTAATGTTATTACAATACAATAACATTTTAATGTAAACCGCCCTGAGCCTTTTGGAAGGGCGGTATAAAAGTTTTAATAATAAATAAAATAATAATAAAATAAATTGTTTTGAAAACTTTACTTAAGAAATAGTCATACTGAATCACTTCTAAAACAAAATGGCAGGAAGTCAGATGATATACTGTTGATTGGCTACCTATAAACTGATCAGCTAAGCCATAATCCAATACAGTGGTCCCTTGACTTACGAAGTTAATCCATTCCGAACGCACGTTCGTAGGTCGAAATTTTCGTAAGTCGAAAAGCGCACCCACGGAGGTCTGGAAACATTCGTAAGTTGAGGAAACCGCATCTAAAAATTCGTACGTCGAGGAAGCCGCATCTAAACCGGCAATGACTTCCGGTCATTTTTGTCGTTCGTAAGTTGAAAACTTCGGATGTCGAGTAGTTCGTAAGTCGAGGGACCACTGTACATTCTTAAGTCCACTGAAATCCATATGTGTAAGTGTGCTTAAAGCTATCTAATGGCGCAATGGGAAAGTAACTTGCCTAGGGAGCAAGAGGTTGGTGGTTCAAATCCCTGCTGGTATGTTTCCACCTATATTGGGCAGCAGCGATATAGGAAGATGCTGAAAGGCATCATCTCATATTGTTCGGGAGAAGGCAGTGGTAAACCCTAACTGTATTCTACCAAAGAAAACCACATGGCTCTGTGGTCACCAGGAGTCGCCAGTGATACCGACTCGAGGCACAACTTTACCTTTAAGTGTGCTTAATTCTATGTTGGACTGAATCTTTAATCAGCAAAACAGTATAATTATATAAAAGTAAAGTTGGCTGACATCCCTAGAGTGACGCTACCTAAGTAGTGTTAGGTAGCGAGTAGGCACCAAAGTGCTCCACAAGTGATTATATCAGGGGTAGCCAACCTGAAGCTCTCCAGCTGTTGCTAGACTACAACTCCCATCATCCCCAGCCACAATGCCCCAAGCAGCAGCCTTTTATACAATAGAAATAATCGCACAGTTCAAGTAAAGTTCATTTGTGCCCATACTCCAGTTTCCTCCTTGCTATTTACAATACACAATATTTTGTATACTGCCAGCACTCCAGAAGAGAAACTCTTACTCACTTTTATCTGCAGTCAAACAAATATGCGTCTTCATTGCTGGGCGATGACACACCCTAAATGGAAAGGAACCAGAAAGTAGAAGTCCCTAGGTGGAGTCTAACTCCATACTAATAGGTTCTACTGTTTAATTGTTTTTGATCATGTTACTATAATATGTGTGCAGAAACAATGATTGCAAATTTATTGTTTGCAAAAAACAACAACCCCACAATTATTACAGAAAAAAAATATGCTGTAAGAGGAGCAATTTGGGATTTTTGTTAATTTCTGATGTGTTAAATGGCTGTGCAATTTGAATACTTTATATGTTTTAGGATAAGTGATAGGTACTGTGGGTAGGTAGCTTGCTTGTTTATCTATTAGATTTGTGAGAGTTTTTATTAAAATTACCCAAGGCACTGCACAAAAATAACATTAAAATGCTCTCCATCTTAGTTGTCCTAGCATTCCTGTCTGAATCGACCCAGAAAGGAATGTATCGACCGGTTAATTGAACTTGACACTCCAATTCCCCACCCAAATGTTTCCCCTTGGTTTGTGTTTGTGCACCATTACAGTCAAATGGTGCAGGAACCTGTTGGGGTGGGTAACTCAGAAGCAATGCGTTCCCAGGGAGTGAAGGCAAACTCCACCCAGGGCTTACAGAAGGTCGAGCCACTAACATCTTCCCTCGGGGACAGAACAAAGCCGTTTAACTGAGGTCTCAAAAATGTCTAGCAAATGCAGGATACATTTTCGTTCTTGAGGAGGAAGTGTGTGCGCCACACAAATTCTGAGTAGTTAACACAATGACTGAAGGGGAAACCAAACCATCACCGCTAAGTAAAATCCACAAGCTCCTTTTCCAGGTCTAAACTCTCAGAATCCTCCCTCTGGACTTCTCCTTCTCCTTTCAGTCTGGATTACTCCCTCTCCCAAGGCGCAACCCTCTTTCCTGTTACCTGTATTGTATTCAGGCTTGGTAAATTAACTGTGTATTGTCCTCTTAAGTAGGAGGAGAGGAGAGCTGGTCTTGTGGTAGCAAGCATGACTTGTCCCCTTAGCTAAGCGGGGTCCACCCTGGGTGCCTATGAATGGGAGACTAGAAGTGTGAGCACTGTAAAATATTGCCTTTACGGAATGGAGCTGCTCTGGGAAGAGCAAAAGGTTCCAAGTTCCCTCCCTGGCTTCTCCAAGATAGGGCTGAGAGAGATTCCTGCCTGCAACCTTGGAGAAGCCGCTGCCAGTCTGTGAAGATAATACTGAGCTAGATAGACCCAATGGTCTGACTCAGTATATGGCAGCTTCCTATGTTCCTTTGTAGTTTGTATAACCCCGTTGCCCAACTGCCTTGGGCTGGGACTTCTCCTGGGACTAGGAGAAACCCTCTGCAAGGCTGCATTAAGAGCCAAGGAGTGGTATGGGCTAAGGACAGGTGTTAAAACATCCATCATGTCCCAACACTTGTGTGAGGCCTGAATGAGTGAGTTAGTCAGGGTCCAACAGCCAACACAGTTTCCTCTTGCCTCAGGTTCTCGACTTTGGGTCCTTATCTCTTGTTGGACTATCGCAGGGGTTCTCAGTGCTGGGTCCCCAGATGTTATTGGACTTCAGCTTCCATCATCCCCAACCAAAGGCTGCTGGGAGACCACCCCCCGCCTCTGCTTCCTCTCTTTGACATTCAAGCATCTCAGAAGTCCCAGTCACTGCCAGAAGTCTCCCTACCAGAAATGGCCATTGTATTTTATTTTATTTTATTTTATTTTATTAAATTGAATTTTGGCCAGGCTTCCCAGCAGCATCCATCAAGCACACACACATAACTCGTTCTGGATGAGGGGAGTATTTGCTTCCTGCAGCAGGCACACTCTTTGGAATATCGTGGAGTGGAACGTAGGCAGCTGCCTTCTACTGAGTCAGACCATTGGCCCATCTACCTGACGGCTTTCGACTCTGACTGGCAGCAGCTCTCTAGGGTTTCTGACCGGGATGTTTCCCAGCCCTACTGGTGATGCCGGGGATTGAACCCGGGAGCTTCTGCCTGCAGAGCAGGTGCTCTTCCGCTGAGCGACAGCCCCGATTCCCATCACCCGGGAGCTTCTGCCTGCAGAGCAGGTGCTCTTCCGCTGAGCGACAGCCCCGATTCCCATCACCGCCGACTCTCAGGAAGCTAGCCTGCTCACCAGATGAAGGCAGAGTCATGTTTGGGTGGCAGCTGTAATCTCCAAGGTGTGTGTGGAATGTGCACATTGGGCTGCTTATTATCTAACCATTTCCTGCTACCTCAGCAGCTCCTCTGGGTGGAACCCCTTGGGCTGTTCTTGCAGCAGCTGGCACTTCACTGCAAGGAGGGAAGGCCGGGGCCAGGTGCTTCCACGTCAAACCACCCACTGGCCTCTTGAGGAGGCTCCCTTCCAGGGAAGCAGAGCAGATTGCTGCTGCATATGGACCACACTTGGGCATGCCACCAGGAACTTCCTGCAGGAGTTTCCCCCTTAGAGGCTGAAACCAGTATGAATAGGTGTGCTGGATGCTCTGCATTGGGACGCCTTCGGAATCCTAAAGGGGGGGGGGTTGACTCCTAAATAATTTCAATTTCAACGGAGTCTAATTTGGACTCCTTTGGACTCCTAAAGTAATGGTGGTGGTGTAGTAGTAGTAGTAGTAGTAGTAGTTGTTGTTGTTGTTTTGTTTTTGGACTCCCAAAGAATTTCCTGTGGACTCCCAAAGAGCTTCCGCTTTAATTCAAAACTCCCCAAAGCTTAGTGGCTGGGAACAATCGCTTGAAAATATGCCAGGAGTGGGTTGCTGAAGTGATGAAGTGGGGCGCTGCTCATGTGGTACAGAGTTGTCAAGGAGGAGGAGGAGGAGGAGGAGGTTAAAACAAAACCCAGAATGCTATAAAATTCAGCAAGGCTCTCCACATGAGCAGTGTGGAGAGCCTGCAGGGGGTTTGCAAGGTGTGTGGGGAGAGACCCGCTCTCGCCGCACACGAGCAGGCAGCTTGCCCCAGGCAGCTGGATTGTCTGCCCACACGATTACTGGCTCCATCACGGAGCCAGTTGGGATGGTGGAGATCAGGGGCCTCCTGGCCCTCGGAACTCACAGAATATCCTGCATTCTGCCGGGAGGCTTGTTGTAGCCTTCCCATTGGGGGTCTACTTTTTTTTTTTTTACATTTTATATCCCACTCTTCCTCCAAGGAGCCCAGTGCAGTGTACTACATACTTAGGTTTCTCCTCACAACAACCCTGTGAAGTAGGTTAGGCTGAGAGAGAAGTGACTGGCCCAGAGTCACCCAGCAAGTCTCATGGCTGAATGGGGATTTAAACTCGGGTCTCTCCAGTTCTAGTCCAGCACTCTAACCACTACCCCACGCTGGAGTGGAGGCACTCCGCGATGACACACAACCAAAAAAAATGGGGTTAGTGGAGCGCACGCTCTGCTAACCTTGTTTGACAGTGGGGTTGGGGGGCATTTAAGAGGGCTGGCTGCTGGGAGCCTTGGGGCTCCGATTTCAGCACACAGGCAGCAGAAACCAGGCTGGGCTCTCTTAGCCCAGTTTCTGCTGCTCGTGAGAATAGCCACAGCTACTGAGCTAGATGGACCAATGGTCTGATTCGGTATAAGGTGGCTTTAAAATAGCTCAGCAGTGAGAAGCTATGCGGAACCTTCCTGTGAGTTCTCTGGAGAACTTTTGGAGTGGAGACTTTAGCATTTAAACCTGCACCCCTCTTCTAGAAGGCTGAAGTGGCATACACACCCCAGGAAAAATGTACAATGTACAATCTAAAAGGTACAGTACAATTTACTGCTGTTGACTATACCAATTGGCCCTGAGGGTAAGCACTGCCATTTCATATCCCAACCTTGAAAGCTGGCTTCACGTGTTTTCAAAAAGTCACCTCCAGAACCTTTAACACTAGAATTAAAGTTAATGATTATTTGTGTGATGATTTTCCTGTTGCTAGAGGGACCCAACAGGGCTGCCACTTTGTTCGAAACAACCACCGAACCTTCGGCAATGGCAGTTTGGAACAACCAGGACAGGGAGGGGATCTCCCCTGGAGATGAGGGGAGTTGTAATCCAAAGACATCTGGGGACTCAGGTTTGAAGCCGCCCTGCTCTAAGTGGGGTAGGACCTGGGTGCCCAAGAGAGTGCCTCCTTCTGTGTGGACGTGTTTGAATGTACCCACACCTGCGAGCAGCTGCGCAGCATTCTCCAGTCGTCCTGCCAAAGCAGAGCGCTCTCAGACTCTGCCCCCAAGCCAGGCAGAGGCGGTGGGGCTGTTCCTTGCTCACGATGGCAGGGGGAGAGGAGAAAGAAGAGACACAGCCTAGTTGGTCCGGGGTGGGGGGAGGGAATGAACAACCCGATGAGTGGAGGAGGGGGTGATACAGCAGGGACTCCCAAGGGGTGGCACTCATGGCACGGAGGGGGGGGGTTCTGCTTGCTGCCCCCCTGCCTTGTGCCCATATCTGAAGTGTGCCCATATCTTGTGCCCATATCCTTGTGCCCATATCTGAAGTGATCACCACACCCTTCCTCATGGAAGATCTGCCCCTGTGTCAGAAGACGCGGGTGACCCCTGCTAACTGGGCAAAGAAGCACCTTTTGAATGTGGTGATTCTCTTTATTTAGCAGGGGGAGAGTAACTGGCCCTATCCACCCCCGGCCCAGAACCTTCAGTGACTGTTGCTGGTTTCTGTCTTATGTTTCTTCTTAGATTGCGAGCCCTTTGAGGACAGGGAGCCATCTTATTTATTTATGATTTCTCTATGTAAACCGCTTTGAAAACTTCTGTTGAAAAGCGGTATATAAATATTTGTTGTTGTCGTTGATGATGGGTAATAAGATCTCCAGTCTAGCATCAGGTGCATAGCAAGGTTGAAGTGGGTCCTGAGACAAAAAAGTGGAGATTGGCCCCTGCCCCCTCCGCCCTGCCCTCTTCTTCAGAGAGGTGTGGGGCAGGGGAGTAAAGAGCAAGCTGTCACTCAGTTGGCAGGGGCCCCTCCCTCAAGGACCCAGGGTAATTTGTCTCCCCCACTTGTTCAGATGTAGTTATGCCCCTGGTTAGCATGTAGGAGCAGGGTTCTCTGTAACAAGGATTCCCAGATGATGTTGACTACAACTCCCAGCATCCCCAGCTGCAGTGGCCTCAGGTGGAGTTGTAGGCAACAACATCTGGGAATCCCTGTTACAGGGAACACACTGTAGAGCAGAGCTGGTCTGGTGGTAGCAAGCATGACTTGTCCCCTTTGCTAAGCAGGGTCCATCCTGGTTGCATATGAATTGGAGACTTGATGTGTGAGCAGTATAAGATCTTCCCCTCAGGGGATGGAGCCGCTCTGGGAGGAGCAGAAGGTTCCAAGTTTTCTACCCAGCATCTCCAAGATAGGGCTGAGAGAGATTCCTGCCTGCAATCTTGGAGAAGCCACTGCCAGTCTGTGTAGGCAATACTAAGCTAGATGGACCAATGGTCTCACTCCATATGTGGCAGCTTCCTATGTTTTTATGAGTGCCAGTTTTTAGACCTGAGCTTTAGGTTTTTAGTCCTATAATCTCTGCTCCTATTATCCACAGGCAGGCCTCTGCTTTGTCCGCTCCAAATGGCCGTGATTCCTCTTTCCCCTTGTCTTCTCAGCCTTCTTACAGCTCCTCTTTTCACCCCCACAGGCCCATGCTCTCAGCTACTCTGAGCCCAATCTCCAGAGGAATGGCCTTCTGCGCCGGTTTGGGAGCCTCGCCTGGCGCAAGCGACGAAGCAGCCATCACGACCTCTTGGAGAGCTCTGGGAACCCAGCAAGCGGCCCTTGGCCTTTGGGGCGGCTCCAGAGACCAGCTGTTGGCAGTGACTTAGACATGAGGAGCAGATCCGATTCTGTCCCTACCGGAAATGAATCGGGGAAGCGAGAGAGCCCAGTGCCACCTTCTCAGCCCAGTGAAACAGACTCTGTAGGACCCAGCCCAGTACCATCCATATCCTTTGACTCTGTGTTCTGCTGGGGAGATGGGAGCTCTTGGGAAGGGTCCTTCTCCATCAGTAATTCTTCTTTGTACTGCCCAGCTTCTCCTGAAATGATAGAAGAGACCACCAAGCTTCCTTCAGTTCAGGAGGAAACCAGCATGGGACCTCTCTCGGAGTGGGACGGAAGTGTCTTCAAAGGGTATTCAGAAACTGCCTGCCCCACCGTCACCGGAGAGCTGGAGAACCTGAGTTTCAGCAGTGGTCTTGGAGAGTCCATCTCTGAGCCCATCAGTGGGGCAGAGGGGCCCAAGGCAGCCGCAGCAGGTCGCCACGTGGAACAGGCTCCCGAGGTAGCAGATGCTGCCTCAGCTGTTGAAACCAGTCTAAGCGAGAACGCCTCCCAAATCCACTATGTGGTTATGATCACGCTGACCAAAGGAGAAGGAGAGGATGGGGACACGGGAGCTGACTGCGGTGAGGAAGAGCGGCCATGCCACCCATTAGAGGAGGGAGCACTTTCTCTGGGGGTTGCTGAGTTAGAGAAAACGGAGGAGCAACGTCACCAGAAACCAGCCAGACCGGCTCCCCAGCTGTCAGCTCACAAGGAATGCCAAAACTGCACAGGGCTGCACAGGGTGGGAACCTCCAAGGCGTGCAGGCCAATATTAGCTCCTGCCACTGGGATCCCCGTGACACCACGGTGGGGAGCAGAGCCCAGCCCAAGGCAGGGTAAGGGCCAGAGTGGAACTGATCGGATGCACTCGGGGGATGGCATCTTGGCAGAAGGGACAGATCTCATAGTCCCAGGATCGTGGGCCAGCAGGTATGTGGGGGAACAGGTTTGAGAAGCCTCCTGCCGTAGCAGGTGTGCTGTCTGGGCCAGCCCTGTGCTGCCGAGAAAAGTCGGAGAGACGTGTCTTGGCGAAGAGAGAGGTTGTCGGGGAGCGTCTGCTTTCTCTTCCCCATCAGGAGTCTCTTTGGTGCCAGTGCTTACTCTGCAAGAAGAACCCGAGTGAGGGATTTTGCATATGAGCTAGAGGTGTCTTTTGGGTGAGGGTGGCGGTGGCGTCGGAAGAGGAATGTGAGAGCAGAGGGACTTGGAGAAGGAAACTCTGACAAGCTCTTGTGAATGGCAGCAATTGGCCCATTGAGCACAGTTCAGGGCCCCAAGTAACGGAGGGGGTTGAGCAAGTTTATGGAGCTAGGATCCTCCCTATTACACCCCCTGTCACAATCCCCATGGCCGCCTTGTCTGTCTGAAACTTGGAATCACATTGTTCTCCAGGACGGTAGTACAGCTGAAGGTGGAACAAATGCATTTAAATTGTTTGAGAGATTTAATCTTCAGAAGTTTAAATCAATAACTTAATAAAACTGCACAGTATAATCCTTGCTTGCTTAGAGGAAAGTCCCACTGAATTCAGTGGCATTTACTCCCTAGTAAATGTGCTTAGGATGGCAACCTTGGTTGATTAATCAAAGGGGAAACTTTGAGTCAGTAGGGCTACAAGTTAAGGTCAGACTTTATTTTCTGAGGCTGTCTTCGTTCTAGTGATGGAGAATAAAAAAGGAATGGTTTAAGATGGCTTTTCTAATAATGAGCAGTTGCTTTTCTAATTAAGTTGTGAGTTATCATACACTTTTCTCAGCAAACAAAAAGATACATGTGCGTTTTTACCAAAGTTAATGGAAGTATTTAAATTAATCAATCAGTTAATCGAAGGCAGGGCAAAAACTTAGTTAACCAAAACTTCTCCTAGTTGAATGTGAATGTGTATTGTAAATTGGAATGTGTATTGCACACAGTATCTGGTTAGCTTTGTCTTCTGACTGCAGCAACCTTATTAGCACAAACCATTGTTTGGTCAAAATCCTCATTGCTTTTGTCTCTGCTTCTGGTCACAAAGTCAATGGAAAGTAAAGGGAGCTGTATACATATTTCTCTGGCATACAAATACGAATACGACGGATATTTATATACCGCTTTTCAACAAAAGTTGCCAAAGCGGTTTACATAGAGAAATACAAATAAATAAATAAAATGGCTCCCCTGTCCCCAAAGGCCTCACATCTCTGCCCCGGCTTGCTTTTTCCACGAGTGAGTGTACAATGTACTCCAGTAGACGTGAACAGTGCAGAAATGCATACTTTTGAACAACCAGGAGAGCTTAATATAGCTTGCTTTTGCTCATGTGAATGTATCTTTAGGTGCATTCTAGCTCAGAAATTCCAAAATACAGGCCATTGTGGAGCTGTAAGACTAAAGAATTGCCTGGAGTCTTTGTTTTTAACAGTAGACAAAATAAATACTTAAATATTGCCTGAAATAAGGGTTCATCTTTCAAATCAAGAATATAACATGAGGCCCGTCTGGCTATTGATTCTTCCACATCCCAGTAACTTGAGAGACGTGTGGCATAAATATTTCTCCAGTTTACTTCACCAAAATCCAGTTCATGGTCAAGATTTGGAAACACTTCGGTGGTATTTTGGTTTAGATTGCCAGGTTTGTTGTCTTCACTGGTTGTCAAGACTTGGTGTCAGCCGCAGAGCTAATTAACTAGCTTACATATTATGTGAGAAGGAGCAGAAGTATTCAGTTATCTAGGTTAGCCTAGTAGTCACGACAGGAAACCTTCTAGCCAAATCGTCCTCAATGAATCAGAGAGCAAAGCTATTTTATTTTACGTTTTGCTGAAGAATGTCTCTGGTCAACCCCTCACCCCCCAACCAGCTCAAAATCAACTATTATTTTTGTCATGGATGCACCTGCAAATTAATTAATTAATTAATACATTCTATACTGCCCCATCCAAGAACTCAGGGCAGTGCACAAGTAAAAAGCAAACACAAATACCATTTAAAACAAACTGCTTAAAACAATATAAAAAAGATTTAAAACCGTTCAAAGCCATTTAAAACTAATTAGAAATACTTAAGAACAATTTAAAATTTAGAGGAGAGCTGGTCTTGTGGTAGCAAGCATGACTTGTCCCCTTAGCTAAGCAGGGTCCACGCTGGTTGTATATGAATGGGAGACTAGAAGTGTGAGCACTGAAGATATTCCCCTCAAGGGATGGAGCCGCTCTGGGAAGAGCAGAAGGTTCCAAGTTCCTTCCCTGGCTTCTCCAAGATAGAGCTGAGAGAGATTCCTGCCTGCAACCTGGGAGAAGCCGCTGCCGGTCTGTGAAGACAATCCTGAGCTAGATAGACCAATGGTCTGACTCAGTATATGGCAGCTTCCTATGTTTCTGTGTTAAAAACCTTAGAAGGCCAGGCCAAACAAGTAAGTCTTTAGAGCTCTCTTGAAGGTCAACAAGTGAGGCCTGGATCCAAGAGCACTCCCAAGCTGTGTACCTGTTCCTTCTGGGGGAGTGTAACCCCATCCAGCACACGAAGATCTAACTCATTCCTCAAATTCTGATCCCCCACAATGAGCACCTCTGTCTTGCTTGAATTCTGCTTCAGCTTGTTATCCCTCATCCAGCCCATTACTGCCTGTAGGCCAGCAATTAGGGAATCAATGCCATTTCATGATGATGATGATGATGATGATGATGATGATAAGGAGAAATAGATATGGGTGTCATCAGCATACTGATAACACCCTGCACCAAATCTCCTGATGACCTCATCCAGCGGTTTCATGTAGAAGTTAAAAAGCATTGGTGACAGGATGGAGCCCTGAGGGACTAACTGTAAATAAACTGTAAATCCTGATTCAGCATGCTTGCATTTGAAACTGGGCTGGTACATTAACTGGATAAATGGAATAAGGATGTGGGGTCCTTTTGCTGTTGTTACAGGTGCCAGTGTGTTTTTGCATGGCTGTTTTGCCAGGTTGGGGGCAGGGGGAAGGCAGTGCCACGCACCTGTTGGGCATCTCCAGGTAAAAGAGGTAAAGTTCCAGTGTCTCCTAACTGCAGACCCATCCCTGGGCTTGTGAATGGATATGTGCCAGTGCATCTAGAGGACAGATCTCAAGTTCATTTTGTTTCTCTAGGAATGGCATGGGTTTTGTATGAAGGCAATTGCCATTGCATACACTTCGCTTATCCCCATCTATTTGATCTGGCAGTTTGCAAAGTTCCTTAGGCTGGCAGGGCTGTGCTAGTAGTTTACAACACACACCTCCTCTTGCAGTCACTAGCCTGCCTTGCATGACAAGTCGAGGTTCATTTCCTCATCAGACATCCAGAAGAGCATCCTTGCCTCCCTGAAATCCCAGTTCCTGACTCATTGCCCTTGTGCAGATGGAGAAGGCACAAGTTCCTGCATTCTGTTTCTCTGCCTCTCCTCTTCCCGGGCATCTCTGAAGGGAGAGCTGCTCTTGTGGTAGCAAACATGCATTTTCTCTTTGCTAAACAGGGTCTGCCTTGGTTTGCATTTGGTTCACTACATGTGAGTGCTGTAAGATATTCCCCTTAGGAGGTGGGACCCGTAGCTCAGTGGAAGAGCATCTGTTTTGCATGCAGAAGGTCCCAGGTTCACTCCCTGGCAGCATCTCCAGGTAGGGCTCAGAGAGACTCCTGCCTGAAATTGGGGAGAGCCACTGCAGGTCAGTGTAGACAATACTGAGCTAGATGGACCAATGCTCTGACTTGGTATAAGTCAGTTTCCTATGTTCCTAAAAGGACTTGAAAAGACCCAGGAGAGTCACTAGCAGTCAGGGTAGAAAGTACTGGACTTTCCTGCCATTGATATGATCCAGGGGTTCTCTAGTCTGGGTCCACAGATGTTGTGGCTGGGACCATCCCCAACCACAATGGTCTTTGGGGATGATGGGAGTTGTAGTTCAGCAATATCTGGAAGTTTTTCACACTCGGCTTTTAGTTTGCATTTCCTCCGGAATGGAGAGTGTGTGTTCACCTATTGGCCAAATTTATCCCGAAGTCCCTATGAGCTATCAGGGAGCACTTCACACACAATCCAGGTTTTTCATCGTGCATTAGAATGTAGCCTGGTTTATATCCGGGGTTAAAAAATTCCACTTTTTGCATCATGGGGGGCAGGGGGCAACTTTGAACTCACAGTAAAGCTTCGCAGAAAACCTGCGGTGAAGCTCGCTGTCCGGGAAAGCTCCTGGGGATCCAAAGTTGGGAATCCTTGGTCTAGATGAGTGATCTTCAACTTGTCAAGATCCAGGATCCACTTTGATTCCAACTCTCTAACATCAGACCCACTTCTAAGAGCCAGTGGAACTGTAGAGAAAGTCCAGCATTAAAGGGGTGGAGCCATGCAGCCAGGGGTGGAGTCAAACAATTAAAGGAAGAGCCCAGAGGGGGGAGGAAACTATTTGAGGTGTACAGCCCAGAGAATTCCCTGTTTGGCTGGAGGCTGATGGTGGGGCTTTCCCTGGATCTTTCCCTGGATCTCTGCTGCTCTGCAAACAAAATGGTGGCGGCAGCAGCACTGCCATGGCCCACCTGAAGTCAGGTTGCAACCCACTAGATAACCCACTAGATAAGAGTCAGCGTGGTGTAGTGGTTAGAGTGCTGGACTAGGACCGGGGAGACCCGAGTTCAAATCCCCATTCAGCCATGAGACTAGCTGGGTGACTCTGGGCCAGTCATTCTCTCTCAGCCTAACCTACTTCACAGGGTTGTTGTTGTGAGGAGAAACCTAAGTATGTAGTACACTGCTCTGGGCTCCTTGGAGGAAGAGCTAAATAAATGAAAAAGATAAATGAAATAAAATAAAATAAATAATAATTCTCAGTTGCAGTGTACATGTTGAAGATCTCGGGTCTAGATGCCATTTTGGTCTCTTTCAGATTAATGATTCTATGATATACTTTGCCTGACATCCTAGAATGGCATTTTTTCAAGTCCCAGCCACAAAGGATGCTTTTCCTTGACACTCTTCGTCAGTTGCTGCTTCCACCCATCCTACTAAATATTCATGCTTCTGCTTGCACAAACATGAGGCATTCCAGTTATGGAAAAACAGAACATTATCTTGGGCTTCGTTGCTTGGCAGAGTAGGGTATTATCATATCGCTCGCAAACATGGGCGGAAATACGCCCCAGCACCCATGGAAGTGTGATACTGCAGCTTCATGGGCACGTTTCCCTCTATCTTAGAGAGCGTCCCCCAAGGCCGCAGAAGTCTGTGTGAAGGCAATTATTTCAAAATGGCGTTCTGGGGAAGCCTGGGGTTTCTTGAAGCTTGCCTGAGATTCCTCTCCGGGATAAAAAAAGGCAGGCAAACTGCTTTGAAGGACTTCTTGCCTACCTCCACAAATTGTGCCCTGCCTCATGCAGTCACAGGAGCAGACGCGGAGGGAGAAGGGAGCGGATTCCCCCCCACAAATGTTCCTGGGTCGTGGGATGGACCCTCCAAGGTGCCCCCTTCGCACCTCCGACTCTACTATCCCTCCATGCCTGCCCCACTTCCTGTGCCGTGTCCGCGCCCCCCACAACGCCGAGGGAGTAAAAGGAATCATCCGGCCAGCAAAGCAAGTGCTTCACGGGCTTGAGAGGGTAAGGGGCAGTGGCCACGCCCCCTGTGTTCCCAGCAGTGGCCACGCCCCCGTGTTAGCGTGATGGTGTCGTGGAGGGGCGTGGCCTGCGTGACGGTGGTGGTGGGGAAATGTGGCTGAGGGAGATGCAGTAGAGGCCTGTCCCTGGCTGCTGCCTAGCTTGCTATGCCCCATGCACAGGAGAGTGTGGGTTAGGTGTGTTCTGGCTTTCAGTGCCTGTGGGGCGATACTGAGTTCCCAGTACTGAGTCCCCAGATGATGGTGGACTACAGCTCCCATCACCCCAGCCACAATGGCCTCCCAAATGGATGATGGGAATTGTAGTCCAACATCATCTAGGGACCCAAGGTTGGGAACCCCTGATCTGAGGCAATGGTGAGGCTCCAAAGGCCTGGACAAATGCCCTGAATGAACTCAGTCTGCACCCAGAACATGTCCAGTATCCTCTGCAATGCACTGCATTTACATAGCCAGTCAGTCAAGCTTATTAAACTCTCACAGACCTGAGTTTTCAGCTAAGAAGCCTCACAATATCTGCTATGAAAGCTTCATGTAGAAAAGTTGCCCTGAAGGCAAAAAGTATGAAAATGCCGCTCTTTCTTGTTGCTGTCTTCTGATCATCCTTTCTTGTCCCCCTTCCCATTTTAAACATCTATGTCAGAAGGCAAGCTCTGATTATAGTGACTGGACTATGCCTTTGCACCCCTTACCGCCTCCAAAGCCCCACAAGAGATCTGTCCCCTCTGCACACACAAACCTGCAAAAAAAAGTGATTGGGCAACTTGTTGAGTTCCGAAGGCCGCACTGAACAGGTGACCCAAACTGAAAGGCTATTCGCTCAGTTGCATATTTTGCTTACACTGGCATTAGCGTGGCAGATGCCAAACCCCATTGGCAATGGATTTTTCTCACCACTTCCCAGCCAGCTGGCATGATCCAGTGCTTTAGTATTGCTAGCTCCAAGTCTTCGGAAGTCACTATTCAGATCCTTAATGAGATAAGACAAGCATGGCAGTCATAGAGTTTGAAGTAACGAGATGGGAATTGTTTGGCTTCTGAACATAAGAAGCGGCTTCATACCAAGTCAAACCATTGGTCCATCTACCCAGTACAGTCCACTTTGACCATTGTGGTCGGCTGGCCCACTAATGAGTTTGGGTGAAGCAACTGCCTCAGGCGGTGGGTTGGTGGAGATGGCAGATTGGATGCCTTCACTGATCCAAGGCCTCTGGCTGCATCGCCCAGCCTGCTGGCTCTCCAAACCTCATCTGGTGGTGCATGTGGTCAGCCACCACCACCCTCTTGCTCCACATCCTGGTCATGCCCTGCCTTTTCAGAAGGGAGAGGGGAGGAAAACTGAGTATTCCTTATACCAAGTCAGGCCATTGGTCCATCTAGCTCAGAACTGTCGTTGTCGTAGTATTGTCTACACAGGCTGGCAGCGGCTTCTCCAGGGTTAAGAACATAAGAACAGCTCTGCTGGATCAGGCCCAAGGCCCATCCAGTCCAGCATCCTGATTCACACAGTGGCCCACCAGATGCTGCTGGGAGCCTACAGGCAGGAGTTCAGGGCATGCCATCTCTCCTGCTGTTACTCCCCTGCAACTGGTACTCAGAGGCATCCTGCCTTTGAGGCTGGAGGTGGCCTATAGACCTCCGACTAGTAGCCATTGATAGACCTCTCCTCCATGAAGTTATCCAAACTGGGTAGGTTTGGAGGTAGAAGTCTCTCCCAGCCCTATGTGGAGATGCCAGGGAGGCAACTTGGAACCTTCTGCATGCAAGCAGGCAGGTGCTCTTCCCAGAGTGGCTCCATCCCCTAAAAGGAATATCTTACCGTGCTCACACATGGGCGCTTTCTAGATTAGACCCTGCAAGAGGGTCAGGATATATCTCTGAAGTGTGCTTCCACACTTCCTGTGTTGTGACACTGCAGTCCCTACGCTGACAGCAGGGTGCCGTTCATCTTTCCAATGCCTTGTTTCAAATTTAATTGCTGCACTATAGTGCTATAATGTATATCTGGAGTAAAGAAGTTGCTTTTTTCCTGATTTGATAGTTTTGACAAGACTGCTCCCCCTGCTGGATGCTTTGCAATTTACATTTTGAATGCGATTTGCCTGAACGGAAGTATTTTGCTGCTGTTGAGCAGCTAATCTGGAAAGCGCCCTATGCCCAGAGGCCGGAATGCATTGTCCTGGCCTCCAGAGCTGCACACTGCTCAGTGCAGAACTGCTTATCTGAGCACACGGTCCACACTCCCAACAACATGTGTGTGATCATCTGGGAGGAAGGTAAGATTTGCCCGCTCGGGTGTGTGAATAGCCCCAGTGTCTGAATAGGGCTATGCTCTTTTGCAAATTTGTTCTCTGCCTTTGCGAATAGAGCAGGGTATTAGCTAGAGCAGTGTGTTGTGGATTTTAAAATGTCCACCAGGGTTATTAAAGAGACAGGCTGCAAGTTTCAGCTTTTTTGGCCCATGGATTCTGGATAAAATCATGGGAATTTAGCTTTAATTGAAAGAGTAAAGCCTCAGGGTTACAGGCCAAACATGACAGGAGCATATATTTAGAAACACAGCACACAACTGAAAGGAACAAAGCGGGGTTATCTGATTATTTGGAGTGAGTTGTATGACAGTTGCAGTGGCAACAAGCAAGCAGTCTATGAATAGAGACCAAGCCTGGAGGCTTGGTTTGCAGCAATCCCAGGGTTAGCGGCAAAGAATTAGTGTCTTTGACCAACCTATGTCCATATGGCTGGCCTTCACTGTAAGGCCCAGCAGCCAGTGGTGGCTCTCATCGACCTTAAGTGATGGGCTCCTTGACTAATTGTTTACTGGGCCTGTGTTAAGCTTTGGCAGGGGCTCCTTTAAGGGAAACGGAGCCTCCTTGAGCCCCTGCACCATCTTGAAATGCATGCACAGAGTCCTCCTGGGAAGTGGAGCCCTTCTCAACACTTCCCTCTTACAGCGCTTAAGAGAGGGCTTCATCTCTCTGAAGGCGATCTCTCCATCTTTCTTATACTGAGAAAGTGCAGTACTGTGTGGTGGTCAGCACAGTGGGAAAGAGCTCTCACACTGAAGGTTGCTTTTTTTTTGCTAATGTGCCAAACACACACACACACAAAATAGTGACGATCCCTGGATTAGTGCCAGATGTTCTTCTGACAATCTTATCTTATTTTTTACTTTGTTTGTTTGTTTGTTTGTTTATTAAAATTTTATACTGCCCTTCCAAAAGGCTCAGGCGGTTTACATTAAAACAACACCATTAAAATCAATTAACAATTAAAACAGAAATTATAAAACAGCATAAAACAACAATAATTAACAATTAAAACATCATAAAACAACAATGAAATAGCCAGAACAATTTAAAAACAAGTTTTAAAAAGCTGAGAAAGCTTGGTTGAAGAGATGTGTTTTCAGAAGATTTTTTGCAAATGTTAGTAAGATAGACAAACCCTCCCTACTCTGTACATTCCTTTGACCAGGGGTTCTCAAATGTGGGTCCCCAGATGCTTTTGGACTACAACTCCCATCAACCCCAGCCACAATGGCCAAAGGCTTCAGAATCCAAAGGTCATTGAGGCTGGGAATGATGAGAGATGTAACCCAAGAACATCTGGGGACTCTGCCCTAGAGACTACCAATTTTTAAGTGTAGGCTGCCATAATCCCAAACATTTCCAGGATAGAAATAGAGCACTTGTACCACTTGTGTGCTCAAGGATCACTACTTGAGCTACACTTTTCGTGGCATATTTGCTGAAGGCTCTTCTTCACTTGTATCATTTTCTATGCACTGGCTTCTGAAGTTAAACAAACTATGTTTAATAGAATATTTAATCTTATAGTGGGTCTGGTTGTCCTAAATATCTGATATCTACAACTCAAAACACATTCAGCAACAATTACTATCTGGCTAGGGGATGGGAGACATGCAGTGTGTTAGCATTTGTGTCTGAGCATCTGATTGATTGATTAAGTGCCGTCAAGTTGGTGTCGACTCTTAGCGACCACATAGATAGATTCTCTCCAGGCTGATCTGGCTCCAACTTGGCCTTTACGGTCTCTCAGTGGTGCATTCATTGCTGTTGTAATCGAGTCCATCCACCTTGCTGCTGGTCGTCTTCTTCTCTTTCCTTCAACTTTCCCCAGCATTATAGACTTCTCAAGGGAGCTGGGTCTTCACATAATGTGTCTGAAGTGTGACAGTTTGAGCCTTGTCATTTGTGCCTTGAGAGAAAATTCTGGGTTGATTTGTTCTATGATCCATTTGTTTGTTTTCCTGGCTGTCCATGGTATCCTCAAAAGTCTTCTCCAGCACCAAAGTTCAAAAGCGTCAATGCTTTTTCTATCTTGCTTCTTCAAAGTCCAGCTTTCCCATCCATAGAGTGTCACGGGAAAAACCATTGTCCAAACAATTCTAATCTTTGTAAGTGTAGACATGTCACGGCATCTAAATATCCTTTCCAAGGCCTTCATTGCAACCCTACCAAGTGCTAGTCTGTGGTGTATTTCTTGACTGCTGGATCCTTTACGGTTGATGGTTGATCCTAAAAGGCAGGAGCTATCCTCCACTTCAGTGTCTTCATTATCAGTTCTGAGGCTGGTTGTTGTAACCGTTGTCATTAGTTTGGTGGTCTTTACATTTAGTCATAGTCCAATTTTTTCACTGTGCTCCTTGACTTTCATTACTAGAGCTTGCAGATCATCCACATTCTCAGCTATCAGAGTGGTGTCGTCAGCATAGCGCAGGTTATTGATGTTCTTCCTCCAACTTTAAAGCCACACTCATCTTCTTCCAATCCAGCTTCTCTCAGTATATGTTCAGCATATAAATTATACATGTGTATAAATTCATGTGCATGTCCACCTAGGGAAGGCTTCAGTCTAAAGGATGTCAGTGAAGATTTTTGCACAATAACAACAAATTTTAAAGATACTTTAACATTGCCCTGAATGGAAAACCAGAGACAAATTAGGAAAAGGAATAAGAAAAGAGGGACTATCCCTGGGAAACAGGAACAGTTAGAGCACAGGTTTCAAGATGATGCCAGGATACTGTGCCTGGGAGATCTGCACAGACATGTATAAGCTCCATGGGCAGGCTTTCCCATATGGAAATATGTCTTACCCTGCTAATGAGGCTGGATGAGACAGCTGCCTAGGGCAGCAAATTGGGGGAGGCAGCAAACTCCTTGCACGCCTCGGCGTGACCAGGGAGGGATGGAGGACAATTGGGCAGAAAGGGTAGGATTGGGACGATTGAGCAGATTCTGGGGGAGCTGTGCATTGCGGGGGTAGGAGGGAGGGGATCAGGTGAGGTGGAAGAGATCGGGTGGGTGGGAATTAGCACGTGGCATATGCTGCAGGGGTCAGGGGTCAGATGGAGGTAGAGAGATTGGGGCAGAAAACTGATACATGGCACACTCTCAGAGATGGAGGGAGAAGAAAGGGAGAAGTATTGGCCAGTATGTTTCAGGTTGACTCCTAATGCCACAACCACCAACACAAAATATTCAAGGCTGGTATATATGGAATTTGTGCTTGTGTACACCAGCAAAGGATGTCTGTAGAAGAATACCTATATTCTCACTATGCATGATGTTGAGTCAATATCCGATGGCAATGTGCTATCCAATATCGACTGGTGTGACTATATACACATATCCAATATGTGTATCCAGTATCGATGGTGTGCTGGGTCTCCGTGAAGAGGCACTCTTACCCCTGGACCACCGGGCCAAAGTCCAGGGCCTCCACAGTCCTGGGTGGTGTGGTCATGTTAAAACATGTTAAAAATACTGTGTATGGGGGTGGGCCTCCAAAAGCCTTTAGGTCCAGGCTCCAAAATTACCTAGGTGCACCTCTGCCTCCATGCCTCCCCAGGCACCACCAAATGGGGAGAGAGACTTGTTGGTGGCAGGTGAGGGTTCCTCCCACTCTCCCCATGGGCAAAGGGGGGGGGATTTTCAATGGTAGTGGCAGCTCCAATCCTCAGAGAGTGGGAGGGAGAGGAACTTCTGCTCTCCATACCACGTCCCCTCCATTTGCCAGTGGGGATGGGGGGTGGGAGAGCTTCTTGGCGACAACAGCAGCTCCTACTTTGCCCATCCTCCCTACCAGCCAATGGTCTTTCTCCCAGAGATGCAGGGGTCTTTGGGAGAAAGCCCATTGGTTGGATGAGAGGACGGGAGGAGGAGCTGCCACACACACACACAACACACAACACACACATGCCTCTTGGCCAAGAGATTCACATGGCAGCTTTTCCTGTAATGAAAGTGTCCCCTATGGATCGATCTGAGTTGCTGTATAGGCCTCTGAGGATACGCCCATTTGCAATTGGTGGTGCTGGACAAAGCTGCAGCAGTTTGAGTCTCTTGGCCAACTTGCACCCCTGCTGCCATGGTACTGGAGGTCAGAAGTCAGCTCTGTCAGGCGGGCCTCCAGCTATGCCCAAGCAGGCTGACTCCTGGTGCCACCTCTCAGCCTACAGACATAATGTGCTCAAGGTCATGTCTAGTTTTGAGCCTCTTTCCTGAGATGCCATGGACTGAATCCTAGGCCTCATAACCTATAAAGCAGGTGCTACTTCACTGAATAACAGCCCCTCCTCTATTCTGTCCTTCCAACCAGAAACAGCAATTTTAAGTTGTGGTGGTGTTTTTATACTTAATAACTATAGCAACATCAACGCGACTCACCAGGCAATCTAACAACGGTTTCTAACACCAGTTCTTCAGTGTATAGACCTAGTGGGCAGCAGGAAATAGAGGCTCTCCTGAGGAACATCATACGTGATCTGAAACACAAGGGGGCAGCCCCCCCCCCACTCCAGCAGATATAGCTGGCTCACTAGACCCATCCACAGGTTATGTTCAACACTCATACAATGAGGGTACAATGTACACAGGTACAGATCTGTACACAGGCATTTGAGGGGCCTGTACCTAGTTTCATTGCTAACCTACCTCACAGGGTTGTTGTGAGGAGAAACATAATAATGTACCCCACTCCTTAGAGGAAGAGCAGAATAGAAATGTAAAAATGAATGAATGAATGAATGAATAAATAAATATATAAATAAAAACAAAATGAATGCAAGTATAGTCATTCACACAAAAACGAGCCGCCCCGAGCAGTATTGCATTGGAAGGGCGGAGTATAAATATTTTAAATAAATAAATCTGTACACTTGTACAACATAGTGTCTGAATGGGGCTATATGTGTCTTTCTTCTGTAGATCTGAAAGAGGGGAAAGCAGATAGGCAGGGAATCTAGGCCACCTGCTATGAAAACTGGTGGTCTGACTAGAGCCTTTTTCAGGCATTATGTGGTATGTGGACACAGGTTTCTGTAAGCACGTACATATTTTTATGTGAAGGACGGTACATGTATTCATTGTAAAAATAAGCCTGGGTACCAACCCCCTCAAATGCAAGGTGCAGGTAGGAAGTGTACTACTGTATGTGCATTGAACATAATGTATGAATAACTGCATGCACATACAAATCTGTAGTGTACATTCACTGTACACAGATTGTATATGTGTTGAACATAACATGTGAATAGGGATATATATATATATATATATATATATATATATATATATATATATATATGAAATTTTATTCTGTTTCCTTCCTACCCCTACCCCCCAGTGCATCCAGGTATACCAGCTCTTGAGTAGAAGGTGCAGAATCCAGAGGACACACACATATATGCACATCCCAGTCAAACCAGCTCATCTGCAAGGTTAAAGACATACTTAAATTGCCTTAGGTGAACCCATGCTATAATTGACTCCTTGGATTTAGAAAGGCAGGTTATAAATTTTAATAGGTAAATAAGTTAATAAATACATGGTTCTTACTGTGACCTAGTGATCGATGAATGAAACTCATTTGTTATTCCATCTCATATAAAACATATTACTTATTTATTTATACAGCACCATCAATGTACGTGAGTTTTACAGAATTTCATAAGCAGGGATGACTCCAAGGAGTAACAGGCGCTTCCCCACAAAATATTTCGCTCTCCTCCTTTTTGCTTCCCCAAGTGTATAGTTCCAACTGTAGTGTATAGTTCCAACTATACACTGGAACTGTATAGTTCCAGTTTACAGTATAGTTCTGTATACTGGAACTATACAGCAGAGTGTAAGACAAGACAGTAATAATATATTATGGCCTTGAATAAATTATTTTAAAAGACCTTCATTGCTCATTCATTTCATCCGTCTGCCCCAGAACAAGCAGAGAAGTCAGTGTAGCCAGATAGGTAGGAGACTCCTCCAGCCTCCCAGGAGCCAAGCCAACCTTTTTGCTTCCTTCTTCGCCAGGAACTGGGCTGGGTGAGACCATGTGTGCAGGGTCATCTCCCCCACAGCTGCCCTGGTACTGACCTCTCTTTCCCCACCCCTGCCTTTCCTGCTAAATGGTCTTGGAAAGGAAGATAAAATTAGCATGGAAAGCAGACTGGAAGTTTTGGCTTCATCAAAAAGGACAGAATGGTCATTCACAACTGTGTACTGGGGGGTAGGCAGTGGGGGCGGGGGAGTAGGCTCCTCCCTGCCTTCTCCCAGGCAACCCATTGGCTCCTTTTAGCTCTGCCAATTGTGAACCCAGATGACTGGTATGGTGGCGAGTGGCAGATATGTGATCTGGAAGAGAAAATCCTCCAGAATTCCACAATGCGCTGTGTGAAGAGCATGGCGCATGAGCAGAGTTCCAAGCAGCCAGGAGGTTTTACACACATTGCTTTTACTTTGAATCTCCACCAGAATGGAGTGTGCCAGTCCACATATTAGCTGCATTTACCCCGATGACTTTGTTCCCCACCCCACCCCCAAATCAAAGCTGCACATTCTGGCTTAGCCCGAAGTATGTTCAGCTTTAAAAAAAATTCATGTTTTTTCAGCGGCTTTTGCGGGGACAAACGAGGCTTCTGTTATGCCCTGCCACTTTTCTCTTGATGTGTGGAGTGGCCACGGCATTTTTCAAAACTCAGTGGAGTTTGACAGCCATGTTTGGTATGGTCTGCTCTGAATACATGCAATTGCAAGCATGGGGGAGGGAGGGTTTTAGTAGATTGGTGACATTCTGTGGAGGGAGTCCAGAAGGGGAGGGGGAGGGAGAAATTCCTAAGTTAAATGCAAGCACAAACTGCAAAATGTGGGTCTTAACAAAGGCTTTAGAGATGCAGAATGGAGGCTACAGCTTGTTGTTATCTGAGACCTTTTTCTCTGAGCTGATTCACCTGAAACTTCCCTGCCTCTTAGATGGTCTGGAGTGTGTGTGTGTGTGGGGGGGGGGGACACATGAGGTGATGAAGGCATTCACTCACAAAGGCAAGTTCATTATAAAAATTAGCAAAGATTTGGGTCAGATTCGGCAGGCTTGGCTTAAGCATTCTGCTATTTGATCCGCCTGCTTGGCAACTCGTCATGCCATTCTTCCATTCTTAGCTGTCAAATTAACAACAACAAAAAAGCGCTCTCCTCCTCTCTGATATGATTTGTGATTGGTTGGAGGGAAAACTCGGAGTAAGCCAGTGGGAATGCACAGGAAAAATATCTGCCAGGGATTGCGGAGAGGGGCCGACCCTATGTGAACTGTCCATTTAATCTCCCAAATTAAACATCTTGCGAATCTGCTGCGAAACAAATTTGCTCTTGCAGATACCTCCGTGACACGAAGCCATGTGTGAATAACTCCCAGGCACTCTTGCCATCCGGCTTTATGGAAGCTCAAGCGGCAGGCAGCCCAGGCTTCCACACAAACCAAGAGTGATTGAGGAGGTGTGTGTGCCTTTTCCTCTCTCACTTTTAGTCCAGGTTTAGAATGCAAATGGCCTCTGTGCAAGCATGCAGGTCACTAAAATGGACTCCGTGCATGCACAGAGGCCAAAACCAGGCCGCCGCTGGCCCTGGCTACTATGGGGAAGGTCAGCAGGGGCAGTCACCACTGATAGTGCTTGTAAGTACTAAATGACTCCCCTCTCAATCCACCTAGGCTTAGGGAAGCCCTTTTACTGGTACCGGATTCCCTTTTACCAGTAGAGCTCTGAACCAGTTCAGTTGAACTTGGACTGGCCAAGGCTGGTCCGGTTCGACCCCGAACCTATCAAGCCAAGCCAGTTTGATGTCGAGCCCGGCTTAAACCAAGATGGCTCTCACACCCCTAGAAGACATCAGAAGAAGAAAGGCAAGGCAAGACAGTTCACTTGATATTTTAAATTTAGGCTTAGGCTAACAAGAAACTTTATCCCATTATTGCATGTTGATCTGTACTCTCTGTACCATCCATATTACCACTGATGCTTGAGTTGTTCATCTTTGTGCCTGAACTAATTACAGCTTCCAAGAAATGAGGCCAAGTTAAGAGGCAACATTCTTGGCCTTGTTCAGGTTGCAGGTTGACTTATATTAAAGCAAAATTACTGCAACCTAATATTTCAGGCTGGATTACTATATTATTTTTTGTTACATTAAGTTCCTGTTTAAAATTAAATTTCATATCAATATACACATCCTAAAAGACCTCAAGCATCTTAACAACTTTCAAGTAGGAATAATAATAATAATTAATAAAATCACTATTATTTAATATTATTTATTTGAACGTTTTCATGCCATTAAAACAACATTAATTAAAAGCCTGGGTGAAGAGATGTGTTTTTAAAGACTTTTTGAAAGCTGTCAGAGATGGGGAGGCTCTTATTTCACTAGGGAGCACATTCCAAAGCCTGGGGGCAGCAACGGAGAAGGCCCGTCCTTGAGTGGCCACCAGATGAGCCGGTGGCAGCTGCAGACGGACCTCTCCAGCAGATCTCAGTGGGCGGTGGGGTTCATGCAGAAGAAGGCATTCCCTTAAATACCCAGGGCCCAAACTGTTTAGGGCTTTGTAGGTTATAACCAGCACCTTGTATTTTGCCCAGAAACATATCGGCAGCCAGTGTAGCTGCACTGGCTTTTGCTTGGGGAATATGGGAGTTGTAGTCAACAACATCTGGGAATCCCTGATAGAAGGAACACTGATACTGAGCTAGATGGACCAATGGTCTAACTTGGTATAAGGCAGCTTTCTATGTTCCTGTGAACTCATTAGTACAGCCTCAACAGAGATTCTATTCTAGGATATATATGGATATATAACTGGATGTGCTTGGCAAGGATGTCTAGCTGGAGAAGAAACAAAATGCAGTAAATCCTGAATATCATAAGGTTTTAGTGAATTGCTGGTGCTGCTGCTACCAGTATGCATATTTGTATACTACTTTTCAACCAAGTGCTCAAAGTGGTTTACATGGAAGAGTAAACAATAGGCTTGCCACACAACCCTCATGCCCAGCCAGGATACGAGAGCTGTGCATGCTCCTGAATGGTGATTGTGTAAACCCAAACCTCAAGGAAGAGGGGAGAGTAATCATGTGGGAGGCAGGAGGTGGGTAGGATGGGCGGGCTCAACCCACATTCTGTCCCCAGCATTTTACTGAGGGTGGACAAAACACCTTCCTACCAGCTCCCGCCTCCCATACAATCACTCTCCTCTTCTCCTACCTTGATGTTTCGGGTTACTTGACTGCCAGGCGGGAGCATGCATGGCTCTCCTACCCTGCCTAGATGCTCCTCTTACCTTGATGAGGGTGATTTATTTAACATATTTGTGTTAAATAAGTTACTAACAGTTCTAATGAAAAAGATGCTTCCCTGTCCCCAAAAGGCTTGCAATCCAAAAAGGAACACAAGATAGACACCAGCTGCAGCCACTGAAGGGATGCTAGGCTGGGGTTGGATAAGGACAATTGCACTAAGAGAATTAAAAGGTGCCTCTTTGCCCAATTAGCAGGGTCCAGCGTTTGTGTGTTTCTGTATGTAAGAGCCAGCGTGGTGTAGTGGCTAGAGTGCTGGACTAGGACTGGGGAGACCCGAGTTCAAATCCCCATTCAGCCATGATACTAGCTGGGTGCCTCTGGGCCAGTCACTTCTCTCTCAGCCTAACCTGTAAAATAATAAAAGTAAGTAAGTAAATAAATAAATATGCACACTACTTCAGTTCTCTGTGCTGTAGTAACCTATCCCCTTTCCCATACTGCAACTCACTGCATAGGGTAAGGAAGTAGTGCACGTCAGCCTGGCTGTGCTGCACAGCCCCAGAGAAACCCCATGCCGACCATTTTGGAAGAGAACTTGTTAAAGGTGAAATCCTGACTCTGAGAATGTGCTCTAAAGTGTCAGAGCAGAAAGTCTAATTCATGTTAGTTCTGGACCTGAGGTTTGGGAAGATTTGAAAGGGCAAGAGATGTTCTCTCTAGACAAAACTGACTTTGAGCTTGTGAAAACAGCTGCATTGTTGTTCTTCACTGAGAACTTGGCATGGCTGAATGGTTTCAGATTCAATCTGGTAATAAGAAACTGCTTCACGTCTGAGAACCGACAATTGAGACTCATTCAGTTCAAAGCAAGACACCAAATTTGTGCACAGAGAGGCACATTTTGCTGTGCCTTTCCTGGCACATCCAGGAAATCATTGCTGATGAAGGATCTCCTGTGTGGATCAAAGCTGTTGGAATATTTTAAATTGCAGATGGTGTAGAAAAATGTGTGTTTCTCATGGCTGAAGAATAGCCATGTTACTACTTGTGTGTCTGTCTGTCTGTGTGTCTGTCTGTGTGTCTAGGAGAGGAGATCTGGTCTTGTGGTAGCAAGCATGACTTGTCCCTTTAGCAAAGCAGGATCCACAGTGGTTGCACATGAATGGGAGACTAGAAGTGTGAGCACTTCAAGATATTCCCCTTAGGGCAGTGGTTCCCAAACTGGGAGCCTCCAGATTTTGCGGAACTACAACTCCCATCAGCCCCTGTTGTAGTTCAGTAACATTTGGAGGCTCCCAGTTTGGGAACCACTGCCCTCAGGGGATGGAACCACTCTGGGAAGAGCAGAAGGTTCCAAGTTCCCTCCCTGGTAGCATCTCCAAGATCGGGCTGAACCTTGGAGAAGCCACTGCCAGTCTGTGTAGACAATACCGAGCTAGATGGACCTGTGGTCTGACTCAGTATATGGCCGCTTCCTATGTTCCTATATATGACAGACAAAAAATATGGACAGCTGTGTTAGAAAAAAATCCCAAAGTATCACTAAGACTCCTCCTTTATTAGGACCAATTAAAAGATAATGAAATAGTGAGCAAACATTTGAGTTAATAAAAGCTATCCATCAGTCTGAATGTTAAGCAAACATATTTTTATCCCCATACCCTTTTTTTTCTTTGCTTAACATTCAGCCTAATAAAGCCCAAGACTTTAATAAAGAGTCTTAATGAACTTGAAAAGCTGCTTCTATCTTTGTGGCCTTTTAGTTGGTCCTAATAGTGGTATTGCCTCTTACTTACAGACGTAATAGCAGATGTATTCACATAAACAAATTTATCCCTTCCTACCAAGGTTGACCCATTGCTAGGCAGGCCTAGGCGGTTGCCTATGGCAGGGGTTCTCAACCTTGGGTCCCCAGATGTTATTGGACTTCAACTCCCATAATCTCCAGCCCCAATGGCCTTTGGCTGGCGATTATGGGAGCTGAAGTCCATCAACATCTGGGAACCCAAGTTTGAGAACCCATGGCCTAGGGCAGCAATTCTTAGGCTGCCACCCACCCCATACTCCCAGAGGAACCTTAAAGATAAAGAAAATATTGTGGCGCCTACTGTCTGGGCCCAGCCCTAGATCCTTTGGGGGTGTAGTAACCGCCCTGGGGCCACCTCTGCTCTGATTCTCTTCTGTTTCACAGGGGGAGAGCAACTGGCCCTATCTATCCTCAGCACAGCATTCCTCCAGTGGCTGTTGCTGGTGTCTATCTTATGTTTCTTTCTTAGTTTGTGAGCCCTTTGGGGACAGGGAACCATCTATCTATCTATCTATCTATCTATCTATCTATCTATCTATCTATCTATCTATCTATCCCGCTTTGGAAATGTTGTTGAAAAGCAGTATATAAATAATAATAGTAGTAGTAGTAATAGTAGACTAGATGTATCCTTGGGCTCATAGGAAAGACAGGGTAAATGAGGCTCAAAATCTGTTCAAATTCTGATGAACCTAAAGCCTTGTGATATTCAGGATTTAGTGCATTTGCTTTTGAAAACTGCGACTACAACAAATATTTATATACTGTTTATAACTTCGCCTCTTAAATCTAATCCCTGACTCAGAAGAGGAGAGGAAGTATCCTTCCTGTTTCTGCAGAGGGAGTGCTATTTCATTGGCTCCTCCAGCTTCTTTGGAATCCTATTGACAGTTTGAAGGGCCAAAACATAGACCTGACTCATCCTGCAGATGAATGCTGTCTCATGAAAAGTAGGCCAGGACATACAGAATTTCACAAACTAGTGTTACTCTCCTCTGGAAATGAAGGCTCAGGTGAATTGCTCCGCTGGCTTTTACAAGTATCAACCAGTAATTTAGCAGCAACCAGTCCACCATTAAGGGTTGCCGACCATTTTTTGCGGGGGGGGGGGCTCCCATATCTTTAGCAGCTGCATGACAGGCAGAAATTCAGCAGGTGGGTTCCCTGCTAGGAAAACGTTGGCCATCCTATAACTACAAAACCTGAAAGGCAAGGAACATAGGAAGCTGCCTTATATCGAGTCAGATTATTGCAAATGCAGCATTGGCCAATTTAGCTCTCAAATGGGGCTGCAAGGCCCCATTTGGGAGCTAAACCATACACCCCACGTCTGATGTCAGACACGGGGTGTGTGTCTGGGGCATGAGGTGCAGCCCCTGAGGGGCAGTGGCCCGGGTTCTTTGAACCCGCTCGATCAATGGTGGCTCCGCCCCTGCATAAACACATAAGGCACAAGTGGACTAACTTGTGAACTGCCTAACCGATTTGAACCAAATTTGCTACAGCTGTAAGGACATATAGGGACACTTCAATAGTGTTGTTTGTGACTATGTCATCCACCCTGATTCAAGATGGCAGATGTGTGAATATTTGAGGCACAAGTAGGCTAATTTGTGGACTGCTTAACCAATTTGGACCAAATTTGGTGCAGTTATAATGAGTGTCATAAAGGGCATAGTTCGTGATGATATTATCTACCTCAGTACAAGATGGTGGACACATGAATGTTCAAGGCACAAGAGATCTAACTTGTGAACCAACAGTTGTAGTGAGTGTCATAAAGGTACACCTCAACGGCATAGTTCGTGATGATGTCATCCACCCCAATTCAATATGGCAGCTGTGTGAACGATTGAAGTGCAAGTGGGCTAACTTGTGAACTGCCTAACCGATTTGGACCAAATTTAGTCCAGTTGTAGGGATAGTGAAAGGAAAGTAGTCAGATTAGTTCTTACCAGAACTTCTTCTCTTTCTTCTAGTACAGTTTCAATTTGTGACTCATGAGGATGTGGACAAGTTGCTTGGAGCGATGCGGCCTTCCACCTGTTCTCTTGACCCTTGCCCGACGTGGCTAATACTATCTGGCAGGAAGCTTGTTGTAGAAGGCTTAATAGAGATCATAAATGCTTCTCTGAGGGATGGCAGGATGCCTCCTTGTCTTAAGGAGGCAATTATTAGACCACTTCTGAAGAAGCCTGCCCTGGATTCCTCAGAGTTGAGCAACTATAGGCCTGTCTCCAACCTTCTGTGGCTGGGCAAGGTAATTGAGAGGGTGGTGGCCTCCCAACTCCAGGCAGTCTTGGATGAAACTGATTATCTAGATCCATTTCACACTGGCTTTCGGGCGGGCTATGGGGTGGAGATTGCCTTGGTCGGCCTGATGGATGATCTCCAATTGGCAATTGACAGAGGAAGTGTGACTCTGTTGGTCCTTCTGGACCTCTTGGCGGCTTTCGATACTATCGACCATAGTATCCTTCTGGAGCGTCTGAGGGGGTTGGGGGTGGGAGGCACTGCTTTGCAGAGGTTCCACTCTTACCTCTCGAGCAGATTCCAGATGGTGTCTCTTGGGGACTTTTGTTCTTCAAAAACTGAACTTCGGTATGGTGTCCCTCAGGGCTCCATATTGTCTCCGACGTTGTTTAACATCTACATGAAGCCTCTGGGAGAGATCATCAGGAGATTTGGTGCAGGGTGCTATCAGTATGCTGATGACACCCAAACCTATTTCTCCATGTCAACATCATCAGGAGAAGGCATAACCTCTCTAAATGCCTGCCTGGAGGCAGTGATTTGCTGGATGAGAGGTAACAAGCTGAGACTGAATCCAGATAAGATGGAGGTACTTATTGTGCGGGGTCGGATCTCTGGAGATGTTGCAAAATGTAATGGAATGAGACAGCGGTTTGAAACCGCGAGCGCATCAATACTCAAGCAGTATTCTATGCAATGTGACAAGGTTTTGCCTATCCATATTGCCCGTCACTGCAGCGGTTTTTCCAAACAGTGAGCTTCCATATTCCACCACTGGAACGTATTGACTTGCCCCTCCTCCTCCTCCTCAATTTTGGGCCAATGGGGTTGTGGAGGGAGAGGGGGATCGCTGCCACCACGGAACTTAAAAAAAAAAATAATTTCTTGGTCCTCTTGCACAAATCTGCCAGCAGGGGGAAGCACCATTCCAAAACAATGCCTTTCATCATTGCAGGCTTGTGCAAGCAAAGATATTTTTTTAAAAAACACCTCCAATGGTGAAGAAGTAGTGAGAAGGTGGAGCAGAGGCAAGCACTCCTTCAGTGAGGGTGAGCAATCAAAAGACAGGGTTAGGGTTAGTGCCAGGTGGGCAGAGGGGCTCCAGAAAAGCCACGGTTTTGCAAGGGGGAGGAGGGGCATGAAAGGGTGGGTGGGCAGCCCCCCATCCACCCACCCAAGGAGCCCTCTGGAAGGAGAGCAAAATCAGTCTGGTAAAATTATTTCAAGGACAGTTCAGAGCAGGGCTGTAAAATCAACCAGTCTTCACATTGCTTTTGCAGTTGGGGTGGTATGGAAGTAGATGATTTAGTTCAATGGGATTCCTCTTCAGAAAAGTCCCAGGGAACATGCTATTGGCGAGGGTAGGGGTGGAAGGGAGCCTCTTGCCCACCACCCCACCATATTACTACTACTACTACTACTACTACTACTACTATATTTATATCCCACTCTTCCTCCAAGGAGCCCAGACTTGTACTGCATACTTAAGTGCTACATACTTAAGTTTCTCCTTCACAACAACCCTGTGAAGTAGGCTAGGCTGAGAGAGAAGTGACTGGCCCAGAGTCGCGCAGCTAGTATCATGGCTGAATGGGGATTTGAACTCGGGTCTCCCCGGTTCTAGTCCAGCACTCTAACCACTACACCACGCTGGCTCTATGTAGTCATATGTACCATATGTAGCACCCACCCCTCCCCCCACATAAGAAGAAGAAGAAGAAGAAGAAGAAGAAGAAGAAGAAGAAGCTGGAAGAGAAAGAACATTACAAATACTTGGGCGTTCTCCAGGCTGATAACATTGCACACACTGAAGTTAAAAGAAAAATTGGAAGTGAACACATCAGGAGAGTTAGAAAAATCCTAAAGTCCAAACTCAATGGCGGGAACACCATACAAGCCATAAACACCTGGGCTATACCTGTTATCAGATACACTGCAGGAATAATAGACTGGACCCAGGCAGAGCTAGAGACACTAGATCGTACGACCAGGAAAATCATGACCATCAATCATGCTCTGCACCCCCGCAGTGATATAGATAGGCTATACCTTCCTCGCAACTCAGGTGGAAGAGGAATGCTGCAAGTCCATCAAACAGTAGAGGAGGAGAAAAGAGGCCTTGAAGAATATATCAAGGACAGTGAAGAAGATGCACTTCAAATGGTCAATAACGAGAAACTATTCAACACCAATGAAACAAAGCAGGCCTACAAGAAAGAACAAGTCAAGAACCGAGCAGAAAAATGGAAAAATAAGCCACTGCATGGTCAATATTTGCACAATATAAGTGGAAAATCAGACGTCACCAAGACCTGGCAATGGCTTAAGAATGGCAACTTGAAGAAAGAAACAGAGGGTTTAATACTGGCTGCACAAGAACAGGCACTTAAGAACAAATGCAATAAGAGCAAAAGTCGAAAAATCAACAACAAACAGCAAGTGCTGCCTTTGTAAAGAACCATCTAATCAGCTGTTGTAAAAAGATCGCACAGACTGACTACAAACAAAGGCATGACAAGGTAGCAGGGATGATACACTGGAACATCTGCAAAAAATACAAGCTACCTGTAGCCAAGAATTGGTGGGACCATAAAATTGAAAAAGTTGTAGAAAATGAAGATGCAAAAATATTATGGGACTTCTAACTACAAACAGACAAACATCTGCCACACAATACACCAGATATAACTGTAGTCGAGAAGAAAGAAAAACAAGTTAAAATAATTGACATAGCAATACCAGGTGATAGCAGAATAGAAGAAAAATAAATAGAAAAAAATCACAAAATACAAAGATCTACAAATTGAAATTGAGAGGCTGTGGCAGAAGAAGAACAAAATAATCCCAGTAGTAATTGGTGCCCTAGGTGCAATTCCAAAACCCCTTGAAGAGCACCTCAACACCATAGGGGCCACAGAAATCACCATCAGCCAATTACAAAAAAACAACTTTACTGGGAACAGCCTATATTCTGCGACAATATCTATAATAACAGCAACAACATTGATAACAAAATTCAACCATCCCAGGTCCTTGGGAAGGACTCGATGTCTGGATAAAACAAACCAGTCAATAACACCTGTCTGACTGTATAAACAAGAAATAATAATAATAAAATAAAATAATTATGGAAAAAACTGTCCACACTGCAACATACTACAAGCATAAATAATATGACAAGCCTCCCTACAACAGAAGAATGCAGCTGCTTTCCTGCAATGTTGTTACCATGTTATAGGTCAATAACAAAACAATTAAATCCGAAACAGGGCATGAGAAATATGGACTCTACCTTCCTGACAACGCAATGACACCGATATCATAACACGGGCAAAGTGGACGGCAAAATTGACATTATGAAAATTTTACAGCACATAATATGGGAAATGCCCAGGCCCCTGATCACCTTGGTCGCCCTCTTCTGCACCTTTTCCAGTTCTACAATGCTCTTCTTAAGATACGGTGACCAGAACTGTACGCAGGACTCCAAATGTGATCCCAGCATAGATTTGTATAAGGGCATTCTAATATTAGCATTTTTATTTTCAAACCCCTTCCTAATGATTGCTAGCATAGAATTGTCCTTTTATCACAGCTGCCGTTCACGGAGTTGGCACTTTCAAGGAGCTGTCCCCCATGACCCCAAGATCCCTCTCCTGATCTCCTGACCCCATCAGTGTATATGTGAAGCTGGGGTGGGGTTGTGGTTTATTTGCCCCAATATGCATCAGTTCACACGTTCTATGTAAAATAGGGACTTTCTGGGATATATAGGTCAGTTGGAGCATAACATTTCAGTGGCTGCTCTCAGAAAGCGAGAAGTGCCAGGGATGCAGTACCACTTAGGTTCAGGTTTCCTTTGAAGGAGAGATCAGTGGAGGCTTGTGATGTATTTGTAATATGAGGTAAAGGTTTATTTAAATAGGAAAGAAGGAAGCTGCCTTACACCGAGTCAGACTATTGGTCCATCCAGCTCAGTATTGTCTACCGTGATAGACAGCACCTCTTTGAGGTTTCTAGGCAGAAGTCTTTCCTGACCCTACCTGGTGATGTCAGGGTTTGAAGCTGGGACCTTCTTCATGTCAAGCAGATGCTCTACCACTGAGTTATGGCCCAATCGCCAAAGGCTGAAAAACACTGCTTGAGGATTTCAGGCAGGGGGCTCTTTCACAGCCGAGGGAGTTCTCCACACAGCAGGCTTGACCACAGGTGTTCTGGGAGGCTTTGCTGCGAACTCAAAGTTATCCCTAAAACCCAATGCAAAAAGTGGATATTTTTTTACCCCTGATATAAATTGGGCTACACTCTATCACAGGGCTTCTTAACCTTGAGCCCTCAGATGTTGTTGGACTACAAATCCCAGAATCCCCAGACATGGCCTTTGTGGCTGGGGATTTTGGGAGTTGTAGTTCAACAACATCTGGGGGCCCAAAGTTAAGAAACTCTGCTCTAGCATGCAGTGAAAAACCCGAATTGCATGGGAAGTGTTCTCCGATAGTTCGCAGGGACTTCGGGGTAAATCTGCCCAATATGTGAATGCACTCCCTCCATTCCGGCGGAGATGCGAGCTGAAGGGCTTCAAAAGCTCGGTGTGAAAAACTTCCTGGAGAGGCCAGGGATTGAACCTGGTACCTTCTTCATGCAAAGCAGAGGCTCTTCCACTGAAATACGGTCCTCCCCATAAGGAACATAGGAAGTGACCTTATTCCGAGTCAGACCATTGGTCCATCTAGCTCAGTATTGTCTACACTGACTGGCAGCGGCTCTTGGTTTTGTTTTATAGCTGCTTCCCTCATTTTATTTATTTTTTATTTGGTTTATATACCACCCATCCCAAAGTGGCTCAGGATCACCTTCCTTATGAGGCAAGGCTACAGCATCTGGGGCTTTTTAGTTTGGAAAAGAGGTGACTTTGAGGAGACATGATAGAAGTGCATAAAATTATGCATGGAGTGGAGAGAGTGGACAGAGACATTTTTCTCCCTCTCTCACAACACTAGCACATCCAGTGGCTGTTTAAACTTATCGTTAGTTACCTGCCTATCAAAAAGGTTGGCCAGCTAGCATTAATGATTGCAGACTTGCTACAATGTTCATGTAAAGGCACAGAGGTTCTGTCAAAATGTTAATCAGCAAAGGTGACAGGCTTACATGGGAGGAAAAAAGACAGATGATTATGGAACTATGCAGGGCTTTAAATGAGGAGATGAAGAGTTTAGGGCATAACTTGACTCCTCCAGTCCTGACAGTTTGCTTTGTCTTTTCCCCATCACTAGCTTCTCCGAATCACGTGGAATCTCTCTGGCCGCAAACAGTGAGGACGCCCAACCTAAAAGGCAGTGTGACATTGGAAGAGACCTTGTTCTTGTTCAGCACATCATGGAGAAGGCCACAGGTGGTTCCTGCGCCCGTCAGAGCCAGTCAGGGGGATCCATTGCAAATATCTTACCTAGATACAAGAAAGGGGCCCAAGAGCCTCCCAAGAAAGAAGCCAGCCCTGCCTTTGGCAAGGTATTTGCAGCGTCACAAATGGTAGACAGAGCAGGTGTCAGAGCCAGAGCCAACAGCCCTTCCAGAGTTTCAGTGTTGCTTGAGGCCTGGGAGAAAGGGCTAGTAGGGATGGATTCCACTAGCCCATCTTCTTCTGCAGACATCAGACGCTCCCGTTCTCCAGTACACACCAGACGTGCTCTTTTATCCAAAAATGCTTCACGCCCTCTTTCCCCAGCAACAACTAAGAGTTCCCTTTCCCCAACAGATACCAGGCAAGCTTTCCCCCCAGCAGATACCAAGAGATTCCACTCTCTAGTAGATACTAGGCAGTCTCCTTTACCAGCAGATATCATACGGTCCTTTTCCCCAGTGGATACCAGGCGCTCCCATTCTCCAGCAGATACCAGGTGCTCCCATTCTCCAGCGGATACCAGGTGCTCCCATTCTCCAGTGTATACCAAGCACTCCCATACTCCAGAGAATAACGGGCACTCCCACTCTCCAGTGTATACCAGGCGCTCCCACTCTCCAGCAGATACCAGGCGCTCCGATTCTCCAGTGTATACCAGGCGCTCCCACTCTCCAGCAGATACCAGGCGCTCCGATTCTCCAGCAGATACCAGGCGCTCCCATTCTCCAGCAGATACCAGGCGCTCCCATTCTCCAGCGGATACCAGGCGCTCCCATTCTCCAGCAGATACCAGGCGCTCCCATTCTCCAGCAGAAAGAAGGTGGTCCCCTTTGCCAGCAAACACCAGGGAGTCATTTTCTCTGGCAGACACCCAGCAGTCCTGTTCTCCAGGAAATACCAGGTGCCCATCTTCCTCAGGAAGTATCCAGCACTCATCTTCTTTGGTTCAGAGCCAATACTCTTCTTCTGTAGCAAATGGCCATAGCTCATCTTCGCCTCTCAGTATGCAACATTCATCTTCTTTGCCAGACATCAAGTGCCAAATTTCTGTGGCAGACATCAGGCGCTTGTATTCCCCAGTGGACACCAGACGTTCGTCTTCCCCAGTGGGCTCCAAGCGCTTGCCTTCCCTGGCAGACACTGGATGCTTGCACTCATCTTCACCAGCCGACATGAGGCATTCAACTTCCCCAACAACTAACAGGCACTTATCTTCCCCAGAAGATAAGAGGAGTCTATTTTCTACAATAGATGCTAAACTTCCATTTCCCCTAGCAGACACTAGGCGTTCATCTTCTCCAGCAGACGCCAAGCACTCCTCTTCTCCAGCCAGTTCTAGAAGCTTCTCTCCCACATCAGATGGGAAGCGCTCCCGTTCCCTCAGCCCACGCAGAGATTTTACAGCCCACGGGCCTGTGTTCTCTCAGGTATATTCCCCAAGTTCAAAACCAAAGAGCCTAATGGGCACAGAGATGCAAGATATGAACAGCACAGTAGCAGCTGAATCCCAGGGGGAAATCCACGATCTTAGTGCTACTAACATTGCTTTAGTTACTGGGCTTCAAAAGGAGAACAAGGTACTCAGCAGAGATGGACCCCAGGAGGAAAGTCTTCTTCCCACTGCTGTCAGCACCAGGGTGATGGAATCCCAGAAGAAAAGCCACACACCAAGTGAAACTAGCTCCAGTACAGTCCCTGCATCCCCAAAGGAAAGCCACATGCCTAGTGTCACAGACCTGAGATCTCAGACAGAAAGCTATCTCTCAAGGGTTGCCGACACCACATCATTCAGTGGATCCCAGGGAGGAGACTACACACCCAGTGCTGCGAGCACCAAGTCTTCTGGTGGACCTTCTCACATGGTCAGCTCCAGCACTGTTGTTGAATCCCAAACCCAGTGGTACGGTTCCCAGGGCAGAAATACAGTGGTCTTCAGATCGGAACGGCAAGTCGTCTTACCCCAAGCTGGAAGAGCAACTGTGTACAGAGAAGGGCGAGAAATTATCATGTCCAATGCTGAGGTGGGGAACAAAGCCCAGCCAGAGAAGGCCTCAAACTCTGCTGGCAACATTTCACCAAAAGAAAGCCACTGGCAGTCCCAGGATGACCTGGCTAATACTGAGTCTCCCAAGGGAAGCCTCACATCCATCCCTGATGCTTCCAGCAGCTCCTCAACAGGGTCATGGTCAGAAAGCTGCATGACTCAACCCAGAAGTGCCGATGTGAGTGACACCCAAAGGCAAAGGTGTATGCTTGGGCCAAGCCCTGAATTCACATCAAAAAGAGATGCTACCACACTCAGGGAGGGAGTCGTTCCTTTTAGCCCAGCCCAGCCAGACTGCAGCAGGAACAAGGAAGCTGCATTCCAGAGGCACGACAGCACTGTAGCTGAAAGGGGGAATAGCATGCCTGATCCAGGCGGCCCTGTGGCTAGCAAATCAGAGCAGGAGAGTAACCAACTGAGGGCAGAGAAGATCAGCACATCTGGATCCCCCAAAAGCTGGCAC
The DNA here is from genome assembly GCF_027244095.1 of Hemicordylus capensis. Lineage (NCBI taxonomy): Eukaryota > Metazoa > Chordata > Lepidosauria > Squamata > Cordylidae > Hemicordylus > Hemicordylus capensis. Next base: position 10,763,972 of record NC_069663.1, on the reverse strand, counting down.
GTTTCTGAGGCTGGTGGAACTTCAGGAGAAACTAGAGTGTTGGGAAGCCCCGGTGGATTCCAGCAAACTGCTCCAGGGGACCAGGAAACCACCACCCAAGCTGAGCCAAGGGAAGAACAAAGTAATTCGACAAAAGCTACCCAGGGATTTGCATGGGAAGCAACCTGTCCGCTTGCTGAGACGCGCTGCTCCTATGAGCCTCCGAGCCAGAAAACAGGGAGCAGCAACGAGATGGCCGAAGAGGAACCCGAGGAAGCGATGGATATGGAACTTTTTGTGGACACCCTCCGCAACATGGAGCCTCCTGAACTCCGGAAGCCCTTGAAGCTCCCTCCCAGGCTGCCACATCTCTACACACTGGCAAAGCCTGCACCTCTGCCGCCTATCCACGAGCACCTGATTACCCCCAAGTCAAGGACGCCTCTTCCAGAAGCTCTCGGGGAGCTGTTTGCCCTCACAGAGGAGATGAACTTGGAAGAAGAGAAAGAACACAAGGAGGAGGACAGAGAGCCCGTAGAAGAGGAGGAGGAGATAGAGAACCCATATCCCAATCCAGGTGAAAACAACCAGGCTACAACATCTTACCCTTGGGAAAATAAGCCGTACAAGATGGAAGAGGAGATAGGGTCTTTTCTGGGGAAGTTGCAGGAACATCCCGCGCAGCACAAGAGCAAAGCCATTGTTCCGAATGCAACAGCCAATCAGAACAACTTTATCAGAGCCAATGTGTTCCGAGGCCTCTCACTTTTATCTGGCTTTGCGGACAGGAAGGCTCCGGAAGACAAGCCTTATTCCCGCTTGGACAACAGTCTCCTCTATAGCAAGTTCATCTCTTCTGAGAAATCCCTGCTCAAAACCCAGGGGAAGGGGAAAGAAGGCAGGTGCTCACCCTCACTGCTGGTCCCAGCTGCCCTAAAAGTCAACAAAGAGTGCCAGAGATCTCCACATGGGCTTCCGGCTGAGACATATGAAGAGCTGAGCTCCAAGCTGTCGCTGTCTGTGCTCCAAGCAGAGAATTCCTCGAGGGTGCCAGGTGCAGAGGGTGGCTCCAGCCAGGTTCCTCATCAGTCCAGAGAAGCAGTGTCTCTTTCTCAATCATCATCCATCCCAGAGGCTCAGGTGAGTAAATCCATTCTGTGCAGCAAGGTGAGCAGTTAGCACCAAGTCAATGTCTCTTGACACCCTTCCCTTGCTGGTGACAACTGCAGTGACGGAGGGATCTTTCCTTGGTTGTCCTGGGGCTTTGGGGAAATGAGGGCTGCTGGAAGCCCCTTCATTTGTGTACGTGTGGGAAGAGGGGGCCTGCTGTTGCACAGTAAAAACAAACAGGGGTTCTGTTTCTAGAATTGTCACCTTCGCTCCATGGCAGAACTGGTGGCACAGCATCCTATTGATGCCAAGAGGGTGGACCAAACCTGCATTCAAAAAGATAATGATTACAGGGCCAAAACCACCGAGGTCTTTATTCAAGGGCACACAGCTCTCATTGAAGTCACTGGGTGTTGTGCCAGTCATTCAGAAAGGACCAACAGCTTAACCTTCATTATGTTGTTATTGTTTATTTTCCTTAATGGCTGAGACAGAGTCAGTGATGCTCATTAAAGAAATTGAAGGGAAGCTAAGGGGTTCTCTTAGGACGGAGGCATGGTTAAGGAAGCCCATTTAGAGTGACTGATCAACTGAGCCAGCCATCTTCGGGGATGAATGCTCATTGTGGTTTTTGACAAGGTCTTCATCCCAGAGATGGGGAATGGGTGACCGTGTTGCAATACTGTCAGTTTTCAGTGTGTTAGTATGCTTTTATTGTCCTGACTATCAAACCAGCAGTGGCCAAATGTGCAGTGGTGTTTTAGGAATGTTTCAACATTTTGAAAACACAAAAACCGCTATAGAACTTTATCAGTGTTGTCAGAGGAACAGAAAGGAAAACTGACAGAAATGTTCTCCAAAGATTACTCCATGGAGGCAGAGAGAATACAATGGATTGTTCATGGTTACCCTAGTCCTTTGCTCAGTGCAACAAATCTGCAATGGTACCCTAATCATTGGGGGTTAAGGATAAAGAAGGGATGACAACAACACACAGAAAGTTTTAAATGCAACAATGCGATCACCTACTTCCCATTTCGGGGGAAATCACTGTGAGCATTCGTCCCCTGAGATGGTACTGATGATAACCAAAATTTGTGGGCCTATTATCTATCTATCTATCTATCTATCTATCTATCTATCTATCTATCTATCTATCTATCTATCTAATTTGTACACCGCCCCAAACTTTTGTCTCTGGGCGGTTAACAATAACATAAAAACAAGTTGGAAACATACACAAAAATGTAAAACAATTTAGATAATTTAAAATCAAGCACAGATTAAAACCTAAAAATTAAAAAGCTTGGGTGAAGAGGTGGGTTTTCAAATGCTTTTTAAAAATTGTAGTAATCTTTAAACTTCTTGAATCTGGGACCCTTCTTCCCATAGTTTGGAACCCACATTAATACTTCCTGGCCCCCTAGTTGCCAAAGGTGCGTGAGTGAACCTGTTAGCACCTTAATTCTTCTCTGAAACAAAAGGATTTTTTAAAAACCCTAGAACATACATACAGGTGGCCCTCATTACCCACAGTCCCAGCAATTGTGCTTTTGCATATGCACAATTGGATCATAGGGACCCCATTTCATTATTCGCAAAGTGAAAATAGGGTTATTTTCACCTATCCACTGTTCTTGGGTGGCCGGAAATGACTTCTGATGTCATTTTCTACTGCCATTTTGTACTGCTGAGCCATTTTGTGGCTCTTTTCTACCACAAGAACAAATATAAAACCCCAACCCTAAAAAAATCTGAGGATTTGGAGGTTTGGGGGCCAGTGCTGGAGACCTGAAGAAATGGAGAGCAAGGTACTGTGCTTATTTCTGCTCCCCCCTGCTTTTCCTTGTGATTTTCAGCACACTTCAGTGTGCTTAAGAACCTAACCCCCCAGTCCCCATAGGGTTAAGGTTTATGTATCCGCAGTTTCGTTATCCGCGAAAATTGGCAGGAATAGGACCCCCGCAAATAACGAGGGGCACCTTTACAGGCATACAAACCATAAAACCCACCAACCCACATTACTTTTAAATTTTTCAGGCAGCAAAACATCATCTTCAGAATTTTATTTTTCTTGATTGATTGAATAGGATATTTTTTCTTCCTGCAGAAACATACACAGTCGTGCTGGCATAGAATTAATATCTAACGGCATTTGCATTAGGTCTTCATATCTGGTTCTCCATATTCAAATTTCATCTTTGAATAAATCCAAGTAAAAATTTTCTCTTATTGATGTAGGAATGGGAATATCAAAAGCAAATTTAGTTTCCTTAATTCTACCAAAGGTCAAATGCAAAAAAATAAATAGAATTTGTATCATTATCAACTAATTCCAGCCCAGCCCAAAATCTGACATAAAACAGATGTTATTTACCATAATTAATTTCTTATCTTTTTGCCTAGCTTTCAGCATAGAGTCAAACAATTCAAAGATAGCAGAGGCGCTTCTGTGTAAATCCCTTGTCTTTGTTGCCTCAAAGAAAAATGTTTGTACAAATCCCTGTTTATAGCATAAATTTTCCTTTCTGTTGAACAATCCCTCCCTCACCCTGAGGAACTCTGGCTTGTGGTGGAAAGAATGTCAACTCAGTTGCCTTTTTCTACATTCGTTCATCCAACATCTTTGCTTCTCCATCTGACCTGTACAAGCCAGCTCTGGCGTTAAATCCTTTTTCTTGTTACATTCCAATTTACAATTTAACTTGAAGGACAGGAGGTGAGCTGGTCTTGTAGTAAAGTGTGCCACCGAGTTGGTGTCAACTCCTTTAAAATGTAAACTATTCCTTTGGTACTCACTGCCACCACACCCACTTTTAAAACAGAGTTTAATCCCTCCCTGGTGTGGGCGAAATTCCAGGGAACTCTCCTTCTCATTACAAAATTACAAAAACACCCCTCCACGTGCAGCCTACATGTGAAGAGTACACTTGGTAGTGAGTTGCTGAGCAATCAAACTTGAGATGTGTTTGCACCAGAGTAAAACCCCTTTTCCTGAGTTAAAAATCCACTCAGAGGCAGGTAAAATACAAAGAACAAAAAGAGAAAAAACTTTATTCAAAATATTACAGACTGCTTCAGTCTGAGGCTTTCTCAGCTTTTAGTTACAGGTAAATATACTCAGTGGTTACAATAATACTTTTAAAAAGCACCCCTGTTGCAAGCAACAGGGGATATAGGAACCTTTAAAAGCACCTTTTTGCAGCACCCCTGGATGGATAGAAAAGGTGCAGGCTAGTGCTTCTTAGTTTGTTACATTACAGATAAAACACAATAAACCAGTTGTAAGGATTTGCAAAGCACAAAAAGAAAGAAATCTAATGTGCTCTAACACACTGTTCTCTGTCTAAACCTTTCTGAAGCCAAAAGCCCTTGGCTTCTTTTCTCCTTGAAAAGGTAAAGTGTGCCGTCAAGTCGATTTCGACTCCTGGCACCCACAGAGCCCTGTGGTTTTCTTTTGGTAGAATTCAGGAGGGGTTTACCATTGCCTCCTCAGTATGAGATGATGCCTTTCAGCATCTTCCTATATCGCTGCTGCCCGATATAGTACCCGTCGAGATTCGAACTGGCAACCTTCTGCTTGTTAGTCAAGCATTTCTCCACTGCTCACCCCAAACTCCAGGAGCGAATTCAAGCTTCTTGAAATCCTGTTTCTCAAGGATCTGCAGATGTCTTTCCATGAGAGAATTCTTCAGGCTGGCTGTTGACCATGAGGCAGCAAGATTTCATTGCTGGTACTCACTAGGCCTGCTCCCCATCCTCTCTCATCTCCCTCCTAGCTCCTTCTGAGAACAAAGAAAGACACACTTCTCTTCCTGTCGCAAGGCCCTCCAGGACCCGCCCACCATGTGCTGAGTGGCTGATCCCTAGAGTTCACCGCCTGTCAGTCAGGACAGGGTTTACTTCCGGGGCTCACTACTCTTTAGGGTAAAGGAAAAGCTGTTCCTGACTTATCATAACAACATATAATTATTCACACGTGTCAAATGCACACAGAGTAGTACATTTCCATCAATTTGAAGGGGCTTATATCCCTTATGAGCCACCTAATGGCGCAGTGGGGAAGTAATCTGCCTAGAGAGCAGGAGGCTGTTGGTTCAAATCCCTGCTGGTATGTTTCCCAGAATATGGGAAACTCATATATTGGGCAGCAGCAATATAGGAAGGTGCTGAAGGGCATCATCTCACACTGCGTGGAAGATGGCAGTGGTAAACCCCTCCTGTATTCTACCAAGAAAACCACAGGGCTCTGTGGTCACCAGGAGTCAACACCGACTCGATAGCACAACCTTTCCTTTACCTTTATATCCCTTATAGCACCCAGGTTCACTTTTAAAATGAACACATGCCCATTTTGTGTGTTTTATCATTCACACAAAAACATGTGTTTACCCAAATAGAAGACAACTCTGAATCTAAGACGACTCCCTTAAAGAAAAGAGGTTAAATACCAGTTATACCTATATTTTCCTGAAAAGAAGACTCTGAATGTAAGATGACCCCCTGATTTCTAACATCAAAGCACTTGGGAAAAACTAGTCTTGGATTCATGTTAATATGAATCCAAATGTTCAGACACCTGTATGCACGTACTGTTTAATGTTTGAACAGAACATACAGAGGTCACCTGTATGCATGTACAATTTAATGTCTGGATAGGGCTTCAGGGTTCAGAAGACTGCAGCTCCCATCATCCCCAGCCTTGGCCATTGTGGCTGGGGACGATGGGAACTATAGTGCAACCACATCTTAGGATCCAAGTTGGAGAACCCCTGGCTTAAGGAACAGAGTTAACCAGAAACCCGCTGAGGATGATAGGCAGCTTTGGAAGTCTCCAGAGGAGGAAGTGCTGCCAGAACCAGATAAGACTCCCCTACAAATCACATCCCAGACTCCCACACCCTCCTCATTTCATCCTGTTTTTCCCATAATTTCCCATTTGTGTTTACATTATAGCACGAGGAAAAGAGATTTCCGAAGATTAATGTACGACCTGGAAAGGTATGGAGGTGAAAAGCCAGACTGGCTGTGAGATGTCTGGCAAGAGGGGGTGGGCAGGGAGAGGCAAAATGTGATTGGTCATATTTGGTCCCCCCTATTTACCTTCCACTCTAGATCATTCTGTACTCTGAGTCAGGCTTTGGGGGTCAGAAAAGAGACATCTGGGGCGATATCACCGATGCCACATCCTGGGAGCTCTCCCACACCATCTCCATCCGAGTGGTCCGAGGAGGGTAAGTGGCTGATTCTCTGTAATTTGAGCTAAAGAAAAAAGGTTGGACTTTGGTGCAGCATAGGCGGGCAGAAAATTAGAAGTTATGTAAGGAAATCTGCAAGAAAATTGGTGATGTCATTTGTGAATCTTTCCCTTTCTAAACAATAAATAGATGATTTCCTGTCCCTAAGGCAAGCAACTGCCATTGGAGGGATGCTGTGCTGGAGCTAGACAAGGTCAATTGCTCTCACGCTGCTAAACCCAAGAAAATCAGCGCTTTAAAATGTTCTTCTATGCTCATTTAGCAGGGGTCTCAGAGCAACAGGGGGACTCAGTGGGCCATAGGTTTGCCAGCACCCAGAAAAAAAACAGCCTGCCCTGCTCCTGCGACACCTGTTCGATTTGCAAAAAAACAGAAGTGGAAGCTGTCTGTGGCATGGCATGGAACACTTGATCACTTAATAATTGCAGGGGGAGTTAAAAGAGCTGCTTCAAAAGCTGCAGATTTCTGGGGCTTTGCCTCAGTTCCTGTTTCTAGTAGTGGAACTTAAATCTGGATGATAGGAACATAGGAAGCTGCCTTCTACCGAGTCAGATCATTGATCCATCTAGCTAAGTATTGTCTACCCACACTGGCAGCAGCTTCTCCTGGGGATGTGCATGGAACCAGGCAGGGGACGTTCGAAGGCGGGCGGATTGTCTTTAAGGGTGGGGGAGGGTGCACTTACCCCTCCCTCCACACACCCCGCCAGTGCTCAGTTTTTTGAAAGTCCATTGGGGCGGCAGCATACCTCCCTGCCGCCCTGTTGCCCCCTGGACCGGAAGTACCCGACGCACCTGAATGCGTTGGCCGTGTGTGCGCACATGCCGGGCGTGTGTGTGCGTGTGCCAGACACATCAGATGCATGCACCCGACGTACACACTCATGAGTGTGCCATGTGCATGCATGTGCCCAACATGTACAGGCACATTGGGTACTTCCGGGTACTTCCAGTCAAGGGGGCAACGGGGTGGCAGGGAGGTACACTGTCACCTCGACGGACTTTCAAAAAACTGAGCGCTGGCGGGGGGAAAGTGGAGGGAGGGGTAAATGCACCCTCTGCTGCCCTTAAAGACAACCCCCCCCCACCTTCAAACCGGCAGAATCACTGGTTGTTTGAACCAGTTCAGAGGCCCATAAATGGCCTCCGAACCAGTTCTGTGTACATCCCTAGCTTCTCCAAGTTTACAGGCAGATGTCTCTCCCAGCCATATCTGGAAATGCCAGGACGGAACTTGGAACCTTCTGCACACAGGTATGCAGGTGCTCTTCTTAGAGTGCCTCCATTCCTTATATCTTGCAGTGCTCACATGTAGTCTCCCATTCAAATGCATATCAAGGTGGACCCTGCTGAGCAAAGGGGACAATTCATGCTTGCTACCCAGGGGCGGATTAAGCTCTTTGCTGCCCATAAGGTACTGAAGAGGTGGAGTGGCAACCATAGAGTGAGAGAAACAGAAAGACAACCATGAATGGACTGGTGTTTGTTCCTTCTTCTGATTAGAAGAAAATAACATTTTTTGCCACATATTTTGTTCCCTGATAACTGGGCAGAGACGCTGTTTAAAGTGGAGACTCTTATATTTAGCAGGAGGAGAGCAAATGGACCTTTTCAGCCCAGCATGCTGCTGGTGTCCTTCTTTGTGTGTGCGTGGGTGTTGTTTTCCAAGAATGTGAGCCCTTTAGGGTCAGGGAACCATTTTCTCATACCCTTTGCTCTGAAAACAATTTCAATAACTTCTTTTGTTTTTGCTGTTAAAAAGCTGTAAATAATTTGGTTTTTAAAAATAATAATAATTTTAATAATAATAATAACTAGCCGACCCCCACACAGAGCATCTGTGCAGTCTTTGGGGCTGGCTACCTCTCCCCCCACACCTGCCCCAGTCTCCGGTCAGGCCCAGGCTGCCAGGCCAAGTGCCACCGTGGTGGCCGAGGTGCCGCCGCTGCGGCCGTGCCTGCTGCTGCCTCGCCTCAGCGGCCGGTCCCACCACCGCTACCTTGCCTAGCCTCCACAGCCGGCCGCCGCCTTGCCTCTGTGACCAGGCCCACCGCAACCACCACAGCCAGGCCCGCTGCCACCTTGCCTCCGCGGTTGCCCAGCCGACCAATTCTCCTGGGTGCACCTCAGCCAATCAGGCACCTCCGCCGCCCAGCCAATCAGCTGGGTGCCAGGAAGCACATTCCAAGGCACACCCAGGAGAATTAATGTAATAGATTCCAATACTTAGGTAGTACAGTTGGGGGGCTCTCTCCCTTCAAATAGGTGGTCCCTTACAATTTTGTTATATGAGCACAGAATGTAGATCGTACGCAAGACTCTACTTAGGAGTAACCAAATGTCAACTTCCTGTGTTCTCCAGCTGGGTGATGTATGAGAAGCCCAGGTTCCATGGGCGGAAGTGTGTTCTGGCAGAAGGAGATGTGGAAATCACCAACCCTTGGAAAATATACCACAAAGAAGGGGCAGCAGCTGAGAATACACCGTTCCATATTGGTTCCCTCAAGAGGGTTGTGAGGGTAAGCAGGACTGAGTTCCATTTGAGAGAGATATAGGTACAGCAGTGCCAGTATAATTAAAGAAGAGAGCATCTGGCATTTTGAATGCCAATAACAATCAGACAATGTGTACGAATTGCCTGAAATTGGGCATGAAGCATCTCTGTGTTAACTGCTATAATATGATCAAATTTCAGACCGATCGGTTGAGAAGATGCCAAGATATAGCACTTTAAAAATGCCCCTTTGGGGGAAAAGAAACTCCTGTTTATAACTTTTTGCCCACCCATCATACCTTTGTGGCGGGTTTTCTTGCTTTATTAAGCACATCCAAAAATGTGAGGGAATGGCAGAGGATTTGCCCTTCCTAGAGAGCTTCCAGCTATAGAGCGGTATATAAATGTAAGTGCTATTGCTATTGCTATTGCTATTGCTATTGCTATTTGGGGAAACATCTGTTGTCTCTTCATTAAGTTCTTCGCTTTTAAAACCCCCATTTTCAGTATGACACCAAGTGTGGTGGTATTTGCAACCTATGCTCAGTACCTGATTAGTCTATCTAGGGTGGAGTGTTTTTGCTTGTTTAACTGTGGCCAGGCTAACTAGGGTGTGGATATATTTTTGATACTTGCACACTTAGCATATTTTATTGGTTGTTTTGTTGTTAAGGTAAAATATAATCTCTTGCAATATCTGCTTCAAAAGTCTGAAGATGTCTCTCTGAAAGAATGGAATTACTCAGCCTAAAGCTAAAACACTCATATGTATTAATTGCGCTAATGCGTAAGTGTTGACATCTTGATGATTTTAGCTTAGAGATCAAAAGGAAATGTTGCAATGGCAAATTCTTAATGTCTATAGCACTTTTTCAAAGAAGCGGCTCCCACATTTAAATAGAAGTTGAAAAATGTAGGGCAATTAAGTAGTTAATATTATCATAGCCCACTGATATCCTCATCTACTCATGGAAGGACTTCATTTTTGAGCATTTAATTAACATAGGCTTTAATTAAAATTTATTCATATACGTGTATATAAATACATATGTTTATTTGTATAAACTCATTACACAAAATTTATAAATTTACAGAAACTAACCAGGGGTGTATCTGTAATTGGACAGACATGTTGTAAGAACACAAGCTGGCCCTGGCCCTTCACCTGTTTCCACCCACTCACCTGTCACCTCTGTGGCAGCCCCACTAAGCTCACAGTCATTGCACATGGCCTGGCTTGTTGAAGCTTGCTGAGGTTTGCTGACCATGGAGCAGAATAATGATGTCCAATATGAACAAAAGGAGGATCCAGTTGTCCTTAAATCAGATGAAGATGTAAATTCTGTAACTTATGTACCGATACAGATGCACATTCTGTAAACTAGACTTCCAGATACCTAGAAGGTTGACTTATGGAGGACTGACTTGCAAGTTGTGTATTTATTTGGGGGGTTCAGCAGCAAGGCAGATCGTTAATTCTCACTTTACAAATCCGAGATGATAGCTGATGGGCTCCCCTAATTTGAGCCCTGTTAACACTTGCCTCCATATTCCTCGTACCTTATTAATTGCGCCATGGCGATGCATAATATTTTATTAGATTAATGCAGTGTAACTTCACCACTTAGCGTATTTTAGTGTATTTTATCATTCAGTGTAATCAGGGGCGTATCTAGTGTGGGGCAGGCAGGGCACGTGCCCTGGGCACCACTTGAAGGGGGGCGCCAGTTTCTAAAATTAAAAAAAATTGAAAAATGGCCGCTGAAAACAAAATGGCCACTGCACATGCTCAAATGGCCTCTGTGAGGCCCTAGGCCAGCCCAGGCCTCTCAGAGGCCATTTGAGCATGCACGGTGGCCATTTTGTTTTTAGCGGCCATTTTTAAATATATATATTTTTTAATGGCCATGACACATGCTCAAATGGTCCCTGTGAGGCCCTAGAGTTCAGTGCAGGGAGGGGGGGACCTTTGCTGACCTCCCCAGCCTTTAGGAAGCCCCCCAAAGGGGCTACAGGTTAAAAAAATAATATAATATAAGTCACTGTACACATATTTAGTTTGGAACTATGTACAGAGAATCAGGGCTTGTGAATACTGAGCTGAAGCTTATGAGCTAGGATTGTATTCATTTGCTCTTACTTTGCTTCTTGTGATAAGTGAGTTAAATGTAATGTCTTAATAATATGGCTATTAATACTGAGTTTGTCTTTGAATCAGTGTGAAATCCTTAGTATTAAGGCCCACTGGGAGTTTCTTGCTCTCTTTCTCTCATTTTAACTGTCTTGCTGAAATACTAGAATATATTCCAAGCAGTGACACAGTTTACTCTGCATATCCTTTAATTATTTTTAGAGTATCTGGGAAAAGCCAAATTCTCCATTTATTTTTAAAACTTATGTAATAGTGATGCTACAATGCATAGTAGAGAATTAGACAGGCACTTCTGTTTAGTTTTCCAAGTACACCTCCACATAGTATTTGGGTATTTCATGAGCCCCAGGATACGGAAATTTGTAGTTTTCCAGCATTTTTTGGTCTGGCTACGTCCACTGCTAAATAGTTTTTGAAATATTAAAAGATTAAGGAGCTTGACTTGTATTTTTCAGCTGATATTATGGTAACGTTATCTGAAAGATGGGTGTCAGATGTCTGGTCTAGGGGCGCAATTTCAGTGCTTGCCCTAGGCGCTATTTTCCCTAGATATGCCTCTGAGTGTAATTCCTTGGAACTTTACCATTTTTAGTAATAGTCCAATTTATGGTAACCATTATAGTTTTAACCATTTTTAATTTTAATTCTAGCTTTCTGCCACATATGAAATCATTTCCAACTATATTACTATAGTATTACTACTACTATTTAAATTCCCCTTCTATCTTTTCTGTGCATTTTATTATGGAAAAGTATTTTTAGCGGTTATAGTCTTTTAGTAGCTTGTCTCCTTTTAAATTGTAATTATTTTAAATTTTAGCCTTTTCATAATAGCTATCATCATATTTGCAATCACCTCTGTTAACATGTAACTTTTCTCCAGTGTTACCTTCATTTAATGTGTAATTTTATGCTGGTCTCTGACCATAATAAAGCTTGATTATTTGATTGATTGACTTTACAAATCTGCTGCTCTGCATTTGTTTCCTATTGTTACGTGTTTTTACATTTTTATACACATTGTCCACATTAATGTATTAGAGAGTGTTTATTAAATATTTATCTTTATATTACCTTTTTACTTCATGGTATTTGGAGGTATTGCATACTTCCACCATTAGATCATTTTTTAATGTTCCATGCATATTTTTTAAAATTCAAGTTTTTAGGCTGTTAAATGGTGGTGGGTTCTTGTTGGGTCCTTTTAATTGTTGCAGTCAGGAAAATAGCTGGTTTTTCTTGTTACGTACTATTACATAAATACTACTAAAAAATTAACGCAAAACTCTAAGGATTTTCCCAGGTACTGTTGGAAGAACTTATTGTGAACGGCAGCAGACATCATTGTATCATGTTGTGACTTTGTAGTATGACTCCTAATTCAGAGTTAGATGGATGTCCACTGAACTCATGTTTTCACTTTTTATTTAGTCTGACACCCTACTTGCAACACAGTAATAATAGAGTCAATTGCATTGCAAGTCTGTTGCAATAATTATTCTAACAATTATTAATAATTATTACAACAGCCTTGCAATGCAATTGACTCTATTATTACTGTGCTGCAGGTAGCGTGACAGAACATGGTGTGTTAGAAATGGTTAATTCAGGTTTAGTTTGCTTCATCCTATTTTATTTTATTTCAGTTTTATGCAATACACACACACACACACACGTATGAATATTCGCTTTTAAGGATCCTTTTATCTGGGTTTGGACTCTAATTTTGAACAATGATTGTAATAAACTAAACTGAACTGTTCATAGGAACATAGGAAGCTGCCTTATTCCAAGTCGGACCTTTGTTCCATCTAGCTCAGTACTGTCTACACAGAACTGTCTACACAGACTGGCAATGACTTCTCCAAGGCTGCAGGCAGGAGTCTCTCTCAGCCCCATCTTGGAGATTCTAGGCAGAGAACTTGGAACCTTCTGTTCTTCCCAGAGTAGAATATCCCCTAAGGGGAATATCTTACAGAGCTTACATGTAATCTCCCATTCAAATGCAAACCAGAGTGGACCCTGCTTAGCAGAAGGGACTCCACAAGACCAGTTCTACCATGCTGGTAGTGTGCTGTGCCCCACCCCACTCATCACTGGATCCCTGTATCAGTCTTCACGTTTTCTTGTCTGAGCCCCAATTTGCAAAATTATGATAATGGAGTTGATTACACTATAGGGTTAGTGTAACAGTCTTCCCATTGACTATCCTCAGAATCTGGCATTGAGAGGTATACTGCTGTTAGACATGGAGGTTCCACTTAGCTACCATGGCCAATAGCTGCTGGTAGACCTAAGTTCTTCAGATAAATTCTCTGAATTCCTTTAACGGATTATTCAGATTTGGAAGACTTTCTTTGGTTACCACTTAAATCTGAAAAACTACATCGTGCAAAGATTTATAAAGGAAGCTGCCTTATACCAAGTCAGACCATTGGTCCTTCTAGCTCAGTATTGTCTGAGGCAGCTCTCCTAGGTTTCAGGCAGGAGTCCCTCTCGGCTTCACCTGCAGATGCCAGGGACCTTAAACATGCAAAGAGGATGCTCTTCCACTGAGCTATGGTCCTTCCTTTGTACGTTTGTTAAGGTAGAGAACATAATCTTGTGCATGTTTTAAAATGTAATGTGAGTGTAATGTCATGTAATGCATCTAGATAGGCAGTGCTGGGGAGGAGTCAGCTGTTGTGGTGCACATTGGCATCAACCATGTTGGGAAATGACCCACCATTCATTAAGATCATCAGGAGGAGTCTGTCTTCAGGTGCCACCAGTTCATCTGGTGACAGCCTGGGATCGGGCCTTCTCAGTTGTCGCCCCTGGCTTGTGGAACACATTCCCTGGGGACTGGATATAAGAGAATTATTTGCCTTGGAGGCCTTCAGGAGAGTCTTAAAGACCCATCTTTTTAGCCAGGAAGTTGTCCAGACATGGCTTCATGGGTATCTGAAGAGCGAATCTGCTTCTCAGCAGATTTACAGATGTTTAATTGGGGGGATTAAATGGACCGTTCACATAGGGTCCGCTCCTCTCTGCAGTCCCTGCAGATCTTTTTCCTGTGTGCGTTCCCAAAGCTTGCTTTGGGTTTTTTCTCCAACCAATCACATCCCAGAGGAGGAGGTGAGAGACATTTTGTTGTTGTTGTTAGTTTGACACTTAGTTGAGAAAGACCAGCGAGACATGTTGCCAAGCAACTGGATCAAACAATGGAACGCTTAACCAAAACCTGCTTAATCTGACCCAAATTTTTGCTGACTTTTATAATGGACTTGCCTTTGTGACTGCCTTCATCACCTCATGTTCCCACCCCCACCCAACCATTTAAGAGGCCATGGAAGTTTAAAGTAGAAGCCATTGCTTTCTCTCTGTGATGAAGAAGAATGCAGGCTCATGCAATCAGCTCTGACACAAAGGGCTCAGGTTACATCGAACCTGTAGTCTCCATTGTTAAGTTTCCAGGCATCCTCCAACAACATGTAAAGCCTTGCCTATGTTCCTATGGTGACCAGGCTTCAATAAGACAAAGCCAGAGACTCCTATATGAATTAAAAGGAGCAAAAAGACTGGAGTAGCACTAGCAAAGATCTTGTACATGTTGAAAGCATAGGAAGACCCACATTTTTGCATTCCCTTCCCATTCATGCTTCTGTTTAACTCAGGAATTTCTCCCTCACCCTCCCCTTCTGGACTCACTTCACAGAATTTCACCAAACTGCCACAACCCCTCCCCAGTGCTTCCAATTGCAAATCATTGAAAGAGTAAATTATACCAAACACAGCTGTCAAACTCCCCTTCATTTAGCCTTGCAAAAGTGCGAGTTTTGAAAAAAGCTGAATTACTAGCAATGGCCCTTCTACACATCGCAGGAGAAGCGGTGAGGCATACCAAAAAGTTCCTCATCAAAGTCTCTTGAGAAAACCTAGCAGTTATGAGATAAGGGGACAGGTTCATGTGTGGATTGATAACTGGACAGGAAACAGAAGGTAGGTATAACTGGGCAGTTATCTAAATGGAGGGAAGAAAGAAGTGCGGTCCCCCAGTTATCTGTACTGGGACCAGTGCTCTTTAACTTGTTCATAAGTGATCTAGAAGTTGGGATAGGCAGCAAGGTGGCCAAATTTGCAAATGACACCAAACTATTTATGGTAGTGAAATAAAAACAGGTTGCGAGGAGCTCCAAAACGATCTCTTCAAACTGGGGGAGTGGACAACAAAACAGCAGGTGCGGTTCAGTGTTAGCAGGTGTAAGGTGATGCAAGTTGCAGCAAAAAAACCCCCAACTTTACATATACTCTGATAGGGTCTGAGCTATCGGTGACTGACCAGGAGAAAGATCTTAGAGTTGTAGTGGACACCTTGTTGAAAGTGTCGACACAATGTGCGGCAGCTGTGAAAAAGGCCAATTCCATGCTTGGAATCTTTAGGAAGGGAGTTGAAAATGAAACTGCCAATATCATAATGCCCTTATACAAATCTATGGTGTGGCCACATTTGGAGTACTGTGCATGTGCACAGTTCTGGTCACCATACCTCAAAAAGGACGTTATAGAACTGGAGAAGGTGTAGAAGAAGGCAACCAAGATGATCAGGGGCCTAGACCATGTTCCTTATGAGGCAAAGTTAAAACAAAAAAGGCTTTTTAGTTTAGGAAAAAAGATGACAGAGGGGCGACATGATAGAAATCTATAAAACTATGCATGAGGAGAGATATAATTTGTTCTCCCTCTCTCATAACACTAGAACCAGGGGTCATCCCATGAAACTGATTGCCAAGAAATTTAGCACAGACAAAAGGAAGTACTTTTTCACATAATGCATAATTACTTTATGGAATTCTCTGTCACAGGATGTAGTGACAGCCACCAGCCTGGCTGGCTTTAAAAAGGGCTTAGATAAATTCATGGGGGACGGACAAGTCTATCAGTAGCTACTACTCTGAGGACTATAGGCCACCTCCAGCCTAAGAAGCAAGCTGCCTCTAAATACCAGTTGCAGGGGAGCAAGAGCAGGAGAGAGGGCATGCCGTCACCTCTTGCCGGTGGGCTTCCCAGAGGCATCTGGTGGGCCACTGTGTGAAACAGGATGCTGGATTAAATAGGCCTTGAGCCGATCCAGCAGGGCTGTTCTTATGAAGTAGTTTGAACACCCTGAGTACTCCTAAGGTTCTCCACAGGAGTAGTGTGGAGAGCCGAGGAGGGTTTGGTGGGGGGAGGAGGCTTGGCCCTCCCTGGGCAGCCAGATCGGCCACCCACACGATTGCTGTATCTGTCATGGAGCCGATAGGGGTGGTGGTGGGATTGAGGACTGCCTAGCCCCCGGATGCCCCGCACGAGTGCACAGGGCATTCTGGGGAGACCTCTGACAGGTGGAGCCTTGTTGTTGCCTCCCAGTCGGGGGTCTCCTCGTGAGTCACTGCAGCGTGGAGCCATGCTGCAGTGACTCACAGTCAGGAAAACAGGGTTAGCAGAGCGCTCGCTCCGCTCACCTCATTCTAGAGGAGGAGGAATTAAGCGGGCTAGCCACCGGGCTCTCCTGCAAGCCCGGTGGTTCTCACGACCAATGGAAAGCAGGCTGGGCTCCCTTCACCCGCTTTCCCCTCACCCCTGCTAACTGAGCAAAGAGGCACCTTTTGAAAGTGATGATTCTCAGGGGGAGAGCAACTGGCCCTATCCATCCCCAGCACAGCATCCCTCCAGTGGCTGCTGCTGGTGTCTTTCTTATGTTTCTTTTTTTAGACTGTGATCCCTTTGGGGACAGGGAGCCATTTAATTAATTAATTAATTTCTGTATGTAAACCACTTTGGGAACTTCTGTTGAAAAGCGGTATACAAATACTTGTCATATTCATATTCGTATTCGTGAGAACAGCAGTCGTTGAGAATAGCCTCTAAGTGTTTAACATCCCTCCCCTCACGCTGCACATGCAGAGCACTCACATCAGTGATTCTCTTTTTCAAAATGCAAGGAATTTAAATTATCAAAACTTTGCTTTAAGATGTGACTGAAGACACTCACAATTTTCACTCATATGCCAAAAGGAATGGGAATCGTTTATTAAGGTTTCCCATTTCAACTTCTGTGCTATGTAAACAGTAAAGACTTTCTCACATAGTATACTGGCTTACAAATTAGGCCCCACATACTCACACTTTACCTTGCTCTCAATATTGACCTCAAGAAGGAAAGAAGGGATGTATTCAGACAGTAGTTAAACAGGTGCAGCTTCCCCAAACACAGACTTTCCCAATAGCTTGAGTGCTGGGAACGATATTGGGGTATACAATCCATTTCCAAATGCTGCAGATCAGCTTTTCCACAAACCAAGACTTCTTGAGATCTATTATTCTTAACAGACCAATACTCTTTGTTACAGGACTACAGGACCCCTGAGATCACTTTGTTTACCGAGGAGAATGGAGAAGGCACAAAACGGAGGTTCACAGATTCCGCAGAGGACACAAGGACTCACAGCCAACCGTTGAAGGCGGCTTCTATCATTGTGCACTCTGGCCTGTAAGTAACCCAACATTCAGGCATTCATAATATGCTCCAAGGGAGCAGTGTCTCAGTTGTTCAGAAATTGATTTTATATGCTATGTGGAGTGTGGGGGCAGGCTGGTAATTTCTTTGGAAGGCATTGGACAATTGCTAGATACTTTTTCAAGGGATGCTTTTAAAAAGTATTTAAAATGAAGAGCAGGGGCAAGTGTAAGACTGAAAACTAATCAGAAAAACACTGATTTAGTAGGAACATAGGAAGCTGCCATATACTGGGAGCCAGCGTGGTGTAGTGGTTAGAGTGCTGGACTAGGACCAGGGAGACCCGAGTTCAAATCCCCATTCAGCCATGAGACTTGCTGGGTGACTCTGGGCCAGTCACTTCTCTCTCAGCCTAGCCTACTTCACAGGGTTGTTGTGAGGAGAAACTCAAGTATGTAGTACACCGCTCTGGGCTCCTTGGAGGAAGAGCGGGATATACATGTAAAAATAAAATTAAATAAATAAATAAGACCAGCTCTCCTCTCCTAAGAAAAAAAATATTACCATCTCAGTACCACAATGTTACATAGGAACCTGACCATAGGTCCATCTAGCTCAGTATCATCCATAGGTTCATCTAGCTCAGGACCATAGGTCCATCTAGCTCAGTATCATCTACACAGACTGGCAGCAGCTTCACCAAGGTTGCAGGCAGGAATCTCTCTCAGCCCTATCTTGGAGATGCTGCCAGGGAGGGAACTTGAAACCTTCTGCTCTTCCCAGAGCGGCTCCATCCCGCAAGGGGAATCTCTTACAGTGCTCACACATCAAGTCTCCCATTCATATGCAACCAGGGTGGACCCTGCTTAGCTAAGGGGACAAGTCAAGCCTGCTACCACAAGATCAGCTCTCCTCTCCTTTTGTCATACCTCTTCTCTCCATTTGTCAGAAGCATGGCAGCCAGCACGAATTGTCCTCTTTGATAAGCAGGGTCTGCCCTGTTTTGCATTTGAATGGGAGACTACATATGAGCACTGTAAGATATTCCCCTTAGAGGATGGGGCCACTCTGGGAAGAGCATCTGCATGCTTGCATGCAAAAGGTTCCAAGTTCCCTCCCTGGGAAATCCTGAGCATCTCCTTGGAGCTTTATACACATAGCTTTGAGCTCACATCCCCTCTGGAATGGAGGATTTGCATAACTTCATGGAAGAGAGGTCTATTAACAGCTACTAGTCAGAGGGCTATAGGCCACCACCAGCCTCAAAGGCAGGATGCCTCTGAATCCCAGTTGCAGAGGAATAATAGCAGGAGAGAGGGCAGGCCCTCAACTCCTGCCTGTAGACTTCCAGTGGCATCTAGTGGGCCACTGTGTGAAACAGGATGCTGGACTAGATGGGCCTTGGGCCTGATCCAGCAGGGCTGTTCTTTTTAGGGTGTGAGTCCACATATCAGCTGGATTTACCCCCAAGTCCCTGTGAGCTATCAGGAACCAGTACACACTTGATTCTGCTTTTCCTCAAATTACTGCTACGCATTCAAGTTTGGCTTGAATTATGTCCGGGGTAAAAAAAAATCCTCTATTTATGGCAGTTTTTTAATAACAATAATAACAATAATAACAACAACAACAATAATAATAATAAATCTGAACTTTCTGGTATGCCCCGCCACTTCTCCCTTGATGTGTGTTGGGGGGTCATTGCAAGTAATTTGGCTTTTTAAAAAACTCTCACTGGTCACTATAGGAACATAGGCTTTACATTTGCAGATGTTGTTGGACGATGCCTGGAAGCCAATGTAACCTGAGCCCTTTGTGTCAGAGCTGATTCCATGAGGCTGCATTTTCCTTCATCACAGAGAGAAAGCAATGATTTATTCTTTAAAATTCCGTGGCCTCTTAAATGGTCTGGGGTGGGGTAGGGGAACATGAGGTGATGAAGGCAGTCACAAAGACAAGTTCATTATAAAAGTCAGCAAAGATTTGGGTCAGATTCAGCCAGTTCAGGTTAAACAGTTTGTTGTTTGATCTTGCTGCTTGGCAACTTGTCTTGCCAGTCTTCCATAACCAATTGTCAAACTAACAACAACAACAACAAAGTCTGTCGCTTCTTCTGTGGGGATGTGATTGGTTGGAGAAAAAACACGGAGCAAGCTGGGGAACGCACACAGGAAAAAGATCTGCAGGGATTGCGGAGAGGAGCCGACCCTATGTGAATGGTCTATTGAATCCTACAAATTAAACATCTGCGAATCTGCTGCAAAGCATACCCCGCAGCATGAAGCCATGTCTGAATAGCTTCCAGGAGCTTTCCCACACATAGCTTCCACCTCTTGGGGTAAATGTTGAGTGATGCCACTTCGAATTACACTCGCTGCATGAGGGAAGCAGCCGTTCCCTCTGCCCTTCTTTTTGTGCAGGTTCACATTTCATGTCTCCTTGTTTCCCTTCTAGCCAATGCGGGGGGGGGAGTATGTTAGGAGCTCCATATCGGGAGGAACACAATGTTACCTTCAAAAATCTAGACTGGGAGCATTTGTATACACTAACAGATTTCTTCCTTTTTCCCCCATGCATGATGTTTGCTTGTAAAATATCTTTTTTAACCAGTGAAAACCTTAAGCAAGCAGACTAATATTGTGCAAAAAAGTCAGCTTGGGCATATAAAACACAGAGGTTTTGTAACTAGAACTTGCAAAGAGTGGCTGAAAACTGTTTTTTTCCACTCTTTGCATCTAAGTAAGGCAGTTCTGTTTGCATTCCTAAAGAGTGTTTCCCTCTTATCATGTTAATGATTATGTATTAGGCATCTAGTCAATTCCTCTCCCTGGCATTTGCTGCAGTGTTTTAAGGAAAACTCGCTTAACCAGGATTTTAAAAACCTGGAAATACATCGAGACAAGCTAGAATTTGGAAGACAAAGCCCGGTTTGTGTGCAGGGTGCTTCCAAAGATCTCATATGGACTTGGGGTAAGTCTGGCTGGTCTGTGAACTAGGAGGAGATTTGCGGTAACAGCCTTGTGCGGAAAAGCTCCTGATAGGGCTCTGAGATACTCCTGCCTGTAACCTTGTAGGAGCCACTGCCAGCCTGTGCAGACAATACTGAGCTAGAAGGACCAATGGTCTGACTCTGTAGAAGGTAGCTTCCTATGTTCCTGTGAAGTCAGGTGTACTCCATGGGAGAAAAAGCTGCAAGTCCCTTTCTAAGGTTCAGTTCAGTTTTATTTCAGTCTCTCACCATCAGAGGTGCTCTTACCACCGGACCTTGGAGCCCCGGCCCGTGACCTCCAAGGCCCGGGAGCACCCCCCCCCCCACTGTGACAAGCCCTCCTCCTCCTCGCCACCGCGAGACCTCCTTGTTTCTGATGCCGCCACGAGGCTGAGCCACCTATACTCCAGCTGCTATGTGCGCAACTGGGGGGTGCAGGGTGAGGCAAGCAGGCCTCCCCTGCCCCTTGTGGTGGTGGCAGGCAGAGCGGGAGTGGCCGCTGAGCCTGACTGTTGGCTCAGAGGCCTCTGAGAACTGCGAGGCACTCCGATGAGCCTACGCAGTTAGAAAAGTGTTTTGTAAGCCTGTGGTGTTGTAAGCTTTGTGGCCGGGCGGTCCGAGTGTCTGGATTGCCTAGGTGCGCCAACTGCTGACCAGCAATACAAAGTAGACAGATAAAAAACTGTAAGCATTAATAACAATTAATCCTAAAGTATAACAACTGAATTAAGTATTGTCTGTCTGATCTATTAACTACCACACAAAATTTGTCAACAATATATGTAACGTCAGAATCATGGTCAGAGAAGTAAGAGAAGTCTTCTCTTACTTCTTACAGAGAAGTTCTCTTCTCTGAAAAGTTCTCTTCTTACAGAGAAGTTATCTTCTCTGTAAGAGAAGTACGAGAATCTCGATTTAAAAACACAGTATAATAAAGCATGAGCTATAGACTCAACTGCACCATCTCCACACGGGCATGCCCATTCCTCATAAAGAATCTGCTTAAACCTACCCTCCAGTACCAACTGACAGGAGACCAGAAAAACATGCCAATGTGAACATCCTTCTGTACTTAGGCAGCGTTAACGTGCTAAGGTACCTAGCTGGTTTGGAGTTATATATTTGGTTCCCAAGATAAAACATACTTGTAACGTAACTTAGATCGTTTTGGTGTGTGATGTCTAGGAGCCTTTTTTGAGGGCTACCTTGGCACATTCATGGCCCCACACTATCCAGAGAGTATCCAAGTGAATAGGATTTCTTTGCTATTAGTAATTTCCATTGTGATTGAAAGCCATCCTTCACTATCAAAGGTGCCAAACCCTTAGGGAGAAAAATAAGCTTTAACCATACATTTCATACCGCTAGCCAGACCCTGGTTTCCACACTTGGTACACTTGCCTCTAAACATAAAATCACATTAAGCACACAGCAAGGCACTTGAAATAAGCTTCTAAAAAAACTTGGTGTATGTTGTTTCTAAGACTGCAAAACTGAAGTATAAGGTCATTTGGGCACTCTATAGGAGACGGCCCTTTTTAAGGTGCTTAAGGTGATTCAGGTGCATCCTGAATCATTTCAGCTCCACCCTACTTAAAAAGGTGTCATGAAAATAAATCTTCATTTAATTATTTTTTATGTATATATGTTTGTGGTATGCACATCCACATGACTCAGTGGCAATTAGATGCTGGTGGCTTCATTTCCCTCACCTTACAACTGACAAGTGTGTATTTGTTCTTGTGCAAGTATGTCTGGAGTGTTTTGTAAATCCAGACTTGACCCAATGACAGTGGTGTGCTATAAACTTGCAACACGCTGTTTAGGGTTAGGTGTTTATGGATGTCTTATAGGAGGGTAATATTTGGAATCCAGTTTTATCTTGGAAGATGTTCTGACTGCACTCACACAGGGACCAGTGCAGGCTGCAGAGCGTGTGCACAGCTGAAGTGCAGTCACAAGCACGGAGAACACAGGGCTCTCTTTCCCTGAGACGCTTTTTGAGCTCCCCTTTGTTCACTGTGTCCGGGCTAAGCTGAGACCATGGAAACCATACCTGGAAGGCTGGTTCTCAGGAGCAAAATCGGGGTAGGAGGAGCATCCAACCAGGCTCCCAAGAAACCGCTGTGTGTCGAGGTAGGAGGAGGGGGAAGTGATCATCGGTTAGCCTCAGTCTGGGTAGGACGCTGATGACCAGCCCAGATTGTGTGCCCAGCACCGTACTGAGGGTGGAGGAAAAGCACATCCCACGCCATCCAGGAGGAGAACTGGTCTTGCAGAAGCAAGCATGAATTGTCCCCTTTGCTAAGCAGGGTCTGCCCTGGTTTGCATTTGAATGGGAGACTACATGTGTGAGCACTGTAAGATATTCCCCTTAGGGGATGGGAGCCACTCTGGGAAAAGCAGAAGGTTCCAAGTTCCCTCCCTGGCATCTCCAGGATAGGGCTGAGAGAGACTCCTGTCTGCAACCTTGGAGAAGCTGCTGCCAGCCAGTCTGAGTCTGTGTAGACAATACTGAGCTAGATAGATTGATGGTCTGACTCGGTAGAAGGGAGGTTCCTATGTTCCTATGTCCTACCCAGATAGAAACTAGCAGGTGATCACTTCTCCCTCCTCCTCTCTTGACGTTTGCTGACACATGACCCCCTACCTTGTTCAAGTAGGACTTTAAAGCACTTGGGTACAAGTGGTGGATAGGACAGCGCTGCCCTACCCAGCTGTCCTCTCACAGACGATCACTCCCTCCTCCTCCTCCTCCTCCTCCTCCTCCTCCTCCTCCTCCCTAGGTTTTCATTAGCATGTGACTGAAAATCAGGAGTGTGTACAGCTCCCAAAGCTGGGTAGGATGTTTGTCCTACCCTTTTAAGAGCCGTGTGAAGAGCCCTATCGATTGCTAATTGCCAGGACTGATATTGTACCGCCCTCGTCCCTTCTGGGGCTACTGTTGGGATGTGCCTCTGTATTCCGTTTGGTAACTACATGGCACTGCCTGGGTTTCCCAGCCATTCATTGTTCTTTCTTTGCTCGGTAGGTGGCTTGTTTACTCGAAACCATTCTTCGACGATGACCCTTACGTCTTGGAACCTGGCGGGTATCCCAGTTTGCAAGCCTGGGGTGCAAAGGACCCCGCTATCTGCTCCATGCACCCAATTAAGCTGGTAAGTTTTCCCTGGCAGCACCAAATTCCTGTTTAAACCTTGATTGATGATTATTAAGGGCCGTCAAGTCGGTGTCGACTCTTAGCGACCACATAGATTCTCTTCAGGATGATCAGTCTTCAACTTGACCTTTCAGGTCTCTCAGTGGTGCATTCATTGCTGTCGTAATTGAGTCCATCCACCTTGCTGCTGGTCATCCTCTTCTTCTCTTTCCTTCAACTTTCCCCAGCCTTATGGACTTCTCAAGGGAGTTGGGTCTTCACATAATGTGTCTGAAGTATGATAGTTTGAGCCTGGTCATTTGTGCCTCGAGTGAAAATTCTGGATTGATTTGATTTGTTCTATGATCCATTTGTTTGTTTTCCTGGCTGTCCATGATATCCTCAGAAGTTTTCTCCAGCACCAAACCTCAGCTGTGCAAAATCAGTTCAGGCGTCCAAGGACGTAACTATAATAGGGCAAGGGGAGACTGTTGTCCGGGGACCCACTGCCTTGGGGAGGCCCCCAGAGGCAAGTCACATGACTGACTCCCCCAGCCGTGCACCTGCCCGGGCTTCCTTCAGTTGTTTTCATCCTCTCAAATTGATGTGAGTGTTAAGACCTGGAGCTCCCAGAACAGCATGTCTTTCTCTAGTACCATTAAATGACTTGCAGACCTGGGCTACGTGGGCATGGCAAATACGTTTTCACAAAACGGGACTTTCGCAAAATGAATTTCATGGATATATCAAGAAACCAGCTCATGGAGTTCTCACTTGGTCTCTATTCTCATTTCAGGGCTGTCCTGTAGTAGAAAAACCAGGGGAGCCCAAGGTAAGAGCATAATGGAGCTGCCGCCGTGTTTGATCAGGGGAGAGAAATCCTGCTCAGTGGGAAGGGGGGAGAGAGAATCTAGGCTTGCTGCAGAAATGTGCCTTTTTTAGCAAGAGGCATCAGAAGAATGTTTCAGGTTTAAATTTTTTTAAAAAAAAATTGTATACTCAAAACACATTATGCAAATATGCTAGTTTTGCATACACATCCAGTTTGCATGCTTTCTTTTCAGTGTGTTGTTTGGATATTTGCAGAGGGGTTTTTTGTATGCACAGGGAAGCAGGCCATAAAGGAGAAACTTCGTCATGTGGTTTTTGATTCAGAACCAAGGCTACATACAGTCATACGCATCTCAAGTGGTGAAAATACTGCAGATCTTCACATACCCCTTTTTGGATAGACATGCAAACTTCCAACAGACTTCAGCAGCAAGTGGTCCTGCCTGTTTGCCAAAGAAACCACCCATACTGATTGGCTGGTTGACTTTTGTGACAGACATGAAGCCACCATCCTCCCCAGTCAACTGTGTAGAAAGATGGTTGGCTGGCACTTGTGGGAGTCATGAAGCTATCTAATTCCTCCTTTCTCAGCCAGCAGCACACACAGTGCTGATTGGCTCATCCTCAGAGGTGCACCTTCGTAATTTTGGAGCCTGGACCTAAAGGCCTTTCGGGGGGCCCGAAGCTGCCACTGCCACTAGATAAGCTGCAATGCACTTTTTTTTTTTTTTTTACACCAGAACATGCTCAGGGAAAGCTGGAAACTTTTTTTTCTTTTTTCAGAAGAGATTCTGAATAAGATACTTCCCACAGACTTGCAGAGAGATGCCACATTTTGCATGGACAATCCTGCCACTTAAATTAGTGGGCAGCTCAGCAATTGGAGCCCACCCACCCCCCGCCGGCCAGCATTTGGAGGCCCCCCAGGCCGGCAGGGGACTGGACCGCCACTCGAAAGTCCAGTCCAGAGAGTGCCACTGCTCATCCTGGTGGCACTCATGAAGCCACTTCCCCAGCCCACCTTAAGCAGTCTTTCAAGGGATTTTTTTTAATGGATTGGTCCCTTTAAAAAAAGAAGAAGAAGACATTAAACAAACACTGAACTGGATAAATATATTGGAAGGAATGTTTTTTAAAAGGCCAGAAGCTTGCCTGAAGTGGTGATGGTGGGGAAGAGAGGGAGGGGAAGATCTACTCTGGAGTCAGAATCTGCTATGTGTGTCAGAGCAGAAGTGAAGACGGGGAAGCAGAACTCATCCCTCCACACACACACAAATTCCAATCCTTCACTAGCTCCTGTAGCCCTAGCTACAGTATATTGTTGCTGCTGTTGCTATTAACATATTTATATGTTGCTTTTCAACAAAAGAGTTCTCCGAGCAATTTACATAGCAAAATGAATGAACACAATTGGTTTCCCATCTCAAAGGGGCTCACAATCTAAAAAGACACAAGGGAGACTCCAGCAATGTGCCGTTGAGTCAGTGTCGACTCCTAGTGACCACAGAGCCATGTGGTTTTCTTTGGTAGAATACAGGACCATTGCCATCTCCTGTGCAGTATGAGATAATGCCTTTCCGCATCTTCCTATATTGCTGCTGCCCAATACAGGAGTTTCCCATTGTCTGGGAAACATACCAGTGGGGATTTGAACCGGCAACCTCTTGCTCCCTATGCAAGTTACTTCCTCTCTGTGCCATTAGGTGGCTCTTTGGCCACTTAGAGGAGGAGTTTTCAGGGGCTCAGCTTTAATCAGTTCTCCCCTTAAGGTTTTAGCACTCACAGCTGTAAGGATAGGCTCAAATATGAATAGACAATGTCTGATGAAATGACCCACAATTTTACTCTCCTTCTTTCCTGTGTCTGTCTCTCTACAGGCTCTAATTTATGAGAAGCCAAATTTCCAAGGGCATAGCTGGGAAGTCAGCCGAGATATTTATGACCTGAAGAAACCAGAAAACAACCAAGATTCCAAGATGCCCACTGTGGGCTCTCTGAAAATTGTGGGAGGCTGGTGAGTATTTGAAAGGACCTGCTGGGGATATCAAAATGTGCCCTTCAATTGAACATATGAACCCTGTCTTATACTGGTTCATGCCATCTGTCCTAGTATGGAATGTGTTGAATGGCAGTGGCCCTCCAAGGGCTGAGGCAGGGGTCTGCTGCGTTGTAGTTAGAGATGCCAGAAACGGAATCTGAAGCCCAGTCCATGCAAACCAGCTGCCATCAACCCCATCAGGTTATGACACAGAATAATGGTCTTGCATCAGGGTGCAAGAGAGATCTTGCTTGTTGAATGGTGTAAAGAGTCAGAAGATGTCGATGTTGGGGTGTTGTCTCTTGATGAGGAGAGCTGGTCTTGTGGTAGCAGGCATGACTTGTCCCCTTAGCTAAGCAGGATCTGCCCTGGTTGCATATGAATGGGAGACTAGAAGTGTGAGCACTGCAAGCTATTCCCCTGAGGGGATGGAGCTGCTCTGGGAAGAGCAGAAGGTTCCAAGTTCCCTCCTTGGCAGCATCTCTAGATGGGGCTGAGAGAGATTCCTGCCTACAACCTTGGAGAAGCTGCTGCCAGTCTGTGAAGAGAAGACAATACTGAGCTAGATAGACCAATGGTCTGACTCCATATATGGCAGCTTCCTATGTTCCCATGTTCCGCCTTTCAAGAGGAACAAAAATACTGTAATGTATCTTGTTTAGGAGAGGAGAGCTAGTCTTGTGGTAGCAAGCATGACTTGTCCCCATAGCTAAGCAGGGTCCACCTTGGTTGCATATGAATGGGAGACTAGAAGTGTGAGCACTATAAGATATTCCCCTCAGGGGATGGAGCCGCTCTGGGAAGAGCGGAAAGTTTCAAGTTCCCTCCCTGGCTTCTCCTAGATAAGGCTGAGAGAGATTCCTGCTTCCAACCTTGGGGAAGCCGCTGCCAGTCTGTGAATACTGAGCTAGACAGACCAATGGTCTGACTCAGTATATGGCAGCTTCCTATGTTCCTATGATGTAAGCAATGTTGTCTGTTGTCCCACAGGCTGCAAGACAACCTGCAGATGGTTATATGTCCACAGGAAACAAGGGGGAGTCACTTTTATGTTATTCCTTTGTCTGCTCTCTCTTATTGTCTGTCTGCTTCTCTCATCAGCTGGGTTGGTTACGAGAAGGAAGGCTTCCGCGGCCACCAGTATCTTCTGGAGGAGGGCCAATACCATGACTGGACACAATGGGGCGGCTACAATGAACAGCTGGTATCACTTCGGCTCATCCGGACGGTGAGATCCTGATCATAGGTTGGAGATAGGGACATAGCGCTATGGAAGGAGAAGCATTCCTTTATCTGTAGCCAGTACTAGGTTTCTGAAATGAGAAGTGTCAAGGCTCAAGCTCCTCTCGAAGCTGCAGGCCTGATTTATAATGATCCCGGATTTATGATCCCGATTTCCATCTCCTTGCCAGAGTGCAATTGCAGTGTCAGCCTGGCCAGTGTGGACTGGTAAAGCTGTTGTGGAATTTTTCTAGGCTACTGTTTCCATCCCAGCCACAGAGCTATAGAATAGCCACTTAATTCACAATCTCTTTAAAAAGAACTCTGGAAAAAGCTCTTGATAGGGTGGAGTGGAAGCATAGTAGGACTTTTCTGCCTGCAGTGGGGTTTGGAGAAAATGTCTGTAATGCCGTGGACGTAAATTACCATAGTCAATAGCAAAAGGAGCAGTGAACAGCCAACTGTACTGAGCTTATAGTATACCCAGAGGCACAAGACAAAGAGGTTCCCTTCCTCCCCCACCTTCCTTTCTTCCTTCCTTACATAGGAACATAGGAAGCTGCCATATACCGAGTCAGACTATTGGTCTATCTAGCTCAGTATTGTCTTCACAGACTGGCAGCGGCTTCTCCAAGGTTGCTGGCAGGAATCTCTCTCAGCCCTATCTTGGAGAAGCCAGGGAGGAAACTTGAAACCTTCTGCTCTTCCCAGAGCAGCTCCATCCCCTGAGGGGAATATCTTATGGTGCTCACACTTCTAGTCTCTCATTCATTGTCATGGCTCAGACTTTTGACTCAGAAGAGTCAGAGCAGGACGACTTACCAGCTAGTGAGGGCTTAGAGGCACAGCCACAGGATTTGGCAGAGAAACCAGACTCTGGAGCTGAGGATTCACAACAGCTGCCAGACATGATCTCTGATGGGGAAGAGCCTGGGATTTCACCTGTCTTGAGACGACGTCTCAAGAGGCAGGCTCAGTGGGAGTCACACAGGTGTAGGAGATCCTAAGGAAGAAAGCCAAAGTGCTGACTCAGGGAAGCCTGATTGGCTGCTGGTTCTCTTGAGCCATATATATTCAACAGTCTCTCTTTGCTCTGATGTTGTTTGCAACTTTGTTGGCTGCAGATAGTGTGCTCTTGAATTTCAACCATTTCTGTGTCCCAGTTTGCCCTGTCTGTACTTTCCTGCATTGTTCCCTTAATTCCTTGTTCTGTGTTCTTCACTTGTTTCATTCCTTGTTTTGTCTTTTCCTTCCACTTATTGCTCAGTTAGCGTTAGAGGAGGGTACCTAGTTTCAGTTCAGGGGGCTTAATCCATTGACTAATTGCTTTGTGAACCTTTTATTTTCCTTCATTTGGTTCTGCTTTCTGGTTACTCTCAGGGAGAGTGCTGAAGGGGGTTGTGTAAAATCCTGTTGGGCTAACCTAGCTAACAGTTTCACGACATTCATATGCAACCAGGGCGGACCCTGCTTAGCTATGGGGACAAGTCATGCTTGCTACCACAAGATCAGCTCTCCTCTCCTTCCTTCCTTTGGGGGGGGGGGCTTTATTGATTGAGCTGCTAGCCCTCCTACTTCTTAAGAAGCCTGCTGTTTAAAGCTTTATAATTAAAAACTTCTAACACAAACTCACACTAATCACACTCTTTATATAGAAACAAAACCTTTCCAAAATTACTTTTGATGTTTGCTTCATTTGGAATGGATTCTGGCTGCAAAGCTAATCACACTAAAATGGCAGTCATAGATGTGAGTGAATCGTTGGATCCACACCTCAAAGGGGTTTTCCCTTGGCCTGATCAAGCAATCTTTGGTGCAGCCTGGGAAACCTGGAGAGCATCTAGTCCAGCCTTCTACTCAATGCAAGAACTCCAGAGCCCAGCAGATGGTCCAACTTTTTAAATGAAATGGGAATTATAGAGCTATGGCAAATGCTATGTGAAGCCCGAGTTATAATTCTGCCTTCCAGCTGACTGAGGAATGCCTAGTAGGGCCATAGTATGGAAGCAATGCAAGTAATCCAACTATGATGAATATTGTTCCCTTCCTACAGGATTTAAACCCATGACTTCAAGTTGCACCCATTTCCTCTCCTAGGGTTTGGAGGAGTCCAGTCTTCATTTAGCGTTGACAGCACACCTCCCTCTTGGAGACCAAATCGAGAGGCATGCTGCATTTTGACATATGTTTATTTTTCTCACCTGGGCAGGACTTCTTGGACCCGGCCCTTGTGCTGTTCGAGGCCATGGACTTTGAAGATGGCCTAAGTGTTGAGTTCACTGAAGCGTTGCCTGATGTTGAGCTGGCCAATTACGGGACCACAACGCAGTCCATCCACGTCCTTAGCGGAGTGTGAGTATCCCAGGGAAGAATAGAGGCAAATAGGCTAAGAGGGAGGAAGAGGGTATGTGTTTGGGAAGGTGAGCCCCAAGAAAATTGCAGAAGACAATGGTTGCTGACCACACAAATGCCGCTGTACATGCGGGGAGGCAGTGTGCATGCTGGCATCACACAGAGGCAGCTGGGGGAGATCACAGCTTGCGCGTGCTGATAACTAGAAAAAGGCCCGCACTTAAGGAAATGGTAGCGAACGCCAGAGGAGCAGGTATGGACCTGCTCTCCTCCATGTTAAAGGGGATGTGGAATCCCTCCGTTTTAAAGAGATGTAGTGTGATTCGGATTCCGAATCGCATTTCATGCACATCCCTGCCAGAAAGAGGCACATGTTCCAAAATAGGCAGGGTTCAAATTCCAAGATAGCAATCAAGGTTCAGGAGCAGGGATTGGTCAAACCCAGGCAGGCTTGAGCAACAGAGCAGCTGATTACTAAGATAAGCTTACAGTAGCAAAATTCCATAAAGCCTTCACACTAGCACGCTTTGACATTTTACCTTCTGCTGTGATTGAAGGCAGGATCAAAAAAAGCCCTTACGTGGAGTGATTTTGTCCTTGCAAGGCAGGAGCTATTGAGACGCTACCACATGTGCTACTATACTGTATTTTCTACAGGAACACTCACTGTGAACTAATAGTGCCCCTCCTAGCAAATTACCCTGGCTCCCTGGATGAATTTTATGTTAGCGATCTTCTATCTGATAGTGATGACAAAATTGCTTATGCAGTTGCTAAGTTCTATCTCATTGCCATTGGAATTCAAAGTAAGAGTCTATCTGTATAGCTGGACTCCATAAGGTCTATGAATAGCTGGATTAGCTATTGTTACAGTGTGAGCTGTATGTATAGATTTCTCTGATCAGCGACCATAAATAAACTGAACTTACCTGAGCAACTGATGCTCTAGTCAGACTGTAGTCAGGTAGCATCCCCACCTGATGAGCAAAGTCTGAGGCTAAGGCTTTACAGGACTTGGTGAATAGGGATTGGTCATTGGGTGGGGTGGTGGTGGTCAGCTGACTGGATGCTCAGGACTGCAGCATAGGTGGCACCTTCAAAGCACAGCCTACCCAACTTGCAGTGGAAACAGTGCTGGTGGGGCAGAAGTAAGGGGGCAGAGTGTGTGTCCCTTGGGTCAAGAAATGTCATGTGCCATGGCTGTTTGGGCTCCAAGGGGGAAGGGATGATTTCCAGTGCAAGATACACAATGGACTGTGGACGCTTTGGGATCTACATTGTTGAGGTAACAGATCATGTGGTTGCATTTCCATGGCCAGGTGGGTTGCCTATGAAGATAAGAATTTCACAGGGGAGCAGTATATTCTGGAGAAAGGCGTGTACCGCAACTGTGAAGACTGGGGCGCTAGCAACTGCCGGATCTCCTCCGTGCAGCCTATCTTACAGGTGAGAATCCATAACCTTGCATCCATCTATTCACAGTTCAGGATGGGGAAGGTGCCGTAGCTCAGTGGCAGAGCATCTGTTATTTATTTATTTATTTTATTTTATTTTATTTTATTTTTATTTATTTATTTATTTATTTATTACATTTATAAACCGCCCCGTCGAGGGGCTCTGGGCAGTGTACAACAACTTTTAAAAGGACATAACAACACACAATTCAAAGCACAGTGCTAAAAACAATATAAGAACAATTCAAAAACAATTAAAACCATTTAAAACCAATTAAAATACTTTTAAACAACAACAATAACACTCTACAAGCCTTGGAAGGCCAGGCCAAACAAATAAGTTTTTAGGGCTCTCTTAAAGGCCGACAGCGAGCCTAAATTGCGGATATCTGCCGGGAGTGCGTTCCATAGACCAGGAGCAGCTACAGAGAAGACCCGGTTTTGAGTCGCCACCAGACACACTGCAGACTGCAGACGGACCTCTCCAGATGACCTCAACAAGTGAGGGGGATCATACTGAAGAAGGCGCTCTCTGCTGGCGTGCAGAAGGTCCCAGGTTCAATCCTTGGCATTTCCAAGCAGGGGCGGGAAAGACATGGAGAAGCTGCTACCAGTCGGTGTAGACCATACTGAGCTAGATGGACCAGTAGTCTGACTTAGTATAGCAGTTTCCTAAGTAAGTTATTGGGACCTTTTGATGGGGCCGTACCCGATGGCTTGTTACCCATGCACAGGATTGTATTCTCTATGTAGGGGAAGGGTCAGAACTCAGTAGAAGGCCTTTGCATGCAGATGGTCCCAGGCAGAGGTGTAGGTATAATTGAGCGGATGGGTTCAAAGATGCTGGTACTTGTAGTCCAAAACAGCTAGAGGGATGAAGCTGGGTAGCCCTAGGTTAGAGTATTGGACTAGGAACTGGGGGACCCAGTTTCTAATCCTTGCTTGGCTGTGATGCTCACCTGGGTGCTTTCCAGACCAGCTGCTCAACAGCAGCAAAATGCCTCCATTCAGGCAAGTCGCATTTGAAACATAAACAGCAGGGGGAGCAGTCTCGCCGAAACTGACAATCCGAAAAAATAACAACTTTTTTTGCTGGATATACAACATCCTAGCTCTATATCGCAGCAATTAAATTTGAAACAAAGCATTGGCAATGTGAACGGCACCCTGCTGTCTGTGTAGGGACTGTGGTGTCACAACGCAGGAAGTGTGGAAGCACACTTCAGAGATATGATGTGACCCCTTTGCAGGGTCCTATCTGGAAAGCGCCCTGGTGACCTCGGCCCAGTGACACACTTTCAGGGTTATTGTGAAGATAAAATGGGGAGAAGACCATATATGCTACCCTGAGCTTTTCAGAAGAAGGATGAGATATGAAAATGCAAATAATCTCTAGCTTTCCTATTAAGGGCATGTGTGCCTCACACATTTTTCTAGCTTTGGCTGAAGACTCTGTCATGTGCCACAATTTTTTTGTCTTCTAGGTTGGAGAACACAGTCTTCATTTTATTTCTAAGGTAAGAAATTGAACTTTAGAAGACAGACAGGAGGATGGCCCCTCCCACTACTCCCAACAGGGTAACAGAGTTTGGGATTTATTTCAGTCCATTAGGGTCACAGTAGGGTTAACCAATTCTGTTTGTGTTGATAGTCACTCTTTCTCATGGTCAGGAATAAAACATGCCAAATAGATACATACCAATCTTAAGATGAGTGTATCCAAGATTGTGCTGGTTGGTGTCACCTTGTAGGGTGGGACTCATAGCAGAGTGTGGGGCATTCAAAATCCTGTTCGAGGCATGATTTCTGAGGCAGGTGGAATTTTATTCATTGCTGCCAACAAAGGATTTAGGGATAACCATCATTGGCTTCTCCAGGGAAGAAGAGGCGAAAAAGCACTGGCATGAGATCCATAGTGAAGAGGGTAGGCATGAATGCAGGCAGAGCCTTCACCCACCCAGTGGCTATCACACACCCCACCACTCCCCACCCCAAATCCTAACACATAGGAGCAGGCTATACTACACAACTGCACAGAAGACTCTGTATTTGCTTCCTTGCAGATGTAGTTTCGCTGCATCTTCTGTTCCAAAGTAAGCTCTTAGAAAGAACAATTTTTGTTCAGATTTGCACCACGTTTGAAGCTGAATAGGGATGCCTATTGGCTGGAACCTGTGATGTCATTAACCCATTTCCCCTTCTCAGTCCTCAAAGCTGCATTGCATGTTTAATAAATGTTTGCAAGGTTTCTTTAAAGTATACATGGCACTTCTATTTTTTCCAGTGATCAGCTTTCCTGAAATACATGAGGAAGACAGTAGCGGCCAGTGTGGGCACCACAGGGTGGGGGCGGGGCGGCAAGAGGCGCCTTCAAACATTAATTAGAAGGTGCTTATCTCTGCTCCGGCAGCACCTGCAAACTGCTCCAAGCTGCAGCACACCACCCAGCACTCCCTGTGGCAGGTGCACACAGGGAGTGTACACAGGTGCATAGGCAGGTGCACACATGTGCACGAACTGGTTCGAAAGTCTAGCGTTCAAGCCGATTCGGAGATGGGGGAAACCTTTAAGGGGCAGGGAGATGCCCTCACCTTGCTCCACTGCTTTCCCCCCACCGGCACAGCCCTGGTCAGCGTCATACCGGAAACGGATGAAGCAGTGGAGCAGGTAAGGGCACCCTCCCTGCCCCTTAAAGGAACCTCCCCCACCTCCTAGGAGTGCATGAACCAGTTTGTGCACATCCCTAGCAGTGAGGAGTTGGTTCCACCATTCACCTGGCTTCCACGAAGCTGATCCCCCGCCAGTGGCCAAGTGAGTGGTGGAACCGATCCCCGGCTACTGAAGGATGTGCAGTGTTTGATGTGCTGATATGTATGTCTGTCATTCTAATTGTATAGGTAAAAGAAAGCTGGGCTCACACCAAGAGCAAAGAACCCACTGTAATCTTTATTTTATTTTATCGTCATGTTTATCTTTTATTTTATTATTATTTTTATTTTTTATTTTTTATTTGTGTGGGGTTTTTTTAACCAGCGTAACTGCCATGGCTTCCCCAAAGAATCCTTGGGAATTGTAGTTACAATGTTGAGAATTCTCTGTGTGAGATTCCCAGCCTCCATCACAGAACTACGGTTCCCAGGATTCCATGGGGAGACGGGGTGACTGTCGAACCAGTTTACCTCTATGGTATATAGGTAGTCTCCTGTCTGGCCCACTTCCAACCCTCCGTGCCTCTTATTTGCTCCCGTTTGCTCATGTCTGCCCGTTTGGCTCACCAGATCCAGCTCTTCTCAGAATCAGAGTTCTTGGGGGACCAAATCTCCTTCACAGAGGACCAAGCTTCTCTCCCAGATAACTTCATCCCGGGTTCCTGCAGGGTCCATGGAGGCAGGTAATGATGTTTCACCTGTTGGACAAGCTGGATATAAATGGTAGAACGTGTTTGAATGGTGTGATTCCAAGATTCCAAGAATTTTGCTTTCTTGCGACAGGTGGCAAGCATCCCTGCTTCTGTGTTCATCTGAATAAACAGCATTTGGTGCTGCTTTAAGGTGTACTTCTGATTGCACACTTCATATATATATATTCATTGACAGTCAGTGCAGCCAAACACAGGTGGTTGACCACCATCCACGCTGCTGCATGTGCCTAAAGCACCACCGGTACTGTTGCAGAACAGCCCTAAAGTGGTGATTATATTTAGCAGGAGCTTTTACAGACAGGGCTGTTACCTCGAATCACCTCCAGAAGAGAGTGTGTGCATTCACACACCAGCCAAACTTACCCCAAAGTCAATTCGAGATCCTTGGACTCACTCCACACACAAATCGGGCTTTATCTTCCGCATTCTAGCTTATCTAGATGTATTTCCGGGTTTTTAAAATGCTGGTTCTATTTTATTTTATTCATTCATTCATTCATTCATTCATTTGATTTCTATAGCGCCCTTCCAAAAATGGCTCAGGGCGGTTTACACAGAGAAATAATAAATAAATAAGATGGATCCCTGTCCTCAAAGGGCTCACAATCTAAAAAGAAACACAAGATAGACACCAGCAACAGCCACTGGAGAGATGCTATGCTGGGGGTCGATAGGGCCAGTTACTCTCTCCCTGCTAAATAAAGAGAATCACCACGTTAAAAGGTGCCTCTTTGCCAAGTTAGCAGACTTTTTCTGAAAACCCTGGAGCAAATAGGCACCGAGGCAATGATGTAGAATCATTTACATGATAAGATATCATTAATCATGATAAGATTAACATCATAACACTATAGGAATGCAGATGTAGCTCTTTAGAAATGCAAATCGAGCTGGCTTGCCTAGCAGCAGGAAGCAAACTCTTTAAGTTCTAGTTACAAAAGTAAAACCTCTGTGTTTGCTCAAGCTGACTTTTTTGAACAATATTAGTCTGTTTGCTTAAGGTTTTTGCTGGTCAAAACACCATGCAAGTGTTGGAAAAAAGGGAAGAAATCTGTTAGAGTATACAAAGGCACCCAATCTAGGGCCCAAGGTTTGGAAGGCAACATTGTGTGTTCCTACGCAATGAGTGCTCTTGCATTCTTACTCTCTCTCTCTCCCCACTGGCTAGAAGGATAACATGAAGGCATGCAATGTGGACCAGCACCAAAACAAAACCTGAGAGCAGAGGGGAGGGGCTGCTTCCCTCATGCCGCAAGTGTACTTTGAAGCTAGGTGGCCAGATTTGGCTTTAAAAAAGCCAAATTCTGGCTTACGGCCCATTTGACCCACGAGTATTTATTTATTTTATTTATTTTTGCATTTATATACCGCCTTTCGTTAAAAAGATAACCCCAAGGCGGTTTACAAAAGTTAAAAACATACAATAAAAAGACAATAAAAACATCATGTTAAAAATATAAAAACATATAAAAACAGGCATAAAAACAATACAACAAATAAAAACACAGAGAGGCTGCAGTAGAAAATGATCATGTAAAAGCCTGGGTAAAAAGCCAAGTCTTTAAAAGCTTTCTAAAAGCTGTGATGGAGTCCGAGGAACGAATGGCCACTGGGAGAGCATTCCAGAGTCTGGGGGCAGCAACAGAGAAGGCCCTGTCCCGAGTGCACGACAGCCGGGCCTCCCTCATTGTCGGCACCCGGAGCAGGGCCCCCTCAGATGTCCTTGTCAAGCGGGCAGCAACCCTTGGGAGCAGGCGGTCCCTCAAATACCCCGGGCCCAAACCGTTTAGGGCTTTAAAGGTCAAAACCAGCACCTTGAATTGGACCCGGAAACGAACCAGCAGCCAGTGCAGCTCTTTCAAAATGGGGGTGATATGTTCCCAACGGGCAGCTCCGGATAAAACCCTCGCTGCCGCGTTTTGCACTAGCTGCAGTTTCCGGATATTCTTCAAGGGCAGCCCCACGTAGAGCGCGTTACAGTAATCCAGCCGCGACGTGACTAAGGCGTGGGTAACCGTGGCCAGATCTGCCTTCTCGAGAAAGGGACGCAGCTGGCGCACCAGCCGAAGCCGTGCAAAGGCACCCCTGGCCACCGCCTCCACCTGAGCTTCCAAAAGCAGAGCCGGGTCCAGTAGTACCCCCAAGCTGCGTACTTGCTCCTTCAAGGGGAGTGCAACCCCATCCAGAACCGGTAAAATCTCCTCATCCCGATTGGCTCTCCTACTGACCAACAGTACCTCCGTCTTATCCGGATTCAATTTCAGTTTGTTAGCCCACATCCACCCCATCACGGCCTCCAGCCCCCGATTCAGGACATCCACCGCCTCCCTAGGATCAGATGACAAGGAGAGATAGAGCTGAGTGTCATCCGCATATTGCTGACAACTCAGTCCAAATCTCCGGATGACCTCTCCCAGCGGCTTCATGTAGATGTTAAACAGCATGGGGGACAAGACCGATCCCTGCGGGACCCCACAGGCCAACGGCCACGGGGCCGAGCAGTAGTCCCCCAGCACCACCTTCTGAACCCTCCCCTCAAGAAAGGACCGAAACCACTGCAATGCAGTGCCTCCGATTCCCATACTCGAGAGGCGGCCCAGAAGGATACCATGGTCGATGGTATCGAACGCCGCCGAGAGGTCCAGCAGAACCAACAGGGACGCACTCCCCCTGTCTAGTTCCCGGCGTAGGTCATCCACTAGGGCAACCAAGGCAGTCTCAGTCCCATACCCGGGGCGGAAGCCAGATTGAAAAGGGTCCAGATAATCCGTATCATCCAAAACCCTCTGCAGCTGGGACGCCACCATACGCTCTATCACCTTGCCCAAAAAGGGGAGGTTAGACACAGGTCTATAGTTGTCCAGGTTGGAGGGATCAAGGGAGGGCTCTCCCCCTAGAAGTTATTCACTCATGGCTTCATGCTGCGGGGTAAATATCGAGCAAAGCCACTTCAAAGCAGAGTTGCCAGAACCTAAGGGGTCCATCCCTCCCTATATTCTTCACTATCTCCTTCACTCTGGGGGGCCGCCAGAGAGAGCAATGAATATGGGCCCCCTCTCCCCTAGCTACGCCCCTGGCGCCCGGCCCAGCTAGTTGTATTTATTCTGCATCACAACTATCAACAAAGCAATAGCAGAACTACTGAGGGCGGGAAAGGGAAAGGTTGGGCGGAATCCTCTAGTACTTGGATGCTACCAGGGGGTGAGCATAGGCACTCTAACAGGCATCAGTGTCAGTGAAGGCAGTTTTGCTACATTTATTTATTTATTTATTTATTTATAGAATTTCATAGTTGGAAGTCCAATCCCGTGTGCAGAGCATTTTTATTCTTAGCTATATTTAAGGTGAGGGTTTTTAACCTCGCTGTTCTTGACTTTGAAGTGCCTTTTGAACCAGTTTTGTAGCCACACCATGAACTGCCTCCCCTTGAAAAGCAGAGTCAAGTGCTTCTCTCTCTCTCCCCTTTCAGCTGGATTCTGTATGATGGCCCCCGCTATGATGGAGATCAGCATGTTCTCTCTGAAGGCGAGTATCCAACGCTGACCTCAATGGGTTGCCTCTTCACCACAGCCATCCACTCACTGAAGAAAGTCCCCATTGTAAGTGGTGCCTCTTCGGAACAGCTGTTACACTTTTGTTTCCGGCTCTTCTTATGTTCTAATTCTGCTTATAAAGTGTCTTTTTAATATCGTGTGAAATTAACTTATGGAACTCACAGCCACTTAAGATGTGGTAATGGCCACTAGATTACTTTAGAAAAGAATTTGCCTATTGCATGGAGAGAGTTCTGTACATGACAGCTAAGTAGAGCCTGCATGTTCAGAGGCAGCATGCCTCTGAATACCACATATCTGGATCAAATATCTGGATCAATTCATTTGATTATAGGTAACTAGTTGCAACAACAAAGATCCCCAGTACAGTGCACTAGAGCCCTCCTTATCCAAGCAGCTGAGGATATCTGAGTTGTGTGCCCTTCTAGTATGCTCACAACAACCTTATGTAAGTTCAGCTTCCTATAATCAAATGAATTTCCAGAGATGCATAAATGGTATATCTACTCTCCTCTTTTGAAAAATATGGAATTACTGGCATGGCCACCTCACACATCTGCGGGGCATAACAGAAGCCCCGGGTTTTTTCCAAATACCTCTAAAACTAGAGGATTTTTTTAAAGCCAGACATGCTTCGCGGCAAGCCAGAATGCACAGCCTCGGTATGGGGCAGGGGAGAAGAGTC
Source organism: Hemicordylus capensis (assembly GCF_027244095.1). Classification (NCBI taxonomy): domain Eukaryota; kingdom Metazoa; phylum Chordata; class Lepidosauria; order Squamata; family Cordylidae; genus Hemicordylus; species Hemicordylus capensis. Next base: position 10,724,818 of record NC_069663.1, on the reverse strand, counting down.
ATGTCTGTGATCGTCCCTGATAGCCCGCAAGGACTTCGGAGTAAGTGCAGCAAAAATGTGGACTGGAACACTCCATTCAGGAGTAGATTTGAACCAAAAGCTGTGTGAGTAAAGCCTCCAGCAGATTTTTTCCTATTACAAACTTCAGTGCAGTGCCATCCCTATAGTCCATTTCCTTCTGACATGTGGGAGGAGAGCTGGTCTTCTGGTAGCAAGCATGAATTGGCCCCTTTGCTGAGCAGGGTCTGTCCTGATTTGCATTTGAATGGGAGACTCCATCGTGCGACCACTGTAAGATATTCCCCTCGGGGGATGGGGCACTCTGGGAAGAGCAGAAGGTTCCAAGTTCCCTCCCTGGTATTGCCAGATAGGTATGGCAGAGACTCTGCCTGCAACCTTGGAGAAGCCACTGCCGGTCAGTGTAGACCACATGAGCTAGATCAGGGATTTTGGACAGGTGTTATTGGACTTCAACTCCCATAATCCCCAGCCTCAGTGGCCTTTGGTTGGGGATTATGGGAGTTGAAGTCCAATAACACCTGAGGACCCAAGTTTGAGAATCACTGAGCTAGATGGACCAAGGGTCTGATTCGGTAGAAGGCAGTGTCCTGCAGCTTCTGGGCAGCTGTCAGCACTCCTTCCATTAAGGAATGCTGGGCTGCTGCCCAGAAGCAGTTTTAAGAGTTCTGCAGCAACCCGATTGCACTGAACTGCCTTTCCAGTTGTGCAGTATCCCTGGTGGGTCCCTAAATCTGAGCACTGCCCTTCAAGTTGGCGATGATGATGATGATGATGCTATTTACACACAGACTACCAGATGTTATTGACTGGATTTGATACTTTAATTATTGGGCCCTTTCCAAGGTTCTAGCTTAACTAAAGAAAAATTAAAGATAGCGTCGTAGTATTCATGCTGTCCCAAGCAGTTCTTGAATGCAAAGTACTTCACATTATCTCAGGAATCCTCCATTTGACCAGCAATCTTCCTGATTTCCCTATTAGAGAATCTGCCAAGAGGGGCAAGTTTCTGTCCGACAGTAGTTTGGCCCCCGCCCAATCTCTCAACCCCCACATTCCTGTTTCAGAAATCTAATATGTGGCTCACAGCTTGCTCACCCATAAATGCATGTGTTGTCCCTTCTGGGAACAGGGACCTCGCATGCAGCCCAGTCGTAGAGGACATGCTTTGCATAAAGACGGTTAGACCACAAAGAATCTGAAACCATGGAGATAGGCATGGAGCCTGGCCACGGCGGCGGCACCGCTCACCCTGCCCCCCACGTCTGACATCAGACTCAGGGGCTAGCCACACCCCCGCATCTGGAGTCAGACGCGGGGTGTGTGGTCAGGCTCCCGAATGGAGCCCCAAGGCGCTGGCCATTTAACTCCCAAAGGGGCTGCGTGGCCCCTTCGGGAGCTAGACTGGGGCTGTGCTACATTCACAGCGCAGCCAGGAGCCGGCCATTTAACGCCGTGGGAGTTAGGCTTGGGCTGGGGCTGCGTTTGCAGCGCAGCCAGGAGCGGCTCTTCCCTGCCTTAAAGTCAGGGAAGAGCCACTCCTGGCCGCGCCGCAAACACAGTGGCCATTTAACTCCCAAACAGGGGCCTCGGGAGCTAAACCAGCACCCCCGCGTCTGGCGTCTGACGCGGGGTGTGTGTCGGGGCCGCGAGGCTCGGCCTCTGATTGGGCGCGGCCTGGGTTATTTGAACCCGTTCGGCCAATGGTGGCTCCGCCCCTGCTTGGAGAGCTGCAACCAGTTAGTGGGGACGAGACTAAGCAGAGGGAACAAGGGTCTGACGCAGTATAAGGCAGCTTCCTATGTACTGTCTGTTCTCAGTCAGTCACCATCACAGTCAGTCTTAAGGTCGTCCTGGGTTGTGCTATTATCTTACCTCCCTTAAGTCCCCTTCCCAGACTTCCTTGGGGTTTGCTATCTCACCACCCCAATCCATTCTGCCCCTGTTCTTCACTGCTTTCTCTCCTTTTCGTAGTTCTTCTCTGAGCCCTCCATATTTCTACATGGACTGGAGTGTTTCGAAGGGAAGGAGATTGAGCTGAACAGTGAAGTGCGCAGCTTGCAGGCTGAGGGATTCAACAACCATGTGCTCTCCGTGCGGGTAAAGGGCGGAATGTAAGTGTATTACTGGTCACAGAGTATTCCTGGTGACGAGAAATGCTGGTTGCTAGAGCTTTGAAACATCGCCCTTGAAATGTTGCTGTTTCCTCCTCCTCCTCTTCCCTCCTTCTCCTCCATACTTATATGCCACTTTTCATCCAAAAAGTTCTCAGAGTGTTTTACACAGAAGAAGAAGATGGTTCCCTTTTCCCAAAGGGGCTCAAAGACTAAAGACTGGGGACCAAAGGAGTCCCCAGTAGCAACAGCCACTGAGAGAGATGCTATGTTGGGATGAATAGGGAGATTTCCTCTCCCCACTCCACTAAATAAAGAGAGCTACCACTTTTAAAGGGTGCTACTTTGCCAGTGGGGCCTGTGGCCGCACTACCAAATTCCATACAAATTACGGCGCTTTCTTCAAGGCTAGGAAGTCAATGTTTTTACTAGGGAACAGGGTCTGACTTCGCAGTGGTTGATACTGCACCTCTTAGGATCATACTTTCCCAGCTTTCCCCTTAAATTAGCCTTGATGCACGGGCATCAAGGGATGCGGAGAATATATTGGAGTGGACTATGGACTCTGCATCTTGCCCCTGTTTGCAGCTAATAGGGAAGGTTTTGGATTGAAGTAGTTGGCAGTTGATTGATGGAGGGCTGTTTATTAGCGGAAGTAGCAGCCGCTGTAGGCTATTAGTTGTTACTACCAGTTGCAGCACTACAAAACTAGGACTGCGGCTACTACTCAGATTTCTATCCCAGAGGGCTTTCCCTCTTACCTCGTTAAAGAGCTGGGTAGGACGGAGCCCTCTGACCCAGTGGCTACTTAGCAGGTGATCACTCCCCCGCACACTGCCTCCTACCTTGTTTTTTACTCGCACGTGACTGGCAAATGGGAGCATGCACAGTTCTCAAACTTGAGTAGGACACATCTCCTACCCAAGTACCAAGCATGTGAACTGCCCTAGTGTGTTATTTGTTTTTTTATTTACATTTATATCCCACTCTTTCTTCAAGGAGCCCAGAAAAGGTGCTAAGTTGCAGGCAGTTATGTACATGGTTATGTTTATCCTCACAACAACCCGGTGAGTTAGGTTAAACTGAGAGAAACATGACTGGTCCAGAGTCACCCAGTGAGTTTCAAGGTGGAATGGGGATTTGAACTCAGGTCTCCCCAGTCCTCGTCCAACACTCTAACCACTACCCTAAGCTGGCTCCTGTGGGTTACACTATCAGTGTCTAAAAGCAGCAAACTTAGACTGTGCCCCTTTTCAAATACCTGTTCCCAAATGTAGAAGTGAAATAATCTGAACGAATTCTCTTTCTCTCCTTGCATACTTTCCATGCTCAGATGGGTGCTGTGTGAACACAGCGACTTCCGGGGCCACCAGTGGCTGCTGGACTGCATGGAGATCACCAACTGGCTGACATACAGTGGACTCCAGCACATCGGCTCTCTTTATCCCATCAAGCAGGTGGGTGCCCAGTTCTTTGATTCTGGCAAGGGGAGCAAGAGGGACAAAAGAATTCGCCACTCCCTCTGTGGCTGGGGAATTAGCAGAAGCAACATAACCAGGTGTGCGGCACACCGGTCTTATTTCTCTGGAAATCACCAAGTTGGTATTTACACAGGTTGCCAGGCCTGATTCTAGGAAGGAGATAGAGCAAGTAGATTGGTGGGGCAGGGTGGGGGGGGAACCAGAATTGCTGTCGAGTCCCACTTACATGGATGGATGCCTGGCACTCATTGCCATTACAGAGAAGGATCCATGGGATGATCTGGTTGGTGGACAGTTCTCATTATTACACAGGGTGTGTGTGTGTGTGTGTGTGTGTGTGTGTGTGTGTGTGTGTGTGTGTGTGTGTGTGTGTTGGGACTGGTCATCTCTGTGGAGTTCTCCTGTGAAATTCACCTGGGTGATCAATTCCAGAAGCTATCTCCTGATATTAAATCGATAAATACATAAATATTGTGACCAGCATAGTGCCCTGTCACTTCCACCCTGGAAAATTACTATCCCACTTTTTCTCCAAGGAGTCCAGAGCAGTATACATGGTTATGTTTATCCTCGCAACAACTTTGTGTGGTAGGTTAGGCTGAGAGATAAGAGACTGACCCAGAGTCACCCAGTGAGTTTATGTGGCTGAATGGGGATTTGAACTCGGGTCTCCGAGGCACTCTAACAACTACACCACACTGTCTCTGTGATTTGGCTGGCAAGGTGAGTGGGCCTCCAGAGGAACCAGCAATGGTCTTTTCTCTTCCCCAGCATACCTGTTCTCTTCTGTTCCATGGAGGCAGGTTCTTGAGAATATCTTAGCAGATATTCAGATATTCTGCTCCATGGAGCCCCTTGAGAATACCTTAGCAGGGGCTGGATAGCATGGCTGTGTAGTTCGAAACTCAGACTAAAATCCCACATAATCAAACTTCTGAACTTATTTAAATGGCAGGCCAGAGTGAGGAATCTTTGTATACACAGGAGCTCCTGTGCTGGATGGCATGTGGTTAGCCCTTGCCAAAGAGGGTGAGGGCGATGAAGCAGTCAAATAGAAGAAAGAGGTTGAAGTATAGGGCCAGAAGGAGGGATCTATGGGCCATCAAAGTCCAGTGGTATGCCCAAGGCAGGAAACATCTACAAGGGAGCCCATGAAATACAACCCACAGTGTGCCACCAGTTGAGATCATGAAGGATGGTGTGTTTCATGCTTAAAACAAACAAGTTTTTGCAACTGGGCAATCTAAATTTTACAGCCCTGTAGCCTGTATAAATGATGCAAGCTGAGCTAATTTGCCTGGTTTCTCTTATTTTGCATCTTGCTTTTGCAAGCCATGCCAGAGCGGGGCGGGCAGGGTCAAGGAGCGATGCAAGGCACTGAAGCTCTGCCCCAGATGTGCTCCCACAGAATCACAGCATAGATAGCTCTAGCAACATACACTGTAAGCAGACTGTTCCACAATCAGATAACTCCAGCAAATATACAGTGGCTTCCTTTCTACCTCCAACTCACTTTCATTCCCCCTCAGAGGCGGATCTACTTCCAAATAAAAAACCAAGAGTTAAAGTCCTTCCTGTCTGTCCCGGATGACGCAGAAGACATGAAAGCAGGGCGTGTGCTGGTCTCGGAGCTCAATGACAAGATCAGCTCCAACTGGTACTATGAGGAGGGCCTCATGAAGAACCAGGTAAGGGCTCTCTCTTTGCTTTATGTGGCTTAGGAATATAGGAGGCTGCCTTTATACCGAGTCAGACCCTTGGCCCATCTAGCTCAGTAATGTCTACACGGACTGGCAGCAGCTCTCCAGGGTTTTGAGCAGGACTCTCTCCCAGCCCTACCTGGAGATACTGCCAGGGATTGAAATTGCAACTTTCTGCATGCAAAGCAGCTGCTCTGCCGTTGAACTATGGTCCCATCCCTAGGGAACCGTGGCTGTTGGGGGACTTTGAAAGTCCATGTCTGGTTCATGATGAATCCAAACCATAATCCCAGGTTCATATGGTCTGAAGTCCACATAGCAAAGATGAGGAGTTGTTGTTTCAACATTCTGCCATTATAAGCCCTGAACATGCTATTACTTATAAAATCAAAAGTATGTATACAGTCCCCCTGAAATTTTGTGCACATCAACTAGGTGAGAAGAGACATCACACCTCCAAATCTGGTGCAAATCTATTGAAAAATGGCTGAGATACAGACATTTAACATTTTAACTCCTAAAAGGAGGGGTCAAAGTGTTGGCAAACTTTTTCTGCACATACCATAAATATATGCATGGCAGTGGTGGGGTTTATTCACAATCCTTTTACATGTGACACTTTTACTAAAAGAGAGTGCATGGCTGTACACAAAAAAACCTTGTGTGCATGTCATGTGCAATTATCGTTTGATGCACTTCCAAACCCTTTTGAGTCTTTCCAGTGGGTACAAGGATTAGTCACATGACTATTAATCCCAGATTGCCTTGACCTCCTTGGTTTTCAGGTTGCTCCCAACATGAGCCTGCAGGTGATTGGTCCTGCTGGGAAAGGTGCCAAAGTAGTGTTATGGTCCGAGAGCCGTGTGCCTCGGCAGACCTGGCGAGTCGATTCTTTTGGAAGGATCTGCAGCCAGATGTTTGAGGACAAGGTCCTAGATGTGAAAGGTAAGACTTTTGTTTTCTGGAGGGAGGCATACAGAGTTTTGATCAGGAAGCTGTTGCTGAGGCCAGAAAGTGATAGACATATACTTTGCATGGCTCTAGAAAGGGATGTAAATATTGCTAGACAAATCTTAATCCACCTCACTCCGCATGCCCCAATTCCTGGAAATGTCTTCCATTCAACCTTTTTGTACAGTCATCGCTCGACAACCGCTAGGGTTCCGTTCTGGCAAAACCTTGCCGTTGGCAAATTCGTGATTGGCGAGGCATTAAAGTCTGAACCATGACTGCAAAAAGACCTAAAAATAAAGGAAAAAAATATCTTTAAAAATCACAAAAAATCCTGAACCAAGAGTCATCAAGAAGAATGAGCAGATCGAACCTCTGGACATATTTTGAACCCCTCCCAAATCACTCAAAGGCATTTTACATTTGCAAGGGACAGCAAGTTCAGCAAGGGTTAGCAAGGGTCACTAAGAGGAATGAGCAGATCAAACCTCTGAACCCCCCAAATTTATTTATTTATTTATTTGATTTGATTTGATTTCTATAGCGCCCTTCCAAAAATGGCTCAGGGTGGTTTACACAGAGAAATAATAAATGGGATGGCTCCCTGTCCCCAAAGAGCTCACAATCTAAAAAGAAACATAAGATAGACACCAGCAACAGTCACTGGAGGTCCTGTGCTGGGGGTGGATAGGACCAGTTACTCTCCCCCTGCTAAATAAAGAGAATCACCGCGTTAAAAGGTGCTCCTTTGCCAAATTAGCAGGGGTATTGGTGGGGAAATGGTGGAAACCCCTCCAAAATTTAAAAAAAACCGTTGCCAAACACGGATACTCAGGTCGCGGTTGGCAAGACCTGTCACAATTTCCCATCCACATATACTCAAAACAGGCAGGAGTCTCCCTCAGCCCTATCTTGGAGATGCTGCCAGGGAGGGAACTTGGAACCTTCTGCAAAGAAGCATCCAGATGCTCTTCCCAGAGCAGCTCCACCCCCTGAGGGGAATCTCTTACAGTGCTCACATGTAGTCTCCCATTCAAATGCAACCAGGGTGGACCCTGCATAGCAAAGGGGACAAGTCATGCTTGCTACCACAAGACCAGCTCTCATAGGAAATATTGGGAGAAGTGTATTTCTCGTGCTGTACCCCTTCATTTTCTTCTTTCTCTGTGTAGGAGGCAGAACCTATGACCGGGACCATGCCATCCTCTGGGATTCGACTGAGGAAAGACCCACACAGATTTGGGATATTCAGGTGCTCTGAAGAAGGCAGGAAAGGCAGAGCCATGAGCCAGAGTCTAGAGCTGGAATTTGCCTTGAGATCACAGATGTTCTTCTCCTCCTGACCAAGCTGGGGCTTACTCCTGGAAAGGTGGTAGGCGTGGGCACTCCATTTGGGAGCAGAAGCCATCCTTCCCCACATGCCACAGCTCAGAAAGGCACCGTGTGCTCGTGCAGACCAAAATCCCGTCTTCTTGAGCCCCTTCATTATTTCTAGGATGGGCCTGTGTTGGGGAAGGAGGCAGAAATGACTCTCGTTTTGGCCATGCAGAGCTACGCCCAACAAGATGGAGGCCATTTGGAGAGCTCCCAGGTGTGAGTCTTGCATGGAAGGACGAGGATGTGTGGCCCCTACACAAGCGCAAGGAAACTCACCATCCTGGACTAACAGGCAACCCCAGCTCTGCTGGTTTGGATTTCGAAAGCAACACCTAAATGAGCACACAAACACACTTGTCCCCAGCCCTATTCAGACGTTATGTTGGACCTCCATCCAGGTGTCTGTGCACATGTACATATTGTTGCGTGAATGGCTGTATGTGCGTTCATTTAAAAAGTGAACCTAGGTAGAGACGCCCGAAAATTCAAGGTACAGATGGGAAATGCACTTTTGTTCATGTTTTGAATGTAATATGTGAATAACTGTATGTGCATATACATCTGTTGATGCATACACTGTACATAGAGTGTATGTGTGTGTGTTGAACATAAAGAGTTGTTCACACAACTGAAAACTAGGTTGGATGAGTTTCCTACCCAGTTTCAGGAACAGTGTGCATGCTCAATTTCTGATCGTGTGTGAGCAATTTGGTAGTGTGTGAGAAAGGCAGAGGAGCTCTTACTCCTGGACTTCCGGGCCGAAGTCCAGGGCCTCCACAGCCCCTGGGGGCCCCCAAATCCTCTTTAGTCTCTCCCAAATGGTGTGGTCGCCCGGCCACGCATGATAATGCTTAATTTGCAACGAGGGGGGGTGGGCTCCAAAGGCTTTAGAACTAGGCTCCAAAATTACCTAAGTGCACCTCTGGAGAAAGGAGCTGCATAGGATGGTGAGGTCCTACCCAGCTCTCGTGGCCAACATTTTAACAATGTAGAGGGGAAAGCCATGCTCCCCAGCTCCTTCCTCACGCACAGTTACCGTCCCCCCGCCCCCCCCCACCGGCCTCTTCTTGTCTAGTTGTTTGCTCACAGACGATCGAAAACCGGAAGCGTGCAGAGCTCCAGAAGCTAGGTAGAATATTTGTCCTATCCCATTTTTGATCATGTGAACAGAGAGGGCATGCCCTCAACAACTGCCTGTGGCTTCCAGCGGCATCTGGTGGGCCACTGTGTGAAACAGGATGCTGGACTAGATGGGCCTTCTTGGGCTTGATCCAGCAGGGCTGTTCTTATGTTCCTAATGTGTGAATAGGGCTCCTGTCTCTTTTCTTTCTAAGGGGGAGGGCTACCTTGCACTCTGTTTATATATTTGTGTATGATATGATGCCTTTTATAAATCTCTCTCTGGCTGGTTTGTCGGCATTTATTATTTATTTATTTTAGAAATCCTGGAAAGTGTGCCAGACAATCAGGGAGCTTCTTAACTTTCTGTAAAACAGGCAATGGAGCAATACAAGTTGGATGGTTTCAATCTCCCTATAACCACAAGGGCAGATTCTATCTTCCCTAGGTATACTCCTTATTCTCCCCTCCAGGACAGCCGATGGGAGCATGTCGGCATTTATTATTTGCTATTTGAAGATGCTCCTGCAGTTGGCTACCAAAAGGTTGCTAGCTGGAGGGCCAAGGTTCCCCACCCCTGCTTTAGAACCATTGGCCTAAAATAAGGGTCCCTTGCCTACAGCTGCCATAGAAATGGGCCTGTGGGTAACCAGCTGTGAACATCACTAGGAAGGCTGATACAGCATTTCTGGGTGAAATTGCAAGGACCACTCTTTAAATCGATGACTTTCTGGCCTCTGGAAGGTCTGTTGTGTGTCTGATATGTTAGTCTATGTTGGTCCCATGCTTTTCTGCACTGCTGATGGATGTTGGGGGTGGGTTGGAATTCTCCTGTTCTTGTGTCATCTCCCAGAGGACCAACAGTTTACATTCTCACTTCTAGTGTTATAAGTCCCTAACATTTCTATTAAAACACATCTTGGATAGTAAGATGAGGAAAATGTTCTGCTGGGACACTGAAAAGTCATTTTCAGTACTGGGCTAGAGAGAGACCAGTGATCTGACCCAGTAAATGTTGTTTCAGATGTTCATAAGCCAATGCAAGTCTGGTTCCACACTAGCTGTTTAGTCTGGAATTGCTATGACGACATATATTTAGATACCACTTTTCAACAAAAGTTCTGAAAGTGGTCTACATTATTAATTTTTAAAAATGGCTCCCTGTCCCCAAAGGGCTCACAATCTAAAAAAGAAACATAAGAGAGACACCAGCAATAGCCACTGAAGGGATGCTGTGCTGGGGATGGATAGGGCCAGTTGCTCTCCCCCTGCTCAATAAACAGATTCACCACTTTAAAAGGTGCCTCTGCTCAGTTAGCAGGGTGCAATGTCCACTCACTTCTTATGGAGAGAAGAGATCAGACAATGTTGTTCCTAGCCCATTGAATTCCAAAGTTTTCTGGGTAGTTCTACCCTGTTTTTTTTCAGACCCTTCTGGCAGTTTTCATTTTTTTTAATGGAATAACAGTGTCAGCCGTTCAAGATGTCTCCTGGCAAAGCAGTATTGTTAGCCCTTTCCATCATTTCTTATTTTCTCATTGGGTTGTTGTTCTTGTTTTTGCAAATGTCTTTTTCTTGGTTGTGCTAAAGCTCCAATACAGATATAGATATCTATATATGTATTTCTCCTAGGCGTACCCATCGCTAATCCCATGTGTGGCAGCTCTCGCGAGAGTTTACAAGCAGGTGCCGATTAGAGACAGGATGTGGGAGAAAATAGGGATGCAGCCGCTGCTGGCCCGGCTACTGGGAACAGGTGGGAGGGAGGAGGTGGCGGCAGGCCGGCCTTCCGACCAGCCCGCCAACCAGAAACCGTGGACAGGCGAAGACGCGGGCGGCTCCTGCCAGCGGCCAGCTGACGGGAACAGGTGGTGGTGGGCTGGTCCAGCCGCTGGGAGCAACAGGCAGTGGTGGCTGGCCGGGCCGGCTGCCGAGAATTGGCAGGTGGGACGGCGGGAGGAGGTGGCGGGCCTACCAGCCAGAAACCGCGCAGGTGTGTGTGTGTGTGGGGGAGACGCTCTGACCCAGCCCAGCTAGTAGATATATATTGCTTTTATTGGTCTGCTCAGCTAAGGCTCACCCTTCGACGCTGAGCTGAGGGGAGGCAAAGCATCTCTGAGGTCCCAGGGTGAGCGGAAGGTATTTCCTCACCACCTCTTTTCTGGAGCCACAAAGATGCAGGAGGGATGGAGCTGCTCAGCTCCATGTGAGTGAGGGAAAGAGATTCCTGAGCCCCTTTCCTGGCTTGGAAAATGGGAGAAGCGTTGGACGCAGGGAGATACTTTGCAAGCCTCTCTTCAGATCAAGGTCACAAGGGGCAGTCAATGCCACCCCCTCACTGCCAGCTCAGACCCCTAACTGAGCAATAAGGGGGTCAGGAATCGAATGTGGGTGGCTGCAAATGTAATGGGGTGAAGGGAGTCCACAATAATTTTTTGGGAGGGATTTGTATATACATAACTGCCCCCTTGCCATCACATGGATGCCTATGTTTCAGAACCTATACATCTTTATCCAGCCCAACTCTCCTCCAAGATGGGAGCAGGGAGCAGGATCAGAGAGAAAGGAAAGGTATGTGCCTCCTATTTAAAAAAAAACAACCCACAGGGCCAGTGTCCAGACTAAATAACTCATGAGTAACTTGTCCCATTGGTTTCAATTGTGTTTCATCATGGCTAACTAGTCTGGATGCTGCTTCATAATATTTAAAACATTCATGCACTAGAACGCTACTGCACTAGAAGGGAAGAGAGCTGGTCTTGTGGTAGCAAGCATGACTTGTCCCCATAGCTAAGCAGGGTTTGCCCTGGTTGCATATGAATGGGAGACTTGATGTGTGAGCACTGCAAGATCTTCCCCTCAGGGGATGATGAGCTGCTCTGGGAAGAGCAGAAGGTTTCAAGTTCCCTCCCTGGCTTCTCCAAGATAGAGCTGAGAGAGACTCCTGCCTGCAACCTTGGAGAAGCCGCTGTCAGTCTGTGAAGACAATACTGAGCTAGATAGACCAATGGTCTGACTCAGTATATGGCAGGTTCCTATGTTCCTAACGCTCTTGGAACAGACATGGTGACATCTTTACAGAGAGATAGCATCCAAACCAGCAATTAGGTTGCTCTGCTCCTGATGGTTGTTGTTACAAGAGGATCTGCTTCCTCCTTGTGACAGGTCTCTGGCCTTTTACCTTTTCTCAATTAAAACTACCCTTTCTTTGATTAATAAAGCTTAGGGGGTAGAGTCAATTTGCACAGGCAAATTGTCACTCTCCTTTTCAGCCAGTAGGGGTCGCTCTTTGTTTCAAACTGGCCCCTCGCGCACTTGCTCAGAGGACTTGTGTTGCTTTGCAGACTGCGGCTCATATTAAAGCAAGGTGTCTGCTCATGCTTATTTCACCGCAGAGACACTGTGTATGCCACAAAAATGAATTGTGTGGAGCCAGGACCAACTGCTCTTGGCCCCACAGCAATGCACATGCTGTGAAATACATGCATGACTCTCCCTTCCTTGTTCATAATGGATGCAGAACTTTTGCCTTTTAAAAAATGTGATGTGCAGTGGAGGCACCAGGAAAAAGGCTGGGCGGGGGGCACAGAAGGGGCAAAGTGCATCTATGGGTGGGCGAGCTGCGCCCCACGTGTTAGATTTCTGAAACAGAAAAGGGGAGGGGTTGGGTGGCAAGCCACTTGTTGGGGTGGGGGGCACGCCCACCCATGCCCTCTGAAGCTGCCCTTGGTGATAGGAAGCTCAGTAGTGTCTGCTCTGACTGGCAGCAGCTCTCTGAGGTTGCAGGCAGGTGCGTCTTTCCCAGCCCTACCTGGAGATGCTGCCAGGGATTGAACCTGGATTCCTTCAGTCATTGCTGAGATAGAGGATTTAACCAACCAGCCAACCTGCAGCTGCAAAGTACACACAGTAGCAGGAGTTTCAAACTGCAGCCCCCCAGCTGTTGCTGGGCTACAAAGCCCATCATCCCCAGCCACAATGGCCTGTAGCCAAGGATTCTCTCTCTCTCTCTCTCTCTCACACACACACACACACACACACACACACACATTTGTTAAAGGTAAAGTGTGCTGTCGAGTTGATTTTGACTCCTGGCGCCCACAGAGCCTTGTGGTTGTCTTTGGTAGAATACAGGAGGGGCTTGCTATTGCCTCCTCCCGCACAATATGAAATGATGCCTTTCAGCATTTTACTATATTGCTGCTGCCCGATTTAGTACCAGCGGGGATTCAAACCGGCAACCTTCTGCTTGTTAGTCAAGCTTGTAGGCCGCCCCAAACTTCCACCTCTGGGCAGTTTACAACAACACAATACAAATTAAAAATGAGAACCTAAAAACAATTTTAAACCATAGTTAAGTTTTTTTAAAAGGGGTGAAAAAATGAGTCTTTGGGGAATTGTAGGCCTATATCTCCAGGAGGGCTGCAGTTTGAGATTTCTGGAAATATAGTGAAAATATTGGTGTAATGCCCCCAGAAGTCCTGGCTTCCATGGGCTAGGCAGCTTATTTCCATGGGGGCAAAAAAGCCCATTTAGGGCTCAAACGACAAAATGGCAAATAAGCCCATTTAGGGCTCCTTTTCATCCAGTAAGGGTCACTTTTTGTTAAAGGGGCAAATAAGCCCATTTAGGGGGGTTTATTTTCTTTTGAGAATGTACAGATACAGATTTGTGTATGTTAGGGGTTCTCAGACTTGGATCCCTAGATGTTGGACTACAACACCCATTATCCTCAGCCACAGTAGCTGAAACTTGAGAGCTGTATTCCAACAACATCGGGGAACCCACGCTTGAAAGTCACTGGTGTATATGGTTTCTCCATGCATTTTGCACAGTTGTTTAATTCTACCTATACATTTTTAAAGGAAAATTTAATAAAGAAAGATTTTGAGGCAAATGAGCAGCACCTTCTCCATCACCAGGACAGGGGAAGAAAACACAAAGCAGGGACGTAGCCTCTTCAGACAGGGCTTAACTTGAGCCAGAGTGAATGATGACTGAACCCTGGAGTTTGTTTTCCACAATAGGGTTCAACTACGGAACATATGAAATATTGATGCATTTAAGTCAGCATGTCATGAAGGCCCTGCAAATATTTTTTCCCCAGAGACTCTTACTCCGATGATGCTAGGGCATACTGGAATAGAGCACGGGTTCTCAAACACTGGGTCCCCAGAAGGTATTGGACTATAGTTCCCATCGTCCCCGGTTGCATTGGCCTTCCATTGTGGCTGGGGATGATGGGAGTCGTAGTCCAGCAGGGACCCACATTTGAGAACTCCTGGGACAGAGAACAGACTTTCATCTTGGCCCACAAATGTTTGGGGTTCCCCCCCAATGACCCAGTTTTGTTTCATGAAGGGAGCTGTCCATTTTTGAAAGAGGACACCCTTTGCAGGTTTTTGTGCTGCTTCTGTCCTGAGGCACACTCTTTTGTGTGGAAGGCACTTTGTAACCATAGTCTGTACCCTGCTGCTGCTGCACCACCCATGCAGGGAATGTGGCTTGAGTGACTTCTCTCCAAAGGGGCAGCTAAGTGGTGGGAAAGGATTTGTTTGTTTGTTCATCACGATCACTTTGCACAGTGCATTCCAAGGTATAAGAGGCCAGATCAGAACAGCTTCTGAGGAATTTACAATCTACAATGCCACCCTGCTAAGACAACAAACCACTTGAGGATCTTTTTTTTATTGAAAAGCAGTATATAAGGTAGATACTCCTAATAGTAATCAAAAGGTAGAGAGGGAAATGGAGGCAGGGGTACATCGGAGAACATACATTTATTTCACTTACACATATTTAGATTTATTTACAGTCCAATAGCTGGGGAGGGGTTTGTGCTGTAGATTTCAAGGAACAAGTGGGTTTTGAGGAAGGATGTGAAGGAAATAAGAGAGGTGGCACCACAAAGGCATTCTTGGATGTGGTCCCAGGCATGAGGCACAAGGAAGAAAGGGTGGGATTGTTTGTGGACACCTGATGTCACAGGCATGGCAATATCAGAATACAGAAGTAGAGATATGATCAAGGGTGGGCAAGGCCAGGAATTGCGGTTTAGTGCTTTTATTTTAAAAGGGAAGAAGGGAGAGAATGTACACTTCATTGCTGGTGCTGAGGAGCAAAGAAGGAAAAGCAGGCAGGAGGACAACATTGCATGGATAACAGTCATCTGCAGTTTCCTCTCCTCCACCGCTATTTTCAAAGGTTATGGAGTACTCTCTACTCAGCCTTGAAAGAAAAAGATTCACAAAATGGCAGCCGTGTGAAGTGAGGAAATGGGCCTTGGTATCACAGGGGCCAGCCAACAGATGCCCTTGAGAATCATGCAGCCACATTTCGAACAATCTAAACCACAACAGACATGCTAGTCTGGGACTGGGTAGGGGTGAGTGCGTGGCGGAAACACATTTGCCATAGACAGAATGTTACAGCTGAATGCTGGATAAACGTGATTTTTATACAAAAGATAATCTAGCTGGGGGAAAGACGTTTGCAGCTTCTACAACAACTAAGTAGCAGCTTGCACTCCAATGAAAATATAATCCAGAAAGGCTTGAGTCTCACATATTATGTATTACTTTGGATTTTGGTATCTCTATGTTGGGTATAGGGTTAAAGTCCCCAGGCTTTTGCCCATGGATATTGGCCAGGTTCACAACATTGTTCAAATCTAGGTTGCTGACACACAATCAAATAAATGAGGTTATGGGAGTGCTCAAATGAGGTTAAAGGGAGGCTACGTAGGCGGGTTTGCTTCCCAGTGGCAGCCTGGGATCCCGACATATGCCACATGAGTTTCATGGTGGAAGAAAAGTTGGATGCTGCTGCCTGGGGGTAACCCCAGCAGAAGGACCTCCTTCTCCTCCTCCCTCGAGCTTCTTAAGAGGCCCGGCGGGGTTTCGGAGCCTTCGCACACAGAGCCCCGCACTTCTGCTGCTCTGATCCACACAAGACTTCACACCGAGCTTGGAAAGAAGTGGTGAGCCTAAGCCAAGCCTGATCCACTCAGGCCCTCCCCAGCTGTTTTTGAACTACAACTCCCATAATCCCCAGCCACAGTAGTCAATAGCCAGGGATTATGGGAATTGTAGGCAAACGTCTGCAGGAGGGCCGAGGTACAGCAGCCCCGTAACCTGATTTAAACACACACAACACACGCGCGCACACACAAGCAAACCTCCAGACAATAAGCATAATAAAGCCCCGCCCCGAGCGCTGTGCGGGCTGGGAATTGTAGGCTGCCAACCGCACCTCCCGGGCAGGCTCGGGCCGGGCAGTGGTAACCTAGGCAACCGCCTGTAAACAAGATGGCGGCGCCGGCCTCTAGCCTCAAAATGGGAGGGTGAGTCCCTAATAACGCTGGTGGAGATAAGGCCGGGAAAGGCTTCTCTTCCCTCTTTCCCCCTTCACAGCAGGGGGAGGGGCTTCTTGCAACTCAAAGAAGCCGCACTTCCCCCGAGGAGTAACACACGTCTGTGTCTGGTACAGGGAGAAAGCAGCAACGAGGAGTCCCGTGACACCTGAAAGGCTGACACAGATTTATTGTGAGAGAAGCTTTTATGGGCTAGTAGAGAATCAGATTGATTAGATTAGATGATGCATGAAGTGTTATCCTCAGCTAGCAGGTCTGAAAATGTTCTTGGCCCTTTTCAGGCTTTATGTGTCTCTGTACACACACACACATTTTGTGAATGACTGTACTACCAGCGTTCATTTTAAAAGTGAACTTGAACTGAGGTCCCCTGAAATGCAAGATACAGATAGAAAGTGTACTGATGTACATGTGTTTTTGGCTCGTATATTTGCAGACCCACTGCTGCTGCTGCCTCTTACTGTGTCTCTTAACTGCTGCTCCCAGTGCGCCCCCACCCGCCCCCAATTTCTATCTTTGCCAACTGGGAATAATAATACAGTTTGCATTCGATGCAGCAGTGGTGAGCTCTGTCCACAAAAGCTTCTGCCATAACAGATCGGTTAGACTAATCTTAAACAGGACCCTGTTGCTTTTGCTGCACAGGCAAGTGTGCTCCTAGCCAGCACGCTCCTTATAAACACCACCCTGTGTTTTGTTTTGTTTTAATCATTTGCTTTGAGTCACAAGCAGAATTGCATTGCTACTTCCACATTACTGTAGATAATGACATGCTTTGTGGGGTACAGTAAACGAACCCTTCCCCTTTGACTCCCTCCTGTTTCTGTTGTGGTTGTATCTGGGCATGTGCCACTCAAAAAAAGACAGAACTGAAGTGCTAACAATAGTCCACATGTGTAATCATTATGATACTGTACCACTGTTTTAAAAAAACACCCAACCCTCAGATTTTTTCCATTAAGAAATGTGACTATTTAAATGAAGAGAGGTTGACAGTGGATGGATGCAGACAAGCCCCAGTATATCTTGAGTTTCATAAATTGTAATCATTTCTTTCTCTTTCCCCGTTTTAGGATTTAGAACTGTCCAGGTAAAACCATGACTTCTCCTCTTTCCTCTCTGGGCAAGAATCGCAGAATGCCACTTCAGCTGCAGAGGCCAAGGTGAGGATAAAGTTGTTTAGCAAGCCCCCAGTAGTACCACAATCATCTAAGCTTGTCATAGAAAAGACTGGGCCTGTTGGCTTCTAGCCCATGATGAGGGTCTTGCTTTCCATTAAATAAGATTGCCTTCAAGTCCATTCCTGCGGTGTGAGTCAAGCAGAATCTGCACCTCAGCTACAAGCAGGAATCTGTTGCTATTGCCTCTTAATTCCTTTGTGACAACTTCTATGAATAGTTCACATCAGAAAATCAATGGACTTCATTGACCTAAAGTATTTCTATGGTGTGGGTTCCATAAAAGTGGAAGCTGGTGTGTGTTGTTTTAAATGATTTAAACTGGAAACTTGCAAGTGCATTTCTCAACAATTAAATTTAAGACATCCACTTAAATGGCTAATAATAATTGGTTTTCTTTTTGTGTTATGGGTTGCATCTCCAGTTTGCTTATGGATTCCAGGAAAAGGGCAGTGCCATTCAAAGAGAGTGCTCAGAATGGTAAGTAGTATCCTTGTCATTGCTTCACCTGTCTTATTCTAAATTATAGTTTTATATAGCCAGGAGTCAACACCGACTCAACGGCACACGTTACCTTTAGCATGGTAAGGTTGTCTTTATGATCCTTATTTCACCAGTTTCTACAAAAAGAATGTCAGGTTGATGATTACTGTTTCCATATTGCAGATAGAGAATGAGAGACCTAGAGTGGCACAACAGGGAATTTAGCTCTGCTCCAGCCTACTGGATCTTTGTTTGTGAGATGTGGGAGGAAGCGAGAGATCTCTTCTTTTTAAAAGCTCCACCTCCTTCATCTGTGGGAATGAGGCTTAGAGTCCCAAAGAACATTGTCCTTTCCAAATTACCTACCCATAAATATTGCTTGTGTTTTAAGTACCATATAATTAATGATATACCAGTGTTGTACTAGTCTAGTTTCTAGGTGTCTTTTTAATTAAAATGGAGTGCTTGTAGAGAGGTCTGGATATGGTTTTTATGGGCAGTGGGAGATAGGAACATAGGAAGCTGCCTTATACTGAGTCAGACAATTGGTCCATCTTGCTCAGCATTGTCTACAAAGATTGGCAGCGGCTTCTCCGAGGTTGTAGGCTGGAGTCTCTCCAAGCCCTATCTGGAGATGCCAGGGAGGGAACTTGGGACTTTCTGCATGCAAACATGCAGATGCGCTTCCCAGAGTGGCGCCATCCCCTGAGGAGAATATCTTACAGTGCTCACATGTGGTCTCCCATGCAAATGCAAACCAGGGCAGACCTGGCTTAGCAATTCATGCTTGCTACAACAAGACCAGCAGTTGATAAATGCAATGAATCTAATATTGGTCGTGGGTCAGCTGAACTAGATCCAGAACCAAGATTGGATCACTATTTGTGGTATTTCCCACTTGAAGTTTTCACTGGAAAATGGTTGGCAAGTATGATTACTTGATCTTCAAATATTGTCTCATTCCTACAGCCAAATCGGGTGGAGTTTTTAAAGACAAACAGACACAATCACTTGCAGAAGTGACAAGAAGAGGGCCTCTTTGTTTCTTCATAATTCCCCCTTTTCTGGTTCACAGAGGATGAAGCTGCTATGATGGATGAAATCCTGGGGCCAGGAGCCCAAATTCCAGTACGATTCAATGCCCCATCCTGCTCAGATGGCACTACGACAAAATCAAAATCAACGACACTTGGTATGAGTGGGGGTAGGATTCAGTTTCTGGGTAATGGCAAGTGCTCAGAGACATGCTTACAGTGTGGTCAGGCAGGGCCTAATTTTATTTTATTTTATTTAACATATTTTATACTGCTCAAAACTTACGTCTCTGGATGGTTTACAACAAAATAAAAATAGAAAAAAGTAAAACAGTTAAAACATTACAATTTAAATTTCTTAAAATAATATTTTAAAACAGCATTAACACCATTAAAACAATATTAATTAAAAGCCTGGGTGAACAGATGAATCTTTAAAGATGCGACTTTTTAAAAGCTGTCAGAAATGGAGAAGCTCTTATTTCAGCAGCGAGCACATTCCAAAGCCTCGGAGAAGGCCCGTCCCTGAGTAGCCACCAGATGAGCCGGTGGCAACTGCAGACGGACCTCTCCGGATGATCTCAATAATTTTGTATAGGCCTGAGGCAGACAGGGGCACAGTTGGATTGTTTTTTTGTTTTTGTTTTTGCTCTCGTTTGCTTTTCTTCTTCCCTAGCCAATTCAGAGGCTACCTACCTCATGTCCTTATTAGGAGGCTGTTTCTCTTTTGTGATTCCTTTGATGAAGGGATGGAGGGAATCCTCACCAAATCTGTAGATGACACAAAACTGGGAGGGATCGTTCGCACCTTGGAAGACAGGAAACTCAAAATGACACTAAACAAATAGAAAACCCGGCTGAAGCAAACAAAATGAAATGTAGCAGAAACAAATTCTGCACTCACTGAGGCAACATATAAACAAACCCAAGCAATTAAATGCACAAGAGCAGGATGTGGGGAGGGATACCTGCCTGGGTAGTTGTATCTCGGAATTGACATCAATAAGCTGAGCATGAGTCAGCAGTGCAGGGCAGCTGCAATAAAGCCTAATGGCTGCATTAATAGAGAACAGTTGCCAGGTCACGAGAAGGCAATAGTTCCGCTTTATTTTGCACTAGTCAACCATCTGGAATACTGTGTGTCCAGTTCTGGTTGCTACACCTGAAGATGGTCAGGGATCTGGAAAATAAGTCCCAACAGGAAACCCGGTTGAGACCAGGTATGTTTAGTCTGGAGAAGAAAAGACTGAGGAACACCACGATAGCACTCTTCAGATGCCTGAAAGGCTGTTACATAGAACATAGGAAGCTGCCTGACAGCTACCTGTCAGACCATTGGTCCATCTAGCTCAGTGTTATCTCAATAGACTGGCAGTGGCTTCTCCAAGGTTGCAGACAGGAGTTTCTCTCTGCTCCATCTGGAGATACCAGGGAGGGAACTTGGAACCTTCTGCATGCAAGCTTGCAGATGCTTTTCCTATAACAACCCCCCCCCATCCCCTAAGGGGAATATCTTACCATAAAGTAACCTCCCATTCATATGCAACTGGGGGTGGGGGGGCCCTGTTTAGCAAAGGGGACAATTCATGCTTGCTACCCCAAGTCCAGACAAAAGGACAAAGCTTTGTTCTCTGCTGCCCCAGAGAGCAGAACTAGATGATCTAATGTGCTTAAGTTACAGGAGAGTCGATTTCAGCTCAATAATAGGAGAAACATATTAATAGGTAAGAGTAGTTTGTCATTGGAACCAGGGATGTAAGAAGGTGGTAGGTTCTTCCTCACTGGTTAGCCATCTGTGGGGATGTTCTAGTTCTGGATTTCCTGCATCAAACAGGTGGTTGCACTAGATGGTCTACAAGACTCCTTCCAGTTCTTTCATTCTAAGAGCAAAGCAACTGGGTTTCTGCTGCAGAATTTGCATTCTTGACCTCAGCAAAAACACACAAGTTCCTAACCCTCATGGTTGTGGAGATACACATTTGCAAACGTGCAGGCAGAGACTAGGATTCAAAGACATCACACATGCTTCTTCCATGCATGTTGAGATGTTTAATTTTGCATGTGCAACTGTGTCCAGTGAGACCCAAAATGTGCTTAGATTTGCTTCCCCACCCCGCCCCCACCAAATAGTAGCTATGCTTGCCATATCATAAACTGGGTTTCAAAGTAGTTTGTTATATGGCATGTGCGTGAATGTGGGGATGTCACCTGTTCAAAGATAATAAAAATAAAATCTTGACTGGACAGATGCAAATCTTTGGATGAATTTAAAGTAGCTCTTTGGATCACAGCCAGTTCCCTGTGATACTATTTGTTCCTCCTTTGTGATCTCCAGTGAATGTACTCCTATCCATCTTCCTCTATCACTTTTGCTTACCCAGATCTTTTCTCTTGCTATGATAGTCTGTTCTTAAATTCAGGAAAAGCCTCAAGATAACATGGTGGAAGCATTTTGGAGGAATTAGTGACCACCAGGGGTTTTTAATAAAATAAGTGTACTGAATTTGAAATCTAGGTTGCCAATTATATCCCACATTTGGTTGCCATCTTGTAAAATATTGCCATTTTTCAGAAATTGCTATGAAAGGTGATTATTTTTTGGGAGGAAATTGGTGACAACTAGGTGTTTGTTTATGAAACAAGTGCACTGAATTAGAAAATCTAGGTTGCCGAATTTTATACATCATAGTACTGCTGTCATCTTGGAAACAGGTTGCTGTTTTTTTTTAAAAAATAGTTATATGTATTTTTAAAAAAGGAATTGGGGGCATGCAGCCCAAACTAAGCTTTGAGCCACCTCAGATCATGCACCCATACATGTGGAAGAGTGTCACTTTGAGTTGCCCCAACTGCCTGTATTCCCTAAACCATACACTCGCACAACTATGAGACTGTATTGCAAGAGATGTCCTTAATAAGGAAGAGGCGATGAAGGCAGCCACTGATATCGTTGTGCACAAGAGCATCTAAAAACCTGGTGACAGCTCTGAAGAAAGTGTCCTTTTATTTTTAATTATTTGGCATTATTTATTGAGTAACAAGTGAACAGGTAAAAATAGGAATGCTCATGCAGTGCCATTGGAAAGAGAAGAAGAGGACGGCCCACTTGAAACGTGTGGGTGGAGGCGAAACTGCTCAGCCAGCAAGCTCTTTGCTGTATCCACATCTATCATTTCAGCTGAAAATCTGGGAGGAACCCAGGCTGAGGAGTTGAAGACACATTTATTTTATTGCATTTCTATATTGCCTAACAAAAAGATCTATAGGCAGTGTACAGGGCGGGGGGGGAGTTAGAGGTGCTAGATAATTGAAATTTCAAATAGAAATTAGAAATTTCAGAATTCAGTTCTAAGAACATTTGGATGCTATTTCAGATTCAGATGATAAGAAAAGCTGGATTCTGCAACCTGTATACATTTATGCAAATGGAAAACGTTTGTATAATGTATTTTGTTTTGCATGATTCCTTTTGTCATTTTTACAATTTCATATATTTAATTTGGTTCTGTGACTCAGGGGAGGACAGTAAGGAAGGCCGCTGAAGCCATGCCTGCAATTACTGGAAATCCTATCCAGCCAACCCTCCGTTGACTTGTCTTACATTTCAGCCGGCATTGTCTACACACAGTTAACCATATCTTCACAGCCATAAGGTCTACAAACTTGCTTTAAAAAAAATGAAAGCTGAGGTTCTCTGAAAGCGGTATTCTGGGACCAAAACGACATCCCGAGTCTTTTCTTAGCAAATCCACAATGCTGTCTGAAAATCAAGCTATCTTACTTAGTTTCTGTTCTTTCCTGCTTAGCTAAAGATCTGTTTTGATTCACTAGGAGTAGGGGGGAAAGGAGTGACAGGTACAGGTTATATAGAGGCGAGAAAGATTGTCTCCCTGGCCCCATAGTCCAGGCTTGTTGTTTACCATATTTCCAATAGTGCTTGTTCAGAATATAGAAAAACAGCAAGAAGAGGAACAGGCAAGAACAGTATCTCTGTCCTAGGGGGAGACGGTTCATCCACATCTGTGGAGTAGGCAGTGAGGCTGTTGTGCAGGCGCTGGTATGGCCAGGCAGAAGTAATTGTTGGCTAGGCAGGCTTCTGGCCTGGCCCCACCACTGTGCCTGGATGAGATTGGATGGGCGGTTCTGTTGCAGGAGGCTGGCCACACGCAGCCCGCCTCATTGCCCTTTGAGCACAGTTGACTCACTCAACTGTGAGTTGACTCACAGTGGAACTCACGCTTGACTGCCTGGTACCCAGTGCCGGCCCACCCAGGACATAATAAACACAAGGCTTGTGCCTCTGGACTGTTGGAATAAAGTCTTAGTGCCTCCTAACAAAATGTTGCCCCATGTTGGAGATCCAAGATATTCAAAATCCATCCACGGCCCTTCCAGCATTTATGATTTTAAGGGAATTGTTTGTCAGCTCCTACATAGTTTCCCCCACTAGTGATCTGCGGAATGGTACGCTGCCAGTTCAACAAGAGTGTCCAGGCAGGCAACATAGCAAACATTCTGGCACCGTGCCTTGTTTTTGAGAAGCACAGCAGGTCATTGTGGGACCAGAAGCGGGAATGAATCTTGAGATCTGTGAATTGTTCCCATTATGTGTTGACTTCATGCCTTTAGGGGCTGCCCCCACAGACATGGAACTGCTGACCTCCATGATGCAGAAGATTACTTCACTGGAACAGAAAGTAAAAAGCCAAGCACACGTGATCCAGCTCAAGGTAAACATCTTTGAGGAGCTGCATTAGGGCTGTGGCCTGGTGACAGTTCAAATTGGATTCATGCTGAGCTGAGCCATTGCAGAGAGAGTCTGCATTGCTAGCAAGAAAGAGATTTCTGCCCCCCACCAAAGAGGCCAGCATCCGAATGCACATTTATGTATGTATGTACGAATTGTCAGATTTCTACACTGCCTTTCATTTAAAAAAAAATCCCAAGGTGGGGTTTACAAATATATTACACACTTCCAATACAAATATTAAATTTCAATATTAAAAATAGTACAGTTCTATTAAAAACATATACACTGTAAAACTACACAATAATATCCAGAACAGCAGCAGCACAAAACATAACACTCATCTAAAGCCTGGGTTTAAAAAGCCCATGTTTTTACTTGCTTTGAAAAAGCTGTCACGGAAGCTCAGGAGGTTATTCTCACAAGTGTGCGAAACTGGGCTGGGCTCCCTTAGTATGAACCACCAGTCGCCTCATTAAACAAGGTTAAGGGAGCAAGCACTCCCGTACCCTCGTTTATTGTGTATCAGCCATGGCTGCTTCCAGCCACAGCGGGATCATCTGTGGGGAGGGTCAGGCAAACCCGCTCTCCCCGCAGACCCGCCCAAAGCTCTTCACACGGATTGTGTGAAGAGCTTCAAGGAGCGGCTGCCAGCTGGAAGAACATTCCAAAGCCTGGGGGCAATGACTGAGAAGGCCCTGTCCCGCGTGCATGACAGCAGAGCCTCTGTCATCGTTGGCACACAGCAGAGCCCCTTCAGATGATCTTGTCAGGCAGATAGAAACCCTTGCCAGCATCCATTATGAGATCGGAGTTCCAGGCTAGTGTTGCTTGAGTTCAGACATGTTTGTGCCTGCACAACAAACTACAGGCTGTGGCACACCACCTATATTCTGCAGTAAAAATGCATATTTTGCATTTTTTTCACAAGAGCACAATTCTGAAAGTCCCCTGCATTTAGTACAGCTCTAAAATTGTCTTGCACTAGTGCAATTTTTTAATTGCAAAAGCACAGCATTACAGTGTTGGCCAGAGGTTGTGGAATTATACTCTACAAATATGACAAAGAATGTTGTGGTACCTTACAGACTAATACACATACATTGACATAGGCTTTTGTGAACTAGAGTCCAGTTGATTTGATACATGAAGAAGTCTTTGGTGAAATGGAGGTTTGTCTGGTTCTAGAATTTCAATTAGAACATATTTGTTTGTATTTATGTTTGTATCACTGGGGGCTTTGTGCTGAATGTAGCAGAGGCAGCAAAAACACCATGGTGACTGGGCAGTGGGGATTCCATATGCAGATTGGGCGAGAGAAAGTCTGTGACATTTATGGTCAGTTGGAGTGAAACTGTTACTGGTTGGAAGATGAGATTTATGTAGCTCTGTGTAAAGGAGAAAAGCTTTGTATTTATTTCAAAGGAGAATAAATCCTTGGTGGTGGTGGTTTATCCTGGATGACATCTTTTAATGTTGTGACAAAATAGAGGTCACTCTATGCTTTCCTGGGATCTACCCTCAGTAGAGAGATTGCAATTCCCATGTCAAGACAGAACTGACAGTAAAAAACAGTTGTTACTGCTGCCCTGACATTCTTGAGGAATCGGGGTGAGTGCTGAAAGTTTTCTAAAGTGGTGGCAGTGCACTGTTTATCCATCTCCAAATGTCTCAAAATCTCATTGTGAGGCATCAAAGTCAACTAACTTTCAACTAATAAAGCTATAGAACATAGGAACATAGAAAGCTGCCCTGAGCAAGACCATTGGTCTATCTAGCTCAGTATTGTCTTCACAGACTGGCAGTGGCTGCTCCAAGGTTGCAGGCAGGAATCTCTCTCAGCCCTAAAAAATCTTGTCCTAAAAAATAAAAAAAATAAAAATCTTGTCCTAACTTGGAGAAGCCAGAGAGGGAACTTGAAACCTGCTCTTCCCAGAGCAGCTCCATCCCCTGAGTCTCCCCTTCATACCCTGCTTAGCTACAGGGACAAGTCATGCTTGCTACCACAAGACCAGTTCTCCTCTCCTATAATAGTATATAGTTCATGTGTGTGTGTGTGTGTGTGTGTCTATCTATCTATCTATCTATGACTGAAAGTCCAAGCAATGTACCACATTTCCCCAAATAGAAGGTGACTCTGAATGTAAGATGATGCCTTACAAGATAAAAGCTAAATACAGGTTATACATGTATTTACCCAAAAGAAAGAGGAATCTGAATCTAAGACAAACCCCCCCCCCATTAAATAGGAAAGAACCGGATAAGACAAAAACTTGTCGTAGATCTTGGTAAATATGGTAAGAGAGAGTTGTTGATGTGTTCCGGATTTTACAGCACACAGATGAATACAAGATCCATTAAATGGACACAAGATCCCAACCAAGTGGAATCTCGCCCACAAAGGCATATGCTACAGTATATAGATTAGTCTCCAGAGTGCCACAAAGCTCTGTTGCTTTTGCTACAGCTCACCAACACTGCTGTCCCTCTGGAGCTGGATACGTCAAACAATATCTGAAGACTGGGGAGTGGACATTTCTATCATTGTTCCTGCCCCCAGCCTTCTTCGGGAACCACTACTGTCGGGAAGAGGCAGGAGCTGCAGGCTATGCAGCTGTCTGGCTAAGGAGATGCCCCCGCCCCAGGGTCTAAAACCACTGGCCCTGGTGGTTAGGTAGTCCACTTCCTCGGGGCTGCCTGTTTCCCCCTCTGTGACCACAATGGAATCTTTAAAGAGCAGCAGATGGAGGAAGACTAACATCTAAGGACTGGAAATGACCCCCTGCCCCCACTGTACCATCATAAGTCACCACCACCTTCTTTATAAAGATTTATGTTTAATGTACATTAATTTTCTCTTATTGTAAGTTGCCTTAGAGGCCTGTTGTTAGGCAGAATGGTGGCAGGATAGAAATATATATTTTGGATAACTTGTTCTCTTTGTGTGAAATAAAGTCATACTTCCTGATGACCTACAGATACCACATTTTGCATAAGCAATCCTGCCACTGAAATTAGCTGAACTTTTCACACCAGATTATATCCAGTGAAAATTTAAATATATATTTTTTATCGTTTAGAAGAAATTCTGAATAGCATACTTCCTGACTATCTAAAGGAAAGGAAAAAGGAAAGGTTGTGCCATCGAGTCAGTGTCAACTCCTGGCCACCACAGAGCCATGTGGTTTTCTTGGCAGAATACTGGAGGGGTTTACCAATGCCATCTCCTGCACAGTATGAGATTATGCCTTTCAGCACTTTCTGTATTGGGTGGCAGTGATATAGGGAGTTTCCCATATTCTGGGAAACACACCAGCAGAGATTCGAACCAACAGCCTCCTGCTCTCTAGGCAGGTTACTTCTTTTTGCATCTTTAAAGAAGAAAATCTGAATAAAATCTGCTGGTTATGGCTGTTGTTCTCACGAAAAATCTCTGATTTTTAACACATAATAATCAGATCAGAAATTCCAAAATGACATCATGCCCAAGAGAAGAAGATTCAAAATTCAAATTTACTATGATTCAAATCTACCATATATAGTAATTATTCAATAAAATGAATAATATTTGAAGTTGAAATGCTACAAATGTCAAACTGTTCTTTTACTTCCCTTTTGCAAGCACATTAATAAAAAATTCTTACATATATTTAATTTCTCTATCCCTATAATCTACATAAATTGACTTTGCCTCTTGATCAGCAGGCCTCACCTACTTGTTTTAAAGGAAGAAAGAATAAATAGCATGTTTCACCATCACAATACCTGAATGTTGGTGATCGTGTGTGTGATGAAATGTGGGTTATTCTATGCTTTCCTGGGATCTACGATTGGGATCAGGGCAATCTCTGTACTGAAGGTAGATCTCAGGAAAACATAGAGTAACCCCCATTTTGTCCCAGTATATTTCCCCATATGTTCTTGTCTTTGTCTTATTGGGTAGATGGGGAATGAAGATGGATAGATACTAGTGAGCTTTCAACAAGCAGAAAATTGTCTCTCAGCTGCTGATATGTCATCTGAATTCTGATTTGACAGTTCTTATATGTCATCTGAATTTATCCCTAAATTCAGATGGTCATCATTTTGCCTTTGCTTTTGAATTTGCAGGATGAGGAGATCAGAGTGCTTGAGGGCCAGATGCAAATCCTTCAGAAAGGAAAAGGTAAGATTGTTCTTTTGCTCTTTTCCTCCAGACCAAAGCAGTGAGTCTGTGAGCATGTGAAGAGAGCATCTTTTGGTGCCTTGAAATAAGTTATAAGGTGGACCTACATGTAGATCTTTGGCTCAGGGCCCAGAATAAGCCAGTAATTGTCCAGGCCTATGGGGAGGATTGTCCTTTTGGAGACAAAACTGAAATCCAACCATTGTTCTTTTCCATTCCGAGTCAGGATAGTGGACCTGGACAATCGCTGCTCCTTGTGCCATCTGACAAAACCCTCAGGAGCCTCAAATCTCTTCTGCTTCCCCCCCCCTCCCCCAGAGGAATCTTCAGAGATGAGCAGATTACAGGAACTGGAAGTGATGTGCCTTGAGCTGCAACATCAGGTCTGGGAAATGGAGGTAAGCGTAATGGAAGGGACCAGCACTTCTTTCTTTCTTTTGGAATCCTCAGCTTTTCTGTGTGCCTGTAAAGAACACATTGCTGTGAAGCAATCCTTAGGAATTTATTTATTTATTTGTTTCAATGAAACAAAACAAAATAACCAGGGGTCCCCAGTCCAATTTAAGCTAGTCATGACTAAGTGCCACTCAGTCAGTGGAACTTACTTTCGTCACAGCTAACACGTGAGACTTGCTCATTACTAACTTTACCGGGTTGGGTCCAGCATGTTTAAGTGAGGCATGGTGCCACTTCTGCTTACTGCAGTAGATCCCCTGCCCAGCCCTGTTTTGTGTTCTAAAAGAAATGGTGGTCATAAAGCTGCCAAAAGTCTTATATTCTTAAGACCCAAGAGAAAGGAAGGGTTCATTGTGATACATTTGGGGAACTGAATGGTCAGCTTCATAGCTCTCTGGTTCATGAAGAGTGTGTGTGTGCACCTCCTTGGATAAGTAGCAGCTTTTTAAATTGTTGCTAGTCAATCTCAGAATCTTAAATAGATCTTTTTCTTTCTCCATCATCTTCACCCTATTCCTCTTCCCCTCACTCTTTTCTAAATGGTTCCCATCCCCCACTCTCTATGCAGCGGTTTCTGAATGACTATGGATTGATCTGGGTCGGAGAAGAAACAGACTCTCTGAAAGTGCAACAGCCTCCAAAGGAAGAAGGGAGTCTGCCATCAAGGGCTCATTGGAAGCCAGGTTTGCTGGACAAATGACTGCTTTAGTTTAGATGCATTAACGAGGGGTGTGTGTGTGTGTGTGTGTGTGTGTACACACACACACACAGACACAGGATCCTTTACTGTAGCCTTTCCTGCTCCTTCCCTCCCTTCCTATTGCTGGTTCCTTAACTGTTGAAATGTAGATTGTAAAAGATGTAAGCACTTGTTTTTTGTTTAATGTAAAACAAGGCACACAGAACATCAGCCATGATTAAAACTAGATGAAAATCACAGCCAGTCTTTAAAAGCTTTTTAAAGATAAAAAGGAAGGCTTTTACGTTCTTTTTAAAACTAAAGAAAGAGGGAGATTGATAAAGTCTTTCTGGGAGGGCATTCCAAAGATAGGGGGCCGCTACTGAGAAATCCTTGTTCCTAGTCCCCACCAAGTGGGTTTGTTTTAATGGTGGTACCAAGAGAAGGGCCCAGCTGGATGATCTGAGGGCCCTGGCAGATTCATATGGCTGAATGCAGTCCAAAAGGTAGCCCATTCTGCAGCCATGCAGAGTTTTCAAGGTCAAAAACCAGCACTTTGAATCTGGCCTGGAAGCAAACTGGCAAAAAGGAAGCTGCTGCAGGATAGGTAGCAAGTAATGCCCACAAACATCCTTGCAGCAGCATTCTGGGCCACCTGAAGCTGCGGAACAGTCTTCAGCCCCACACAGAGAGCAATGCAGCAATCCAGTCTCTGGATGTGGCCAATGTGTGAATGACTTTGATCAGTTATGGTTTCCCTGTGCAGGGTTGCAGCTGGCATACCAGCTGAAGCTGGTAGAAGGCACACCTGGTAGAAGCCACCATAAAACAGTGCCCTCCAGTCCCAACCCAGAGAGGCAATCCAGAAAGATACCATGGCCAATGGTAACAAAAGCTGCTGAGAGGTCCAGGAGAATAAGCAGAGTAATAACCACCCATTTCTCCTCCCTTACACAAAGTCTTTCCTCTCCTCCCAAAAAATTTCAACTGAGTTGCTCCTCCAGCTTTCCCTCTGTCTGCACCCCTGGGAGTTCCAGGCACAGAGGTGATGCAAGTCTCTAGGCTGACTCCTGCTGACTTCCACTGGTACAGGGGGCTCAGCTGGTCAAACAGGTCCTCTTATGGGCAGGAGTCCTCAGCCAGTGCCTGACTCGACTATCCCCCGAAACCACCCCTGCTTGTAACTTATAGTCCAGTGATTTTGCTGTAGAAAAGACAGCTCTACTGATAATTCTCTTCCTTTCATTTGTCATAGAATTGCTTTTTCAGCCCTCCCTGAAGTTTGCAGTGGAGCTGCCGTTTCCTCCCCCTTAATCACGTCTCCTTTCCTTGCCACAGGTGACTCCCTAATTTCGCCATCCTCGATCAATTTTGATCAGATTTTTGAAAACCTGAAAGATTTAAATATGTTGGCTGGAGAGGGCAAGTCCCAAATTGAGCATACAGCAGGGGGTGCTAGGCTGAAGCAGGTGGACTCAGTTCCCCTCACCTTCTATCAGAATGGGATTGTCATGTTCAATGGTCCCTTCCGGTCATATGAGGATCCTTCTACGCAGGTAGGGATCAATTCCGGAAGCAACTGGAATCACTGATTGACTGGTATATTTGCAATAATTGTTACATATTATAAAGGAGGCCTCTTGATTCCCTGGCCTTACAAAGATTGGAATTGACCCACTCTAGTTCTAAGATACAGGCAAACCTTGGCATTTGCAGACTCGACACCCGTGGTTTCGCATATCCACGGTTGAGTAATTGGCATCTGACCTCGGCATTTGTGAAGACATTGGCAAAAAATGGATTCACTTCCACGGGTTGGGATGGTGGCGGCAGAAATCACCTCTGAGGTCATATCTGCCCGCCATTTTGTGGCTCATTTTGACCAAAACTCTGAAAATCATGATTTGGTGGGGGTGGTGGTGGATTTTGGTACTTTGGGAGGGCATTGCTGGAGTCCTGGAGGCCCGGGGACCACGACAGGGCACCTTTTTCTCCACGTTGCCATTGCCAATTACTTGGTATTTGCAATTTCCTTATCAGTGGTAATGGCGGGGAATGGAATCCCCACGAATACCAAAGTTTCCTAGTACTTCTTCTGGAATACAGCTGGTACTTCTCCGAAAGCAACCCGGGCAACTCAGGGTCAAAGCAAATGTAACCAGAGCTGGCCCAAGGGGTTTTTGGCACCCTAGGCGATGTTTGGTGTCGGCACCCACCCCTCCCCGCCAAGAAGTGCAGAGTCCTGGCTTGCGTGTCAAAATCTAAAATTGTATGAGCTGTCAGCTTTCAAATCTATGCTATCCATTGCATGTCTTGTCAGCTTTGAGATATCACTGGCAGAGGCACTCTTATCCCTAGACTTCAGGGCCGAAGTCCAAGGTCTCCACACCCTGCCCTGGGGTCCCCCAAATCGTCTTTAGTCTGTCCTGGGTGTTGTGGTTTGTGCCCGCAAGAACCTATGTGTTAAAAAATGATGCTTCGCTGGGGGGTGGGGGTGGGTGGGTTCCAAAGGCTTTTAGGTCCAGGATCCAAAATTACCTAGGTGCACCTCTGATCACTGGATGTCAGCACCGATATTAAATATTCAGAACAATAACCTGTGAACTGTTGGCATCCAAATTTGCAGGAAAGCATTTGTAAGAGAATTGTGCAGTTTCATGTTCAACTCCCCTCATTTTGGTTTCCATATAGTGGAAAAGTGTAACATTAATGTAATAAAATAAATACCTCCCAAATGGTGAAAGCTTAGAAGCTATGTGCACCCCCCTTAATAGCAGGGTCGAGCCTCCCGGAAGTGGGGGATTTTAAGTCACTTCCTGCAATAACTGGGACTTCCACTTCCGGCCATGTAAACTCAAAAAAGCAAGGTAGTAGGGGAGAGGGACCAAGCAGGAGGCAGGGAAGGAGCGATGTAGAGGGGGCAAGCCCTACCCAGATTCTGTCCCCAGCATTTTATCAAAGGTGGACAAAAGGCCGCCCTACCCAACTCCAGCCTCGCACACAATTACTCTCCCCTCCTTCTACCCTGCATTTTTGAGTTTTCATGACCGTGGATAGGGAACGCACATGGCTCTCCTACCCTGGCTGGGCACTCCTCCATAGCTGTTCAGGATTGTGAGAACAAACTTAATGTCCCTTAACCAAGCCCTAGGAACTTCTGTTAAAATGGCCATCTAGCTTTATTCAGGCATGAAGCTCTTTTCAGCCTAGATGCATTGAAAAGGCTTTCCTTAGGGCTGGGCAGTTACAAAGAACTAAATGTTCAAGATTACGGATGACTGCTTTTAAAAAAAAAATGCTACTATCAGTCCATGGCTAGCTGGCTCACTGTTCATGAGGAGAACTGGGAATTGTGCATGCCACTGCAAACCATCATCATCTCTGAGGGGGTTGAACGACAGCATGCAAAATCCCAAGGTTTGCTTGTGGTGAAGAATCCAGACCATTTGTTCCTTGCAGGCAGGGAATGGTAGCAATAGGCTCAAATAAAAACTCAGGCTGCTACATACACATACACTGCAGAGGCAAGGTGTAAGGATTTGGTACTTGTTTAACTATGGAAGCAGCCAGAGTATCAGGAGCAGAACAGCCTGTGCTGCTTCCTGCTTTCCATTACTTCCTCCTCTCCAGGGCTTTTTAAAATGTGCAAGCAGACACAAAACGTGCTGTAGTAAAATAAAATAAAATAAAATAAAATAGAAAAAATGTGCAGTTCTAAAAGGACATTTGTGTAGCTCAAACATTCAAGTCATGCAGAAGTTGTACCAAGTTAGACGGATAAGAATGAAGAAAGT
Organism: Hemicordylus capensis; assembly: GCF_027244095.1. NCBI lineage: Eukaryota > Metazoa > Chordata > Lepidosauria > Squamata > Cordylidae > Hemicordylus > Hemicordylus capensis. Next base: position 10,692,150 of record NC_069663.1, on the reverse strand, counting down.
GAAATGCGTAGTCCAGGAGTGTCTTGGCAGCCCCCCCAGACCCTGTCAGCCTAGGGATGCTCAGCCCCACCTTGTCCAATGGTGGCTCTGCCTTTGCTCTCTACACAGCTGGGGCAGTTCTGTGTTTAAATGTGACTGTAGGTGTATGTTTGCTTTGACCATGAATTGCCCTGGTTCTTTCAGAGAAGTACTTGTTGTATTCCCAAAGAAGAAGCGCTTTAGAACTAGAGTGGGCCAACTCCAGTCCTTGGGAGCAGGGCCTGAGTAGTTGCCTAAGTTACCAATTCTAGGGGAGGCGCATAAACGGTGCCAGAATGTAGCACTGCCAACTATTCTCTCTCTCCTTCTTGTATTGCACCCAGCACAGTGGTGGAAGAATGTAAGATGCAATACTGCACTCTGTTCCCCAAAGTACCTGCACATTCTGCACCCCAAAATCCATAGTCGTGTTTGCTCATTGCAGCCAGTAAACAGCTAGTCACATAAGCTGCATCCCTCCCTTGAATATGAATTGCCTGCCTCAGCATTCATTGCCAAAAAGAAATGGTCTCGGACTGGGTTTCCAAATTAACACTTCAGTGATGACAAGCTGCTGCTGTTAAAGTTTTGCCCTGAGACTTGGGACTCTCACTTACTGCATCCTCAAACCAGCATGGGCTTGTCACTCAACCTTGTGAATGAGCAGCCTGTAGGCGCTTGAATTGATAGGAGGAATTCTGTCGAAGCATTCTGCAGAGTCAGTTGGAAATCAACTGTCAACGAAGAAGCTGGGCAGAAAGGGATTCAGACTGAAGCAGGCTGGTTTTGCTTTGACCGGTTCTTTGTTTCTTGCAAAGAACCATTTTCTTTTATTTTCTTTGTAAATCGTATCTTTAAGCTCTGTGGACTTTCTCTGTTGGTGTAATACGCCATGCCCATAGCATTTTCTGCTATCAAGGGCAGTAAATGTTATGGAAGAAGACTAACAAAGATAAATGGTGTGGCAGTGGATACAGGAACAATCGCATAGAGTCCACATTTCGGAACATATAAATGCATATAATCCACATTAAGGAACAGGGAATTTGAATAGGGTTGTTGCCAAAAATGGCATCCCTGTGTTTCTTACATCATATACTGTAGCTCTGTCCTCCTCTCCTCTACTTTGAACTACAATTTCACATTCAGTTTTAAAGTTTGAAAGGTTGCATTCAGAATTGGATTGGTGAGTCTGGAAATGTGGGTCAAATATTTGTTTCAGCCAAGCTCCAGAACTAGATTATTGTATCCAGTAACTCTAAATAAGCAAGAGGTGCCCATCATGAAGGACTGAGTTTGCATAGAGGCTGTTTATTGTGGCGGTTGAGTCATAACAGAGGGAAATCTGACGGTGCTTATGCTTTCAGCGATGCCTAAGAGACATCATGGATGGCTTTTTCCCTTCTGAGCTGCAGAGGCGCTACCCAGATGGTGTCCCATTTCAGGTATGCCGTCTCCTCTCTCCTACAAGCTTCCTATTCATCAAATTCTTGGTTTGCAAATATTTCATTTGCTTAAAAAACAGGTGGGGTGTCCGAGCTCTCTGTTCAAAGAGCTGTGCTCCTTTTCTGCTTGAACAAGTGACCTGACTGCTCCCTGCTTAAGGAATGAAGATGATTTTCTGGTTAGAGAACTGATTGTTCTCTTTAAGGAACGGAAACTGCTTTTTGCTCGCAGAACTGAAATGGGTTTCTGTTTAAGCAACTGAGATGGCTTCTTCCTTGCTTTGTTTTCAGAAACTTATTTTGTATCTTCTGTGATTATCATTTGTTGTTCACTAACAATTATTAAATGGATAGAAGTGTTTTGTAGGTGATGGACAGACCCTAAATAAGATGCATGCATACATTTTGGCTATTTGGCACCATGGCTCGTAATGGTTTTTGATTTGCTCATAATGAATGCTCATAATGGTTTTCCATCTAGTCCCCTAGAAATGGAAAGTAGGTGATAGCATTGTTTTATGTACAGTTTTGCGTGTCTGATCACCCCTTCTTTATCCCTACCCACAAATGATTAGGGTAAAATGGCATTTTTGCACAGAAGAAATGGTTGGGGGTTAGGGTTAGGGATAGGGTAACACAAATAGTTGTCCTCTCTCCAGGGAGTAACCTTTTGGAGGACATTCCTGCCAATTTTCATTTCCATTCCTCTGATATGACAAATCTTTATAGTGGCTTTTATGGTTTTAAAACACCATTGCAGATTTGACCACTGCAGGCCTGATGGTCAGGACAATAAAAGCATAACATACTGCAAGCTGAAAGTATTGCAATGCTTTCACGTATTTTTCCATCTCCAGGGCAGTGTAGATCTTGTCAAAAAATTACAGTGAGCATCTGCCCTTCCAGGTACCAACCACCCCAGCTGGCTCCTAGCTCTGCTAAGTTGCTAAGTGCCTGGTTTTACAGGCATGGAAATCCCACTTTCCACCTGACATCAAAGCCTAGGTAGCAGAACTCCTAAAGTTCTTGAGAGTGCGAAAAGAATGGATGCCTTTCTTGAGAGCTTTGACTACAGCAATATTGCCTCAAACAACAACAGTTGTGACCTGATCATCTGAGCTGTTAATTCCCAGCGGAGACATCCAAATTTACACCACCCATTCCGTCCTCTTCTCCCTACTATGATCTCTCTTTTCTTGTTCTTTTTCCTCCTGTTTATGTGACCGAAAACAGAAAACTGTATAGTCAGTAACTCTGTGGAGCAGGCCTGTCCCAACTGCCCGGGAGACTGAGGCAGCGTCATGAGTTGCTACTCCCAGCCCCAGGGTGTTCCCCAGGTTGCTGAACAGTTCCAGCACGCTGATTCCCTCCCCACACATTGTTCAGAACACACCGCATACCATTTTGCACTCCTGATCTCTCCTGACCTGACAGTGGCAGTAGCAGAAGGCATTGGCACTGCTGTTCTTCCTCTTGTCCTGCCTTTTCAAAAGGCAGAGGGAAGTGTGTGGGTGTGTGTGGAACTGCCTGCAACCCCAATTGCTGGCCTCTGCTTTTGATAAGGCAGGAAGGGGGGTCAAGGAGGAGGTCAGCACTGCCCCCAGGGCAGGCAGGGGTGGGGGCAGTAGCAGTGTGGCAGCTGGCAGAGGCAGGGGTGAAGTGCCTCTGCCAATCCACCACCTGAGGGAGCAACTCAGGGCAAAATACAAAGTGCTGTTAATTACCTTTAAAGCCCTAAATGGCTTAGTACCAGGTTACTTGGGAGAGCGCCGCCTTCTGCATGATCCCCACCACATCACTGAGAGGTCCGTCTCTGTATACCTCCAGCTCGTCTGGTGATGACTCGGGAGTGGGCTTCTCTACAGTTGCTGCTCCTGGGCTGTGGAATGCGCTCCCGATAGACATTCATGGCTTAACATCTTTACCAGCCTTTAAAAGAGCCCTGAAGACACACTTTTTAGTCAGACTCCTAATACAGTTGTCCCACGCCGACCGCGGGTTTCCTAATCGCAGATTTGAGTAACCACAACTGGGAAATTGTAGCAGGTCTCACCAACCGTGACCTCAGTATCTGAGGTTTGGCGATATTTTGCTGGCGGGGGTGTAAGCTAAAGCTGTATACATTTGCCATAGGCACCGTGAGGAGTCACCCTGCTTCAGGGTATCTCTGCTGCGACCACTCAGATCTCTTTTATACACATTTGACTATAAATAAACAGTTCGACACAATCTGGGACCAAAAATCCCTTTCTCTCCCTTTGGTTGGTTGTGGTAAAGATAAAGTGTGCCGTTGAGTCAGTGTCGACTCCGGGCGACCACAGAGCCCTGTGGTTGTCTTTGGTAGAATACAGGAGGGGTTGACCATTGCCTTCTCCCGCACAGTCTGAGATGATACCTTTCAGCATCTTCCTATATCGCTGCTGCCTGAAATAGGTGTTTCCCATAGTCTGATAAACATACTTGTGGGGATTCAAACTGGCAACCTCTGGCTTGCTAGTCAAGTCATTTTCCCCACTGCTCCATTAGGTGGCTGCTGGTTGTGTGGTAGCACGGGGTATCTCTTCAAGCAAAATGTACTTGATGGGACACTAAAGGACAGGATGTATTGTTTTAGTCAGGTTCTCAAAGCAGTGTGATCGTTACAAGTTGCAGCTGGGTTTAGTGGTTTCAGGGTGTTGTCAAATCCTTATAATTTGCATAGGTGTGTGTTAATGTTCTTAAGAAGCTAAACAGTTATGGTTCATTCCTTGTTTCTTCTCTGCCCTCTGGGGTCCAGGTGCCTTGTTGGTTACAGAGCTTCTGCTTGGCCTCCCACCTGAGGATTTTTTGGGACTCCCCCTGAACTTTCCCATGGAGAGCAGATTCACCCCCGGCCTCCTCCACCTCCTCTCTTCTTCAGAAAAAATCTCCCCTGCTCAGAACCCCCCCCCCCCTCTCTCTCTCTCTCTCTTAATCTTTCCTGCAGGGGTCTCACACCTGCTACTGCTGCTTCCAATCAACCTCCTGCACATACTTACACATTGCTGTGAACATAACTTTTAAACACACATTTGCAACTGTAAACACACATAGATAACCCAGTAAATAAATTCAACAAGCAGTACTCATAAATGCACACTGTCACCGGCAACAATTGACTTTGTGCCCCCACGCCACCATCTTCTTGCATGCAGGCTGGAGTCTGTGCCCTCTCCTCACGGATTCTCTCAGTTACAGCCCCTTTCCCCTGCTCCAGAAGGGAATGGATGAAAAGAAGCTGCAAATGCGTAGGGAGGCCTCCCCCTGCTAGTCCCCAGGTTCTGGTGTAAGAGGGGGCCCCATAACTCCCCATAGCATACTTGCATGCAGGTCCCCAGCTTCAGTCCGTGGCAGCATCAGTGCTGGGAGAGACGCCTGCCTGAGACCTTGGAGAGCTGCTGCCAGTCTGTGTGGACAGTACTGAACTAGATGGACCAAGGGTCTGACTCGGTTTAAGGCCGCTTCCGATGTGCCTGTGGAGGACAGCTACGTTCCTGTTCCTAATTCTGATAACCTCGGCAGCCACCTGTTCTGTCTGTCGACTTTGGCTGTCCATCCTGTCAGCCAAGAATTTCCTTTGCCTTTTCTACAGAAAGAGTGGGGACTTGGCTTTTGTGCTCTATTTCTTGCCACTCCTGCTATGTTCTGTTGCTTTCCTAGTGCTGGTTTGGGGGCAAGCAGGGTATTCAATGGCAACTGGTGCTTATTCAACAGGTCACTGACAAGAGAGACATCTTCTTTCGGGAAAGGCAGCTGCCAGAGAGTTTTCCTGGCTTGGGCCAAGTCACTGGCCGTTGCAGACCAAGTGGACTAAAGGAGACAAATGAGATTCCAGGTGAGGTGAAGGTTGGCGTTTTCCCTGGCTGCTTCTTTCAGACCCCAGCAAATCCCAAAGTGTTTTGAATCCAGAGATTGAACATGCTGCCCACCCCCACTGGTCCCATTCTCTCTTCCTCAGTCCAGTTATTTTCTGGGTGGTTGTGATTTTTTTTTAATGGTCAGGTTTTACATTGTGTTTTATGAACATTGGGAGCTGCTTTGGGGTGAGCTCTAGTCCAAACACAGGAATATACAGAAATCTAATGATACATAATATCTGCAGCATGTTTACTCAGAAGTAAATCCCACTGAGTTCAATGAGACTTACTCCCTAGTGAATGTGTTTAGGATTCCAGCACAAGTTAGGAAAATCAGGATAGAAGTACAGTGTGATAGGCTTGTTCACATGATCACCAGCAAGGTAGGAGAAGCACCCAGCCTGGGTAGGCAAGCCGGGCGTGCTCCTGATTTTCAATGGTGCACTTGTAAACATTTTCCCTCCTCCCTAAAAGCTGGGGATGGAATCAGGGTAGGGCACGCTCGTCCTATCCGGCTGCCCCCTCACCCACAGTCCTTCTCTCTCCCTCCTGCGTTAATGTTTACAAACACATGGCCCAAAATGGGGAGTCTTCCCAGCTCTCCTACTCCATCTGGGCACGTTCATATGAACTGCTCTCCCACCATCAGTCATATGAACAAGCCATCTGTGTATTGATACTATCAGCTAGTTTGATTTCTTTGTCTTTACTGTCATGTTTACGTGCAAATTGTTGGCCTGGAGCTATCAAAGATAGTGTGGGAAACTGCTTAATAAAAAACCCAGACTTTCCAAAAGCAATGTGCATGTGCACGCCTGTGTATGAAGAAATGATGATTATGCGGCACCACTGTGGGAGGGTGCCGAGAAGGGTGCCTTGTAGGAATCGAGCAATTAGGCAAATCGGATCAAGCCATTAAGTTGTTAAGCTTCCATCTCTTCAAATCAGAATTACTGGAAGGTAATCTACCTTCTACCTACCTAATCTAATTGTTTCAAGGTAATCCCCTTCCCTGCTTCATAATTCCACATTTTCTGAGCCTGGGGGAATCTCCTGCATCTGGCCTACCGTGCCTCCCACTAGCGTCTGCTGTTATGTGCAAACACCTGGGATAGTAACAAGGCAAAGAAAAATATAACAGAATCCCCCCCCCCCCCGCCCATGAGTTGGCAAGATCTTAGGCAACTCTGGTCTGGGCTCATTCCCTCCCTGTCTATTCTATAAAGCATTTGTTCCTGGAATCCTCTCTTGTGGCAGGTCCCAAGCTCTCTCTCGAGCAGTTTTTGAACAGGCTTCCAAAGCTGCAGATCCGAGATGGGCAAGTGATCAATATTCGGGGAGAAATTGGAGAAACACTGCAGGTAGGACAGAGCTCTCTTCTCCACTCCTGTTGTAATTTCTGCTGATTAGCACTTACGCTGAAATGCTGTTCTTGGCTGCTGCATGGGTCCTTGTACAGAGCCCTCCTGCCCACTAATTCTAAGGGGGGGTGGGGCTAGTGGTGGCCCCCATTAACCCTAAGTGCAGCTCGCTGACGATTGGGCCTTTGTGATGCTTTGGCCAAAGTCTCCCCCCCGCCTGCCCCACATGGAGATGACCGTTCTCACCGTGCAGTGCTGTGCTGTGCCCAGTGCTGTGGGAGTGGGGAATCGGAGCCTTCTTGAGCCCCTGCGTCCTCTTGGAAGGTGTGCAGAGAGTGCTGGGAAAGGTAGCACTTCCCACTGCTTTCCTCCTAGAGCTCTTGAGAGAGGAGGGGTCTGTCTTTCTTAAAGGGCTGTCCCAGCACAGAGCAAAGGACAGCATTGGACAGAGCTCAGCATGGTGGGAAATGGCTCTCTCCCTGAAGGTTTCTTTTTTTGCTAAAATGGCCCTCACTTGAAAAATAGTGACGATCTATTAGAATCTTCACTACCTAACATGTTCTCTCACTACCAGTTTATGCCCCCCACCCGCCGCTGGATGCATGCAAAATAAGGTCTACATGCAGACTATTTGTCCGTTAGGGTCCTTTTTCTTTTCTTCCAAATCAGACTAGACCTACAATGGCTGAGAAAACCCAGGAGTTGATATGCATGGCTTATCTCCAGCCGTTTTTAGAATCGATATTGACAGTGAAAAAGGCACACTGCTCCCCTTGAGTGCCAAAGCGTTTGTGAGAGCTTACAAGGGAGTCCCCACTGGCTGTGGTGGTGTTATGCGAATAGTGCCATCAGTTGTCTTGGCGGGTCCAAGAAGAAGAAGAAGAAAGGTTCCCGAAGGAGCCCGAAGTCCAAATGTTGACAGCAGGGGACTACAACAGACAGGCAGGGCCTGGAGCTTAGTGACAGAGTACATGGTACATGAATCAACTGGGGTAGTTGGTACCATCTGGAGTGACGGATGTTCACTGTGATTTTTGACCAGGTCTCCATCCCTAGAGATGGGGGAGAGGTGACAGCATTGCAAGACTTTCGGCTTTGATTGCGTTATCATACTTTTATTAATGAGGACTTTACTCTAAAGAGTTTGGAGGTGGGGAAAAGAGTGGGACAGGGTGATCACAGAGAAAGCTGTAAGTTTAACAGTGCTGTCACCTATTTTTCATCTCCAGGGTGGGGTAGATGTTGCAAAAAATAACTACGAGCATTCATTCCTTGATATAGTAACGGTAAAAGTGTGCCGTCAAGTCGATTTGACTCTTGGTGCCCACAGAGCCCTGTGGTTTTCTTTTGGTAGGATACAGTACTGATGACCAAAATGTGAGAGTCTGGCTTATGGACTAATATATATGTTTTGCATCCAGTAGATCCCAGGTTCAAATTCTAGTATCTCAAGTTAAGACTCTCAGATAGCAGGGCTGGGAATGAGACCTTGTTGATTTGCTGCCAGTCAGAGTAAAAGGTGCTGGCTTGACTGGACCAATGGCTTGACTCTGTATGAAGCAGCTTTACATGTTTGTACAGATGAAAGGCAAGGGTCATGAGAGAGGAGAGTGCGCAAATGCGGTCTCATGTACTTGGGTTTTATTTCAGACAGGCAGGAGGCCCCTCAAATGGCTTGGGCTGCTGCTTGGTGGGGGGGGGGCGCAAAGCTTTTTGGACCCCTGTGACCTCTGAAAGCATCTTAAATCCTTGCTGTCTTGGCATCCTGATCTGCTGTTTAACTCAACTCAGATTGACCGGCTAATATGAAAGCTGGTTTTATAAATAATTATTTTTATTGGAATTTTACAAGAGTAATGGCTTTTCAGACATCAGAAAAATACAAACATTTAACACACTTCAAAATTTCCCTGCAACTAAAAAATGAAATCCCTGCCAAAGAAAAACCCATACAATTCACACGTAGAAGATAATCTTAATCTCTCAGTTGCCGTGTGTGTGTGTGTGTGTGTGTGTGTGTGTTTCCTTTAAACAGATCATGTTTTAAATCTAGTGGCTGAATTTAATTAATACGAGCGGACACAGTTCTCAATAAATGTTAGTTAATAATAATAATAACAACAACAACAACAACAACAACAACAATAAATAAATAAATAAATAATTCGGTTTCAATATCACCCTTCCAAAAATGGCTCAGGGCGATTTACACAGAGAAATAATAAATAAATAAGATGGCTCCCTGTCCCCAAAGGGCTCACAGTCTAAAATAGCTTTGTTTCTTCACTAGGTTTGGGTGCCATGGGACCAGCAGGAGAAAATATATTCTGGACTGGTGTCTCGGGCCAGTCAGAGAAGTCTTGGCATAGCTTTCTCCTTTCCTTCTTTTGTTCTAGGGCTTGAGTGGGACAAAGTCTCATGAAGTGATTCTGGTGGAGTCACCCAGCCTTGCCATGATGCAGAAGAGGTAAGAGATGTCTGGCTGTCTTCACAGAAGTAACCTTGGCCTTGCCTGACCTCCCGAAGCACAGGGCTTAGCTCAGCGGTTTCTTTTAACTGCAAAAAGCAGTTTATTCAGAGCTGTGTGAAACAAGAACTAAGTCTGGCTCTGATGTTCACCCTGGTTTGCCCCCCGGCTTATGTAATTTGAGCTTTTAATTTGAAAATGAGACTGATTGTGGTTTTTAACCTGACTTTTAACTTGTTTACTCAATTTGGTTAATTTTATTACTTTTATTGTATATTGTATCTATTTTATTGTTGTGAGCTTCCCCGAGCAGTGGTGTACTGGAGGGATGGGGTATAAAAATTTTAAATAAAAACTAGCTGACTCTGCACAGAGCATCTGTGCGGTTGTGCAATGAGCCTGTGGCATCCCCCACAACTCACGCTCGCACTCCCCCCTCCCCACACAACTCTCTCACTCGCCTGTGTCAACCTGTCATTGTCCAACTGTCCTTCAGTCTCCATTTCCCCGCCGGCAGGTGTGGCGAGCGGGCAATAGCAACGCGTTCTGAGGCGGCTAACCGCCAGCCGCCCCCTTCTGCTGAACTCGCTGGCGCTTGCTGATGTGGCCCAATGCAAACTCCCTCTGCTCCAACTGACAGCCGACCCCAGCTGGCAAACTCCCTCCTGACTGCGGGTGTGACATTCTGGCCTCAAGCTCCTTGGCACATTTTGAGGCGGCAAACCGCCACCCCCCCCCCCCCGCCAATTTCCCTGGTGCTTTATGTTGCAGCCCTCCACAAACTCCGTCCCCAGTCCCCAAACTCCCTGCTTCATGACCCCAGCCAGCAAACTCCCTGGTTTTCACACTCCTCTCTGGCTGCTGCCTTCCGTGCTGTCAGTCAATCGCCTCCCCCCACTCTATTAGCCAATCACCTCCTTTCCTTCCCCTCTCTCTGTCAGCCAATCGCCTCCTTTCTGCTACATCCCCACGCGTTGCCCAGCTTGGAGAATTAATAATATAGATAACGAGGGGTGGGATGTAAATGCGAAGCGAGCGAACCTTTTCCATATTGGGGGTGGGCTCTGGACTCATCTGCCTTCCCACTTAGAGGAATATCCCTGCTGGATCAGGCCAAAGCCCATCCAGTCTAGCATCCTGCCTCCTGCAGCAGCCAACCAGGCACACTTAGGAAACCTGAAAGTGGGGAGAGGGAAACTGCCCTGTCACTTGGTGCTCCCTAGCACCTGATGTTCATGGGCAAGTATATAGTTATCAAGGCTAGTAGCCATCCATAACCTCATGAATTTGTCTAATCCCCTTTTTAAACTAGGGATGTGTCGGATGCTGATGCCGCACACAGGCTGCTGGGAGCAGCACTGCAGCTGTGCAGTCTGGCTTTTTAGAACCGACAGCGCCACAGTGGGGTGGCAGAGGAACAGTTAAGACCTACATGCCTCCTTTTAAAGCAACTTCTCACCCCCCCCCCCACTGAAATGGTTCGGCTGTGGCAGCTCGAATCGTTTTGGTGCCTCTGTAATGAGGCACCAAAACGATTCAGGCACATCCCTATTTTAAACCTGTCTAAAATAGTGCCAACAGCTGTGAACTCCATAATTTAACTACACATTGTGTAAAGAAGTACTTCCTTATTTGTCCTGAATCTCCCAGCATTCAGACTGAGCACAGGCCAGTCTCTTCTGCATGCAGGGGTGGGGAGGGGTGGGGCTCTTCACAGGCATGCATTTGCAAGCATCCTACTCTCTTTGAGGAAGGGGATGATGGGAGTTGTGGTCCAAGAACATCTGAAGACCCAAGGTTGGGAACCCCTGTACTAGGGCACATGCACAGTTGACGCAGGACACTGGCCAGATCTCTTGGGCCTTGCCATTCCCATGAGTGGACTGAGCATGTGACCTAAAATGTATTCCTTGTTTTCTTATGACTGTGGGAAGACTGGTAGCGGTGTGCAGGCTGTGTCTTACGGGCCACCAATATATTGAACTTTTCATTGTGAAAACCTGGTAGGCTCTGAGAAACAGCTGATTTCCCCCCAGGTCACAGTTTCAGAACCAAACCTCTGACTCTTTATTTGGTGAAAGACCAGGCTGAAGTACAATTCTGGATCCTTATAGCCAAGGTCTGCCTAGCATGTAGCCTCAAAGGTGCTGAGCAATCAGTCCATCTGCCTGCATGTCCCCACTTCCTTTGAAAGAAGGTACTGTGTCATCTTATCAGCTCTTCTGGTTTTCAGAGCAGAAAAGGAAAGACACGGGAAGGCACCTGACTCCAACATTTCAACTCTCCGGATCAAGTCAGAGAATGGGGAGAAGACATATGTCATCAAAATGCCCATTGCAGAGACCATTGGAGACCTGCGCCAGCACCTTGCCCAGATCAGGTAGGGCAGGAGAACATTTCAGCAGTCTGAGCAGATTTTCAAGCACGTGTTCAGCAATGTTCTAATTTTTTTTCATCTGTGTGTGGAATGCAACTTGTTCTGGGTGGCAGTATCAAGGCAGTGTGTGCGTGTGCATATGAATTCAGAGTGGGGTATTCCTGATTCAACCTGATTGGGATCTAAAATTAACTGAGTGGACATAAAAAATGTGAGCACGCACACACATGCACACCTTAGAGGGTGTTCGGTATTGTATACTGGAAAGTGAGTGTGGGAAATTACTTTAAATGCCAGATTCCAACAATATTTCCAAGATCAATGCTCCCTATTAAGCAAATGGAGAAAACTGCATACATTAGCTTAATTTTCCTCATTTATTTGAGCCAAACATCTGGGTTTTTGCAGAACTCGTGAGGCCAGGAGGAGCTCTGTATGTATAAGGGGTGGGGGTAACTGTTGAGAGTAGGGCCTAAAACGAGTCTTTGAGGTTATGAAAGTCTTCAGTGTAGGGGAGGGACAAGGTGCAACTACATTGTCCAAGATCCCATGCCGCTGCAGGGGTTGCCCTATCAGACACAGGCATCTGAATTCCTGGCTTACCTTCACCAGTGGACCTAACCAACCTCCCCATCTTCATGTTCATTCATCACTGCAGACTTGCCTGATTCTTAGCTGCTACCACCTTGTTCTTCTCCTGTACCACTTTGACCCACTGTGCCCTCACCATAGAGTTGAACTTTTTCCACATGGGCAAAGGTGACTGGGTGATGTCATGTGTCAGAAGCCTCAGCCCCTTCCACTTTGACATCGCTCTGCTGCTCGTCACTGTCGTCCAGACACCTTTCAAAAGGGACAGGACTAGCAGTCAGTCACGAGGCACTGAGGAGCTCAGACATGTTGACCAGAGGCAGGGTTGCTTCCATTTGCAATCGGTGTGGTTGAGCCAGGTAGTTCTTCACACCCGGCTTTTAGTTCGCATCTCCCCGGAATGGAGGGCGGGCGTCCACATATCAGCCAAATTTACCCTGAAGTAGGGATGTGAACAGAACCAGGCAGAGGAGGCGCGAAGGTGTGGGGGGTGCAGCTTTAAGGGCAAGGGAGGGTGCACTTGCCCCTCCCGCTGCTTTCCCCACACCGGTGTCTGATTTACCGGAACTACCCAGAAGTATTTGGTGCACCTGTGCAGGCACATTGTGCCCACCTGCACACACCTGACGTGCACGCTTGGATGTGACATGCATGTGCCCGCATAGGCGTGCCAAATACTTCCAGGCAGTTCCAGTAAATGGGGCATCAGGGAGGTATGCTGCCGCCCCGACGGGCTTTACTGAAATCGGACACCAGACGGGGGGGGGGGAGAGCGGTGGGGGGGGTAAGTGCATCCTCCCCTGCGCGAAAAGCTGCACCCCCCCCCCACCTTCGAACCGGTGGAACCACCCACCGGTCAAACCGGCTCCATGCATATCCCTACCCTGAAGTCCCTGCAAGCTATCAGGGAGCATTTCACACACAGTTCAGGTTTTTTCACTGCGCCTTAGCATATAACCCGATTTATATCCGGGGTAAAAAAAATCCACTTTTTGTGTCAGTTTTGTGGGGCAACACCAAACTCACATTCAAGCCTCTCAGCACACTTGAGGTAAAGCCTGCTGTCTGGGAAAGCTCCATCTGAGCATCTGCTGTTGACATAGGCACAAAGGGAGCTGCCATATACTAAGTCAGACCCTTGGTCCATCTAGCTCAGTATTCGCTACACAGACAGGTAGCGGCTTCTCCAAGGTCACAGGCAGGAGTCTCTCTCAGCTCTATCTGGGGATTTCAGGGAGGGAACTTGGAACCTTCTGCATGCAAGTGCTCTTCTCAGAGTGGCTCCTTCCCCTAAGGGAATGTCTTAGTGCTCACATGTAGCTGCCCATCCAAATGCAAACCAAAGTGGACCCTGCCTAGCGAAGGGGACAACTCATGTCACATACCACAAGACCAGCTCTTCTCCCCACTGGGGCACAAAGTACATCCCATGATGGGGCTTGACCCAAACAGTTAAGCTGCATAGTACAATCGGAGAATTCTAGGACTCGTGCAAAAAAGTCAGCATATCGCCGACTGCCACCCACTATGATAAACCCTCATCTCCTCCCTTTCATTTCCCCCAACTTCGGTTGCTACCTTGGCATGCCTTTGGTTTCACACTCTGACTTCTTCTCAGCAAGTTTCCTGACTTGCTGCAGTATCTCTGCAGTATCTGAGCTTGTGTTCTGTCCTCTTTCACTCACAGAGTGCAAGGGTATTATCTTATATATTTTGTAATGTGGACTCTTGAGGCTGAAATGAATTGGCTACCCAAAATTCTCTTTTGAAAATGTTAATTTTTCAATTGTGAAACTCTAGAATTTGCCCTAGATTTTTGATATGCAATGATATTGTGGCTTCTGCAGTCGGTAGTTGACATATATCTATCAAGTGCTATTCATTAATGGCGTTTCACATTCAGTAGCCAGATATTAGATAGTGAAGAGAGAGCAACAAGTTGAAAGCATTAGAATTTTGAAGTTAAATTTAACATACAAAATATGAATTGAAATGTAAAACTTTGCATTTAACCATGGCAAAATTCAAATATTTGATGTTTCCTTTCAGTTCATTTACTGGAACTGTTCTGTCTTCTAGGGGAGAAGTGGCACCCTATGACATCCTCAGCCTTTTCCCATATCGAGTGTATAACAACTCCTCTATGACCCTGGAGGAGTGTGGGCTGGTCCCAAACGCTGCCCTTCTGCTGCGAAAGGCCTCTTCAACACAACTGCAAGGGCAACGGGTGTAATGATTTTACACTGGATGATTCATCAGGCTTGGCTTGCCAGTCGGTTAGGAAGCAGTGTGCCTTGTTCTCCTTTCTCCGGATAGTATTTCTCAGCAAAAGGAAGGATGTGCTCTGTGATTAGCTAGAAACAGGGGAGAATGTCTTTCCAAATTGTCCTGGTGGCTATATGGGCTGCAGTCTGTGATCATAGCAACACTCTATTTTACTGGCAAATTCAGGGAGAGAAAAGTGCATACCATGAGCCAAGCTAGCCCCCTTTCGTTGCCCAGCTGATGCAGGTGTCATTCAGGCCTTGCTGCAGCTTGTCCTGCCCAGTACAATTTCACAGCCCTTGCAGGGATGCTGATGGGCCAGGATCCCTTGTAAGGCTGTCTTCCGGAATTGCAGCAGGACACCCTAAAGTTAGGCACGCTCCAAGGTAAGCACAGCTGGATTACTGCTACAACCATGTAGTTTTCTCTGTCCTGGTTAACTGCTAAATCCATCCCCAGTTGAGATGCTGCCACACACTGCTATCCATTGGATATTTGACATCCACACCCTTTGGGCTTGGCCAGGATTTTATGCACTTGTTGTACAAGTCCATTAATCCATAGAACAGAAAGGCTGTGCAGAACCTCTTTTTCTAGTGCATGTGTGAAGCACCAGAGCCTCGCCAGGCTGCTTGCCTCCACAGCAATGGCCAAAAGGATCCTTCTGCAGGCTTCTTTCAGGGCCAATATAAAGCTCAGCTTTCTTTTCCTATCTAGCTGTGGTCCAGCCCAACCCATTCTCTTACAGAAGATTCACACAGTTCACTTCTTTACCCATCTCTGGGGGGGTAAAGGGCTGCTACGTGGCGGTAGCGGTTTTCTATGGGTCTTCCAAGTGGCTCAAAATGGGGCAGATGTTCCCGTTTCAGGTTCTACCACCACCCCTCTGTGTTCAGTTACAACCCTACCAAGATTACATAGAAAGCTATAGTGTGGCAATGCCTCTATTAGAAAAATCCAAAATGCTATGAAGTTGTGAGCACCACATTCTAGAGACCTCAAGAACTCAGTCGGATAAAGAATTCCAGAACGCTCAAACGCTTGCTGCTGCCAGCTTTGTATAATTTTGGTTTTTCCCAATAAAGGTACTGCACCAGATTGTTTAGGCCAGGGGTCTGCAACTTCAGCCCTCTAGCTGTTTCTGGACTACAACTCCCATAATCCTCCAATTACCAATGGTCAGTGATCATGGGAGTTGTATGGCCAACATCTGCAGGAGGGCCAGAGTTGTGCAGCCCTGGTTTAGACCAACTCATTACCTACTATTTTTGTATGTTGTGGAGATTATCAGAATATAAAGTAGGATGTGGAATTGTATGTTTGACTTCTCCCTCCAGGTGGAAAGCTAGCTGGGGGCCAGAAAGAGACAGGAGAGGGGTTTATCTGAGTATATACAAAGCTTCAACAACAACACCTGTGGTTAATACTGAACTAGTCTAGCATTTCCCCTAGTACAGCTTTTCAGTGTGCAGAGGGGTTTGACATGGAGAAAGGACTCAGACATAAACCCCTGCTCTCCCCCTGCTCACATTCTTAGGTTGTATTGTTCCAAAAAAGACTATGCCAACACATGCTTTTATGAACTTTTAAACCTGTTCTTAGTGCTATGAATTCATGACTGCCTCATCTACTTGCTTACCACTGCTGCACAGAAGATGCTTGAAGTCCAGGTGATCTATGCACTTCTGCAGTAAGACGCCCAACATGAACTATCCTGCACGGTACAACACCCATTACATCACCCACATCCAAGGGTCCAAAGCAGGCATCCCCAAACTGCGGCCCTCCAGATGTTGCTGAACTACAACTTCCAGCATACCCAGCTACAATAAATTGTGTCTAGGGATGCTGGGAGTTGTAGTTCAGCAACATCTGGAGGGCTGCAGTTTGGGGATGCCTGGTCCAAAGGGTTGGCTAACTGTGGTAGCCAGTCAAAAATTGTACATCTCACCCCTTTAGGAGAGGAAGCATAACGATTGAAACCTCACCCAGAGCCTCCAATGCCCAGCCTGATTGCAGGGGAAAATCCTTGGCCTTCATCCCAACTGGAGAAGTAGGAGCTTGTTTTATGCTGGGCCCCAAAAGTAGTACATCTTGCTACTTTCCAGTCCCCACAAGGCCTGGAGGAGAGGTCAATCAACAGCTACTAGTCGGAGGGCTATAGGCCACCTCCAGCCTCAAAGGCAGGATGCCTCTGAATACCAGTTGCAGGGGAGTAACAGCAGGGCGTGCCTTCAACTCCTGCCTGTAGGCTTCCAGCAGCATCTGGTGGGCCAATGTGTGAAACAGGATGCTGGACTAGATGGGCCTCGGGCCTGATCCAGCAGCGCTGTTATGTTCCCCTAACTTCGGTCTCTCTTAAGCACAGAGATCTCACCAGAATGTTTAAAAATGCATTTCATTTGTGGGTCATTGCCCATACTTCTATATTACCACTAGACATACCTTTCCTGCCCCGCCTAATTATAAATAGGAGACCACCTCCTTTGGCTGAAATTTTACGCCAATGGCTCTCCTTTTGGGAGGTGAAGAGAGACCACTTTCACTGCCTAAAGCCAAAGCACATGGTGAGTTAAGATCCGCTCTGGACGATCACTATCAAATATCTGCTTACTCATCCCTTGGCCAGGGTATAGTTTTCACAAACAGGCTATCCCCCACAATGAATCAATAACTCTTATCCTTATCAAGGCAGTGAAGTAATAGACGCCAAGTGTTTCTCCCAGACACCTCTGCCCACCTACAAATAGGACAGTTCAGAGCTTGAAGCAATCTTAACGTGAAGTCCAGTACAACATATGACTATATCACACCCCCTCACCCACCCACGGCATACAGAACTCTTTTGCAATGCCGTTTGGGCTTATGCTTTCGACACCTCTCCACTTCATTTGCTCCAGATGGCTGGAAGGATCCCAGAAAGGCTAGGCCAGGCACATTCTCTCCCTTTTAGCAGCTTATCCACAGAGGGATGCTGCTTGACACTGGAGTTGGTCCCTCTAGCTCAGTATTGTCTACACTGACTGGCAGCAGCTCCTCCAAGGTTTGAAGCAGGATAGGAGTCTTTCCCAGCCCTAACTGGAGATGCCAGGGACCATCCGCCACTGGGCTGCAGTCCCATCCCCTAAGGCAGGGGTTCCCATCCTGGGGGCCTCCTAATGTTGCTGGACTACAACTCCCATCATCCCCAGCCATAATAAAGTGTAGCTGGAGCTGATTGGAGTTGTAGTTCAGCAACAGCTGGAGGCCCCCAGGCCCTAAGGAAAGTATTTTACCGCAGATGGCATTCACTTGGTGTCACCCATCCAAATGGAAACCAAGGAGAATCCTGCTTAGCAAAGGGGAAAATTCATGCTCACTACCATCTGAGCGGCTCTGCACTCCAAAAAGGATTTCAGGCAGAAATCTCCCAATCCTACTTGGAGATGGCAGGGATTGAACCTGGGACCTTCTGCATGCAAAGCAGATGCTCTGCCACCGAGATCTGGCCCCATCCCCTAAGGGGAATATCTTCTAGCAGACAGTGCACATGTCACCCATCCAAGTTTAAACCAGGGCAGACCCTACTTTGCAAAGTGAACAATTCCTGTTTGCTACCAACTCCTCACCACCATCTTTATACACAATCCAATTTTAGGAACCTTTTTTTTTTTTAAAGACAGGTCACAGCTGTGCTAGAATTTCCCTACACAACCTTGAGACCGTCGGTACTCATCTGACTCTTAGGCAAAGAGTTCTTTTTGTCCTGAGGCATAACAGTGAACATAGTCATCCCACCTACTAAAGGCTGGAAAATGGATTTCTGAATCAATAAGGATGGCATTTAATCTTCCAAGTAAGCAATTAAAAAAAAAAAAAAGATACAGGAAGCCACAGGAGAGGTTCTTAACAACATTTAATAGCATTCAGAAGGGAGAGCTGTTTACAAACTTTGCTTTTAGCAGGAAACACAAAAATGCACTTGGTCCTTGTTTGCAAAAAGCGAGTTCCAAAGCGGAACACTCCAGTTTGGGTGAAGAGCTGACAGCAGGACAGATCTCCGCTGTCTGCCCTCTCCCAGGGGATGGCTTCCACGCCACTACGCTGGCGGGAATGCACTAATGGAATAGGCGGTCTGCTCCCCCACCCGCTCGGAACGGCTTCCCAAAGAGAGCCTGGGCTGCACTGAAGTTGTTTCAAAGACATACACAACCTCACCCCAGCTCTGGCTGAGAAGGAAGTTTCAAGCCCACAAGCTCGCCCAGCACTGCTGCATTGCATTATAGGAAACCAAAAAAACAAAAACAAAAAAGCAGCTGTCTGCTGCTCCCGCTGCCTGGGTCGGAATGAAAGAGGAAGTGCAAAACCACCATTTGCAACAGGAGAGGAGGCAGCAGCCAGACCTTTGCTTCTGAAGGGCAGGGCTGGCATTAAAGAGGAAGAGAGGGTTGGGGAAAGTGCTGCTTCCCAATGTCCTGGACTGGGAAGAGTTCTCTCTCCAGAGAGGCACGAGGAGCAAGGCCTGGCTGTGTCTGAAGGAATGTGCAGGCTCTCTTGGATTCCCTCCTCGAGAGCACACCAAGAGTGAAGCAGGCAACCAAACCCAGGAGGCAGCTGGAGCGGCGTTTGGTCACAGGGGCCAGGATAGGGACCACGATGACTTACGAGGCGAGAAACGATCCGTTTGGAATGCAGAGTGCAGGCTTCAGAGGGGGGAGGAGGGGGTGGGGGTCGAGAGCCCGCTCAGGCCAGCTTCAGGAACTCCTGCAGGGTGCTCTGTTCCACCGCTTCCACAAAGAGCTCATAGTCCTGCCAGGGGGAGAAGCAAGAGGGAGAACTTAAGCCCAAGGGCGAGAACCAGGCAAGAAGCACCAAAGGCTCGGGCTGTGAAGAGCTGCTCGCAGGGCAAGAGGCACAAGGACGTGGCAAGGAGAGCCTTGGCAGTTGAGTCCATCCACAGCTAAGCACTTGTCAGCACCATCAATTCTGCAACAGCCACCTCTGATCTGGGGTCACAATCAAGAGATTAATCAGAAACTGAAAGTGTCGAAGTGGGAACTCAGCAAAGCACAGACGTGAAGTGTGTGTGGCTCAATAGCAGTGTTATCATTGGCTCCTCTCTACAAAGCTGGAAGAACAGAAGAGCAGCACAACTGGATCCGACCCAAGGCCTGTCTCAAACAGGAACCCATTTCTCACAGTGGCCTACCAGATGCCTCTGGGAAGCCCACATGCCGGAGATGAAGCCAGGCTCCCTCTTGCAGTCATTCCCCTGCACAACTAGGTAGGTAGAGTTTAGAAGCCGCTATGAATATACATCCGCTGAATCAGGAACTCTGGATATTCTCAGCCAAGCTAAAAAGCCCTTTACATTGGATATAAAATAAGTCAGTTTATGGAGACGGATCAATCTCCCTCATGCAGAAGCACAAGGTTGATTTAGGACCTGGCCCAAATATCACACTGGAATTTCCAAAGTCAAAGTTGGCTTTTGACTGATACAACATATTGGCCAGAGAACTTCAACTTATTTGACTAGTTTTAACAAAATTGAAACAGTTTGTGCCTGGGCCAAGGTCACCAAACCCCATTTCACCACTCAAAACCTTTCGCCAGCTGTCTCGGTAGGACAAAGTGAAACTGTAAATGTCTTTTCACTTGTGAAGGCTGTTAATGTGGCATGTCAAAAAATACCACCACCACTCTCTTTTCAGGGAACCTCTTAAGCTGGTGGTTCCCAAGCTGGGGGCCTCCCAATGTGGAATGGAACTCTCGGTGTTGCTCTTGCAAAGCTCCACACACAAACACACACACACACACTGAATAGGGCCTTTCCAGAAGCACAGCTGTGTGAAGTCAGCAGCAAAGCCAAGATTCTTGTGGCGCCTTGAAGGCTAACAAGTTTACTGTCGCCTATACAAGGTCCACAAAATGGGTGTGCTATACATTTGTCAGCCTAAGGTGCCATAA
Organism: Hemicordylus capensis; assembly: GCF_027244095.1. Taxonomy (NCBI): domain Eukaryota; kingdom Metazoa; phylum Chordata; class Lepidosauria; order Squamata; family Cordylidae; genus Hemicordylus; species Hemicordylus capensis. The sequence continues at coordinate 10,671,802 of NC_069663.1, read as the reverse complement.
GACTTGGTTGTTTTAAACCTTGCATGCTCGTCTTTGTTATTATGGGCCAGCTCCACCCACCCACCCACCCCTCTCTCTCTCACACACACCATGGAGTCTATACCTTTTGTGGCCTTGGACTCATATGCAGATCCCCTCTGCTTCACAAGGTACCTTGAGTGTTAATAGGACTGTGCATCTTTGTCCAATAACTATATGAATAAGCTCCAGTAGCCCTAAAAACTAACATGAGTGGTGCCTATGCATGTACACATTTATGCACATAAGCCCTGGTTTGCATCTGTGGTTTTCGATTCAAAATCAAGCGTTGTACATTCACCATGTGCATTCAATAGGTCTCCCTACTGTTCTGCAAGCAAGGCTCTGATACAAGCAAGGATCAGAATTATCCTACTCCCACAGAAAACCTTCCTGGTGGTCTATTCCAGTCAGACCCTGGAATAAGTACATCCCAAGTTCATCCTGCTTCACTATCGCACAGAAATTCATACAAGACATCTACTCACCCCACAGTATTGGTCCCCATTGAAGATCTGGGGAGGAATGGCTTTGGGGTTGCCCGATTTGGCCCGCATTTCTTCCCGCAGGGCATTGTCCTGGGAGATATCTACCAGGTTGTATTTGATGTTCTTTCCATCCAAGATCCTGGTGACTTCACTCTGTTGCGATTTGATCTAGGTAACACACAAAAGGGGGAGATTAATCATCCTCTTTCCATCTAAACCAACAGAAGGCTGTGCAGGAAAACACATGCCAGATTGCCTATTGCAAAACGGGCAAGAAACTGCAAGAGCCACACCTTGTGGGGGCGGAGGGAGGAGAGGGTGATCCCTAAACACAAAATCAAACCCTTGTCTGAGCAGGGGAATTCCCTGAATAGGGAAGGCCCGCGAAGCAGAGGAAGGCACCGCTGCTGCCTCATACTGGATGTGGAAGTGGACCGGAGGGACCACTCAAAAAGAAGGACGGCCAAAAAACATAAGTCATCCCGAAGGAGACCAGGAGATCGAGGCCTCCTCTCGATGGTCCCCCCTAAACGTGGCAAATTCCCAATTCAGATCCCCCTCCAATTGCTCACGAGGTTAGGGAGAGGGAAAGAGGGTTTTCCCATCTGGAGACGGAAAAGGGATCGACCCCCGTAGAAAAAGCAAAGAGCAGCCCATCTGGAGCCGAGGCAGGAAACGAGAGGTGGAGACACTGAAGTGCAGCTGGAACAAATAAGGAGCGGAACGGCGGGGCGGGGGGGCGGGAAGGAGCAGCGAGGCAAGGCAGGGAAGCGAAGCGTGCGCTGCGCCTCTTTCTCGGAGCCTGGAGAAAAGGAGTGGCTGGGGGGGGGGGGAGGACTGCCGGAGCGCCTCCCGCCCAGGACCGCACATCAGCTCTCCTGCGCCGCTCACCTCCCTAGAGCCGGTCACCGAGGTGCTGTAGACCGTGAGGCTGGCCATGGTGCTGGGTTCGCAGCCGCTCCCTCTCTGCTCTTGCTGTGCTGGATGGAAGGAAGGAAGGGAAGGGGTGGGGAGGAATCTGCTTCCTTGCCAGCCCCGCCCAGCATGTGATCGCGGAGACCAATGGGGCCGGCAACGGCGGGCATGCGGGCGAGCTTGCACCGGAGCCGGCTCTGCGATTGGACTCCAGTCGCTTCGGGTGCTCGCTGCAAATATGTGTCTCGATCCTGTGTGCACGTTTAGGCAACATTGCGTGCAGCCCGACCCTGTTTGTGCTCGTTTAAAAGCAAGGCCCGCGGGGGTTGCCGCCTGGGGTGTACGAACGAACACCCTGCTGGAGCGCTTTCTCCACGATTACGCTCAAGATGCCAGCTCGGACCGTCCACTAAGGAGGCGGTTGGAAGGTTTTGTGCATTATGTTCTCACGTTTGCCACTTATTAGAAAGGCTGCAACATCTAACCGGTTACTAACCGTGATGTACTAAAAGGGGCCCCGCTTAAATCGAGCAGCTCTGAAGTAGGGCAGACGAAGCATGCTTTTACGACAGACATTGCCGCCATTGTGAGAAAGGAGAGATACCTGTTAAGAGCCTCCCATCCCATGTGAAAATAAAGCTTTTTCTTCAGCAGCAACATCTATTTGCTGGTGTTACTTCTAGTGGCTTCTTAATGTTGAGATTATATTGTTTTGTTAGTCCTTACTGTGGATGGGCATGAGAAGAAGAGACGCAGGTAGTCAGACCAGAGGTCCATCTAGCTCAGTGCTCTATACACAGACTGGCAGCAGCTTCTCCAAAGTTGCAGGCAGGAGTCTCTCTCAGCCCTGTCTTGGAGATCCCAGTGAGGGAACTTGGAACCTTCTGCTCTTCCCGGAGTGGCTCCATCCCGAGGGGAGTAGCTTACAGTGCTCACACATTATTATTATTATTATTACATTTATATCCCGCTCTTCCTCCAAGGAGCCCCAAGCGGTGTACTACATACTTGAGTTTCTTTCACAACAACCCTGTGATGTAGGTTAGGCTGAGAGAGAAGTGACTGGCCCAGGGTCACCCAGCTAGTCTCATGGCTGAATGGGGATTTGAACTCCGGTCTCCCTGGTCCTAGTCTAGCACTCTAACCACTACACCACGCTGGCTCTCCCACATCAAGTCTCCCATTCATATGCAACCAGGGCAGACCCTGCTTAGCTATGGGGACAAGTTACACTTGCTACCACAAGTCCAGCTACCCTCTCCTGACATTTCTAGCAGATTAAACTAAAGCGGAGGGAAATCTAGAGAATATTTCCTTTGTAGCTTTCTGTGATCTTATTCCCCCATCAGCTGGCCAATGTGAATGCTTTATATTGCAGATGCTTGTTTTGGTTTTCTAACATTTGACTACATGGCATCTACTGAAGAGCTCCACTTATACAATTTTGACTAGGTACTAAGCACTTGCTGTAGACAGGCTTCTTTGCTGAAAAAAGCCATCAGGTCTAAGTAAAAATGCAATGCTGAACTTGGCATATCAATTCTTGGTGATGAAAGTGGCAAAGCAAGTAAAAAGCAGAGTGTGCCAAGTTACAACTGGAATGAAACAAAGCAGGCCTTTCCCCTATCATAAAAAACTGACTAGTCCAAAGTCCAGTTTGCTAGCAGCTAGGTAACCAGGCCTTTTGATTTGTACTGCAGATAATGTATGACTCCCCACTTTTGTTTAAAATTATATCCCTGCAAATTTATCCGTGCGCAAATGCACATGTACACATATGCATATCATCTTTGCTAAATGCCATGAAAACAGAATACATCAATTGTTGCCTAGAGACAGAGCAATCAGACTGTTATGAAGTTCCTCAATTTGTTGGAAATAGCCCTGTCATTAACGTAGCATTTTGACTTGATTGTACCTTTAAACCAAGCTCTCCTGAGCAACACCTGGAAGAGGCTATACTCCTGAGAAAACACAGCTTTGTAAAGTCCCCCTGTGTACATCCACTCTTCTGCTCATGCCAAGACTACAAACTAGGTACAGCACTTGGGATGGAATGTGATCAGTTAACTGATCAGCCTAACACTAGGCCCATGAACCAAAAGCTACCTCTGTATATCAAATTCATTTTTCAGCAGGCTTAAGATTATTCCTCCTAGAAATTAGACCTAGCCAGATACTCACTAGCATGTAGCAGTTACTCACTGCCTGCTAACTGAGCAGAGGTACCTTTTTAAAGTAGTGATTCTCTTTGTTAGGGAGAGAGCAACTGGCCCTATCCATCCCCAGTGCAGCATCTCTCAAGTGGCTGTTGCCAGTGTCTGACAAGTTCTTTTTACTGAGCCCTTTGGGGATAGGGAACCATTTTATTTATCTCTATGTAAATCACTTTGGATACTTGTTGAAAAATGGAAAATAACTGTTCATCATTGCATGAGATGCACTTCTGTACTGTTGATTTCCTCAACAGAGATTTTGGCCTTCAAGTCAGATAATAGTCTTATTCCAGCATTATAGTAGATACATGTACAAATCAGTGCATAGTACATACCATTATTCACAAATTATGTTGAACACAGGTACACTTCCTACCTGTACCATGGATCTGAGGGGCCTGTACCCAGATTCTTTTTTCAAAATTCACACAAAAGCCTGCACAAGTGTACAGACATCTGTACAACACTGTCTGAATACAGCTAATGTGTCCTAGTTTACTGGAAATTCTGTACATGGAAGCATGCCCTTGTGCACTGAAGACTGCAAGGAGACCACCACACAATACCAAAATGGAGGAAGAGACAACCACCAGTTACCAAATTTCCCCATTTTATCTCACAGTACTTTCTTTCCCAGATGTCCTTATACCAGGTTATTCAGGGGTTCTGCGAAGACTAACTAATTAAACTTTAAAAGGTTTCAAAGACGTGTAACCCACTTTAAGATCTGACAAAAATATTCAGGTGAGAACTACTTTCAAGAAAGGAAACAAGGCACAGATTTTTTTCCAAAGTAGCTCTCATCCACTGGGATAGGGAGTGGAAGAATGGCAGGAAGGGGTGATGCAAACCACCAATGATCTTAACTAGTTTATCAATTAGTGGCTACCTGTATTCATAGTGTACAGAATTTGTGTTAGTATTAACAGCAAGCACATACCGTTAAGAATACAGCTGAACTTTTTCAAAAAGTTTATTTCTAGAAAGGAATCAAGGCACTTCACTGTGAAAAATCCATATGCTCTAGAATGTTAACTTAGTAGTTGCATAGCCGGATATAGAAAGATGCACAGGAACTTTAGTTCCCGCTAAAAATACACACAGTGGCACATCATTTATGAAGGCCCTGCTTCTTCTGTCCCACCTCCAAACTGCAGCTAAACAGATTGAAGGTAAGCAGAGGTTTATGGAGACTGGACCCCCTGGAAGCAGTCATATTTGCAAGGGCTTTTAGAGCTCCAACACTATATCCTTGCTGGCTCTTTTCTATGCCAGGAGAACAAAGTGCTGCCAATACAGACTTCCTCATTTTGCGCAAGCCAATCAATGTTCCCTGTAATGGATTCCCAGATGTTGACTACAACTCCCAGCATTCCCAGCCAAAGGCCATTGCAACTGAAAATCCTGGGACCTGTGGTCAACACCATCTGGGATTTCCTATTACAGGGGACACTGAAGCCAGTGTTATTCAATTTTACAGAAGTGACAGCTGGTTATACCCATGCAGTGTGAGTCACATTTGCCCAGGAGACGACAGACATATGACTGAGGGGGGCCGGTGGCAGCCCAGGGGAAACTGCCAGTGAGAACGAGCCTTAGGATTGCAATTATGGCGGAATTTAAGATCAACATTTGATGCATCTGGAAGGGTCACTGAATAACCTGATAAGAATCTTTGCATTTAGCAAGGAAAAAAAGAAGCGTGAGCCAGATGAACCACCTTTAGATTTCTCTCAAAGAGGTATTAAAGAGGTAGCTGTTATTCCTGGCAGGAGAAACTCTTTTGATTACCTGTTGTAGCAAACATGCTCCACCTGGTGCCACAGCAGAAGTGATATGGAGAGGCGCTTCCCATCCCCTCATCCCTCCACACCTCTCCTCAACCTAGAGTCCTCACATCCCATCATCTTTCTGCCTTCACTGAGTGATGCAGTTATCCCCCATGTCCTGTGCATATCGGTCCGATACGGCTGTCCGCAAATCCTCAATCTCTTTGCGCAGTTGTTTGGCATCCTCCAGTTTCTTGGCCAGTATGTTGGGCTTCAGCAAGTCACCCTTTTCTTTAACTGAGGATGGAACTGCTGTGAAAAGAACAAAGGCACAAATTAGCCACAGAATCACTTTATAAAGAAATATATTGGGGGACTGGATGTATTCCATTTGAGGCGCGTGCTGGAAGTCTGCTTTTTGTTTAAAAAGAGAAAAAGCAAATTTCTGGCCCTTATTGTTACAAATAATATGAAATCATCTGGGCATTGCCCTTAGATTGCCCCCTGGGGAGGAGAGCTGGTGTTATGATGGCAAGAATGAATTGTCTTTGCTAAAAAGGGTCTGCCTTGGTTTGCATTTGGAAGGGAGACTACATACATGTGAACACAGAGAAAGCCAGCATAGTGTAGTGGTTAGAGTGCTGGACTAGGACCGGGGAGACCCGAGTTCAAATTCCCATTCAGCCATGAGACTAGCTGGGTGACTCTGGGCCAGTCACTTCTCTCTCAGCCTAGCCTACTTCACAGGGTTGTTGTGAGGAGAAACTGAAGTATGTAGTACACTGCTCAGGGCTCCTTGGAGGAAGAGCGGGATATAAAATGTGAATGAATGAACGAATGAATGAACGAACAAAATCCCCTTAAGGGATGGGGCTGTAGCTCAGCAGAAGAGCATCTACTTGCATGCAGACAGCCCCAGGTTCACTTGATGGCATCTCCAGGTAGGGTTGGGAGAGAGAGACTCCTGCCTGAAACCTTGGAGAGCTGCTGCCAGTCAGGGTAGGCAACCTGTTGGCATTCCAGATGTTAAACTACAGCTCCCATCATCCTCAGCCACAACAAACTGTGACTGGGGATGTTGTAGTTCACCATGTTGTAAGGCAGCAGTGATCCCTCTAAGAGGGATTCCCAGACGCTGATGACTACAACTCCCATAATCCCCAAGCAAAAGCCTCTGCAGCTCGGCATTCTGGGAGTTGTAGTCAACAACGTCTGGGAATCCCTCTTAGAGGGAACAGTGTTAGGCAACCTTGGGCATTCAAGCTGTTGTAGCCAAGATTGAGCTAGATCAGAGCTACTCAACAGCTGCCCTCCAAGTGTTTTGGTTGCTCCTAGCAACCCAGACACAGTGGCCAATAGTCAGGGATGATGGGAATTGTAAGCCAACATCAGCAGGAGAGCGAAAGCTGAGTAGCCCTGAGCTAGATAGACCAATGGTCTGACTTGGTATAAAGGCAGCTTCCGATGTTCCAAATGGTTCAAAGAAAACAGACGGGGAAGCATGGGGTGTCAGGCAATCTGTGATGGAACTGCCCAATCCTGTAATATGACAAGCTGCATATATAGTTGATTGGACAACTTGAGCCAGAACAAAAACATCTCAGTTGTCCTCAGTGCAAGACTCCAAGCTCCTCTAAACCCCATAGCTTTCTAGTTACCCAAACTGGAATTGGCAACCAGAAAACCAGGCAAAGATTTACATCTTTCACAAGCCCCAAGAAGAACAGTTCTGAACTGAACGCTCCCATCGGCTGCTGAGAAACAACTCAAATACTACTTACTGTGAATGCCCAGCAGTAACGACAGATTGGGATCCTTTCCTTGAGCCCTTTGAGTCACCACACTGTAGACGGACTGCAACTCCTGCAGACAGCTGGCCAGCTCAGTGTGCAGCTCTCGAATGAAGTGAGCTGTCTCGCTAGGCAGCAGCGGATCTGGCTCAGTCTGCCGGAGGTGCTCCTGGAGGGTCAGGTTCTTCTCAATCAGTTCCTGGTTCTGTGCAGACAGCTAGGTAAAAAAAAGACACACAGATACGTTGGTGAAGGAGACCCAAACTAGGCTCTCCATCACCTTCTAGTGTTTTGTAAATGTTTGGGAACTGGCAGACTGGCCAGAAGGCAGCGTCCTCTTTCTAATGTCCTGCAACACCTTTCAGATCACACATCTGATTTAGTGAGCAGCTGTGACCACAGTGCTCGCAACAATTCTAACCATGCCAACATTAATTTGGGATAGGGAAAGGTTAGACTCTGGGTTTCTGATAAAAGTATTCACTTCTATGAACAAAGAAGTCTCCTAGTATGGCACTCATTTTATCTGTAGAAATTATAAAGCTGGGGGAGTAGCTCTCCATAGTTAAGGCAAGTGCCCCCCTACCCATCTATAGATTTAATTCTCTTAGCCGGCATGTGCGTCCTCCTGGATTTGGTGGCGGAATTCTCGCGAGAGTTCCTCGCATTGGGCGAGAGTTCAGGGCAAAGGAAAAATGGCGGGTGGTGGGACGACCTGGCTTGGCCAGACCATGCCGTCTCAGGTGAGGAGGGGGGAGGAGGCGGCGGGCGGAGGCAGCAAAGCCCGGCCTGCCCGCAGGAGGTGGGAGGCAGCAGCGGGACGGCCATCCCAGGTAAGGGGAATGTGGCGGGGGCAGTGGAAAAGCCCGGCCTGCCGGCGGGAGGCGATGGTGGGACAGCTGTCCCAGGTAAAGGGGAGGCGGGGGTAGTGGCAGCGAAGCCCGGCCTGCCCACAGGAGGCAGCGGCGGAACGGCTGGGACTGCCATCCCAGGTAAGGGGGAGTCAGTGGCAGCGACAAAGCCCAGCCTGCCCGTGGGAGGTGGTGGCGGGATGGCCGTCCCGGCAGTCCCAGGTAAAGGGGAGGCAGTGGCAGCAAACCCCAGCAGCCAGGCCGGCGAGACAAGAAAGCGGCAGAGAAGCAGCAGAGAGAATGCAAAGGGGGTGAGTGGGAAAGAGAGAGTGCAGAGTGGGGCAGGAGGGAGAGGGCGGGGGCATGAGGGAACAGCCAGCCCCAAATAGCACACAGATGCTCTGTGCAGGTAGGCTAGTTCTATCATAAGGCTTGAAAATTCTACTCACATCTGGAGAGTTGGTCCCAGTTAGCTTAGATGACTGCCATGTTTAATCTACAAGCTTCCCTCCCCCCCCGCTTCCTTTAATAATTTAAGTTTGTTTACTACTTTTATTTGTAACTTGACTGCCAAATAACTACACTGATTGCTTTGTAATTTTCTCCATATGTATACTGTTAGATTTCTTCTTAACTCTGTTAATGGAATAAGGGTTGCCGTTTGGGTGGGAGAGGTTATGTTTTGAACAGGCATTGTTATACTTCTCATGTGACTTCTGGAATTTGGAAGTTCAGATGTAAACATGCTTATGTTTTCTCTTTATAGTTGAATAAAATAAAATTCTTATTTTTTTTAAAAAAAAAATTCTACTCAAATCAAGATAATCTGTCCTGGACATAAGAAATTTGGCATGGATTATATACCTTGTGAGGGGTATATAGTCACCAAGTTTCAGATGAAGGGGCTTTGGAAAGGGCTTCCCTATGTGCATGTTGTCGCTGTGAAGTGCCTGTAAGACAGATATGGCTTAGAGCAGCGGTTCCAACCTCGAGTCCCCAGATTTTCTTGGACTACAACTCCCATCATCCCCAGCAACAATGTCCAAAGGTGATTGTTGCTGGGGACGATGGGAGCTGTTGTCCAAGAACATCTGGGGACCTAAAAGTGAGAACCCTTGGCCTAGAGTGACTGGATTACTCAGAGATCTTGATGTCAAAAATGGAACTGGAACTAGTCTACAACCTACACTTCACATGTTACACGAGGGAAGCTGCTGCTTACTACGGGAAGGGATCGATGCAAGTAGCCTCTGCTGCTGTGGTTAACAACTTCTGTGCTTTAAAAAATGAAAGTGTAAATGGAAAAATACAGTGAAAGCCAACAACCACAGACAAATTCTTCATATAAAACCTCACCACCAAATGTAACTTTAAGAGGAACCAAACACCACTTAGGAAGTCAGGAATTCATCACCAAGCAGCCAAAGCAAACCACCACCATATTAATATTCACACTGTATCAATGTTTCATAAACTGACCAAGTAAGATGGAGATGAATTTTTACTCAGAGCTAGTCAATGCTTTGTCATTCTAATACTATTAACAACAGAAATAATGCTCCTGCACATATGTTTTGTGTTTCTCAGGAACGTCCTTTCAGACAATGTATGGCCTGCTACAAGAGCAGTCTTGTCCCTAAGCACACACCAAGTTACTACTGCAGACCTACAGCTGACATCTGGGCAAGTGGTGGATTCTGCAGTGTTTGAGGCAGGGATGGGATTCCCAGCATCAGTTGGGAATAACTGCTAACTGGGCAAAGAGGCACCTTTTAATGTGGTGATTCTCTTTATTTAGCAGGGGGAGAGTAACTGGCCCTATCCACCCCCAGCGCAGTACTTCCAGTGACTGTTGCTGGTGTCTATCTTATGTTTCGTTTTAGAATGTGAGTCCTCTGGGGACAGGGATCCATCTTATTTATTTGTTATTTCTCTGTGTAAACTGCCCTGAGCCATTTTGGGAAGGGCAGTATAGAAATCAAATTAATAATAATAATAATAATAATAATAATAATAATAATAATAATAATAATAAAAAAAAAAATAATAAGTTGCCCTCTCTGTGCATCTAGAATGACCCAGGGTCATTCTCTGCCTTATGTTAAACTAAAAGAGATGGCCAGTTAGCAGCAGCTGGTTATCGGCAACATTCTCAGTGCGTCCAAGTGCAGTAGAAACTACTGCCATCTGCTGAGGCACGATGAAGACTTAACAAAAACAAAAGAACATCCACACCCCCTATACCACCACAGATCAGCAGGCAGATAAATTAGGTGGGGAAAGGCTTCACAAAGCTAGTGTTGCGCTTTCCGCTTTCCACTTAAATATTTTCCCCTCAGTGTCTCTGAAGTCTGTCTTTATTCACATACAGAAAAAATATTATGATTCTGTGGTTAATTTTAAAGCATTCAAGAATAGACAGGTCTAACATAACAGAAAAACAATTTATTAATAGGACAATCACATGGAGTACTTGCGTCTAGTAATCTTAGGATAGCATCTCTCCCCAACAAGAGAATAGGGATGTTGACCTATGCCTTGTAAAGTCTGTCTTATATTTCAGGGATTCCAATTTGCTTTTCATTTACAAGGCCAACCTTTTAAAGCTTGCCTTATGTACAGAGACTGAATCTCTGCCAACAGCTGGAGTTTGAGCTGAGTTTCATTCCAGTCAAAGAATCAAAGCTACTCTGAACGAAAGGACCAGTCCAAAAGGCATGGTGTAGATGATGGTGCTCATTATGAACAAGCCACAGCAGAGTAGTAGCTACTCAGTTGCATCACCAGGATTCAAATGGCACTCCCACCCAACTTCCTTTTGAAACAGTATGGTTTCTGTTCTCACAGTGAAAATCACACAGCTGATTTACCAGAGAGTGACACCAACCCACAGCCAAGTATCCTAAAGCGATCACGTGACTTGGCCCTAACACACACAGTTAGTATATGGGTGTGATGAAGCAGTTACAATTTGTTAAGGAGGAAAGGATTCAAATAAGGTTATACGTTTAAAGTTCCAAATACACATGCTCATGAAGGCAATAGGACATTTTCCACAGTAAAGCAACTAAGGATGGTTAATCTGTAAATTCTGATCATTAGAGAGCAGAGGACCAACTACCTCTTTCACAGCTGTGCGTAGCTGTTGCAAAGCGTTCTCCTGCCTCAATGCTTCAGCTTTCAAAGCCTGCCCTGTGCCCTCCTCCTGAGCAATCTGATCCTTCAGATCCTGGAACATAACCGACATACAAATCCAGTTTATCTTACGAGTGAAGGCAAACACAGAAGACACATATTCAATCGTTCAACAAGAACTTCTCACCTTTATTTGTGAAGACAACTGATCTGTTTTCTTCTTCTGACTCTCAACAATCTGAAAACAAATACATTTAAAATGAAATGAAATGATGCAATTAGCTCATCCAAGGGTACTCTTGGCTCCAGCTTGACCATATTATTGCCTGCATTACAGTGAGAGCACCCCACAAGTGTGCATGATCCAGGCTTGGAGCAACTGCATTCCTGTGGATCACTCACTCACACCACTCACCCCAAATCCCAGTGCATTTTGTGCACTCCTCGGTAAAGAGCCTTTGCTCTGGGACCCAACTGGTCACAGTAATGCAGCATTAGTCTAGGAGCATACTGTGAGGCAGTGCTAGATTGTTGAACATCTACATGTGTGCAATAAAGAGACTTAAATGGAATCCCTGGAGTAAAAAGTGGCAAAGGACTAACACCGGCCTGCTCAACTCCCCCCCCCCAGCTGTTTTTGGACTACAACTCCCATAATCCTCAGCCACAGTGGCCAATAGCTAGGGATAATGGGAGTTGTAGGCCAACATCTGCAGGTGGCCCGAAGCTGAGCAGCCCTGAACTAACAGATGCTCAGATCAGCCTGCAGCAACAGTCCCCTTGAAGTCTCTGGTTTCCCGTGCATAGTAGAGAGTTACCTTCTTGAGGAGATCACGTTCTTTTTGCAGAGAATCTCTCTCTTCTTTCTCTCTCTCCATCTCTTGGGCATATCCTTCTACTACTGCGGTCTTCCTACACTGCATCTTCTCTTGTAAGCTAGAAAAGAAGATGCAACCAGCACTTCTTAACCTTCTTGTTAAGAACCACCTTAACAAGCTGATCCTTTGAAGGCTGGCTTTCATGATAACTATTCCAGATCTACAACCACCCCATAGTTCCATATGGCCTGATGAGAAATCATACTCTACTCCCAAATGCACAAGCTGCTAATCAGAAAAGGCCACCCTTTCCTCACACTCTTCAGCTCAGATTGTGTCTCATGGAAGCAACAAGACTACATTTCTCTAAAAATAAGACACAAAGTTCTGGTAAGAACTAATCTGCCTATTTTCCTTTTACCATAATCTTACTTAATAATTACCATCTTCACAAGTTTATTTTATTTATTTATTAGATTGATATACCGCCCTTCCAAAAATAGCTCAGGACGGTTCACAACATGATAAAACCAATTAACACAAATTAACAATTAAAATCAAACTATTAAAACACAGTAAAACCAACAAAACAGCTAAAAGCCCTAACACAGTATAAAATTAAAACTACACATTTAAAAAGCTGAAAAAGCTTGGGTGAAGAGGTGAGTCTTCAGATGTTTTTTTAAAAGTCAGGGATGGGGAGGATTGCATCTCAGCAGGGAACGCATTCCACAATCTCGGGGCAGCAATCGAGAAGGCCCGTCTCCGTGCGGCCACTAGACAAGCTGGCGGTAACTGGAGACAGACCTCCTCAAGTGACCTCAGTGGACGGTAGGGCACATAACGAAGAAGGCGTTCTCTTAAATACCCAGGGCCTAAGCTGTTTAGGGCTTTATAAGTTATAACTAGCACTTTGTATTCTGCCCGGAAACCAACTGGCAACCAGTGTAGCTCCCGCAGCAAGGGAGTGATGTGGTCTCTCTGAGATGACCCGGAGACCAACCTGGCTGCCGCATTCTGAACCGACTGAAGTTTCCGGACTACGTACAAAGGCAGCCCCACGTAGAACGCATTACAGAAGTCCAGTCTGGAGGTTACCAACAAATGTACCACTGTTTTGAGGTCATTGATCTCGAGAAATGGACACAGCTGATGTATTAGCCGAAGTTGATAGAAAGCACCCCTGGACACCGCCTCAACCTGAGAAACCAGGGAGAGGTGTGAATCCAGAAGTACTCCCAGACTGCGGACCTGTTCCTTTTGGGGAAGTGTGACCCCATCTAGAACAGGTAGATCAAAACAGTCTCTGGAGTTCCGACCCCGCACTATAAGTACCTCCGTCTTATCTGGATTCAGCTTCAGTTTATTCTCCCTCATCCAGCCTATTACTACCTCCAGGCAGGCATTCAGGGAAGATATGCCATCTCCTGAAGAAGTTGACATGGAGAAATAGATCTGGGTGTCATCAGCATACTGATAACATCCCGCTCCAAATCCCCTGATCTCTCCCAGCGGTTTCATGTAGCTGTTGAAAAGCATTGGAGAAGTACGGAGCCTTGAGGGACACCATACTTAAGCTCAGACTTTCCTTAAGGAAAGTAGGCTAAAAAAGCCCAACGTTGCCTGCTGGCTCTTCCTTACTCCTTGTTAATATAGGAAGAGTTTTGGCCCAAGCAGCAAGCTAGTTCATTTAACTCATTCAGTTCTTAACTTGCTGCTGTCTTCCAAAATGAAGGAATAACATCACACTGTGTGTAGTTCTGAAACATTATAAACTGTGCTTGTGTCAGTGAAATAGTATAATGAGCAGCATGTGTGTTGTGAGGGGAGACACCTGAGGAGAGAAGCCGTCTGGCAGGAGAGTTGCCTCATGGGAGGCTGTGGAGAGAGGGAACGTGGGCTGGGGGTTAGGATGGAGGACGAAGCGGAGTACGGGGTGGCTGGAGGTGGCACTGGCAAGAATGAGTTGGGATTTAGGACTCTGCTTAGAGAGATAAGCAATGTATTTGGGAGAGCTTTATCCCCCCAGTCGAGAGGCTATGGGAAGTGTATGTACAGGTGCGATCAATCGAAACATTTGGCTCTAAGCTTGCATTGTTGATTTGACTAGCTCTAAAAGCAGCTTTTAACCATGGCCAAAAACGTAAATTATGGCTTCCAATCTAGAAGTGAGAGCTAATGAAAATTCTAGGCTGCTCTGGAACCTGCATGCTGAAGGTTCCAAGTTCCCTCCTTGGCATCTCCAAAATACAGCTGAGATTCCTGCCTACAACCTTGGAAAAGCCGCTGCCAGTCTGTGTAGTCAATACGGAACAAAATGGACCAATGGTCTGCCTCGATAGAAGGCAGCTTCCTGTGTTCCTAGCTTAAGACCCAGAGGTGCTCATTTGACATACAATTTGAGGCTGTTCTTCAGACTGTCAGCCCAACTGGATAAGATGGTGGCAGATCTATTTAAAGCTGGATCTTTCCCCATGTGTGTAGAAAATGGGATGTGGTGATGTCTGCTTTAGTAGCAGAGATACTATCTTCCACTCACATCCATGGCTTTCCATCCCTGAAGAGACACCCCTGCCTCCCGGTTCTCTTCTGGCTGCTGAGACTTTATTATGCTCATTGACCAGTGCATATATACACAAACACAAATAATATACCAATCCTCTTGGGTGCTGAAACTAAAGAGAGCCTGCTTGGGATAAAAGTTGGGAAATGAGTGGGGAATCTACACTTCTCATCTGCATGCCTCTTCTAATATTAGACCTCCACCTGTCAGCTCTTTACACGTGACAGGAAGTCAGGGCCAGGTTTACTACATAGACCTGCCACAATTTCATCTGGTTTTGATGTAGCGCTCATGGTTGAACTTTCAAGCTGGGTACCACCCTTTTCACTCCACTTCCCTGCCCTTCATTCCAGGGAAGGTTACCTGTGCACAGTGGAAAGCAGTTCCATCTCTTTGCGTTTCTGTATTTCTAGCTGCATCTCCTTCTCTCTACAACCTGCACGAATGTCTCCCAGCTCTCTCTGAAGAGCTGTCACTGTTTCCTGCAATGCGGCAGTTGCTTGTTGAGATTCTTTTAACTAGGAAAGAGACAAAGCTTCAGAAACAAAATATTTTTTTCTGTTTGCGTACATCATTTATTTATTATTTATATTTATTTAGCACATTTTTATACCGCCCTAACCCAAGGTCTCAGGGATGTGCAAGCCAGCTTGGAATCAAACCAGGGGCGGGGGGGGGGGGGCGCACTGGTCCAAGGGAGTGTCGAGCCAAGCCCCCACCTCACGAGTCAGCTCAGGAGGCATACTTGTAAAGGGAATCCTTGCTGCATACAAGGAAAGGATTGTGTGCAGGGGGAAGGGGGGAGGGAAAGGTTCTTTACCTTCTTTTAGTGTTGCAAAATAAAGCTGCTGCGTGGTAGGATAAAGCAGCGACCTTCCCCCGCCCCCCAAATGACGGCATCGCTGTGTATGTGGACACAGAGGCCCGAAATGGCCACCTGCAGCTGTCATTCGGGAGGATAGCGAGAGGGTGGAAGGAGCACCCAGCCACCTCTTCCACCCCCAGGCTGTCATTTGCGAGGCCAGAAGGTGCCCCCCGCTGCCTCTGCCGCCATCCCTCCACACAGCAGCTTGATCTTGCAAAGCTAGAAGAAGCTGAAGGACAGTGTGAGAACGTCTTCCTTGCCTCCTGCCTCCGCTGCAGCCCTTTACTAGTAAAGGAGAACTTCCCCCTTTACAAGTATAGACCAGGCAAAGCCCAAGCTGCCTGGGGTGCTGTGAATCCAGTATGGATTCAAGCCAAACCTGGCAATCTGGTTCCGTGCACATCCCTAGTCTGCCTTACCTTTTGTAAGAATTCTAGCAATATAAAGTCCCTACATAAATGCTTTCCTGGCAGAACGGACTGCCCTTTCTGTTCAGCCATGCAATCCAGAGTTTTATACAGAGACCTTCTGAGCTGCTCTTCAAATCCAGCTGTATCCAGAAGATGCCATTCTACCTGCTGATTTTGCTTCCGGTGATACTCCAGCGTTGGGAGGTCGGCAACATAGCGTTCCAGGGTCTCAATTCTCTGCTGTTTCTCATGGTTCTGCTCAGATTCTTTTTGGCATTTCTTTTTCAGATGCTCAATGTGTTTGTCTCTCGCCTTTACCTGCACAAACAAATAGCATTTGGACTCTTATCCAAGAGTCATATTTTCATGCAGAGGTTCTGCTGCCTGAAGCTGGGTGGCAAGCTTTATTCTCTCCTCTAAACAGCAAATGAATGAAACTTCCAGAGTATACTTCAGGTGCAGAACTCCAAGACAGAAGAGAGTAGACTGTTGCACAAAGCAGGTTAATTCCATTCCAGATTGCACAAAAGCAGCAGTTTCACTTCAAGGCACAAGTACAAACACCACTCCCCTTGAGATAAGCTGACAGAGTAGAGATTTGGCTTTATATTGAACTGTGAATGGAGTTTCAATGCTCAGAGAAACCTGGTGAAAAGTTCTGGTGCAATAATTTTGGGGAAATCTTGACGCTCTCAGCAACAACCCACTCCCTGCCTCCTCCAATTCTCTTTTCTGAATCTTCCAGAGAAACTACTTTTGTTTCCACAGCAATGCTGCAGGACACAGAAGTGAGCATGTGTTGAGTACTCTGAGGCCCCAGGTATGGATACTAAAAGAGCCAAGCCTTAGAGCAAATGTTTCCTATGGTCCTTCAGAATAAAAATCATGAGTGCAAACCAATCCCTTCTCACCCCCCAATGCATGCTGGGTAGGGTTCCATACACTAAGCATTGCTCACACCTCTGCGAGGGGAAGAAGATGGAATGTGAATAAATCTGAGACTTGTTCTAACTAGCTGCAGCATTTATATGCCGACTATTTCCTGCTATATAAGTAGTTGAACAGGAACTGTAGCATATTTCTATACCACTTTTCAACAGAAGTTCTCAAAACCATTTAGATTAAAAATAAAGCTAGCTCCCTGCTCCAAAAGAGCTTACAGTTTAAAAAGAAACATAAGGTAGATACTAGCAGCAGCCACCAGAGGGATGCTGTGCTGGAGGTGAATAGGAAAAGTTGCTCTTTCCCCTGCTAAATGTAAGAGCCACCACTTTTAAAAGGCACCTCTTTGTGAAGTTAGTAGAGGTAAAGCAGTTGTGAAGACAGCCTACCCTTTCTTCTTGTTTCTTCAGCTCCACTGTATGTTTCTGTACAATCTCCTTGTGGGTCTCCTGGATCTGTTTGAAACCCACTTCTGAAGCAGCCAGCTTCTTCTCCAGTTCAATCTTCTCCTTACTGAGCGACTCTGTTTTTTCCGTGTACTGAGCACGCAAGAATATGTTCTCTCTCTGCAACTCCTGCAAAAAACACACACACACACAAAAAACAAGAAACCTAATGCAGATCACAACAGCTCCCAAGCATCTCTCAGAACTCACACAAAGGTCTCACCCCGCACTGAACTCTGAAATGGAGTAACTGAATGGGACTGCTACAAACCATATGGAACAATGGTGTGGCTAGGGCTACAAAGGTAGGTATCACAGGAGACCCTGAAATGGCTTATCGATAGGATACACCCTCTTCCAGACACTCCTGCTTCAGAAAAGCAACACAGCTGGTGTCTTCATGCCACACAAAACACATGCTTACATTTACCTGAATTCTGAGCAAATAGAGATCTCCATAATGGGCAGGGTGGCCAAAGAGGGCACTGTGGACCTGCAGCTCACTCTCTCGGACTTTCTGCTCCAGCTGGGAAATGTGCCGTCTCTGCCTTCACAAACAGAGTAACCAAAACCACACATTAACACTTACACAAGATCAGACAGATCTGGACCTTAGAAGAAAACATGATCCAAGTCAGAACAGAAAATTCACCGCTCTGTTTAACTATAGTAATAATGCCTGCTCATAACCTAAAGAAGGGGACAGGTGGGTTACAAGGAGGGGGCTGGGTAAATCGAGAAAAAGGATATTCTTCTCTCCTTTTAACCAATAAGATCAAGAAACAGGAACTCCTCCCTCAGCTACAAACCAGGCCAAACACTCACGTCTCGATGCAACTAGAAAAGACCAGAGCAGACCAATGTAAGCATTTTGGGGCCTACATCACTAGTCAGAGAGAAACACTGCCTGACACAGATAGAGTTAAGCATAACTGACTGATGTCCAGCGTTCTCTGTATTCCCAGATGTTGTTGATTACTACTCCCAACATCCCAGATGCAATGGCTTTTGGCTGGACACTATTAATTTCAATGGACTTAGTCACGGCTAACTTTTCCCCTCATACAGCCCAATATTTTTTCTAGAATGAGAGAGTTTGGGGATTATTCGTTCCTGCAGAAACCCAAGATGTATCTGTGGTTCCGTTTCCTACCTGTCAATGAGGATTTCTTTCTCCCTGAGCATGTTTTCATTTGCATTCACAATACCGACCCACTGGGCTGGATCAAGAGCATGTAATGGAGCACTGTTCACCAAGGGATGGTAGCAAGTGGCTTTATTCTGTAGCTGAAATCATGAGGATCAGACAGGGAAAAGGCATGAGGTTCAGCTCTGAGAGGCAATTGCAACATCACTGAAACTATTTTGTACACCAGGTGCCAACAACACTGAAGGTTCAACATACACAGCTATTTCAGACTCACATCACAACACTGTGGAAAAAATAGCTCTCTATACAACTGACTAGAGGGTACAGATTAATTTTAGACCACTGTGTGTCACAGGAAAATATCTGCTTAAAGTCACTGAACGACTGTAGATTTTATGGCAAGGTGCCTGAGAAACAAAGCAAAAAGGCAAAATGATTCACACTCATTTTGCCAACTCAGTTACTTGTGAGCAATTTACACACACACAAGGAAGGATAGGAAACTACTGATACACAGTAGCAATACTGGCAAAACAGGACATGAAAATCCACTTTGGAAGAACCCCCAAACTCCTTACAAACTAGATATGATAAATACAGGAATTCTCCCTGTCCATTTCCCCTTGCTGCTCTTGATGTCTGGTAATTTTTTTCCTGAAACCCTACAAGTGTCATCTTTCTCTTTCCTCAGATCTCTCTTTAAATACCAGCACCAATTGCTCTCAATTCCCCACTCATTAAGCACTAGCCAAAGAGATACATTACATTGTATGGTTAATTAAAAATGGAATAGCATAGTTGTTCACACATGCAAGGTAAGAAAAATTATAAAAGTACTCTGGGAACACAGAAATGTGACTAACAGCTGAATGCTTTATCCTAGTGCAGAGATAGGCAAGCTTAGCTCTCCAGCTGTTGAACTACAACTGTGTTCCTGTTCTAGGTTACTGACCTGCTGCCTACGCATGTACACATTAACAAGCTAAATACAGATTGGTTTTCTACCTGCATCTGCTCCAGTTGTAGCTGCACCTGCTCCAGGTGCTGCTTCCAGGCACTGTTCTCATACAGATGTTGTGCACAAGCTTCCTGCCTCCACATCTGGGACTGAGCAGCTGTTGGGTGGGCATACGTACTAGCAGGATTAAGCCCCAAGGATAGCAGCTTTTCACAGACCCTACTGGCCTCCGTTGTTGGTTTAGTATCCAGCATTTCGCGTGGTTCCTTTTCTAAGGCAGTAGCTGTGGTGTCTGAATTGCACAACTGGAGATGGGACCAGGGACCAGCAGACTGCCTATCTAGAAAAGCGGATTGGTTAAAAGTGACTTCAGCAGCAAGCCTGTAAGGTTTATGGCTACGGTCCATGCTTGTCTGACCAGGAGTAAGGAACGAGGACTGATCACAACCATTTTCAATTGAAGTTTGGTACTGATGAAGATAGTTCCTGGGGAACGCCTGGGAATGCCTCAGGATATCAGGGTCAGGGTTTGTCGCCAGCCCTCCCATGTCACCTGAAGAGCTCGGCAGCGAGGAAGTCTGGACAACCCGAGGTGTGCTCGATTCGCCAACTGTGCAGGGAGGTCTGTCCAGCATAGAAGGCATGACATGAGCGGTGGGGATGGCCTCTTGTGTTCTGATGGGCTGAAATGAGGAATTATCACTCGAACTGCAGAATGCTAGAAAATATAAGCAACCTTGGAATTAGAACCACAAGATGGTGCCCATGGCTCTTCTGCACACTCAGCAACTAGAAAATCTATACGGCCTAACCCACAGCTTACCAAAAAAGGAAAGGCCCATGTTTCTATAAATGATATTTATCTTACCTGGCATACAAAATATCCACATCTGATCACAATAAAAGGTTTTATTTTATCAAGTGAAAGCTTTCAATGGTAGTATAACATTTTAGCTGCTCATAAACAAATCTTGAAGCCAACTTACGCAGGAGCCAGAAGCTGAGCTCTTGATGACATTTCCAGGCCACAGAACCGCAACTCTCATTTGTTGCCAGGTAAGTCAGGCGACGTTAGCTACTACCCTAGTGAAGCAGAAGGCTGGAACTTCTCCTAGGAAACTGCAGCAATTGTTGCCCCTTTGGCACTAGCTCCCCCACCTCACTACCACCAGCAGCAAAATATGCTCTGTTCTCTTCAACAGCTGTATAGAATAAGGCAGGATTGAAAACTGAAAATCCTGACGCAGAAATACCAGATCTGACTAGATGGAAGTGTGAAGTTATTCTTAGTAACGCTCAGGTTTCAATACAGGAAAACAACAGCTCAACTAAGCAGCAAAGCAACTTGTTTTCGAACAATGTTCCTTCCATTCCAGACTCTTCAATATTATTCAATATCAATTTTAGCAAAAACAAAGAAGTTTAAAGTCTGCCATTGTGGGATATGCTGCTTTTCTGTTTCAGGACAAAGATCTTATCCTGCCAAATGTCTGTAATATCCAAATGCTGATACGAAGCAGAATGCAGGCCCCAATTTTATCATCACAGGAAAAAGGAAGTTTAAACACATCTGCCCAGAACTACAGCTTGATTAAATAAAGGGCCACATTTCAAAGACACAAGGGGAAAGTACAAGATGTAATTGTGGATTAAATCATATAAAGTCAAAAGGTTATATCTAGGGTGTAGCTATATGTTAGTAACAGAGTGCATCTCTATATGCATGGGGTCCTATACTCGATGCCCAACATTTCTCATTTATTCTTTGTTATTATTTATTTGAAACATTTGTGTCCTTCCCTTTCCATACTAAAAGTCTTAACAGGACTCAGTAGTAGTAGTTGTTTATTTACAATCTTAGATCAAACATCAATAGACACAGAATATACACAGTAATTGGTTACTGTCAAAGGTTCCTGATTTTATGTACTTGATAACATTTTAGATTTTGTTTCAGTTTTTGTTTTCTCTTTTTACTGTGTATATTCTGTGTCTATTGATGTTTGATCTAAGATCGTAAATAAACAACAGGACTCAGAAAATAAAGAACTTGATGGACAGACTTGATGAAATGCCAATATCAATTCTTGGCTTTTCAATGGGTGCATCCACAGCAAAATAGATGTATGTACAATTGTCCCATATGATGGTATACATGGTTCCATCCTACACTAGTGTACACACATGCAAGGACAGTATTTGAAGAGGCCCTCAGTTGAGAGAAGTTAGATAGTATGCATATGTTCCGTGCCCTTTACAGGAATCCTCTCATGGATGATTTCTACAGCCAGAAAGCCCCAGAAGCAATTGACTCAGCAACCAGCTTCCAACTTACAGACTCATAACGTAAGAACAGGCCTGCTGGATCAGGCCCAAGGCCTATCTAGTCCAGCATCCTGTTTCCCACAAAGGTCCACGGGATGCCTCTGAGAAGGCAAGAGATGAGAGCACACCCTCTCTCCTGCTGTTGCTCCCCTGCAACTGATATTCAAAGACATCTTGCCTCCGAGGCTGGAGGTGACCTGCAGCAACCAAACTAGTAGCTGTCCTTCATGAATTTGTCTAAATCCCTTTTAAAACCATCCAAGCTAATGGCCATCACCACACCCCGTGGCAGATAATTCCATAGATTAAGTGTTGTGTGGAAAAGTACTCCATTTGCCAGTCCTAAATTCCTTGGTCATCAGTTTCATGGGATGATCCCTGGGTTCTAGTGTTGTGTGAGAGAGAAAAAAATGTCTCTTGTCCACTCTCTCTACTCCATGCACAATTTTATACACCTCTATCATGTCTCCCCGCAGTCACCTCTTTTCCAAACTAAAAAGCCCCAGATGCTGTAGCCTTGTCTCATAAGGAAGGTGCTCCAGGCCCCTGATCATCTTGCTTGCCCTCTACCACACTTTAAAGCAAAAACTAATTTCTGATCAAAAAAACTTCAAGAACCCTGTGTAACAGGAAGAATTAGTTTGACTCACTAACTGGATAAGAACCTAAAGTTTCAGAACAAAGGAGATATAGGAGATTACTTATTTGGAAAGTAGAGACACAGGTGGACTATGGATATCTATGTGGGGGGCAGAGATACAGAAGAGACTGTAACCTGGAATATAAAAGAGAAAAGAAATCTTAGCAGAGCTTACCATCTGTACTGCTTGATGAAGAAGTCCCAATTAGTGTGTCTCCGTAGGCAGTCATACTTGAGAGATTATGACCAAAGTATCTGGAATTTCAGATGGATTTGAGATTTTCAGGACTGTCTCTAGGGAGTTACTAATCAGGCCTGTGTTAAGGTTTAAAAGAAGAAGTTACATGGTTAGATTTATGTTGTCAGACCACAAAAATTCCCAAATCAAGGATCAGGGCAATAATGCAGTCTTCCCCTCATCCAGGGTTATGAGATCAGGGGCAGGACCAGACTCCCTCCACTTTAGTGTCAGTTCTCCCCTGCCTAAGCCAACACTAATCTAAACCAAGAAATCACTAATCTCCCTTTCCCTCTGAGGCCCTTCCTGCCTCCCCAAAATGCATCCCTGCTTCCTATAATCTCCCATCCAGGTTACTGACCAGGATCACTCCAGCAGCTTGGCTATTATTAGGTGCTCCGGGACCATTCACTGCATTCTTTATTTGCATTTGAGACAAGTTTATTTGAACTGCACATGTTAAACACACCTTTGCAAATGAATTTCAGGGAAGGCAAGAAAGGGGAAAGCCTGGTCAGGAAGTTCTTGATCGCAACTGCTGAAGAGACACCAACAGCCTGAACAACAATGCTTTTTAAGTATTCTGTATTGTGTTTGTTTCTTTTTTATAAAACACTTCCACTCACTTGTTCAAGGGAGAAAGGCAGTGTGTGTGTGTGTGATACACACAAAAAAATTTCCAATCTTATACCTCTTTATTTGGCAACAAGCCTCAGGACATTTAATGGTACTTTCTCCCAAGTGTATGTACAGCTTACTGTCTTCATGTCTAGCAAGACCAAGACAAAATCATCCACAGCCATGTTAGTCTGTTCACATGCAAAGGGAGCTATGGGACACCTTCTAAACTGATTTATTATGGCATAAACTAAGGTTGCATGGACCAGAGGCATAGAGGCATGAAGTGTTATCAGTTGACAGATTTTACATACAGTTTGTAGGATGGTGGATTGTGGTGTTTTGTGTTTGTGCCTACATCTAATGGGCTTGTTGACAAATTTCTCGCTTATCCATGTAGATATGTAGCCTATGAGAAGAGAAGCTATCCTGACCAGGAGGCCAACACCATCAGCTCCCAAAGAGACCACCAATGGCTTGAGAGAACTGTTGGGACAGCCTTCCCAGAGGCAACCTTAAGTTCACTATTTCCTGAGGGAAGGCAGAAGAGAAAGAAACTCAGCCAAACAACTTTTGAAAAGATCAACTACCTAGGTGTGGGGCTGCTTCTTTATAACTTAGTTTCAGTAGGGATTGTTTCACATTATGTTGTACACCTGTACAATAGTTGCTATGTACATGCATATAACCATTCATGTTAATATTCAGCACATGCACACCAACACACCAAAAAATCTTTAGCGACACATCTGTTCACCTAGGCTTTTAATTAAACACCATTTTAATAGTTTTAACATTGTTTTAAAATTTTAAGTTGTTGTAACATTTTAACTTTTTGCTGTCACTTATATTAACCAATGTTTTAATTTCTCTGTTATTTGTTTTAACTAATGTTTTAACTTTCCTGTTGTCATTTTTATTATAAACTGCCCAGAGACACAAGTTTTGGGCAGTATAAAAATATGTTAAATAAATAAATAAGCACACACTATACATTTGAGGAGAGCAGGTCTTCTGGTAGCTAGCATGAAATGTCCCCTTTGCTAAGCAGGGTCCACTCTGGTTTGCATTTGAATGGGGGACTACATGTGTGCAATGTAAGATATTCCCCTTAGGGGATTGGCTGCTCCGGGAAGAACATCTGCATTCTTGTAGTCAGAAGGTTCCAAGTTCCCTCAGCATCTGCAAAATAGGGCTGAGAGAGACTCGTGCCTGCAGCCTTGGAGAAACCGCTGCCAGTCTGTGTCGGCAATAGTGAGCTAGATGGACCAATGGTCTGACCCCTTATACAGCAGCGGAGCGTCCAATATCCAGGGCCACTTTGAAAACAGAGACATGGACAACCATTCACACAAAAACATGTACATGTGTACTGACACCTCTCTGCAAGTAGAATATAACGTGAATAGCCTCAGCACTACATTGTAAGCTGCCTTGAACATCTGGGCAGATATATGCACTTATATGTAAACAAAGAAATCTCTAAGACTTCATGGAACTCAAAGAGGACTCCTGTGTGCACTGCACACATGTGTACTAGAGGCACATGCACACAACTTACACCACAAATAGGATATAAAAAGAGAGAGAGAGAGAGTGTATATAATATACACACACACATGCATATAGAAGGTTCATACACATTTGTTTGGGAGGGTGTGCGTTTAAGTAATACACACATACACGTAGGCATGTATGTAGGCATACACAGCGTGGTGCAGTGGTTAGAGTGCTGGACTAGGGCCGAGGAGACCCGAGTTCAAATCCCCATTCAGCCATGAGACTAGCTGGGTGACTCTGGGCCGGTCACTTCTCTCTCAGCCTAACCTACTTCACAGGGATGTTGTGAAGAGAAACTTAAGTATGTAGTACGCCACTCTGGGGCCCTTGGAGGAAGAGTGAGATATAAATGTAAAATAAAATAATAAAATAAAAAATGTACACCTGCGCACGCACACACACAGTCCATATACAGACTCACAAGATTCTCCATTGTTTTTAATTCCACATTCAACGCCCTAAGTGATACAGGGGGCTGAAGGCGGAGCGGCAGGGGCCGAAGCAAAGGCTTTCAAGCCGAAGCAAAGACGGGGAACGAGCGACCCACCCCGGAGTCCCCAACGAGAGCGGGGAAATGAGAGGAAGTCCAGGGCGGGGAGAGACGAGGGTCAGGATGGAACCTCTATCGCACAGAGGAGAGGAGCGAGCCGTCTCACCTTACCTCTGGGAGCCCAGGGCTAGGCGTGGTGGTGCTGCTGATGCTGGGGTGGAGCGCCGCGCACGACTCCACTCCGCCGACAGAGGGTTAAATCTCCTCGGACTCCGCCCACCCCCGCGCACGCGGCGACCGTTACAGATGGGCGGGAGGGGGAGACGCCTCAGGCACCGCCCCCCGCCCATGACGCGCGCGGAACGTCGTTAAAGACTCGCGCTCTGCCGGGGCGCCAGGCTGGAGACCACGCCCCCTCTTGCGCGCCGCCGTAAGACTGTGTGAGTTTTGCTTTCCCTGCTTTGGGGCAGTCTTGTTGTCTCACTAACTAGCCTTACACACCGAATCTGCTCCCATAGTTATTTGAAGTTGCTTCACTCACTGCCACCTCCTCCTGCTGGACTGAACTTCTCTTGCTCTGGCCTCTCACTGGCGGATCCCAACCCCACCTCACTACTGTGCAGTGGGCAAGTGATAAACTGGTTGTACACCACCGTTTGTCATTTCTACTTCTCATATAATCCATTATCTTAGTACCTTCACTAGCAGGTGACTGAGTGAGGTTCAGCAGACTGTACCCATGAAAAAACCTTACAGTGCCACAGATTTCACAGGCTACTTGAAAATCATATTTTTCCCAAGGGTGCTTTTTCTTTCATGGATACAGTTTATGGAGAGGATTGCAGCCTCCATTTTAGCCCCTATATGGAGGCTTGCACAAGAGTAGATCACTGCAGCACCCAGCACAGGAACAAAGGGTTTGACACATAAAAGGAAACAATTTTCCTAAGACTGCTGAGTGGAGTTGAGTAAAGTTGCAGAATGGGGAATAGGGAAAATTAAAGTGGGAACAAATTCAAGCTGGGGAAGACACTGTCCCACTGAAGAGTAGAGAATGTCTTCAGAGAAGCTGTGAAAAACATCTTGGAAAATGCCTTGGAATTTTCAAAATGAATACTTATGAATAAAGGTGTAGATGGAGAGTGATCATCCAGCAGACCTTTTTGAGAAAAGATGGAACAATGCATATAAATGCAAGATGCAGGATTGGGGTATAGGTATGTCACACTACAAGGAATTTGTTAATTAAAAGAAAAAGTAGCAGTTGTATAATCTTTGCTTGACACAGATCTCACAGCTACTTGAAAATCACAGTCGTGCTCTTGAGAAAGCAGCACTCATGAGAAAATCTTACTGTGGCACAGATCTCACAGGCTACTTGAAAATAATGATTTTCTCATGGGTGCTTTTTCTTTCATGGATGAGGTTCAGCATGGACAGGATTCCATTTTAGCCCCTAGCGCCCTATGCAAAGGCTTGCACAAGAGTTGAGCAAGCACTGCAGCAAACAGGACAGAAATGCAACCCACAAAGGGGGTGTCCTCATTGATAAGAGCATGATTTTTTTTAGTAACCTACAAGGATTCTTGGACACATTTTTTGCAGTGGACAAAAATGTTGCAGACAGAAACAGGTTTTTCTGCAGCTGGGAATATATGGCTTTAATAAGGAACAGAGTTGGCCATCTGGTGGGTCACTGTGTGAAACAAGATGCTGGACTAGATGGGCCTTGGGCCTGATTCAGCAGGGCTGTTCTTATGTTCTTAAGAGTTGTAGAAATGGATGAGAAAAAGAAACCAGAATGGACAAAATTAATATGATTTCCTTTGAGGAACTTTAGAACAGCAGCACAGTTTCGGGAGCAATGACTTGAATAGTCAAAACTCATTGAAAGATTAACAGCGAGCTTATCTGCATAGTGCAGTGTTGGATTAGGACAGGAAAACCAGAGTTCAAATCTCCATTCAACCAAGAAGCTCACTGGGTGACTTTGGGCCAGTCATGTATCTCTTAGCCTAACCTACCTCACAGGATTGTCATGAGGATAAAAAATAACCATGTACTCCATGAGCTCCTCGGAGGACGAACAGGATATAAATGTAAATAATAAATAAATGTTAACAGGACAGACCAACTTGTTTTCCAGCTCTTTGTGTAGGCTTGTGCATCTTTGGAGAGGTCTGACAGAAGCTTCAATTGGCAAGTTTATAAAGTGAAGTGAGCCTAAAATCATTGCAGACAAAAAAAGTTCCTAAATCAGAACACTACAGAATGCACTACAGAATCCCAGGTCAGTCTGTGTAGGCAAAACTGAGCTGAGCTCATAGGCAGTCACTTGCAAAATTGTGAACTATGAAAGCATCATTGCTGTGTCTGCCTTAAGTACCCACTGAGACTTTGTTTTCAGGACAAGCAGAAGGTCTCAGGCCAGTCTGTGTTGTTGGCAGTACTGAGAAGCTGAGCTAGATGGAGCAACGGTCTGACTTGGTAGAAGGCAGCTAACAGTGTTTCTTGATATGTGCACAGCTTGGCCACTGAAACAGAACCCATCTGATTTAGGAAGTAGAGCGGGAATTGTGTGCAACTGCAATTCAAGGCACTGGTAAGAAAGCATTGCAAAGAGGAGGAGCTTGGATTTCATGAAGGCAAGAATTTCTCACAGCTGTATGTTCAGGGTAAGGGCACTGGCTACATTTGGAGAGACCAAGCATGCTTTATTCCTGCCAGTTCTCCATGTATTTCAGAGCATTTCAAATTTCCTTTAATAAACACCATTACATTCCTTCCCTCAATGCATTTTGGGTTCAAAATAAGCCAAGCAACACAACATTTGGGATCCTCTCCCCGCCCCCGGTTTTGAAGAAAAAATCCCAGAGGAGTTGCGGGCAGAAAACAGGAAGCAGCTTTATTTTATGATATTGAGCATGCTCAGTAGCACAAAAAAAACAAAACAAGGAAGGAGAATTCACCATGTCCACAAGGCCATTTCACGCTACAGCTAAGGACTCGCGCGCTCCCTTGGCGCCCCGCCTCCTTTCCTCGAGACGGGGGGAATGGAAGAAACCTCTAAGCCCGACTCGGTTGCCACGCCTCTTTCGCAAATTTGTCGCAGCCTCCGAACGTTATTGGCTGGAAAGGACCCAGTATATTACCTTCGCCTGCGGCAACCTCTCGTAAAAGGAAAGAGGGCGGAAGGTTGACAGACTGGCTTTTTTAAAGCCAAAAACCCACAAATCTGGCTCTTTCCAAGCCAGCCTGGCTTCAGGAAATTACGCTGGCTTTTTGGCCTTTTGGCTGATTCCTGGCTTCCCCCGCCCCATTTCAGCTCATTTGGCTGCAGGAAATTGCGCTGGCTTTGGGGCTGTATTCTGGCTTTGGCGGAAATAACTAGGGCTAGTGTTGGTATCTTTCGCTTTTTTAAAAAGGATTTTTTCTTTCCCTGTAAACTTTTAGTATTTTCTTCCTAGCCGTTACGTAGTCGGGATTTAAAAATAAATCAGTCAGGTTCTCCATCAATTAATAATAATAATAATGATAAAGATAAATAGGTATGTATGTATGGGAGTTGTAATGTAGGTATGTATGTAGTAGTGTGAGTAGGAAGATCAAGTTGAGAAGCAACTTCGGTTTGTCAGGAGGCTCGGGATCCTGGAAAGATATACTCAGTCGCTGTATCTACTTATATGCATACAGAAAGATGACTGACAACAGAGAGTTAGAGGAAACCAAATATAAGTTGAACCTGAGCCTACGTATAGTTTTTATACCTACGTGTTTTGGCCTACTCCTTCAGCAACAGATCGGTAAAAAAACCAACAACATACAGCTCATAAGGTGGCAGTTAAGAATGCTGTGTTAGCAGAATTCCAGGACAGGTAGCAGATAGGAAAAGAATGCTGGACAGAAGTTAAATATGGGTTTTGTGTGTTATCCTCCAAATTCACTCTATGAGGTGTGAAGGTCTTGAGTCTATATAGCCAAAAAAATTCTCATTTGTTCTTGTGATGTGAATCTTGCTCAATAAAAAAAATAGATATGAGAATAGGTTTCAGGCATGACAAATCCACCATCTTAACAAAGAAGTTGGAACAGGCTGTGTGGCCAGCCATTTCAATTTAGGCAACCATAATCTCACTTGAATGGAAAATATTTCCTGTTAATGTTTAAAATATGTTTACATGTATCCAGTGCCACCTAATGGCACAGTGGGGAAATGCTTGACTACCAGAAATTTACTTGAAGGCACACTTTACCTTTACATATCCAGTGGCCCATTGACTCATTGAAGTAGGTCTGTACTTTCAGAATTACCTCCAGGCACAGTGGTGTGCAGCTTAGGGAGAGAGCATGAACAGTGGAGGGGCTTTGCTGGATGACCTTATGTGACCAAGACAAGCCACAGCCCACTTGGGTATTAATCAGGGAGAAAAGATAGAACCCAGAACACATACTTCAGCTTCAAACAACTTTTATAAAAACCAAGTAATAACGCTCCTGCCAACATGTCCCTATTTTCCCAATCACCTGAATGGAATAGAAACAAACATCTAAAATTTCCCTGTATCAGGAATTCTCAAACTTGGGTCGCCAGATGTTGATGGACTGCAACTCCCCTCAATGGATTTTGCAACTCCCCTCAATGCATCATCCCCAGCCACAATGGCTGGGGACTCAAGTCTGAGAACCCCTGTCTAGGGCATACAGGAAAGGAGAGGAAAAAACCCATTGTATAGGAGAGCCTGTCCTATACAATCGTTTTCTCACTCCTTTCCAATATGCCAAAAAATACATCCTATTGATGTGTTTTAGAAAACCAAAGTAACTCCATTTTACTTAGAAAACCTCAGTTTGACTTAAAGTAACCCCAGCTCAGCTCAGAGCCATCACGGCTTCTCATGATCAACGTCATTATCTCTCTCCACTAAATTGTATCTATGAAACTTGGTTCTCACAAGATTCTCATTGTTCTTTTGCTGACAGTTAATAAAACAGGATGTAACCAAATAAGGAGTGATCACCAGATGAACAATGAATCATTCGCATGTGTACTAGATACTTAGTCCACCATTTTGTTGCCACGTATACTATGTCTAGGGTATCAGCATCATTCAGATTGTTTGTATAAATGTAAGATGCACCTATAACCAATTTGTAATCAGTTTGATAGCGTAAAGCCCTCTGATTACCTGTTGCAACTGCAGTGCAATAAATGCCTCAATATATTCCCACTGAGTCTGTTTGATTGGCTAAAAGGCGGACCCAGGGACGAACCGAATTCACATCACTATTAGTTGCTGAAGTGTTGCCTGGATGGCCCAACAAGCTGACGACCCCATGCCAATCAACACTGCAGGCTGCTGGATCTCCTGCTCCTCACTGCCATTCTGTCTCATGAAGTCAAAATGTTCTCACCCTTTGTCTCCAGCCTGCCCGCTCCTTACCTCTGCTGCCAAGACACCGCTGCCTCCACTTGCCAACATCTCATTGCCACTATTTCTCCTTTGACGCCATTTTTCCTCCTCCCCTCTTCAACTGCCACTCCCCAACATTCTCATCCCGCTTAGCAACCATTGCCAGGCGCACCCTCCGTTCTCGGATCCCCTCCCCTTCTTCACTTCCTCCTGGAATATCTGCCACACTTCTATGATGCAACATGTGGGTGGGGAACAGGATTGCGCGGTTGTTTTGTAACTACTGAAATGGGGATCAAATCAGGCTCAATCATTTCATTGGTTTCCAGTAACGAAAATGCTGGAGCCATAAATCAGTTCTGACTGGTATGGGGTTGCTTCATTTTTGCTTTCCTTACTTTATTACTCTATTGAACTCTTTCCCCAGCAGGTCAGAGTGTGGGCAGGGGCGTAGCTAGGAGAGAGGGTGTTCTACCCTTTCCCTGGCAGCCCCTCGGAGTGAGGGAGATAAATAAAATAGGGAGGGGTGGAGCTGGGCGGTCACCTGGGTTCTTTGAACCCATACACTCAATCATAGCTACACCCCTGAGTGTGGGGCAGGGGAAGGAGAGAATTATTTTGAAGGATATTTATATTCCCCTTTCCAACAAAAGTTCTCCATGTAGTTGACAGAACAAAAGAAGGAGAAAATCATTCCCCTATCTGGTCCCTGTCTGAAAGGGACTGACAGTCTAAAAAAAAGAAAGCAGCAAAGAACCAATAGAAGGGAGAGTATCTGGGATGTATAGGGAGGACAGATATGTCCCTACTAGATAAGAGGGCCACCAATTTATAAAGGTGCCCTTTGCCCAGTTAGCAAGGGCAAAGAAAAATTGCCAGTGGAAACTGTCCAGTCCAAAACTCAAACACATTTTACCTAAAGGATTCAGTCCAGCACTTCAAGCTGTTAGGCAAAGCAAACCATGGCCAAGGGGTGGGGAGGTGGGGGAGGAATTGGTAGCTGCGTTAGGTATGGGGCAATAACCCAAAAGTCAGTTTATAATAGTTTTAAGATGAGAGTACCCCCCAAGCTAAGCAGAAATTCATGTCAATGAGGCTCATTAGGGGCTAGATGCTGAGCCATTGCTGCATCCTGGACTTCTGGGATAGGGCTGTAGGCTCAGGGATAAAGCAGCTGTTTTGCATGCAGAAGGTCCCAGGTTCAATTCGTGGCAGCATCTCCAGGCAGGCAAGAGATTATCCTTAGCCAAACTTTTTTTAAAAATTGTTTTAAAAACTTTATTTTAAACAGACTCATGATTCATTTTGGCTTGATATAGGTTTTGTTGTTTGGGGATTCTGTTATCTACAAGCTGTGCATTTTGAAGATGTAGTAATAGAAGTGGAGGAGGAACAAAGTAAAATGTTTTCCAGACCTGAAGTTTGTTTTGTCAACACAAGTAGTAAATATTTATATACACATTCTATTTCTATCCCCATTTTAAATAAATTTGGTTCCTGACAATCCACTAGAATTTCAAATAGTAAATCCTACTAGACCCTCTAATGGTTAACTACACCTTTATTTTAACATTTACTGTTAATAATTGATCTTTGTCATTGCTGTTGGCCTAAATCCAGAGAAAGTTAATTATGCTTGTCCCACTGAAATTAATTTAAAATTAGTTATCACTAAACTTGTCTCATTGATTTCAATGGTTCTTAAGCATGACTAACATATCTGGATCTAGGCCATTGGCTAGAACACACATTGATTTACGCTCTTGTTATTAAATATGCCTGGAGAAAGGGTTTCAATTTGAAACATGCTGGAGGAATTGTTTGCTGAGAACTCTGAAGAGAAAAGGAGGCTGCCAATACAACAAAATGTTGAGTCGACGTTTTCTTCTTGCCTGTTGATTCACATGCAGTGGGTGTGCCTCCTTTGTTGGCTTCTTTCTGCACTGCCAAAATATGTCAGTCTTTTAAAATGCCCATCAGGAAGTGATGAAACTTCTGCCACTCAGCAATTGCTTCTTTGCTGTTCAACCGTCTTTCTACATTGAGAGGACCTTCATCTGTGTATGGAGAACCATTTGTCATCTCAGTCCTACTGACAAGAGGCTATACAGCAGTAGCACCAGCAGCGACATCAGCATCTGGGCTGAAGTCCATGGATACATCTGTTCTCCCATGCTCCTGACTAACTGTTTGGGTCCACCATGCCTGTATTTCCTGGTACAATTCCTGATGTTGTTCTTTCCAGTGGCTGAATTTCTCAGAGGTCAGTTCAGAATCATCCAGGAGATTATCCAGTAGCTGGAGCTCAGCCAACTTTGCCTAGGTAGAAAAGAGAATGTTCTATTGTTAGTGTTCTTTTAAGTGAATACTTTAACAGCATTGAAGGACAATAAAACCCAACTAGTAATCTTTTGAGCACCTTAGATTTTTTCCTTACAGCCCTAGGCTTTACTTCGCTATATGATGGACTTCGCTATATGTCTGACCCAAAATACAGCCCAAGAACCCGCTGCAATCTACTACTGGAGGAGAGCTGTTCTTGTGGTAACAAATGAAAGTTCTGCCCATATAAGCGAAATAAATGGTGTTCAGGCAGCAAATAGCTGCCTGAAATGGTGGTGGGGAGGGGGAGAGCTCGCTCACCAGCCGCTTGCTAATGCCCCCTTGGGACAGGACAGTTGGATGTTACTGGAGGGGCGGGATGGGGCAGCCGCCGGGAAAAATTATAGGCGGAACTTTAAGAGGTAAAGGCGGGTCCACTCTTCCCTCCTCACTCCCTCCACCCTCCCTGCAGTTAGCTGACAGCGCACCACATCCTGCCGCGACAGCGACAATTTTTAGCAACAAAAAGGGGGGGGGGATTTCTCCTCGTGTCCCCTCCCTCCCCGCAACTACCAAAACCACCAGCAAAATTTGAGGAGTGGCAACTTGCCACTTCTCAAATTTTGCCACCATAGGCAGATGCCTCCTCTGCCTATGCAGGTGGGTATGAATTAAAGTCGCTTTATTTTGTGGAAATCAAGATCTACTTTAGGAAGAAGCTGAGAAAGGGACAAGCCATCTGCCCCAGAAACTGTTGCGTTCTAGATGAAAGTTCTGTTCCACCTGCCTTGAGTGTGCTTTGGAGTGTCCGGACAAGGTGCACCTTCTCATTGATCTCTGGGTTTTTGTTGCGTTTAACGAAGGATTTCCGGTACTGTTCACGGGTGAAAACCTGTTGCTGCCCAATAAGGGACACCCCACCTTGCTTCAGACACTTTATCAGTGACTCGAGTTCTTCTCCTGCAGGATCTTCAGAAGACAGAAGATGAAAAAAAACATGAGAAAGGAGGTGTGGTAGTGGCAGAGGTGCAGCTAGGTAAATTTTGGACCCTGGACCTAATGAGCTTATGCACCCCTCCCCTCAGCAAAAAAAAGCATCCTCTCCGTATATATACACATTTCACCACAAACCCACAGGTCTGGGCCAGAGTACATTTGGCGGGGTGGGTGGGGATTGCACAACCCCCAAAGGATCCATACATTTTCTTGATCATTCACCACAAAGCCACAGATCTGGGCCAGGGTGCATTTGCCTCCCCCGCAAGACTATGCAAGCCCTTGTCCCTCGCTCCATAGTTCAAACACAGAACCAACTTGGACATATAGTGCATTCGTAAGGAAGATAAATTAAAACCACAAGATATGCCCCTTACACAGTTCTCATACAGACCCTTTGGATCACGAACCAGCTTGAGCATAGTGCATTTGTTTTAAAAAGTTGTTTGGATGCAACAGTTAGTTCCACTTTCACTAGGTATGAAGTACTCTATGGATAGAGATAACTCTCTCTTTCTGACAGCTTTACTGCAGTAGGGGAAAAAAATCATTGAAAGTCACAGGACTGACCTATTTCCTTGGAATAAAAGTACACAGAGTCCTGCCATCTTGGACTATATGTGTGCCTAATTTCAGAACTTTAAGCCCAGCCATTCTCAAAATGTAAAGGGTTGGGCAAAAAGGAGGGGGGGATGTTGTGGTTTTTTATAAAGGCAAAGGGCAGAATCTTTCACATGGGGGTGGAATGATGGTCCAATTGGGAGCTTTAGTTCCAGAGGTTTTTGTAACTTTCTACCATGAAACAAACTACTTTAAAAAAAATAATTAAAATATCCTTGGGACAATGTTGGGTATATAATTAGGGGTGCTGGCTGATGCTGTCCTACTCAGATCGGGGTTAGCACACGATCATTTCCCCTTTTCTTCTACCTCATTATTTGCTGACAAACAACCATTTATTGTGCGTGCATGGGCTTTGGAGCCTGGTTGGACACTCCTCCTATTCAGCCTTTGGTCATGAGAACGGGCTAAGTCAGTCAACATATTCTACAGACAAATTCATAAACCAGTCAACCTAGAGTTGCCATGCCCCCCGAAATTCCGGGTTTCACCTAGATTTTAAGCATCTCACCCAGATTTCAGCTTCATTTTAAACACACATACACATACACAAAGCTAAGCTCTAGCCCTTGTAGAAGCGGAGTGATGGAGCAAAACATGCAGTCACTGGTGGCTCAAAAATTATTTTCAAGTCAATTTACATAATATGCAGATTAGGCACTGGATTTGGAAAGCCAGAATATGGCAACTCTAATTTCAACCCCACTTTGCAAATGTGACTGTAGATGGCACTCTAGGGCAGCAGATGTTAGAGGTAACACTTATATCACAACTTAGAACAGGAGTGTTTCCTTTTCCTAGCACTGGCCTGAGGCAACGTCGGCTGCTCAGAAAGGGAGAAGGACCCCAGAGAGAAGTTTTTTGGTTTGCCCCTCCAATTTAAGCAAACAGTTGTTTGAGGTCCCATGTAGGATCTAAAGTGGCATAGCTCTGAGTCTGGTTGACCACTACAGCGAGAGCTAGGCCCAAAGTAAGCCTGCACAATTCCTCACACCCAAACCTTTTGTTTCCTGGTTCCAGGATTTTGAATATCAGACTCCATGCAACGGAGCAATCGTCGTTTACCCTTCACACTTTTCTTCCTTGTAGCTTGTGGGGATGGTGGAAGTCAAAACGGGGCTTACCTGAGGGAGAGGAGGGTGCTGTGTTCTCATCTGCTTTTTGCTTTAGCAGCGGGCTGCTTAGGGAGCTCCCACTGGGAGATCCATTGCTGCAAGTAGCACCTGGTGGCAGCGGACTTTTCTCCAATCCCCTCAACTTTGGCTGCAGGAAAAGAAGATATATTTTATGGTGCAGGAAAGGGAATCAGGGAGAATGGAAGTAAAGTGGTGTACACTGGGGCAATAAAATAATCCTTATTTCATATATACACTGATGGGACTTCCTGGGCAAAAGGAAGTACTTTTTCCACAGTGCATAATCCCATCTGTGGAATTCTCTGCCACGAGATGTGGTGATGGCCACAACTTGGATAGCTCTAAGCAAGGCTTAGACATTCATGGAAGACAGGTCTATCAATGGCTACTGGTCCCAATGACTACCTCGATATTCAGAGCAGGATTCCTCAGGATACTAGCTGCAAGGAAGAAATAGCAGTAGACGGGGCATGCCCATCTCCTGGTTGTGTGGCTTCTCAAGACATCTGATGGGACCACTGTGGCAAAAGAGTGCTGGAGGAGAGAGGCTTGGGCTTGAGCCAGTAAGCCTCTTATGATCTCGGTGGCAACACAAATCTCTTTTCAGTGTTGATGAGGGGGGAACTCTGCCTTCATGCCCAGCTTCTGCAGTTCCTTGAAAGTATCTGTTGGCCATTGTAAGAAATATGTTGACTGTACAACTTCAGCCCTCCTGCATATGTTGATTTAACACCTCCATAATCCCCAACTATTGGCCACTGGCCGAAGATTATGTAAATTGTAGTCCAAAAACAGCAGTAGGGCTGAAGTTATGCAACCCTGGACTAGATGGACCTTTGGTCCTCTCCAGAGTTGTTCCTGGGTTCGCTTATGTCACCTGGGTTTAGAAGAAGAGTCCACGCCTGTAAGGACACTCCTCCAACCCCCATTCCCTTTACTGGTGGACTCCTGCGTCCATCAGTAAGCTACTAACTCACCACATCAAAGCTATGCCTGGGGGAGTCATCTTCAGGGTCTTCAGCTTCCGTTTCACTGTAGCAATCTGGAGAAAAGGAAACCAGAGGGAATTCTCAGTTGAAAATCCTGAGAATATGGAGATTCTTCCAATCCATGTTCCAACTGCATTCCAAAAGACTGTACATTATGCAGCTGAATTGCAGCAGAGGACACACTTTCTCTACCCTTCTGTTAGCAGCACCAGAGACCTTTAGTGCCACTCCTTCCCAGTATCTAAACACATGGAAACACACCTTCCAAAAATCACAAGATGGATGTCATTTCCATTCCTTCAAGTTCCTGACTCTTTAGAACACAGATAAACTACCATTGCATTTTCAAAGTTTTGCTTGGCAACCACATAAAACTAGAAGCGTAGTGGGTCCAAACATGGAAGTTGGGGCATTACAGATTATGCTTAGGGGTCTTCAGGAAGCCTCTAAACTATTCCCCATCCTTGCTAGAGAAAGAAAGAGCTCCATGGGCCAAGCCACAATCCTGGTGATAATTATCACAGCTGGCCTGCTGAAGAGGTGAAATATCCACTTTGGGTGATGCGTTAGTGGCAGTGGCAAATTGGCCATCTCATTTAATTATTTTTTATGTAAACCACTTGGAGAACTTTGGTTGAAAAGCAACCCATAAATATTTGTTGTAGCATATTTGCAGCATCCTACAAATACAAATAGTAAATATTTGTCGCATCCTAGGAAAAGATGCTGTCAGATGCCCCACCTTCTTGCCTGTGTGATACAGATTTATGGACTGGAGTATATTTCATCATTGATGTTATCAAATGGCTGACCCACCTGCGAAGAGAAAGAGAC
This sequence comes from Hemicordylus capensis, assembly GCF_027244095.1. Classification (NCBI taxonomy): domain Eukaryota; kingdom Metazoa; phylum Chordata; class Lepidosauria; order Squamata; family Cordylidae; genus Hemicordylus; species Hemicordylus capensis. The sequence continues at coordinate 10,634,288 of NC_069663.1, read as the reverse complement.
AGACTGAGATTTCCCTAGGGATTTAGACTATGAGAACGCTGAAAATAAATATCTTCTCTTTTAAGGCACTTTGCTTCCCACCACTCCAAACTGTTGCTTCATTCCCCAAATCATCATGTTTTGGAATTTACAGTACCACCACTTTCTCAAAGATTTGCCAGCACAAACTGCTGATAATGCACACTTGCTAGATTTCCTCAGGCCTTTTGCAAACCTTGACTGGAACTGCCCAGAAGGACACTCACTTCACAGCCCTCCACAAGAGATTGCATTTGGTCTTCAGGGAAGTCAGGCAACATTTGCTGAGGATTGCAACACTATCTCACAATCTGTGTGGGAAGCATCTGATACCATTGGCTAGGAGTTTCTATACTTGTAGATTATACAGGTCAGCTTATCTGGTTACTCACAAGCTCAGGTCAGCCAACGTCTCTGCTGCGAAGATGAAGGGCTTGTACTTCTTGTGTGTGAGTTGGAAGACACTGAAAAAATAAAATAAAGGGATGGGTATTTCCCATGATTCTCTGCTGCTATGAATCACAACCATATCTAAACACAAATCTGCATGGCCACAGTTGTGCGCCAAGGCTGGGAAAAGACTAAATTTTGTTTTTGTGTTTTGAATGGATTACACATTTCATACTGTTTCTCCAGATCAAAGATAAAGTCATAAACACACTTCATAAGCAATATCAAACAGAATGCATTAGTCCAACCACAGGAAAATAAAATAAAGTTCAGCTAATAGCTCATGGGGGGGGGTGGGAGTCTGGAAAGTCAATAAAGAGGTAGGTTATCCCTTCAGGAAGAAGATTCCATAATTTTGTAGCCAGGCCTGAATATGCAGAGCTCCTAGCCATTATCATCCCATCACATAAGTTCTGTTTGAATTGTTAACTGATTTTAATGGTTTTGCTTTTAACTGTAAACCGCCCTAAGCCATTTTGGAAGGGTGGTATACAAATCGAATGAGTAAATGATACATAAATAAATAAGCAAGCTGCTGCAGGAAATGTACAGGCAATAATACTGGTCAGCTAGGCTAAACCTCCATTCACAAGTGGGGCTCCTATTAGAGAGGCAGGAGTTCTCAAACTTGGGTCCCCAAGTTGGGACTACAACTCCCATAATCCCTTGCCATAAGGGCCATGGGACAACAATGGCCACAAAGGCCTAGTCCAACAATGCCTAGTGACTCACATTTGAGAACCCCTGTCTCAAGGTACTCAGGGAATGCACAGGTTGCTAATTCTGCTTCAGTCACGTGGAAAAGGCAGAGAAATTCAAAAAACAAATACAGAGAGGGGGACAGGTTTCAGTTTCTGCTGCAGGAACCTTTCTTCCCCGATCGACCTTAGCCACCCTGAAATAATCTTGCCCATCACTTGCAGTACCCAGCTGGCTTTGTAAAAGGCCTAGGACATTACTATAGGACCATACTGTAGCTTGGCCGATCCAGAGGACTGTATTCCCTCTCTCCTTGATGGACTCCATGCATTTATTTCTCCTGGAAGAGTCCATGGAAAGCTTCAACTGTTATGTTGCTGTTTCAACCATTGGTGGCACTGTGTTGGGAGTTTGACTATGGAGCTCTTTCTCACGATCAGTGAGCAAAGCTCTGGGGGGTGTCTGCGGAGAAAGCGGGTTACCTTCCACGGAGACAATCTCCATGCCTCACCTGGGCTGGCAGATCGCCCACCCAGATGACCGGCGGCTCGCCTGGCAGCTCCAGGGGTCGAGGTACTGGGACACACCGCCATGTGTTGCCCCGTGCCCTGGAGCTCCAATAATGCACCACGCAAGTGCATGGTGCATTACTGGAAACCGCCCCCCCACCTCCGCCGAGTGTGCTAGTCACGGCTGCAAGCAGCCACAGCTGACCCATGATCCAAAAAAATGAAGTTAAGGGAGTGCCCACTCCCTTGACCTCATTTTAGAGGGAAGCGGCTTTAGTGGGTTTGTTGCTGTGTAGTTGCTGGGATCGGGCCTAATCCCGGCAGTTCACACAAGCGTTCAAAACCTGGCTGGGCTCCCTTAGCCTGGCTCTGCACATTATTATTTATTATTTATACGATTTCTATACCGCGCTTCCAAAAATGGCTCAGGGCGGTTTACACAGAGAAATAGAAAAATGTGATAAATAAATAATAAATAAGTGATGGATCTCTGTCCCCAAAGAGCTCACAATCTACAAAAGAACATAGGAAGCTGCCATATAATGAGTCAGACCCTTGGTCCATCTAGCTCAGTATTGTCTACACAGACTGGCAGCGGCTTCTCCAAGGTTGCAGGCAGGAATCTCTCTCAGCCCTATCTTAGAGATGCTGCCAGGGAAGGAACTTGGAGCCTAGATGCTCTTCCCAGAGCGGCTCCATCATCCCCTAAGGGGACTATCTTACAGTCCCGTTTATATGCAACCAGGGCAGACCCTGCTTAGCGAAGCGGACAAGTCATGCTTGCTACCACAAGACCAGCTCTCCTCTCCTAACACAAGATAGACACCAGCAACAGTCACATGTGTGTGTGAATAGCCTCAATGAGTGCCGCCAGACTCTTCCTCATGTGACAGTTGATGTAATAGCATCCATCTTGTGGCCCAACATCTTTCCTTAATTACCTGACAGAGAGGTTGAGCCCTCCCTCCCCACTCCTCTGACAAAGCTTCAACTCCTTACAGCGGCCCACCAAGCTCACAGATATACTCACTATTTCTTTTTCGGTTCCTTTGTGCTTTCCAGTCTGTAGGCCGACACATTGATCAGGCCCACAGCCTTCTCATCCTGCAGGGGAACAAATAGAGATTAAAGAGGAGAAGCATGCCACACTCTGAAGAGCTCACCTTCACTGCTACTTGTACAGAAAAACCCTGGAATATTGCTCCAGTCTCTGCAGCCAAGAGCAGAACACAGGAATAAATTTTAGGAATCATCATATGCTCATATTAACTTGTCCTTAGACAAAATATAGAAGCTAGCTAGCTAGCACAAACGGAGGGAAATTATGCTGAAAACATCTCTTGGAAGGAAAGAAGGGAAAGGGAGGGGATCATGGCTGTGCTCACGGGGGCCCACTAATCAGGCTTTTCCGCTATGAAGGACATTATGACTAGACCCACTGCTCGTGACCTGAAATGTACAATAAGATGGAAGCCAGTGGTGCAGGGAAGCTGCCGCCAGCCCGAATTCAGCATGCCACTTGTGACCTCTAGCCACGCCCCCTGCACCTGACATCAAAGGGGGCATGGCCATGTACGCAAACAGGGCCGCACACCCCATTTGCAAGTAAACTTTGGTCAGCGTTGCACTCGCAGTGTGGCCAGGAGTGCTTTTCCCTGCCTAGAAAGGCAGAGAGATGCGTTCCCGGCCAGGCTGGGAACCCAGCACTGGCTGAAGCTTCTCAAAAATGGAGCTGTGTGTCCCCTGGGGCGTGGCGGCCTGGGTTCTTTGAACACCCCCCCATGCACAATGGTGGCTACACTCCTGATGGGAGCTACACAAAGCAAGCTGGTTTGGAGAAAGCAAGGCCATAGATATAGGGGCAGTGGTGTAGCCACCATTGAAATGCGTCTTTAGAGACTTTAAAAAAAGATGTCAGAGATAGGGAGGCTCTTATTTCACTAGGGAGCGCATTCCAAAGCCTCGGGGCAGCAACGGAGAAGGCCCGTCCCTGAGTAGCCACCAGACGAGCCGGTGGCAAATGCAGACGGACCTCTCCTGATGATCTCAATGGGAGTTTTGTTGGACTCTTTAAAGGCTCTACCAGCACATGGGGTATATCTTCCCCCCAGCCTAGCAAGTAGTTAACACTACAGTTCAATCCAATATCTGAGATAGTCATAACTCTCTGGTTAAGCCTTAACCACTTGGTCTTCAGCAACCAGGCCACACTTACACTGGGATTGCTGTACCAATAGAGGGCTTGGCCCTTCAGCACGAACCAGAACCGTTTCCACTTCTGGGCCATGAAGCCCACATGCTCTTTCTTCTTCAAGAGCCAGCCATCGCAGTCCACCTGCCCCAGCTCCTGACAGGAGATGCGTCGTCGGCTTAGCCTAGTAGTCATTCCTTGTCATAAGGAAAAACAAGAACAAATTGTTCTAATAAGAACTAATCTGCCTACTTTTCCTTTCACTACAACTGGACTAAATTTAATCCAGATTGGTTAGAGAGTTCACATGTCTGCCTCACATGTTCATGGTCTGCCATCTTGAATCGGGGTGGATGACATCATCAGAAACTGCACCATTGAGGTGTCCCTGTGTGTAACTCACTACAACTGTACCAAATGTGGTTCAGATTAGTTAGAACGGTCTACAAGTTAGCCCACTTGCACCTCAAATGTTTATGCATCTGCCATCTTGAACTGGGTCGGATGACATCATTAGAAACTACACCATTGAGGTGTCCCTACAACTGTACCCTATTTGCTCCATTTTTGTACTGTGAAGTTGATGGGGTGGGGGAAGCATACACACACACACACACACACACACACACACACGTTGGGTGATATCATAAGCCTACTGGAAAGTGAGCTTGAAAACTATTGCAGAGGAAGGACATGCATGCTAGTTTTGTGAAAATGCAAGCTCAAAAAGGTAGGGCGGGAAAGTGAATGTGTACTAGTCGTGGTCTAGGTAGAGACGGCACAGCCAACTGACATAATTTACTCAGCATTTTCTGTAGGGTGAAGGAAAAGCATGTCCTGCACCATCTGACCTAGCTCGTAGCGAGTACACGGTCACTTTGCCATCCTCCTACCTTGATTTTTGCCAACACATGAGGGTCTGGGAGGATCCTGGCTGGACACTCCCTCCCACCCAGCTTTTGGTCGTGAGATCAGGCTTACCGATTTCTGATCCCAAAAGGTGTGCACACACCAGGGGTGGTCCAAGACAATTTGCTGTCCCCGCCACCTGCAGGTGGGGTACTCCGCATTCTCAAGCCAGGCTGCCAAGGCAGGGGAACATGGGCCCACTCTGACTACGCCATCAAGCCAGGGAAAAGTGACCCTAGCTCATGTCAAGCAGGGGTGGGGGCGGGGAGTAGTGAACCGGTGTCTGAGAAGTACCATCTCAATTTGCAGGTAGCAACTTGCATCAATGCTCCTCCACTGAAAACCCAAACCCACCTCTGTATAGAAAACCAGCATGTTGGAGTGAGGCTAGACTAGAATCCTACTCCCCAATAGCTAGGGGTTTTTCTTTTACATGAAGAGCATTTCATTGAATAGAAAAGTCCAGCTGGCCCAGCCGATTATGCCTGAAATGGTACAATTCAGACACAAATTGACCACGTAAATCGGTCTGCGAAAACGGAGGTCTCTATTTTTTCCTAAATTCAGGCTTAACATTTTAAAGTAAAGAGGCAGTATGTGTTTTAGGATATAGCAACAGACACAACAAGGACAATAACCAAGCGGGAGCATAACTACCTCTTAAGCGTCTCGTGTTCAGGAGCTGAGCGGCACCCTCCCCTTTTTTGAAGCACCAAATTTTTGAGGGTTTCCCCCCACCCCAGCTCTACCAGTGCCGCTGCCCGCCTGCTCATTTGCTGCCTGCCAGCCAGCCTGCCACATGCTGGCATCTGCTGCCTGCTTTGCCCCTCTACTGGCTGGCCAATGTGATATTGTGACAAGATGGGGGGTTGTTTTGTTTTAGAATTACAGTTAGAAAATACCTGTATTTATTTTTGAGGTAAGGTATACAGTTATACTGGGCGGTTTTGTAATGCATGTAACAAAGGCAGCAAAAGCACTGTGGTGATTGGACAGTGGGGATTCCATATGCAGATTGGTAGAAGGAGTCTGCATCAGTTAAGGTCAGTTAGAATGCAACTGTACAGGATGGAGGGTGTGCTTTATGTAGCTCTGTGTAAAAGGAGAGGATTGTTATTTTTACAGTCAACCCTCGCCAACCACGAGCATTCCGTTCCGGCAAAACCCCGCGGCTGGCGAATTCACGGTCGGTGAGCCATTGAAATGAATGGGAAGCAGGGGGCTAGGGGAACAGAGATCACGAAAAGACAAAGTCAGCAAAAATCCCCCCCCCCACCACCACCCTCTTAATATTGCTAAGAGTCACCCAGAGAAATGAGCAGATTGAACCTCTGGAAATTTTTGGAACCCCCAGAATCACTCAAAGGCAGTCTAAATCATGAGGAGTGGGCAAGGATTAGCAAGGGGAATGAGCGGATTGAACCTCTGAACTCCCCCAAATCGCTACCCCAATCACTATTTATTTCTTTTTTATTTATTGTTAAATCTATATACCACCTTTCATTAAAACAACCATGGATACTCGGGTTGCACAATTTCCCACAGTTGGTAAGACTGCAGTTGGTGAGGGATGACTGTATTTCAAACAAGAATAAATCCTTGGTTGTTTATCCTGAGGGGCAACCTTTACTGACAATATCCACGTGAAGATGGAAGGATTTCTGTGCCAAGGTAACATAGCTCCTCTGAGATGTTGAGGGCAGAACAAGTGGTGGTAGAGGGCTGATATTCTAGCCACAAAGCAGCTGGTGGCTTGGCAGAGGCAGCCAATGGTGGGACCTCAACAGACCGCATCCATCGAACACAGCTGTTCATTACCCCCACCCCGCAACTAAGGCTTCACACCCACCCACTTGCCTGACGAAGAATGAGTGGGTGCCACTCACCTTTTTGCTTCCGTCGAAATTCAACACTGTCCTAAGAGAATTATTGACAAAGAAAGACACCATGTTAGATAGCTACTGACTATGTAAACAAGTCTTAAATCATTTTAAAACATCACTACCTGTGAAATAGTCTAATATTCCAGAGAGAATCAATCCATGGAGAATTTGGAAAGTGCAGCTCTCTCTATACTCCAAGTCCTCAGTGCTGCATTTTTAAAGCATATTTGAAAATGAGGACTAGAAGCTTGCTTTTTTGTTTTTGAGAAGGAAGCTGTCATACACATTCTACACCAGATGCTGCGGAACACAGAACGTGAGAAATCATGGTGTACAAAGCCATGGATTAGTTTGATCCAAACTGCTGCAGCCCTATTAACATCAAGATGGCCTCAGCATAGTGAAATGTAGAACACAAAAGTACATTTTCAAGTAGAAACAAAGCACAGGAAACCCAGAGAGGAGGAACCATGCTGGCAGAGGATGACATTTAACAGACTTGCACTTTTTATAACAAGGGTCATAAATACGAATATGACAAATATTTGTATATTGCTTTTCAACAAAAGCTTCCCAAAGTGGTTAATACAAAAGTAAATAAAAGTAAATAAAAGTAAATAAAAGTAAATAAAAGTAAATAAAAGTAAATAAAAGTAAATAAAGTGGCTGAAATAGTGCCCTGTCCCCAAAAGGCTCACAATATGAAAAAGAAACATAAGACACACACCAGCAACAGCCACTGGAGGGATGCTGTGTTGGGGACGGATAGGGCCAGTTGCTCTCTCCCTGCACAAGACCACCACCACTATAGAGGTGCCTCTTTGTTCAGCAGGGGATACGTTAAGCAATAAGACAGAAAAGTACTCCCTCCAGCATTAAACAGGAGGCTCATTTACACCATGAGCAATAGTTCAGGAGTTGTGTGTGCTCCTGTTTTCTGACTGTGTACTAGTTATAAAAAAAAACAAACCACCACCAAGGTCGGAGGGTGCAAGCAGTGATTGTCTGTGAGGCTCCTGCTGGGTGGGTGGGGGCGGCTTTTCCTCTGACCTCATTCACAGCTGGCTACAGCCGCTGGACAGGACGGAGCCCCTTCTACCCAGAGAGAGCCTCACAGACAATCACCTCCCTGCCTCCTCTATGTATACAATCTTTTTTTACTAGCACCCGATCAGAAAACGGGAGCATGCACAGCTCCCAAACTTGGGTAGGGCTATTTCTCTGGCTGAGCAAGCACGAGGGTTTCAGATCGCAAGGAGAGGCTAGCCTGTATTTGACTGGGGCTGAGGTGGAAAGAGAGGAGAATGTAGATTGCAATGCCGTGCGATGCCATCAGATCAGGAATGGTCTCGCGCAGTATTCAGCCTGGCGTCTGGAAGAATGTGCCTGAAAAGTAGCTCTCTCACCTCTTTGGAAGGGTCTGAAGAACCCTGACTCCGGCATCCTCTGACAAATCCACCATCAGGGCTTGCAGAACTCTGCAACCCAAGTTCCAGGGGGCCGGGCGGGGCAGGGGTGGCAGCGTTTGGGGATTCGTGGCCCATCGTGTGTGCCCCGAAGTCCTGGCCTTCCAACGCTGAGGAAAATCAGGCAAAAAACAAGACACAAAATAAATCCATAAATCAGATGGCCGGGGGGGGGGGGGGCAGGGGAGAAATGTGTGCCACTAGCAGGATGCCCCATTCTATGCCAATGTGGGGTATGGAAACATTCGCGGCAAGGCGTAGATTTCAGGACGTGATGTGGTCACAGCTAGCTGGCCGGCTGGCCTGTGAGACTCTGCAGTCACCAGCCTCCAGCCCAGGCAGCCACCTCTGCCCTTCTCTGCTCTCCTCCCCCTGGTGCCCCCGCTTAGCCCACCCCACCCCACGAGCACACAACCGCTACTGCTGCACTCCCTTCCGCTTCCTCCCACTCCCACTGTACTCAGAAGAGAGCAGGGACCCTAGCTCAGTGGGAGAGCATCCGCTTTCCATGCAGGAGGTCCCAGGTTCACTCCCCAGTTCTGAGCCAGACTGGCCAATGGTCCGACTTGGCGTGGGGCAGATTCCGATGTTCCGAAGGGAGTGTGGGCGACGCTCTTGGCCTCGCCCTCCTCCCCTCCTTTTTAAAAAAGCAGGAGGAAGAGGATGACATCCAGCCGTGGATGCTGGCATGCCCTCAGATAAAAGAGGAGGGAGGTAGAGGTGTAGGGAGACCCCCAGCAGCCCGAGAACAAAGTTCTTTTGGGGGCTCCCCGCGTGCCCCAGCGCCAAAGCCACGCCCCAGTGCTGAAGCCATGCCCCCTATTTTCCAGCCCCGCTGCCGTGCTTCCCCTTTTATTGCCTGTGGTGGGGTGGGGGCGGGCTTCTCCCTGGCCGGTGCACCGGCTTCTCCCTGGCCAGCACGCTGGCTTTTCTCACACCAGCTCACAGACCTCCCCATTGAGCAGGGAGAGCGTTGCGTGTTGTGACGTCACGGCATGCGACGCTCTCCCTACTCAATGGGGAGGACCGCGTGCAGGTGCGAGAGATACTGGCATGCCAGCCGGGGTGGGGGGAAAGCCGGCGTGCCAGCCAGGAAGGCGGGAGAAGCCCGCCTGTCACCCCCATCGCCATTGGTAAATGGGAAATGGCAGTGGGAGGCGGCATAAGGGTGCACGGGGGCGGGCAGTGGGGCCCTTGAGGGCCCCTTTACCCTCGGGGCCCAGGGACATTTGCACCGCATCCAATGGACGCTATGCCCATGCTCAGTGAGCAAAGAGGCACCTTTTTAAAAGGTGCCACGCCAATGGTGAAAGGCCAACAAGCGGCCAAACTACGGCATAAGGGAGGCTGGTGGGGAGAGAGGGAACCTCCGCAGACCCCACCACCACCTTGAACTCCCCAGAAGGGGGTAAGTGTCATTTTAAAATAATTTAATTTTTTTTTAAGCGAACCTCCAGGGGGTCCGGTCCGGTTCGACCCCGAACAGTTGAACCGAAGCAGTTTGACATCAAACACGTTCAACGTCAAACCTGTTCGCATATCCCTAGTGCCAAACAGGATTCCGCAGAAAGCCACCATAAGGTCAACAGCTGTGAGCAGAATCCAACATGCTGCGACAACATGCAGTTATCCATCAAAACGACAACTTCCAAGCCTTTACCTGCACCAGGGAGTTCCTCTACAAAATCACAGGTGTTGCCAGCCGGATGCCTCAGCTCAGGTCCTTCTGGCTCCTCTTCATCGGCAGGGAGATGCCACGCAGACTCCTCAGTCCCTTCAAACCCAGTCATGCTGCAGAGGAAGCAGAAGAAACCCCACAGCCTCAGACTTGCTCTCTCTCACGGCAGCTGTCTGCTGTTTAACAGAAGTCCACACACTCCAGAGGTTAGATCCAGCAGCACAATACACATAAAGGGGGCTTTGTACCAAATGCTAGTTAAGGTCACGCAGATGTCACACAGGAAACCTGCAGATAGGATCTTTCACCCCTTTTTTTACAGTGCTCCTAGTAGCCTTGAGTGGATGGGATGAACATTCAGATTGGGATCAGTGGCATTGGGGGGAAAGGGGTTAACTCAGAGGTGCATAGCTTCAGCCCTCCAGCTGTTGTTGGACTACAACTCCCATCATCCCCTGCCGTAATGGCCCATAGGGATGATGAGAGGTGTAGTCCAACATCTGGAGGGCAGAAGTTGTACAACCTGGATTAGCCATTAATTGCACCACTTCAGTACATACAATACCTGCATGTTTTGCCCTATGGGGTAAATATCAGCTTTTGTGGGGGGGGAGTGCGAGAGAGAATTCTAAATCAGGCACTGTGGAGGGTTCAATCCCCTTCCTAACACTCTCATCTCCAATGTGCAATCAACATTTTAAAAGGGGTGTGGACATCCTACTCATGGATCACATCTAGTTTGGGCCTCTGACAGCAACACACACTAGGTCCCAGAAAGTTTCAGGGCTGGCTGTTCCTGCTGCCACACCCTGAGTGACACTGGATTCCCATCCCCCAAATACACCCAGAACTATCCCCAGCTATTAGATCACAATAATCGTTTCATAAGAACCCACACACAACTTCTTCCAAGCTCCAGCAAAACAGGAGAAGGAAATGTTGCTCAGGCAAGAGCCTGGCCAAAGGAAGGTGAGAGGCCATGGACGGATTTTCCCCAAAGATACTTAATCTGCTCAGTGAACCAGAGAGTATCTCTTTCTGGGCAAGTTCCAACATAACCTTCTGCATTTTTCTTTCCACTGAGAGTCTGAGTAGAGCGTGACATCATCAGCCTCTGTATGCATTCCTATTTTGTTACAGCAACTAATTCAAGTGACTATGTTGCTCCGTCCCCATATTCAATGTCTAGTTGTGGTGCAACTCTGGATGTGAAAGGACAGGACCCCCATGATGCCACTTAGTGACTAAGGTCCACACTTTGGGGTCAGTGACAGAGCATCTGCTTTGTATGCTGAAGGTCCCAAGTTCAATCCCTGCCATCTCCAGGTAGGGCTGGGAAAGACCCCTGGAGAGCCACCAATTAGACAATACTGAGCTGGATGGTCCAATGGTCTGATTCAATACTAGGCTATGTGCTTATTTAGAGAGTGGGATGAACCGCTACTGGTCCCCCGATGGGAACATTACAGGTTGTGTACTCCAACAGAGCCAGTTCACCACTTTCAGGGAGAGGGAACATAGGAAGCTGCCATATGTTGAGTCAGACCATTGGTCCATCTAGCTCAGTATTGTCTACACAGACTGACAGTAGCTTCTCCAAGGTTGCAGGCAGGAATCTCTCAGCCTTATCTTGGAGATGCCAGGGAGGGAACTTGGAACCAAGATGCTCTTCCCAGAGTGGCTCCATCCCCTAAGGAGAATATCTTACAGTGCTCACATGTAGCCTCCCATTCAAATGCAACCAGGGGGGACCCTGCTTAGCTAAGGGGACAAGTCATGCTTGCTACCACAAGACCAGCTCTCCAGCCTTTTCCAACAGCATTTGAGCCTTGTTCAGACACAGTGCTATACTTATTCACACACAATGCATTCAGATGTCTGTATGCTTGTACATTTTTTTTGTGAATAACTGTATCCCGGGGCATCCGCAGGACTTTTCCCAGGAGTCGGGAAGACTGCAATTTTATACCCACTTACCCCATTGAATAAACCCCATTGAATTCAAAGAGATTGGCTCAATTTCGGGGGGGGGATTGCCCCCTCTTGCCTCCACCAGACACCCATGTATACCCATGTTAAAAGTGACCTTGGGTACAGTTTCCTCAAATGCAGGATACAGACAGAAAGTAAACTGTGGTACTTGAATTCAACATAATGTGTCAATATCTGTACCTGCGTACGGATCTGTACCATCATATGAGTGTTGAACACAAGGTGTGAATGTGTCTTTGGTTGCACACTATTCTGCTAACACAGGGATACAGAAAACTGCAGTGTCTGCACACATCCTATAGTAACAAGCCATGAACTCATGGAGTTTATATGCACTTGGAGATCAGTGAAAACACAAGACCGACTGCCTTTTTCAGTGCAAGGAGTGAGAAGACCTAAACAACTCTTTCAGCACTCCAAGCACTGCAGTTGTCCTGAATTCAAGGGGCAAAGGGGCTAAACATAGCTAGGAAGCGATTGGGCATCACTAGGTTTGCACACTCTCTGTGCCACAGATAATCTTTTTTAGCCAAGACACTTCCAGACAAAGTGTATTCAGTACAACTGCATTGGAGTGCAAGAGAGGAGAAAAATCTGAAAATCCTAGGCCTCCCAGGCAGGCCCACAACATAAAACAGGGAGCGGGAGAGGGAAGTGTGGTGGTTCACAAACAACATGTCAACACATACTAGCGGATGTTTGGCCGATTAAGCACACTCTCTTGCCTTGTCAATTTTACACTAGTTGACCATGGGGACTCTAGTGGAAAAATGAAGTAGACCATGCAAGCTTCTTTGCATCTGGCACAGGGCTGCTCAACTTTGGCTCTCCTGCAGATGCTGGCCTACAACTCCCACAATCCCTGGCTATTGGCCACTGTGGCTGGGCATTATGGGAGCTGTAGTTCAAACACAACTGGAGGGCTAAAGTTGAGCAGCCCCGCTTTAGCTTCTACAAAAGATCAATTGGATGTGCACACAAATTCGTGCACTAAAATATTTTGCAGTTTGGAGGAAGACTCTTGCATGGCATGATGGTGAAACCTTCTCTCTTCCCCAACAGGGCATGTCCCACCCAAATCAACCCCAGCAATGGAACAAGACCTCAGGGTGCCTAGTGTGAAGTTTTACACTAGGTCAACTAGTGTAAAATTGACAAGGCAAGAGAGTGTGCTTAATCAGCAGAACATCTAAGGTGTACCACATTGGTTGTAAGCAGAAGTGCTGAGTGCCTATTCAGAACCAGGCAAGACATCGTTGTCTTGTTGGCTCAGCCCAAGATTCAGGAAGCCTAGACATGCTTGCAAGAATCTCCGCAGCAATCCGTATGCACTAGATGGTCTACTGGAGAGTGGCCAATGGTCCACTGGAGACCCACAATCTCTCTCCTCCCCTTCCTAATACAGAATATGTGTCAGAATTGTTCCAGTCAATTCATCACTAAAAAACTATTTGTATGTGCTGACGTGTTCTTTGTGAACCACCACACTTCCCTCCCCCGCTCCATGTTTTATGTTGTGGGCCTTCCTGAGAGGCCTAAGATTTTCAGATTTTTCTCCTCTCTTGCACTCCAGTGCACTCCAAGGTTCCCCCCCACCCCCCGCCGACTACCACCTCCTCACCCACTGCCCTCATCCTAGTCTTGGTGTTTCTTGCCACCACCATCCGATTAGGCATTTATGGAAAGGAGAAAGGGGGAAGGAGTAGAAGAGGAAGTATGGAGAGGAGAGTTGTGAAGAGATGGCTCTAGTGCAGGGGTGAGTGGCACCATTGCACGAGGAGGTTCAAAGAACCCGGGCTGCCACGCCCCAGGGGCCGCACCTGGCGCCCCACCATGCCCCCTGCATCAGACGTCAGACACAGGAGGCATGGCCCCATTAGCAAATGGGGCCATGCACCCCGTTTGGAAGTAAAATTCAGCCAGCGCCACGTTTGCAGTGTGGCCGAGATGGCCTCTCCCTGTTTGTGAAGGAAGTTAGAGATGTTCTCGGGCAGGCTGTGAGCCCAGCGCTGGCTGAAACTTCTCAAAAATGGAGCCGCGTGGCTCTTTGCTAAGGAGTCCATGCCCCCTGCATGTGACATCAGACGCAGGGGTGTGTGGAGGTGGGGGCCGCCAGCAGCAGGCTGGACAGGGGACACCGGCATCCTCCCTACACCACTGAGAGCATCTCTTCCTCTTCCTTTCCCCAACCCCCGGCCTTTTCATAGCCAGCAACAACTCAGGAGGAAGAGGAAAACTTGCAATGGTTCTTTGCTGAGAGGTAGCCCAGCTCTGCTTGGCAAAGAACTGCTCCAGTGGTGGCAGCAGCAAAGAGAGGAGGACATGCCTCCACCCTGATAATCTGCCACCTGAAGCAGTGCCCTGTTGGACCTCATTGAAGGGCCAGCCCTGAAACAACTCCTGCACCTCACCCTGCCAGGGATAAGTTGTGGCTATTTCACTGACCCCAAACCATTCCCCAAACCTGCCATGCCGAGGGTGGGAATGGAAAAATCCTCCACAGCATAGGCAGCTAGACAGCTGCCAGCTGCCAGGAGGCCGAAAACACAAATGCCCAAACAGATGCTGGATTCCCAACCTGAAAGACAGGGAAGCAGAACTCGTCGGGGACTCATCATCATTCCTTGAGTGCAGAGATTCAGCAGCATCCAAGGAACAGTCTGGATCCTATGAAGCAAACAGACAAAAAGGAGTGTCCGCTACGCCACAGATAAGTAGCAATGCATCACTGTGGCATGATTATTGAGATCACACTTTCAGCCATCTGTTGAATCAGAAATGAAACCCTAGGAGAGTCCCAAAATCCCCGACACAGGAGAAGGGTGTGGCAGAACAAGATTAGTCATAATTACAGACCCGGAGATTTGGGAGCAGTGAGGAGTGCTGACTGCTATTCTTCCCATCTCCTACACTGCCTAAAAACCTCATTCTCCCGAATGGTAGGATTACCCCTAGAAATCAAAGACAAAGCTCACACTCTAATGTAAGCTAATGGGGGGGGGGGGCGCGGGGAACCAGGAAAGAGAAGGGCAGTGCAAATAGCTTGTGCCCAGCATGGGTTATGAGGGAAGCAGGTTCAAAATGCAGTTCCCCCCCTTCAAAGTTCACAAGAGTCCACACTTTTCCTGCCCACTACACCTGTACATTTTAGAGAAGAAAATTTGCTGTGGAAAACAAGCTTGTGCTCTTTATAACCAACATCAAAATTTCCCATGAAGCATTTTGGTATAGGGGACAGAGTGTCAGACATGGACTAGGGAAACACAAGTCCAACCAAAATGTTCAATAGGATACCTTGATCACATGACTTCAGCCCAACCCACCTTACAGGGTTGTTGTGAGGACAAAATGGGATAAACCCATGTATGCTATTTCAAGTTCCTTAAATGAAGGACAAATGGGATATAATATAATAGAGCCAGCGTGGTGTAGTAGTTAGAGTGCTGGACTAGGATGGGGGAGACCCGAGTTCAAATCCCCATTCAGCCATGATACTTGCTGGGTGACTCTGGGCCAGTCACTTCTCGCTCAGCCTAACCTACTTCACAGGGTTGTTGTGAGGAGAAACCTAAGTATGTAGTACACTGCTCTGGGCTCCTTGGAGGAAAGAGCAGGATATAAATGTAATAATAATAATAATAATAATAAAATTTTAACTGTAGTCGAGAAGAAAGAAAAACAAGTTAAAATAATCGACATAGCAATACCAGGGGACAGCAGAATAGAAGAAAAAGAAATAGAAAAAAATCACAAAATACAAAGATCTACAAACTGAAATTGAAAGGCTGTGGCAGGAAAAGACCAAATAAAATAAAAAAATAATCCCAGTGGTAATTGGCACTCTAGGTGCAATTCCAAAACAACTTGAAGAGCACCTCAACACCATAGGGGCCACAGAAATCACCATCAGCCAATTACTAAAAGCCACTTTACTGGGAACAGC
The DNA here is from genome assembly GCF_027244095.1 of Hemicordylus capensis. NCBI lineage: Eukaryota > Metazoa > Chordata > Lepidosauria > Squamata > Cordylidae > Hemicordylus > Hemicordylus capensis. The sequence continues at coordinate 10,618,550 of NC_069663.1, read as the reverse complement.
CTATATTTTGCGACGATATCTATAATAACCAACAGTATTGATGATAAAATTCAGCCATCCCAGGTCCTTGGGAAAGACTCCATGTCTGGATAAAACAAGCCAGTCAATAACACCTGTCTGACTGTGTAAACAAGAAATAATAATAATAAAATAAGATAAGACAGGGTTCCCTACCTATGGCACTCCAGATGTTGCTGAACTACAACTCCCATCATTCCCAGCTACAATTTATTGTGGCTTGGGATTATGGGAGTTGTAGTTCAGCAACATCTGGAGTGCCACAGGTTGGGAACCCCTGTGATAACTATAACTACTACACTGCTTTTCAACAAAAGCTCTCAAAGCAGTCTATATGAAAATAAATAAGATAGTTAACAACAGATAAGACATGCAAGCTCTAAGAGTTCAGCAAGAAAGGCATCTGCTTCCTTTGAGATTTTAAAAAAAGAGTAAAAATGGACCAATTTGTCTTAGGCTGATCTATATTAGAAGTGAAAGGCATCGTTTGATTGCAAGTGTGTGCCTAATGATAGCTAATAGAACCTCCATGTTCAGAGGCATTATGCCTCTGGATACTAGTTACTGGAGGGGCAAACAGCAGGAGGGGCCTGTTATCTTCCTGCATGCTTGTGGACTTCCTTGAAACATCTGGATGGATACTGAACAGGATGGACCTTCAGTCTGACCCAGTAACATTCTTTTTCTTTCTTTCAGTTCATAGGAAAACAGCTGGAATCTAGCCAATCAGCTACTCAATAGAAATCTAGCCAATCAGTAAAAGTCTGCATACGGATGAAGATTCATATGTGCACTAAATATCCAGGGAGCAAGGACCCAAGGGGGCATTTTTAGTCCCAGATACTCACCCTGGAAGTTCCCTTCTCCAGGAAACTTAAAAACAGAGACTCAGCCCTTAAACAACCGTTTCACCAAGAAAAGCTTGCATGCTGTATAAGACTAATTTTTATTTTTTATTTTTTTTAATTGTTAAATTTATATACCGCCTTTCATTAAAACAATCCCAAGGCGGTTTACAGCAAAATTTAAAAACAAGATTAATTAACCCAATACATCCATAACTTGCTATTATAAAAATAATTAATTCTAGGGAAGGGCAATGAGCAAAATGTAGTGCATTGAGACCCTTTTTATGGGAAGGTCTGCTCCCTACTGCATTTCGGCAACTTAACCTGTCCACTTACTTTCAGTCCCACATTTGCCTTGACAGACAGGCAGATCGTATCGTTCTTAAGATACTCAATTCTACAGCCAGTACCAGATTTTGCACGAAAAACCCATCTAATCCAGTATCCTGTTTTCTACAACGAGCAACCAGATGCTTCCAGGAAGAATCCTACAAGCAGAACAAAAGAAAATTCTCCCCCATTGACTGTCCCCCACAACTTGCATTTGAGCTACCTTGTCATCTAATTCCTTTGGTCATCACAGCATCTTTGAGCCGTGAATTCCACAAATGATGCACTATGTCAAGAGATACTCTCTTGTCTGTTCTGAGTTTACTGCAGGTCAATTTCACCAAGTGATCCCAATTATTTTTTATTCCCTCTCCCATTAGATTAGTTCTCTCGATCCATTTTCTCCATGCCATGCATGGTTTTATAAGCCTCAGTTGTGTCCTCCTTGGTCTTTTCCTAATCTAAAAGGCCCTTGTATGCACAGAACTGCCAGCCACAAATCCCTTCTCAAAGCCCAAACTTCTTCCCAGTAACAGAATGAGATCTGCCCTTTACTTCCGTCTTCGAGACCTTTCAAAGGTAAACCTCTGGTGCTCAGTGAGAGTACCTGCAAGCAAAAGGCCCAAGGTTCTAGTCCCTGGCATCTAAAGATAAAAAGATCTCAGACAGAGTTGGGAAAGACAAGACTTCTGTCCGAGGCTTTGGACAGCCACAGTGGACCACACTGAGCTAGAAGAACCAGTGGCCTGGGTTGGCATAAGGCAGCTTCGGATGTTCCAAATTCTGGAGCACTCTAGGCTTTGCTTACCTGTTGCTGAGGAGATCCGGGGGAACTGGGCGACCCTGAAAAACTGAATGGGATTTTCTTCAGCACCAAAATCACCCGACTTGGCGTCTCAAGAAGCTTCTTCACCAGATTCATCCGAGTCCAGCCTATCTGCATGGTTGGAGGGGGGAAAGAAGCACAGTGGCGATTGTGACATTTGGTACAGGTTAGGTTTTAGTCCTGGTTTGCTGTGTCAAAAGGTAGCTGCTGCAGAACTGCAGACAGGATGGGCTTTTGGAGGGAATGAGGGTTGGAGTAGGTCTCAGTGGTAGAACATCTGCTTAGGGTGGTGTTTTTGGTTAATCTGTTTCTTGATGCAGCCCAGCTTTTGAATGGTGCGTTAGTTACTTTTATTCCAGTCCTGAAGCAGAGGCGGGGCTAACAAGCCAGCAGCAAGAACACAGAAAAAGTAGTCTGCACTGGCCTCTCTGTACATAATATCTATTATGTAGAGCCAGCGTGGCGTAATGGCTAGAGTGCTGGACTAGGACCGGGGAGACCTGAGTTCAAATCCCCATTCAGACATGACACTTGCTGGGTGACTCTGGGCCAGTCACTTCTCTCTCAGCCTAACCAACTTCACAGGGTTGTTGTGAGGAGAAACCTAGGTATGTAGTACACCACTCGGGGCTCCTTGGAGGAAGAGCGGGAAATAATATTTCAGTAAACTATTATTAACATTCCTGATTCTACTCCACTGCCTTGTCCTTGCATACCACAACTCTTTCCTCTGGATTCTATACTTAGCATGCAGAAGATCCCAGGTTCAATGCACAGCTGAGGAAAATTCTTGTCTGAAACCCTGGAACAGAGCTGTAGTGACCATTGAGCAAGGGGTAGAGGGGACATTCCACAACCAGGGTGCCACAACAGAGAAGGTCCCAGGGGCGGAGCCACCATTGTGCAAATGGGTTCAAAGAACCTGGGCCGCCAATGGAAAGGGCCGCTGAAGCCCACAGGGGGACGTGGCTCGGGCTCTAGAAGAGCCCCAGGCAAACTCCCCCACCCCGCCCAGGCTACGGAGAGCCCCGAATGAGCCCTGTTATTTTAGGCAGTGCTTGCTGCCTGAAAAGGACAGGAAAGCACTCACTTGGGGCTCTCCATAGTCCGGGCATGGGTGGGGGGGGGAGTTCTCCTGGGGCTCAGCCCATGCGCATGAGGTCACACGCACAGAATGTCATTAGGAGGGGCTGCTGGGCGGGGCCAGACTCAGGCCGCCGTTTGGCTGGCTCCACACCTGGAAGGCCCTATCCCGGTTCACCAGTGTTCCCTTCAACAGGGATTCCAGATGTTGTTGATTATGTGGCAGGAGGAACCACAGGTTTGTTCAAAGGAATCTGAGAAGTGGCTAGACTAGAGTGTCCGAACAATGCTGTTATGGAACTGGTTATCTTTATATTTTAAGTCTTTAGAGTTTTATAAATATTCCCTTCCCCTTAAAGCCAAATGCACTAGATAACATATACGCCTGCCCCCACCATACCTTTGTAGATTTCCCCACTCATTTACTTGTAAGGCGGAATCTTCACCAGATTCCCACTTGACAAGTATCAATCAATCATCTTTATTATGGTCAAAGACCAGCACAGGATATAAAACAGATACAATAAAATAAAAGATCATGTGGCTATTACATTCGAACTAGCTGACTCTGGGCCAGTCACTTCACTCTCAGCCTAACCTACTTCACAGGGTTGTTGTGAAAGAGAAACACAAGTACTACATACTTGTGTTTCTCTTTCACAACAACCCTGTGAAGTAGGTTAGGCTGAGAGCGAAGTGACTGGCCCAGAGTCACCCAGCTGGTTTTATGGCTGAATGGGGATTTGAACTCGGGTCTCCCTGGTCCTAGTCCAGCACTCTAACCACTACATCATGCTGGCTCCATGCTAACCACTACCACTAACCACTAGCACTAACCATGCTAACCACTACACCATGCTAATGGACCAGACAGGCCAGTCAGTTTGACTGAACTGGTTTGGCAGCACGCAGTTCGGTTCAGATTCGAACCGAACCGCAAGTTCTGGTTTGTGCACACCCCTAGTACTGGCTAGATGAACCTGGAATCCGATTCTGCATGTAAGGCAATGCCTTCTTTTCAGTATATTTCACTCTATAACAATTTGTCCTCGAACATTCCAGAGGAAAGTTATCTGTATTGGCCTTGCCTATGAAGTTACTCCAAACAAACAACAATCCTATATGTAGGACTCAGTTGAGTTAGCATGGTATAGTCTAGTCGTTATAATCCATGAGCTAGGCCCTCAAATTTTGGCTATCAGTACCATTTCAGGGGATGAATGCTCATGGCTCAGGATGGTTTATACAGAGAAACAACAAACGAATAAGATGGAACCCTGTCCCCAAAGGGCTCAAAATCTAAAAAGATGATAGCATTGTTTCACTACAGCTTCTGTGTGTTCTCTTTATGCCTACCCCCAAAAGGTTAGGGTACAAATGGCAGGCATTTTTGTACAGGAGGGAAGGTTAGGATCACAACGAACAAACTGTTGTAGTTGCTCCATGGAACAATCTTTGGAGGACATTCCTGCCCATTTCCATTCCTCCGACACGGATAAAACTTTACAGTAGTTTTTGTGTGTTTAAAAGCTTCTAAAACACCACAGCAGATTTGGCCGTTGTAGAACCAATGGCCAGGACAAGAAAAGCATAACAGACTGAAAGCAGAGCTATGACCACTTTTCCATCTCTAGGGTTGCAGACTTTGTCAAAAGCCACAAGGAGCATTCATCCCCCCTCCCCACCTCCAGATAGTACTAACCACTCCAGCTGGTTCATGTAAAAATGGCAGTGTTAGACTAGGACCAGGGGAAACAGGCTTCAGATATACACTCGGCCACCTTTCCTCGATGGACCTTCACTAGAGGTCACTCTCTCACAACCTAGCCAACCTCACAGGGTCGGGGGGGGGGAATTGGCCACCACCCTCAGATTAGAAGCCAGAGGGCGCGGGGAAAAGGTCAAGCAGGCTTTGGATGCTGTTGAGAACAGGAGTACAGGGGTCAAAAGTCCTTGGAAGCTGCACCCTCCACAACAGTTGTGAAGAATGTGGACTTTGCCCATGCTCAGAGGCATGCTGTTACGACTTGACATTTTCAGATGCTAAGCCACTAGTTTCTGGAGTTCAGACCAGGTTCAAAAACTAACCCAAACAAGAGTTGGAGAGAAGAGGGATGTCATTATGCCAAACCATGTTCCAATATTCAGATCGATAAACACACAAAAGCAAATTCCTTCCTACGCCTATCACATCCAGGACGTGCCACAACAGAGGGAGAATGCCCATTCTGCTCGTCACACCGGGGAAAAGTGACTGGTGTTTTAAATTGTGTTTGCCGGTTTCTCCAGCAAACAAGGAAAGCCTACCCTACCATGCTGCATGCAGGAGAGAAATGGAATTTTAAGAGCCGTCTCATGCAAGGGAGAACAAGCAGCTCTTGCGCAAGGAAGCTCGGCAGTTTCAACAGAGCAGAGGCCCCGAGTTTGGCTGGGGTGGACTCTCCGCTACATAATCCACCATAGCCAAGAAGCAAACAAGAGACCCGGGCTTACCACCACCTGGTTGTTCACTTGCACGATCTCATCTCCAGGCAGGACCCTGTCGCGGTGCTCCACTGGGGACTGAAGAGAAAAAAACAGGTCAATATTAGGGTCAGGATTGCCCTGCTTAGGAGGGAGGAGGCGGCAACGTGGGAAATCTGCCTCCCCGTGAGCAGAATCTGAGTAAGAAGATTTCTGGACAGTGAAAGTCAAGATGGGGCGGGGGGGGGGTTGCCGCAGAGGGGATTAAGCATTAACTTCAGGCTCTGACCTTTCGTGCAATTCTTGGTGAATAAAGGATGCAAAGGAATGAAGGAACCGGCTGTGCTGAGGGGCTGAAAAAATCCTGCCCGAGCTTAGCATGACGCAGAGTCTCTCTGGGGGTGGCAGAGGGGGAGGAAAGGAAAAACCAGGTGGTCGCACTCTGCCTGGTCTAGTCTGAAGAAGAAAGAGGAGATCCCTGTCCTTAGCTGAGTTGCCGTGCTCCCCTCACAGAGTCATTTCAGAGACCTTAAGTCACGGAGTGGGATATTTTAGGGCGCCTGCTAATGTCACCTTCCTGGCCACGGGAAAGAGCCATAGCCAGAAATAACCTCCTGCTTCAGCACACACCCGTTCTTGACTCACCTCTGGGGCCGTTCCTGATATGAAATGGAGACAGGAGGGAGAGGATTTTATTTCAATGCCCTGAAGAGAAGCAGTTTAGGAGATATTGTAATCAAAACAAAAATGATGTTCTAAAGTCCACTGGCTCCTAACAACAGGATCAGTGCCAATGCTTTGGAACTCCCAATTCCACAATAGGCATAAATTGAGATACTAACCCTATTCACACATTATGTTCAACACTTGAACAATTTGTGTACAGTGTACACAGGTACAGATCTGTACGTACATATAGTTATTCTCATGTTATTTTGAATAGAGTTAAACCAGCAAACTTCCTATCTGTATCCTGCATTTTAGGGGGCCTGTACCCAGGTTCACCTTTGAAATGAATGCAGGTACAGTCATTCACACAAACACATGAACCTTTGTACAGACAACTAAATGCAGGCACAATATAATGTGTGAACAGGGTTATTATGCATATACAGAGACCCTCCAAGTTACAAATTTCTGACTTACAAACATCTATCCATACAAAACTCCTTAACATAATATATTAAGGAAGTTCCCGATTTACAAATGCCAACCTGCACATACAAACAAGTCGTTGCCCTTGGGAACGATACGCATTCCAAGTTATGAACAGCTGACTTACAAACTTTTGGAAGACTTCCTATATTTGTTTAGTCTGTGTTTTAACTTTGTTTGAGAACAAACATACAACCCTGGGAATGTATCATTTATTCCTCTTCCTAGCCCGAGTTCTTTTCCCCTGCTGTTAAAATTTCATTTGTAAGCTCCTTGGGGCAGAGTTCTGTTCTTTTTACTTGCATTACACACCATATATATGTGTACAACACTTGGATGGTGCAAGATAAATAAGAGCCCTTTTCTTTGCCAGGAAGTTTTTCACATGGGGCTTTTCAAGCCCTTTCACTCTCATCTCCTGCAGAATGGAAGGTGTGTGTTCACATAGGAAACATAGGAAACTGCCATATACTGAGTCAGACCCTTGGTCTATCTAGCTCAGTATTGTCTTCACAGACTGGCAGTGGCTTCTCTAAGGTTGCAGGCAGGAATGCAGGAATCTCTCTCAGCCCTATCTTGGAGAAGCCAGGGAGGGAACTTGGAACCTTCTGCTCTTCCCAGAGCGGCTTCATCCCCTGAGGGGAATATCTTGCAGTGCTCACACATCAAGTATTCCGTTCATATGCAACCAGGGCAGACCCTGCTTAGCTATGGGGACAAGTCATGCTTGCTACCACAAGACCAGCTCTCCTCTCCATAGTAAACTCTCAGTAAACTTGCTGTGTGTAAAAGTCCCAGGAGTGGGAGAACAGGAAGTGTTACTCTGGAATATGCTGAATAGCTAAGGCTTGGATCAGCATTTAGAGCCCCAACCTTCTGCTAGAGAGCTTTGCATCCAGCTATTTCTCCACTATGGCCGTATGACCTTGCAAAGAGAGACCGACTCACCAAACTGTCTTCGGGGCCCGCTGGCAAAAGCTCCACTGTCTCCAAGACAGCCGTTTGATTCAGGAGGTCGGATGGACTGTAGTTCAAGATGTGCTCACAGATCCCCGAGATGTGTTTGCCCTGCAGGGCACAGAGAGGAAAAGCTTATTCTTGAAATAAGCCAAATGGAAATAACCCTCCCATGCGCTGTGAATTTGGTTCGTATTGGACTGTAAACGCAAATGTTAGAGGGACATTCACACGCAGAGATGGTGATCTCACAGGCTTTCTTCAAAGTTAGCCTACTTCGGAAACTAGGCTAACCATTTCTACATCTTCATGTGTTGAGAGATAGAAAGAAAGGGACCCGCCAGAAATAGATAGATAGCAACCAATGAACACAAGGGAAGCCATGAAGGGTTTCCCTTCTCTTGCATTAAGCCCATGAACCAGAATACTTACAATTAATAAAATTTGATCCTCTCTCTCCGACACTGTGCAGTCCTACAAGAACAAGTGCAAAGAAAACAAAACTGATTGAGGCCACAGGATTTTTGAGACGGCCCCAGTGAAAGCATCCTGGAACTTTTGTAGTAAAAGACCTGCCCAATGGAGTAAGCAAGCTTGAGCAGAAGCAGCCCTATGGAGTAGTAGCAAGCTCTTTTCCCTTCTTCCACAGATTGCTGGTAAATCCTCCCTCTCTTGTCCAAGCTTTCTACCTCTCAAATCGAGGATCTGCTACACACTCCTTTCCAGGTCATTTATAATTTAAAGAGAGACTACAAATCAACCAATAATTTTTGGTTCTAAATGCCATGGACAAGAAAGCATACAACACAAAAGCAGGATCACCAGAATCAGAGACACCCTGGGTTTTACCTCTATTTACAGCACTAGACAAAAGAAAACAACTCAAGTTTCTTCCAAAGGAAAGAGCCTTCCAACTTCCTTTTGACAGACAAGTATGGTTTGTTTACTTGTTTCTGTAACATTACATGATGAGACACCTTTGTTATGCTCCCTTTTGGGGGGCTTTCTACAGGATCTTGGTATTAAGAGCCTTACATTCTCTTTCCCAGCCATCGGTCCACATGCCGTCCCTGTGCTTCCTCCCAGATCGGGAGCAGTTTCTCAACCAGCCCATTATCATTAAGTCCCTAAAGCTCATTCCACAGATTCCAAACACACTCCCCATTTTAAGAGGTTACCAACAATCCTACCTGCAGGAGCTTCTCTGAGCAGACTTTGCTGCCTCTGAATGTGAATTCATCTTTCACTGGGCTACATGTAACTGAAAATGGAGATTTCCCCACATTCTACCACCCAATCCTGACCCCGATCCCAAAGTGTGACTCACAGGATGGTTATTTCTGCGAAAGACAACTCACTCAACTCTCCCCTGACAGTTCTGTTTACCTCCCTCTTTGCATTCTTTCCCCTCCCACCCTTTCTGGTTAGATGCCATTTCCCTCAGTTCATTCCAGTTCAGAACGCGATTCCTCATCTTCTGTCAGCCAACTCTGAGCCAAAGAGCGTCATGCTCCACAGCCCCAGCATGGATGGCTTCTCTACTCCATGTGGGGTCATCCTCTAAACTTAAAGCTAATTGCCCATCCCTCGTACAAACAGAGCTGGCCAAAGCGACCCCAGAACACAGGCTGACTGCTAGGGAACCTTTTCAAATCAAATCTTTATTGTTACGGTCATTCGACCAGCAAAACACAAAGTACAAAAGCTGTACATAAAAGCGAGCTATACATAAAAGTGAACTTCATCAAATAAAGTAATAAACTGTTGAAACATAAAACAGAACCATACCACCAGAGTTCATCCATTACATAAAACTGAGGGCTCCATGCATTATAATAATCTAAAATTTAATTCAATCCAACCCAATATCTTGTTTCTCAACATTTCTTATCCTAGTCTTATTAGCCAGAACAGAACACTTCGCCATGTTATAAGATACTACATCCCAATGGTCTGTCAAAAATAATTCCAGATAGAATTCCAGGGAAACATTTACACACTGCTGATTTAAGAGATTTCAAGAAACCCTGGGAATTACAGTTCAGCAGACTAGCTAATGCCAGCAAATAGTTCAGAGCATCTATTCCAGAGCATAATGCTCAAGATTCATTTGAGGGGGAAACCGTGACAGTCAAACTAGTGTAAAGTAAACTTGTGCCGGTGAGTCGGTGTTGACTCCTGGCACCCACAGAGCCCTGTGGTTGTCTTTGGTAGAATACAGAAGGGGTGTACCATTGCCATCTCCCACACAGTTTGAGATGATGCCTTTCAGCATCTTCCTGTATTGCTGCTGCCCAATAAGTGTTATACCATTGGGGATTTGAACTAGCAAAGTCTTGTTCCCTAGGCAAGTTACTTCCCCGCTGTGCCATTAGGTGGCTCAAACTAGTGTAAAGGTAAAGTGTGCTGTCGAGTCGCTTTTGACTCCTGGCGCCCACAGAGCCCTGTGGTTGTCTTTGGTAGAATACAGAAGGGGTGTACCATTGCCATCTCCCACACAGTTTGAGATGATGCCTTTCAGTATCTTCCTGTATTGTATATATATAAAATACACACACACACACACACACACACAATATTCTATATAACCTATGTGCCACAATAGAACATCATCCTAAATTATTTAAATTATTTTTTTAAGGTTTTGTAAATTGTGGACAATGCAAGTCATTGAATGGTACTAGAGAAAGACAGGCTGTTCTGGTAGCTCCAGGTCTTAACACTCACATCAATTTCGGAGGATGAACACAACTGAAGAAAGCCCAGGCGGTTGTGCGGTTGGGGGAATCAGTCATGTGACTTGCCTCTGGGGGGGCCCCAAGGCAGTGGGCCCCCAGACAAGTGTCTCCCCTTGCCCTATGATAGTTACGCCCCTGTTCCGAGTGCTGTGGGAGCTAGATACCAAATGAGAGGCCCACGTGCACCCTGGAGTGCACATGCGCTTCTCATTTAGTCTCCAGCTCACACAGCGTAGGGAAGTATGGTTGCCTCTCTCTCCGCTCGAAGGAGGAGGGAGCCAGTGGAACTCATTAGCACTACGCATGTTGGATATTGAGCAGGGAGGGTGAAGAGCAGCGGCTGACAGGGACTGACTCGGTATAAGGCAGTTTTTAATGTTCTGTTCCTTAAAACTACGGGCATAATGAAAAACAGCTCGATAGCAAAAGCAACACCACACAGCTGAGGTGTTATCCTTACAGGCATAGTCTGAACAACTTTACCTTCTGGATGGTCTCCACCAGATTTCCACAGAGCCAGATGATGTCCCGGCTGGCTGAATAATCATTCAGGTGAGAGAAGAGGTACCTAGGAGTAGAGATCAATAAGCACCAGTGCTACAGATTCTGCCATACAGGTATCATACAAGAAGACTTCTACAACACTACAGTAAAATGGGCAAAATCAAAGCAGACCACTACCAATGATAGTGTCTATGTCCAAGTATAATGTCATACCTCAGAGTGGGGATTGCAAGGAACTAATTCACATTGATTCAGCGGGATACCTTTAGAAGACATCTATTCATAGGCATCAACATCCTCCATGTATTAGTTTAATTTAGAAAGCTATTATTAGTTGGGAGCTTGGTGCAATAGGTTATTTGAATATATAGAGTAATGAATACGTTTCTATATATGAAATGCAAGTTAACCAGTCTCCCATTGTGTTTCTGTTAATCTATTGCCTATTCAGACATCATGTTGTACATGCATACAGCTGTCTGTACACATTTACATGTTTTGGTGTGAGCGACTGTACATTTTAAAAAGCAAATCTGGGTACAGGCCCCCTCAAATGCAAGGTACAGATAGAAAGTGTAGTATTGTATGTGCATGGAACACAGTGTAAATAGTTGTACATGCATATGAGTGTACACTCATACACTGTATAAAGGTTGCACTGTACTGTTAGAGTGTTGGACTAGGACCGTGGAGAACCGAGTTCAAACCCCATTCAGCCATGAAACTCACTGGATGACTCTGGGCCAGTCACTTCTCTCTCAGCCTAACCTACTTCACAGGGTTGTGGAGAAACTTAAGTATGTAGAACATCGCTCTGGGCTCCTTGGAGGAAGAGCGGGATATAAAATGTAAAAATAATAATAAATAATAATACTCTAACTGTTTTCTCATGCTTACTCTACGTATTTGTCCTTGCATAATATTTGCAATGTAATATATTTCCAACTGAAAATGTCGTCAGTGACCAAATATATTGGCACATCACTCTCTTTGAATCTCTCGGTTCTGTATGCATGAGGTCTGAACTACCCCACTTTTGTAGCATGACACTCTGTGGCAATCTCGATTAGACCAGGAGTTCCCAACCTGTGGCACTCCAGAGATGCTGCTCTCTTCTTCACCACCACCCCTGCCTCTGCCCCAGCCACAATTCAGAGGTCGGTTATGCACTGGCGGGGAAGGGCAGTTCCTCCCCAAGAACTGGAGTCCTACACTGGAGGTGTCTATACCAAAAGAAGTATGCAAGGGAGGGAAGGAAAACCTGCCCTTTCTCCCACCTTATCTGACTTCTTTAAGCAGTTTGCTCACTTCTAGTACCAGAGTTGAGCCAGCTAAAGGGGCAGCAGGGAAGCAACCTGCCTAGAGAGCAGGAGGCTGTTGGTTCAAAGTTCGAACCCCCACTGGTGTGTTTCTCAGAATATGGGAAACTCCTATATTGGGCAGCAGTGATATAGGAAGGTGCTGAAAGGCATCTCCAAGATACAGATGAGAGAGACTCCTGCCTGCAACCTTGGAGAAGCTGCTGCCAGTCTGTGTAGACAATACTGAACTAGATGGACCAATGGTCTGACTCGGTATAAGGCAGTTTCCTATGTGTGTTGGAGTATTTTTATTTTTATTATTTTTTACATTTTATATCCCGCTCTTCCTCCAAGTAGCCCAGAGCGGTGTACTACATACTTATGTTTCTCCTCACAACAACCCTGTGAAGTAGGTTAGGCTGAGAGAGAAGTGACTGGCCCAGAGTCACCCAGCAAGTCTCATGGGGATTTGAACTCAGGTCTCCCCGGTCCTAGTGCAGCACTCTAACCACTACACCACAGTTCAAATCCCCATTCAGCCAACTGCACTGGGTGACTCTGGGCCAGTCACATTTCTCTCAGCCTAACCTACCCCACAGGGTTATTGTGATACACAGAACCATGTACACTGCTCTGTACTCCTTGGAGGAAGAGCAGGATAGAAATGTAAATTAAAACATTTTTTAAAAAATCTTAATCATGTAGGAACAGGGCTAGTCAGAAAATATTACTCAAATTGGCCCACGTGCCAAGCCTAAAATTTTCAAGATCACCCATGAAGCCCTTCCAGGTTTTCTATATCAGCCACAGTTGTGTCAGTTGATGGATATTTTAGTCTAACAGCAGATGTGGAGCCTCAGTCCAACCACCCCTGTTCTAAACTGTTCCCCTCCATGCCTTCACATTATTTCCATGTATGACTGCTTCCCCACATCATCCCAAAAGATCCAGAATTGGTAGGAAACAACATCAATACCTGTTGAGCCATAAGAACAGGCGTTTGGCTGCTCCAGTGAGCTCCACAACATGGGCCAGGAGGTCAGATGGCTTCTCAAGAGACTCCCCATTGTAGGTGCTCACTTTCCTGTGGCTCAGGATGAAAGCCTGGATTGTCTGAATGACACCCTGCAGTTTCTCCGTAAGTGTCCGCAGGTTGGACGTCGCTAGCTCATAATTCTAGAGAGAAGGGAAAAGCCAAGCGACCTCAGTGAAAGAACCATCACCTGCCCCATTCAGGGCAGGGCAGCATATATATCGAGATAAAACTCCTACTAGCTGCAGCAGTGAAGAAACGTGACTTAAGAACAGTGACCCAAGAAGACAAATTCTAAATTCCATGGATGTCCATAATATACACCATTTCTCAGTTCCCCCGAGTTTATCTACCAGAGGGTGTCTTTTACTACTACAAATATTTATATACCACTTTTCAACAGAAGTTCTCAAAGTGGTTTACATAGAAAAATAAATCAATCAAGATGGCTCCCTGTCCTCCCCAAAGCTCCTAATTTAAAAAGAAACATAAAGTAGACCCCAGCAACAGCCACTGGAGGGATGCTGTGCGGTGGTTGAATAGGGCCAGTTGCTCTCTTCCCCGCTAATCACAGGCAAATCACAACTTTTAAAAGGTGCCTCTTTTAAGAAGCCTCTTCTATCAGGGAAAGATTTATGAAGATGCACGTAGGGCCCACTCGTGAGAACAGTGGCACTTAAAGCTAACAAGCGTTTTTGAAAATTATGAAAATTCAACACATTTTGGAGCTGGATGTCTAAAGTTTGACTCCTACATGGAGTGGGTTCAGACATCAAACGGAACCATGACTGGCAATGTTAGGTATAAACATATTATATCTACAAGGATTGCCAGACCCTGAGGGGGTGAGATGATAGCTTTACTAAGGCCCCATGTCATGATCAATAAAGACAGAACAGTGTGGCCCCTGCTTACTAAAGAACCTCTAGGAGTAACTTTTTCTGACAGTTCCCAGATCTTCAATTACAGCAATGAGCCAAAGGTCTCATGAGCATTTATGACAGTTCACTCACCAAGACGCAGAGCTGTTCCACAGCTTCCAGAAGCAGCTCTTGATGGCCAATACGGCTCATGCCCAGATCTTCCAAATCTCGATAGGACAAGTGAAGCAGACCCTTTCCAGTCAGACCCCATGTCTCAAATGGGTAATCTTGTAACGCTGGATCCAGTCCTAAGTACAAGAGAAGACATGTGCCGTGGAGACCTTCTTTGTACGGTCAGGACTTCTGGCCAGTGGCATCTGAAAGCTGTTGCTCACACTCGCCACTGGCTTATCCTTTTGAAAAAGCTCATGCTAATAGCACAGAGAAAATATCTGGGAATGGGGGTGGTGGGGGAAGTAAGGAAACCCAAAGAGTGCAAACCAGATCAGAAAGTTGAGCAAAAAAGTATTAGGGAGAGTGCGAATCCATAATACCCTATGCCTGGTGAAGAATCTACAGCAGCAACTGCTGCTGCCCTGTTCTATACCTTTGTAAGGAATATTCTTATCCTCCTGTGTTTGCTTTCTCCCTGGTGCCAGTTCACACATCACATGACAAATGCATTTGCCAAGTGAATAGCAGCATTGGCAGTGGTGAATACTGAAGATGAAAACTTTCTGGTGTACCCAAAGTTTGAGTTGGGTTTTTAAAAAATTGGTATCCCTTCAAAGCCTGATATGCGAAGAGACCCTGAATCTCATTTGCTGTACACATGTGCAAACGCACGTGCACACACACACACCCCGTATTCATGATGCATGAATGCCTCTGCTAATTGGGCAAAGCGGCATCTTTTAGTTAGTACTACTAGTTACTATGTTTAAATCTCACTCTTCCTCCACAGAGCACCGTACAGGGTTATATTTATCTCCTCAACAGCCCTGTAAGGTAGGTTAGGCTGAGAGAGAAGTGACCCAGTGAGTTTCATGGCTGAACAGGGATTTTAACTTGAACAAGGGTCTCCCTAGTCCTAGTCCAGCACTCTAACCACTACATCACACCAGGCAAAGAGGCATCTTTTAAAGTAGCGCTGCTCTTAGCCCTACTTCGCTTTCAGCTCTCAGGGGGAGAGCAACTATTTCTATTCAACTCAGCATAGCGTCTTTCCAGTGGCTGTTTTGTAAGTGCGCATGTATGTGTTTAGATTGCAAGCCGCTTTGGGACAGGGAAACATCTTCTGTTTTCTTTTTCTATGTAAACCATTTTGAGAACTTTTTGTATATACTTATTAACAATATATAAATAAATACTCCCTTTCTAGAGCTTATTAAATTTTGCACAAATATAGGATTTGACAATAGCTCAAAACCCCAGATTTCACTTTTTAAGGCCAACTTTCATGGAGGCTTAGAGGAAGAGCTGGAGTAAAAAAGAACAGAGACAAAGGATAAGACAAGTCTGGTGTATAAAAACTGACAGCAACTGATCTCAAACATCAGCTCAGCTTGCCACAATTCAATACTTTTGTGATGGGGCTGTAGTTTGGGGGCTAAGGATCTGCTTTGCAGGCAAAAAGTTCCAGGTTTGGTCCTGGCATTTCCAGGTAGGGCTGGGAAAGATATTCTACTGCCAGTCAGAGTGGACAATACTGAGCTAGATGGACCAATACAGGCAGCTTCCTATGTTCCCAAGACTTACGTTGCCTCCTTCCCAAATCCAGCATTAAGGAGATGCAAGCTAAATTTTGTAAGCAAAATCCTCCTCACACTCACCCACAGCATTTCCCCCTCATGTTTTCCATCTCTGTTCCTTGTCCTCCAACCTGCTGATTCACAGAGCAGGTGAGAAGAGCTGGTCTTGTGGTAGCAAGCATGACTTGTCCCCTTAGCTAAGCAGGGTCCACCCATATAAATAGTAGACTAAACATGTGAGGACTGTAAGATATTCCCCTCAGGAGATAGAGCCACTCTGGGAAGAGCAGAAAGTTCCAAGTTCCATTCTTGGCAGTGGCAGCATCCCCAAGATAGGGCTGGGAGAGATTCCTGCCTGCAACTTTGGAGAAGCCTCTGCCAGTCTGTGAAGACAATACTGAGCTAGATAGACCAATGGTCTGACTCAGTATATGGCAACTGATACAGAAACTATATCATTATATTATCATTATTTTATCTCTTTTAGCTTTAGTAAATTTTAGGTTTTTAGCTTATTTAGTTTTAACGAGTATATTCTATCTATTTAAAACTGCAGTCATTCTTAGTTTTAGCCTTTTGATGATATGTACCAATATGTATTTTAACTTGCCTTTTAAAATTGCAATCATCCTTAATTTTAGATTTGTCAAGTTATGTACAAATGATGTACCATCACTCCATCATAACAACATCACATAACATGTAGTTTTTAACCTGTATCAATTTTATGCTGGTCTCAGACCGTAATAAAGGATTGATTGATATGTTCCAATTACATTGAGAAGGCAAAAAGCTGAGGAGAGGTGGCAGCAGCAGGTGCCACAAACTGATCCCATCATCCCCATCATCTGAGCAGGTGCCACAAACTGATCCCATCATCCCCACCTCCAATGGCCGCAGCTAAGGATGATGGCAATTGCCATCCAACGACACCTGGGGACCCACATTCGCGAACCCTTGTAAAATCCTTTGCTAACCCCTTCCAGCTCACATCTGGAAAGCTCAAGCATGTTGTGGCAATCACAGCCAAGCTTGGGGGAAGTGGCTTCTCTTTCAGCCCCACTGTGCAGGCTATAGTCCCCACAGAGGTGCTCTTACCCCAGGACTTTGGGGCCAAAGCCCAGGGCTGCCACACACCCTGGGGGCCCCCAAATCCTCTTTAGTCTATCATGGGTGGTGTGGATTGTGCCCTCAAGAACCTACTTGCCAAAAAAGAATGATGCTTAACTTGCAAGGGTGGGGGCGGGGGGGCGCTCCAAAGGCCTTTAGGTCCAGGCTCCAAAATGACCTAGGTGCACCTCTGAGTCCCCAGAGAATCTGCAAACCCTGCCCAGTGCAGGAATGCATGCAATTTCTGTGGGCACGCACGGCCAAGCCGACTCTCTTTCTCTCTTCCCACACTTGGCACCTTTTCCATTTCGATTTGACGGTCCCTCCTCCTAGCTTCTTTCAAGGGACGGGCTGTGTGGGGCCCAAGGCGGCAGCAGTCACCCCCCAGCCGCAGCCTGGATTCCCAGTGTTGGATCAGCCACCACAGACGGATTCCCGTGCCCGCCCACCCCCAGGTTTGCATCCCCCCCCCGCCTTCACCTCACCTCTCATCCAAGCCACCACCATTTGAGGATTCCAGGTCGCGATAGGCTCCATTGTCTGAGCCCTCGCTATCTGGACACTCCTCTTCGAGGAACACATTTCCGTACCAGGAAAATCTCGGGTGAAACCCAAGACACACCTGCTGCAGTTTCCAACAGGTAACTTTCAACTGGGCTTCTGGTTGGCCCACCCTCCTGTCACTCAGCAGCAAGTCCCGCCTCTCCAAAATGCTGGTGCCCGCCCCCTTGCATTCCCGGGAAGTGACTAAGAATCGTCCCGCTGTACCCAACCCCTTTGGGGGCGCGGGGGATTAAGAGGGGACCTTTCCAAATCAGCCCCCACGAGCGCACCCTCACCACCCCCCACCAGTGTTAACAACTTTCTGGCTGCTCAGAAGAAGGCCCTCCCCTCCCCGGTCTGTCTTATTTCAACAGGATGCAAAACAAACCAGTTTCTCTACTTACTCCGAGTTTCTTAAGGGTACAGCGTATGGATTGAACTGAACTTGGCTGCCAAATGCATTCATCTGAACTTGACTGACAATCCTTTCCAAAACGTCAGTTCCACTAGAATAAGGGTTGATTAGCTGTTGAGGAAAGATGCACAATATAATTGCGTAAAGAGGCACCCTTTTCAAGTGCTTGCTGGCTTTCTTATATTATTTCTTATAGGAAGCTGCCATATACTGAGTCAGACCCTTGGTCCATCTAGCTCGGTGTTGTCTACCCAGACTGACAGCGGCTTCTCCAAGGTTGCAGGCTGGAGTCTCTCTCAGCCCTGTCTTGGAGATTCAGGGTAGGGGTGGACTTGGAACCTAGATGCTCATCAGTGGTTCCCAAACTGGGAGGCTCCAGATGTTGCTGAACTACAGAGTTGCTGGCCCCTAAAGGGAATATATTACAGTGCTCACGCATGTAGTCTCCCATTCATATGCAACCAGGGCAGACCCTGCTTAGCTAAGGGGGTAACTCATGCTTGCTACAACAAGACCAGCTCTACCCCTATTTAACCAGAGCAGCTACCCCTATTGAACCCATCACAGCATCCTTCCCAGGGGCTTTTGCTGATGTCTCTCTTGGTTTCTTATCTTGTGTTTCTTGTTAGATTGTGAGCCCTTTTGGGACAGGGGACCATTTTATTTATTCTTTCTATTTGAGAAATGATTTGCTTTGAGAAACTTTCTTGAAAAGAGGTATACAAATAGTAGTAGTGCAGAAAGAAAGAAAGATCACCATTCCTAGTAAGATTGTATTATTTAGGAAAAGATAACATTTCTCATTCAATAAATTCCAGGATATCCTACTGATCGTATGTATGTCAGGAGTTATTTTATTAGGGCTTTCTCTCTAACAAGCATGTTTAAGATTGCAGCCTTTGAATAATGGAAGGATAATATATATTTATCAATATTATTAATATTTCTGTAACTATTCTATACATGCTAAATTGAAGCAGAACAAAAAAAAATTTAAATAATTAAAATAAAAATTGTAATATCTTCCAATCTGCCATTTATTTATTTATTTGACACATAAAACAAACCAAGAAATTTTAACAGTTTCACATAAAAAGATCTTTTTTCACATAAAAAGATCAAATTAAAATACCTTTAAAAACTACCAAATAGCTAAAAAGCTTGGCTGAAGAGATGTGTCTTTAGTTGTTTCCTAAAAGCCAACAGCGATGGAGCAGCTTGAATCTCCGCAGGAAGTGCATTTGGCAGCTTTGGGGCAAGAATAGAGAAGGCTGAGTCGTGGTACCCTCAGACAAACCTACCCTGAAGATCTTAATAGGCAGCAGGGTTCATAACAATGAAGGCGTTATAGTCTCTTTTAAAATTATGTATCTTTTAACATGTTACTGCTTTAATTATTAATTGTTGTAACTGCCTTGAGCATAATTGGAAAGGTAAGATATATTTTAAATAAGTGTGTGTGTGTGTGTGTGTGTGTGTGTGTGTGTGTGTCATGAAAATTTATATGCATAAAGTATTATCACTAAGTATATTGGCTTGTCAAAATGTAGACTGTAGGTTCCTCAGGGCAATAACTACTTTTTACTTCTATTATTTTATAAATAATCATGTACACTGATAGCACCACCTAATAAAGACAAAGTTCCTAGTTTCCTAAAAAAAGTCTATCATTTATAATTATATTATAATATTATATATTATAATAAATATAATAAATTCTATATTATAATAAATATGTTATAATATTATAATTAAATTATATAATTATAATTATGAATTATAAAAAGCATATATTTTAGGAAATTAGGAACACTGTATAGGTCCTTTTAAAACAACCTCAGGCCAACATGAACAAAACTGCAAACCAGATGGAGCAGGTATTAACTGTATTTGCCAGTACTATTATGGACAATAGATAATGTACAATGTGAGCTAAAGTTATCAGCATTGCATGATGTGTGCCAGATTATTTTAGTGATGGTAATTTGAGGATCATAACTATGTGGATGCTAACTCCAGAATCTGAGCCAGATGCTTTTGTGGGAACATTACTTTCAAAACTGCCAACAGCTCTGAAATAAAATCTATATGTCTATAAAAATCTTTATGTCTTCAAGTAATAATCTACTCAAAACAGATGCAAGATTTGTCCCTCTGTATCTTTACTTCTAAACAACCACTAGAGGGAGATAAAACAGCAGGTAGAGAATGCTAGCAATAATCTATACTAATCATAAATTAGCAAAAAAGACATTGTGTTGTCTGTTTTGTGCAGTTCTATGGAATCTCAGGAATTCCCCAAAAAGGCAGTTGCACCAGTGTTCTTTGGATCAATGTTCCAGAATCAAAAGAATTGTTACAGAAATTCCGTGTATTTCACATTATTGCATTGGGATACTGACAAGCACTTCCAAATTCCAGCTTACCGTCACCAATTTGTTCTTGTTTTCTATGAACCCAGTCTACATTTATGCGACAAGAACCAGCAGCATATACTCATAAGCCTTTGCAGAACAGATTTCCACTCCAGATCAATATTTTACTACAATGTGATTTTGATCCAGACTCGTTTCCTGTGCTTTTTTAAGAAATAGAAAGGTACCATTTCAGATTTTGCAGGGTATGTGTCATTTCATTTCCCTATAGTATTATTTTAATTCTTTCCAGCATTGTTTCTCTAAGTCAACTTGTAGTCTGAGCACTTGGTTTTTATTTGTTTTTTATCTGACTGTATCCATCCCGTCCTAGAGCATCATACAATCCTGAATTTGTAAGATTGCATTTGGGGAAACCTTTTAGGTGGCCTGGCCTACTTCAGGGGCAGCAATGTATTAGAAATTGTGTTTCCACTACAGTTTCCACCATTCCAACCCAAATTCTTCTATTTTTCTTACCAGGCATACTTTACTACTACAGCTGCTGCTGCTAATAAATATATATTGCTTTTCAACAAATGTTCACAGATAGATAAGATAAGATAAGATAGCCCCCTGTCCCAAAAGGGCTCACAGTCTAAAAAGAAACATGGTAGACACCGGCAACAGCCACTGAAGGAATTCTGTGGTGGGGATGGATAGGACCAGTTGCTCTCTCCCTGCTATGTATAAGAGAATCACCACTTTCAAAATTGCCTCTTTGCTCAGTTAGCAGAGGTACTTTGCTGCTTGTACCTGCCCTAGAGTTGCTTATTTGAAAAACACCACTCTCCCACACACAAAATACGATTCCAATCCATTGCTTGTGTCTCATATATTTGGGGGCTGCCTGGATGTCTGTCTTTGTGCCAGTAGTTTTCTGTATCTATTCCCCATTAGTTTAGGGAGTTGTTAAACTGTGTCTTTATGCACTTTTTAATATTGTCTAGAAATGAGTCCCTTTGGTGCTCTCTATCTGAAATTTGGCAAGCAAGATCCGCTGGAGGAGTCCTCAAATGCTTGAAAAGTCCATGTGGATTGGCTGGAAAGTGGCAAAATTATATAGGCAGCCCAAGTGGAGGTGGTTGTTTATTTGTTTTCTTTGTTTGTTTGTCATATTCATATACCTCCTGATATATACAACTCTAGGCGATGTACGCAATCCAAATTATAATATATTTTTAAAAAACACTTTCACAGAATAAAAAAGTGAAACAATTAAAATAATGTAACAGGATGAAAACAAGTAGCAAGTTTAAAACTAATTTTAATTAACAGCCTGAGAAAACAGGCAAGTTGTAGCAGAAGTAGTGAGAAAACAGGTGTGTCTTAAAGGTCTTTTTAAAATTAGTGCCTTGCTTTCCGCATGGGTCAAAAATATTGATAATTCAGTTCCGTCTGATGAAGAGTCCATTCAACTCACAAGTTTGCCTCATGATAAAAGGAAGATTTAAGACTCCTGTGATGTTTAACAGCTGCTTGCAGTGTGTTTTATGACTCAAGCATCTGAATGATGAAATACAGAAATGAATTCCCCTTTTGTAGGTTCTTATCTTTACCTTCACTGACTTTTGCTCACCATTCCTGCAATGAATGTGGCTTGGTGCCTGCCTGGGGAGGAGAGCTGGTGTTGCGGTAGCAAGCATGAATTATCCCCATTGCTAAGCAGGGTCTGCCCTGGTTTGTATTTGGATGGGTGACTATATGTGAATGCTGTAAGGCTGGGTTTCTTAACCTTGGGCCCCCAGATGTTTTTGGACTACAACTCCCATCATCCTCAGCCACAAAGGCCATATCTGGGGATGATGGGAGTTGTAGTCCAACAACATCTGGGGGCCCAAGGTTAAGAAACCCTGCTGTAAGGTATTCCCCTTAAGGGATAGGACCGCAGCTCAGTGGTCCATGCATCAGAAGGTCCCAGGTTCAATCAGGTAGGCCTGGGAAAGACTCCTGCCTGAAACTGTGGAGAGCTGCTGCCAGCCAGTGTAGACAGTGCTGAGCTAGTTGGACCAAGGGTCTGACTCTATATAAGGCAGCTTCCTATGTTTCCATCATGCATCTGGCTTGATGCCAATGAAAGTCCACTGCTGGTAATTCAACATGAAGGCCTGCTTGAAATCTCAGCTGCACTACAGTGTAAACTGGTTCCAGGAGGATTGCATGTGCAGCCACACACAAAAGTGCCCACAAGTTTTTTTACTTCCCAGGGGGCAAAAAACAACACCCCACAAACAACTTCCTCTTCACTTGCGCGAATTCACTTGCGTGAATTGCGTGCGGTCGGCAGAACAGCAAAAGCTGATCTCTTGTGACAGCTGCTCCCGGGGCTGGCTGTGGTACGGATCGTCATCAGACAGGGATGGGAGGAGGCGATGTTTAAAAGCTCCGTAACACGCAGTCTCCGGGCAGTCCTGCAGGAATGCACGCACCAGAAGTCGGGGCCAGACCCCAGCGAGCGGTTCGTACACTTGTGCCCATCACCTTAGCGCCTGAGGAGGAGGTGAGTGGGAGGTCAGGAGAGCAGGCTGGGAGGCCAAGGATGCTTTGGAGCAATGGGGAATTGAGCATGAGCATTGCACCCGAGCGAGGGATGCATTCCATTCCAAACACCACCGCTGACTAACGGTGCCCTGTAGTGAAAGAGCAGTGCAAATGAAATAACAAATGGCGTCCATTTAATTCTAAAACAATAATTTACACTTATAGCAATAAGGTGCATTCAACAAGGGTGATTTCTCAGGACAATCAACGCACATCAGCACTTACCCCCCATTTCTGCTTTATGCCACTGTGTTCTAACCAGTGTTCTCCCTTTCTTTTCTCAGCCTGAAGCAACCTAAATAACTGGACGAAACTGTGAGATTGGGAAAAGGCAACTACGACTCCACCCATCTCTCTTCCTCTGGGCTATGATCTTCCGCCTCAGGCATTTAACCCCAGGGTACTTCCGCCTGCTACAGGTGAGCTGAATATTGCCTACCTTGTTTAGCATTCCACTTTCTGAGGGGCCCTGTCTAGAAAATAACCATTCACATTGGCTCCTATTCCTTTTCCATGGGAAGTTACCTTCACCAGGTCAAGCCATTGGTCCATCTAGCTCAGGATTGTCTCTACTGATTGGCAGTGGCTTTCCAGGGTTTCACTTTCCCAGCCCTTCCTGGAGATCGCAGGGATTGAACCTGGGACCTTTTGCACGCAAGCAGATGCTCTAACACTGAGCTACGGCCCCATCCCCTAAGGGGAAGATCTGAGAGCAGATCATGCTCACATATAATCACCCATCCAATTTCAAACCAGGGTGGACCCTGCTTAGCAAAGGGGGACAATCCATGCTCGCTACCCCAAGACTAGCCCTCCCCTCAAGCAGATGCTCTTTCACTGAGCAGCAGCTCCATCCCCTAAGAGGAATATCTTACAGCAGACAGTGCTCACATGTACTCACCCATCCAAATGCAAACCAAGGCAAACCTTGCTTAGCAAGGGGGAGAATTCATGCTGACTGCTGCAAGACCAGGTTTGTTTAGTTATTTATTTAACCTATTTTTATACCATCCAAAACTTGCGTGTCTGGGCGGTTTACAACAAGAAATGACAACAGAAAAGTTAAAACCTTGGCTAAAATAAATGTCAGCAAAAAGTTAAAACATGACAACAATTTAAAATTTAAAAACAATATTTTAAAACAATGTTAAAACCATTTAAAACGGCATTTAATTAAAAGCCTGGGTGAAGAGACATGTAAAGATTTTTTTAAAATTGTCAGAGACGAGGAGGCTCTCATTTCAGCAGGGAGCACGTTCCAAAGCTTCGAGGCAGCAAAAGTTAATTCATGGTGTGCGTGTAAACCTTTGGGTTGATTCACACAGTCAGAAGAATCCCAGCTTGCTGAGCTGTGTGCAATCTGCGGGCACAACCCAGATTGCTGAGCGGCATGCATTCTTGCAGACTGAGTCATGTGAACTCAGGATTTTCCCTCCGATCCCGGATCTGCTCTGCAAGGCAACTGACCAACATTTAACCAGGATCATTAACCTTAGATCATGACTTGGCTGACTGATCCTGGTTAAAAGCTTGGAGAAGCCAACCTTGGAGAAGCCACTGCCAGTCTGTGTAGACAATACTGAGCTAGATGGGCCTGTGGTCTGACTCAGTAGCTTCTTATGTTCCTATGCATATTGAGCAAATTATGCTGCAAGTCATTTGCATCTTATTTATTTATTTGAGAGATTTGTATACTTTCCCCTCCTTCTCTGCCCTCCCATGTGATCGGATCCAGAGTAAAATCCAGGCCGTGCATTTGAAATCCATGTAAATCCGGGTGGAATTTAGCAGCCGGGTAGAGGAGCCAAAATCTGGGGGTTACCCTGAATTTTGGGGGACATGGCAACCCTACTTTAATCTGACTTGACCACATTGACCAAACTAAGAGAAGCTAGAACACAGCAATCGGTTACGGTCAAAGGTTCCTGATTTTATGTACTTGATGACATTTTAGATTTTGTTTCCGTTTTTGTTTTCTTTCTTTACTGTGTATATTCTGTGTTTATTGATGTTTGATCTGAGATCGTAAATAAACAACTAACTCTATGGCTTTACAGTTGCTGTTTCCAACTGTCTTTTAAATTAAATGTGGTTTTGGGTTGTCGTTTTTGTGGGTTTGCATTTCATTTCTGTGCTGGCCGCTCTGAAATTGGTCTCTTAAAAAATAATCCTCTCTTCATAATCCTCTCTTCATATATTTTTGAGCCTCTCAGCCAACGTCGTCACCCTCTCATCTGGGAGATTTGTAGATCTTCAAGTAGCAGCTGCACAGGGGGCCCAATCCGGGTCAGAACTGATCTGGTTCGAAATAGAGAATGAAAGGAGAGTGCAGGAACAGAACAGAGCTGTACAGCTCTACCAGCTGTTGTTGAACGACAACTCCCAACATCCCGAGCTTCAGTGGCCAATAATCAGCAGAGATGCTCTTACCCCCCGGACCTTGGGGCCCTGGCCTGTGGCCTCCAAAGGCCTGGGGGGCCTCCTGCCACTGCCGTGAGCCCTCCCCCCACCGCTGGTGACATGAGTCTTCCTCCCTGCCGCTGCAAAGCCATGATGTCACAGGCTTGCGACACTCTAACTGTGGAAGCGTTCAGAGGCCACTGAGCTGGAGAGTCAAGCTCAGCGGCTGCTCTTGCTCCGCCCACCGCCATGGTGGGGGGGGGGGGGCCCTGCCTGCCTCATCCCCCACCTGTGAACATGGCGGCTAGAATATTGGTGGTTCAGCCTCACAGCCGTGGGGGAGGGGAGGGGAAGCTCGTGGTCCAGGTGCCGAGATTACCTAGGTCAGGGATTCTCAACGTGTGGGTCCCCAGATGTAATTGGACTTCAACTCCCATAATTCCCAACCAAAGGCCACTGGGGCTGGGGATTATGGGAGTTGAAGTCCAATAACATCTGGGGACCCACACGTTGAGAAACCCTGACCTAGGTGCACTGCTGATAATCAGGGGTGATGCTGGAGTTGTAGACCAAGATCTGCAGGGTGGAAGAAGTTGTGAAGCCCCCGGAATAGGTGTCTTTCTAACCCTTTAATGCTGTATGTTCTTGCTGAAAACTGCACTCTTCCCAGACTGTTGGGGGTTCCTGAAGTGTATACTGTATACGGATGTATTTATATTTATATTCTTCTGCTTTTCTTCCAAGGAGCTTGGGGCAGTATACAAGGTTATTTTTATCCTCACAACATCCATGTGAGGTAGGCAAGGCTGAATAATAACTATGTCATCCAGTGAGCTTCCTGGCTGAACCAGGGTTTGAACTTGGGTGGGTCCTCCTTGTACCAGCTGGGGTGGTCAGCACCATCCGTGGCATGAAGGCACATTGCAATTTTTGACAAGGTCTACACCCCTAGAGATGGAAAACTGGTGATAGAATTGCAATACTTTCAGCTTTCTGGGTGTTATCATGCTTGTATTGTCCTGATGATCAGGCCTGCTGTGGTCACATTTGCAATGATGTTTATAAAGCTTTTTGATGTTTCAAAAACACAAAAACTAACATAAAATTTGATCGATGCCTGAGAAATTGAGATGAGAATTGGCGATCACACAGTGGAGAGAGTACAACAATCGGTTCATTGTTACCCTCACCCTTTGCTCTGTGCAAAAATGTCTGCAACTCGACCCTAATCATTTGTGGGGTAGAAGTAAAGAAGGGGTGATAACATACAGAAAGCTGTAAGGACAACCATGCTTTCATCTGTTCCCCATCTCGGGGGCAAAGGTAAAGGTAAAGTGTGAGGTCGATTCCTGGCGCCCACAGAATCGGTGTTGACTCCTGGTGCCTACAGAGCCCTGTGGTTTTCTTGGGTAGAATACAGGAGTGGTTTACCATTGCCTCCTCCCATGCCGTATGAGATGATGCCTTTCAGCATCTTCCTATATCGCTGCGGCCCGATTTAGGTGTTGCCCATAGTCTGGGAAACATACCAGCGGGGATTTGAACCAGCAACCTCTGGCTTGCTAAGTCAAGTCATTCCCCCGCTGCGCCATTAAGTGGCTAGATGTTGTCAAAAATGACTATGAGTATTTGTCCCCTGAGGTGGCACCGAAGGCCAAAATCTGTGGGCCTGGCCCATGGCCTACAGCCCAATGCTGCATGAGGCAGCTAACACAAGTAACAAATCAGTAGGGACAACACAGAAATAAGAGGAACTTATTTCTCAAAATCACATTTATTTCCTGCGGTCCACAGCAGGGACCGCACCAGTGATGTAGTTGCCACTCCAGAAGTGCAGGCACTCTCCATGACAGCTGCTATGGCGGCGTTCCGTCCCTGCACGTTCTTCCTCCTCTACAACCCTGGAAACATAGAAATAAGAGAAAGACAGGCAGCAGAGCACTATAGTTGGTAAAAACTCGCTCAACAGTGGGATTCCATTAAAACCAGGTTTAAAAACCCCGTGGATACAAACAGCAGATGAAAACACTAAAAAGCCTCTCTTCAAAAGGAGGATCTTCAAATACTTCTTTAAAAAACCCAAGAGAGGGAGCCCAGCAAAGTTCCTCCAGGATATCCAGCTCGAATGGGTGACGCCTATGTCGGGATCCCTCCCTCCCTGCCTTTGCATCCATGCACGCACGCACACATGGCCCTGCCCTCAAAACAGGGCGTCTGCTTCACTTTCCAAGCTCATGATCCTAACAACGGCTGGCTGGGAACTCGTGTCCTGTCACGCCAGCTCAGCTAGGCGTATCGATGGAGCTGCTGCCGTCGGAGAGAAATGCAGCACGCAGAGCCATGTGAGGAGATGCTGGGCCGGGCCTGTAGAAGCCTGTGCTGTGTCGCTGGAGGCTGCAGTTGTGCCGAGTGTCATCTGGGACACCCATCCAGGGACATCTTGGCACCAGCCTTAGCATGTGCTCCGCACACAGGGCGGCCAAGCCTCTAAGATTGGCCAGAAGTTGCCAGGAATCAGTACCAATCTCCAGATGACAATCTCTGGAAAACTATCCCAGAGACAGAGGAGCATCTACATGATTTTGCCTTTGGAGCAACCCCACACCCACACCCACCCACCCCCCCCCCACACACACACCCCTCTGTGACATGGCAACTGAACTCACAGGAATGTAAGGATATTAAAAAGATAGATACAGATATAGATATATATGCAAATACACATTAGCAGAAACATTTCAACACTCAACATATTCCCATCCCACATATTTCTTTCTCTACTCCCACCTCAGTCTTTAAAGAGGGCTTGGAGTCCCCCAGATTTTTTTTTTTTTAAGTTGTTGGAGATGGGGAGGCTCTTATCTCAGCAGGGAGTGCATTCCGGAGTCTTGGGACAGCAACAGAGAAGGCGTAGCCACCAGATTAGCCAGTGGCAACTGCAGATATTCAAACCTCTCCAGCTGGTCTCAATGGGCAGTGGGGCTCATGGTGAAGACGGCGTTCTCTTCAATATCTTAGGGCTTTGGGTTATGGAGTTTGCTTTCTCTTTTCATTCACACAGATGCAGCTGGCCAGTGCACCTGAGTCAGAACCTCAAGACCGATTGGTGAATAATCTGGCATTACTGTTGGCCATTATGGGGTTAAGCCTGTCCTACTACAGCGTCCGGCAAATGAGTGAAGAGGTCAAGCCACAACCAGAACCATGACTCTTGGCTACCAGGAAGGAGTGACTTGGAGCAAAGGAGTTTCCAGCAAGGCATATGCGAAAGAGGCAAGGTTGGGACTCCGGCATTCCCTTTGTGGTCCAAGCGTCGTCCATTCGGTACCCTCAGTATGTGCTCGTCTGGGCTGCTTGTTCTAGGATTCATGTTGCTATCTCTTCTTGTCTTGTGATGGAAGGGTCAGCTCCCCCTTCCAGCTGTACTAGCATGACTCTCTTCTCCTGGATCCTCATTAAAAGGGTAGACCCATATATTTCCCAACATGCATCACCCTGGTTTGATGGGACCACTACCTTTGCGTCCTTTGCGTCCATAGCGGCAGTTTGGGCAGCAGCATAGCACAGAGAGGAGCTCTGTTCCTGAGCTCCTCACTTCCACTGTGCAAATAATTTTTTTTTTCTTCACCCGACTATCGCGGGCTGGAGTGGGTAAGGTGGGCTCGGGCAGCTGGGTGGGCGATAGGCGGGGGCGACGGCCTTCTCATGGGCCCTTTTGACCCGTAATCAATTGGGGGGAGGAGCGGGGAAGGGGATTTTGGAAAGCTGGGAGGGCGGGTGAGCGGGTGGCGGGAGGACAGGCTTCCCCTGCCGCCTCTTCCCCCCTCAATCACCGGCCGGGCGGTCTCTGGAGGCGCCGCTGCCATCCTCCGCGGCCAGCCCGGGCCCTTCACGGTCGGCTCTGTCCCGGCGGCCTCCATTGGCCTCCATTCCGTCCCCCGTCTCCCCAGCTTGGTTGCTGTCTCTTCTGGGCGAGGCGGCGGCTCTGCCGCCGCCTCGGCCAGTTTCCCCCGCCGGCGCTTCTCCGGCTTCTTCAGGGCGGCCGCTTGTGGCCGTCCAAGATGTCCGCCGGGTGCTGGCGGTCGTGTCTCCCTTGCCCTGTTCTGGGCCTGCGCTTCGCGCAGGCGCAGAACAGGGCAGGGAGGCACGAACACACGCTTGGTGGCCGTCCACGGACAGACACCAAGCGTTTTATTAGAGAGGATGAATATGGTATTGAATATGAATACCTTAGTTCATGCAAGGTATTTTAAATAGAGAATAGAGAGAGAGAGAGAGAGAGAGAGAGAGAGAGAGAGAGAGAGATCCACGTGGCAGGTGTGGGTTTAAAAGGTGGGTCATGTAGGTCTGAAAAGGTTGAAGATTAGTGCCTTATAAGATTCCCAAAGGAAGGTGATTCTGGAGGGCCATGCTCTTCTCAGATTTAGGGCTAGCTCAAGGCATTTTGTTGCTGAAGAGAACAAAATGACTTCCCCATTTATAGTGGTTAAGGAATAACGCACTGAGGCTATTCCCATTCTGAGACTTCTGGGGGCTGGGAGGTCACTGATTCCCACCACCCCAACCAGCTCCATGACGGAGCCGGTAATTGTGTGGGCGCCCGATCTGATCACCCAGGGCTAGCTGCCTGACCGTCTGCAGGGAGAGTGAGTCAAGCCCGCTCTTCCCACGAAACCCCTTACGGCTCTCCACACTGCTCGTGTGGAGAGCCTCATTGACTCTCCCCTTTTCCCAGTCCTACTATGCATGCCTGTGGATAAAGCAGTTATCGCATTCTGCAAAAGTGACTGTAAATATAGAACAGAGCTAGAAGTTAATCCAGTCTCATATGGGGCAGATCTGCCTCCCATTTTACATCTGGGTTCCTAGGAAGCCGATATCTCAGTATCAAGAATGGTTAAAATCAAGGAACAGTGCTGATTCGTTACAGTTGAACCTTAAGTTGACTACAGTAAGATTTCAGCTGCCAATAATGGCAATATACCTATATGGAACCCATGGGTGTAACTACCATTAGGCAAGGGGAAGCAGTCGTCTTGGGGCCCCACTACTTCGAGGGACCTCCCAGAGGCACATCACATGACTCCCCATCCGCCCATGTTGCACCCCCTATGAATTATGTTGAGTCTCTTGGAGATCGGCAGAAGCAGAGAGTAAAAAAACTAGATTCAATATGAACTAGATATTCACCGTATTCATAATGGGGATGTGAGTGTGAGTGCACGATCTATTGTGAAGTGTGTTTGTGTGTGTATATCAGCGAGGGGCCCATTTTAAAATCTTGTCTCTGGGCCCCCTCCAACCTTGCTATGCCCCTGATGGAACCCGCATGTTCAGATGCAGTATACCTCTGAATGTTTGCTAGAGTTGTAATCGCAAGGAGTTATTCCAATCTCTCGCAGACACATGCAAGTGAACAAGTTCATCTTCCTGATAAAGAACATAAGAGTTATCTTGGCAAAAAAAACCTTGCTGGTTTTATTTTAAACTGCACAGAGCCACTTTAGTAAGGATGGTATATTATATTATTTTATTTTATTTTTAACATATTTATACACCGCCCAAATCTTGTGTCTCTATATAAATCAAAATAAAATCCATCCAAAAGGTGGATTTTTTAAAAAAATCTATGGCAACCAATCTAGACAAAAATCTATTTACCACCACTGGGTTGGCTTGGAGCCAAAGAGAAGAATTACATGGGGTGACCCCACACTTTGTCTCAAAAGAGCAGAGCCCCAAGAGATAGATTAAGCAACAGCGACTGACCTCAGGTCATTCAGTGTACTTCAGACTGTAGCAGAGCCAACCCGAGCGATGGTTTTTCCTTGACGCCCAACCTCCAAGACTATTGCTCAGTCACCACTCTCCCCACTGAATGGCTTCCCCACCAATTATCTTTACATCCCAGACTTGTGCCTGCTTACGCACAAGTAAAGGAATACAGCCAATGCAGTAAAGTCTTTAGCAACACACATGAGGCTGGGTGTGTTTGGAAATCAGACACTGATGCTTAGTATAGGAGCAGGAGTATTGCAGGCTTGGCCTTACTTTCATCTGTGAAATGTTTGAGGACAGATTACAATTCACAACAACCATCATGATGATTACACCATTTTCACAGCACATTCACAGCGGTTGTGAAGTGTCACTCAGTGACTTTTCGAAAAGACCAGGGAAAGAGACCGAACAAGGCTGATCAGCATAATAAAATCTTGTATTCCCCCCCTCCACACACACACACACAAGTCAATGTGGCACAGTGATTTGTGTTGAACTAGGATCAGGGAGACCTGAGCTTAAGTCCCTGTTCTGCCATTAAATTCACTGGGTGACTCTGGACCAGTCACTTCTCTCTGTCTGATTTACCTCAGGGGGTGGTTGTGAGGATAAACATAACCATGTAGGGGCTCCTTGGAGGAAGAGTGACATATAAATGTAAAAGTAAAAATAAAGATTTTATTTTTTACATTTTATATCCCGCTCTTCCTCCAAGGAGCCAAGAGTGGTGTACTATGTACTTAAGTTTCTCCTCACAACAACCCTGTGAAGTAGGTTAGGCTGAGAGAGAAGTGACTGGCCCAGAGTCACCCAGCACTCATGGCTGAATGGGGATTTGAACTCGGGTCTCCCTGATCCTAGTCCAGCACTCTAACCACTACACCACGCTGGCATAGTGTAATGTAAAGTCAATGTAAGGTAACTGTATCACTCTTCCAGCCCAGTCTACCTCACAGGGCTGCTGTGAGAATCTATCTATCTAGTTATTTCTCTATGTAAACCGCCTTGGGATTGTTTTAATGGAAGGCGGTATATAAATTTAACAATATACATTTTAAAAAATATATATTTCTCTTAGATGTACCCGTCACTAATCCCATGTGTGGCAGCTCTCACGAGAGTTCGTGAGCAAGGGGAGGGGGAGAGGAAAGCGATGGCAGTGGGGAACATAAGGCCAACGGACAGGCCAGCGAATGGGCAGGTGGGCAGAGAAAGCAGCAGCTGAGGGGGGCAGGAGAGAAAAAACATCGGAGTGGGGAAGAGAGAAGAGGAGGGCTGAGGGAGAACTAGAGGCACCGAGGCTCTGCGCCCAGGCCAGCTAGTTACTATTATTTATATACCGCTTTTCAACAAACAAGTTCTCAAAGTGGTCTACAGAGGCAAAGAATAATAAGAAATGGTTTCCTGTCCCCAAAGGGCTCACGGTCAAAGAGAGGGAATACCACCAGGGCAGCAAACAAGCTCATCTAAATTACGGTTATTTTTTAAAAGGAAGGAAACATCGCTCTGGAGTTTGTGCCACCCCAAAGCTTCACGTGGCTTTGTGAATGGGCTGGCCCTGCTCCTATTCAACAAGGAGGCGGGCGCAGAGAGAGGGCCAGCAGAATGTGCTGCCTTGACAGCAAGCAATTTGATTCCAGACGGCTGAACAGGTCCATTTGCGGTCAGCTCCCTCCTCCTCGGCTTGGCCAGAAGTGGTGCATCATGGGAAGCTGGGAGGAAGCTGCAGACTGTTAGGTAACAGAACTTGGGGCGAGACAGCTGTGACCTAAATCATGCTTTTAAAACGAGCGATTAGAAGAGGGAGCGCTTCCTTTTAAAAAACGGGTCAGTCACTGGGGAAACGTACACTCACATGGTGTGGGTGCAGGACGTAGGGAGGAAATTATTCACTTCCTTCAGAGGGTTTTTAATTTATTATCCTAAGCCTCCAGAGCAAACTCTGCATCCATGCCTCTCCAGATTAGGCACCTGCTAAATGAGAAAGCTAGATACCACGCATCATACTTCGCAGATATCCATCAATCTCGCCCTAACTCATCACAGCAATACTGGGATGAATTGTATTGCACTGTCTACAATAAACCACTCTGTTTAAAAACACTCTTCCTGTCTCATTATTACTGTTCAGGGACAGTTGCTGGTTGCGAGACAAAAAACAAAGAGGCCAGATTCTGCCTCTGTCTCAGAAGCAAACAAATTCAACTCTGCATATAAAAGCTTAGGATGTTAAGTCTTACTGATTCTTGGCACAGCAGGGAAATGCTTGACTAACAAAGCAGAAGGTTGCCGGTTCGAATCCCTGCTGATACTATTTTGGGCAGCAGCGATATAGGAAGATGCTGAAAGCCATCATCTCATACTGTGTGGGAGGAGGCAATGGTCAACCCCTCCTGTATTCTACCAAAAGAAAACCACAGGGCTCTGTGGGTGCCAGGAGTCAAAATCGAATTGATGGCACACTTTACCTTTAATTGGCAGGAAGATTTTGCATTTGGAACACAGTTTGAAAAAAGAGATGTAGACCACAGTATCCTGCCGTTCCATGGGAACATTGAATAAGAAAATAGGGCAGTTCATACTATCAGAAATAGGGTAAGAGATGTTAGGAGAGAGGAGAGGAGATCTGGTCTTGTGGTAGCAAGCATGACTTGTCCCCTTAGCTAAGCAGAGTCTGCTCTGGTTGCATATGAATGGGAGACGATGTGTGAACACTGTAAAATATTCCCTTTAGGGGATGGAGCTGCTCTGGGAAGAGCATCTAGGTTCCAAGTTCCCTCCCTGGCATTTCCAAGATAGGGCTGAGAGATTCCTGCCCGCAACCTTGGAGAAGCCGCTGCCAGTCTTTGTAGACAATACTGAGCTAGATGGACCAATGGTCTGACTCTGTATATGGGAGCTTCCTATGTATCCTACCCACTTTTGAGAGCTGTGAGTGCTCCTGTTTTCTAACTGTGTATGAGTAAAACAAGAAATGTGTGTGGGAGCATGTAAACAAGTGCATTACATGAAACAGCACCAAAACCACAATTCAAATACAACTTGGGTTTGTTTTTTGTTTTTTTAAAGCTATCGGCAACAACTGCCTTCCCGATTGAAAACACAAGGCGGTCATTCACACAATCGAAAACTGTGTTCTACCTGGGTTTGGGAGCTGTGCGCACTCCCAATTTTCGGTTGCGTGGAAGCAAGGTAGGAGGAAAAGCTACCCAGGTTTTCTTGCTTCCACACAATCATTTCCACCCAGGTTTTCCTCCTACCTTGCTTCCACACAACCGAAAACTGGGAGTGCACAGAACACAGTTCTCGATTGTGCGAATGACCTAAAGGACTAGATAGTGAAAAGCAAAAAAGCACAGATTCTCCAAATGTGGAGCCATGTAAGAAATCCCATGATTGGAAGCATAACCATAGGTGAAATCTCTACTTGGTTCTTTGCCCCAACAGCCGAGGGAGAGGAAGCAGTGATTACTAGTACTGTAACCTTACTTCCATATATAAGGATTTTCACCCCACCTCTTGGCCCTTGAAAGAGGCCAACTGAAGTGGTTCTCCTTGCAAAGAGCTTCGTAAAGAGGATTAATCTCCAGTTCACAGCAGTGATGTGCCTGGCTTAGCAGCTGCCAAGAACAAAATGTGTTATAGGATATTTATGATCGACATTAGCAAAAGAGTAGTTCTATTCTCACTGTGCCATTCACTTGCAGCAAGGGTGAAGGCATTAGGTAGCTTGGAAGCTACTGACAACTCCCCAGCGAATCTGAAGGAGCTCTCCCAGCATCTGGGCTTCCTTCTCCCTACCTTCCATCAGTGTTTCCTACAACAGGGATTCTCAGGTGGTGTTGCTGAAAACTCCCACCATCCCCAGCCAAAGGGCACTTTGATGATGGAGGTTGTGGTCTTCCAGGCAATACTGCAAATCTGATTGGCTGAGTGGGGCATGGCCCTCCCCACACCCATAATCAAGGTTGCTTTTACTTTCTCTCCAGTTTCTTCGCCCCCAAAGCGGCCCCTCTTTCTCCGTTCCTGCCCTGCAGCAAAATTATCCTAGAATTCATGGGTATTGATAATGAATGAATGGTTTATTTTGACCAGAATGACACAAAATCCCAATAAAGAAAAACAAAAGAAAAAGATCACTTTAAATCCATAATTCAATTAAAGATCTAACCAATAGTAACGCCACCATTAAAACAATACATTAAACTGATACCAGCTTCCGGTGGACTTTCCCAAGGATCGAACAAAACTTGGCAACATTTAAAGAAGTTTCATCAGATGTATCAGCTAAAAGCAAATTAAGAGAAAAATTATCTGAATGGCCTGGAAATTCTTTTGAGGGGTAACAAATAGTAATCTCAAATGTCCCTATAAAAATTAAAATACAGCAGTATGTGTGCTGTTGTTTCTATACTCCCACTGGTACAATGGCACAATCTCTTGGCATAAGGTCATTTTTAGTACGGCCATTTGGAGTGCATTGAGATGAGCTAGTGTTAGAGCTTTGCGATACTTGGGAATAGTTATTATACTAAGATATGGTTTATTATTGACACCTTGGTTTCCCAAGATAACACCTCTGGGCATGT
Organism: Hemicordylus capensis; assembly: GCF_027244095.1. Lineage (NCBI taxonomy): Eukaryota > Metazoa > Chordata > Lepidosauria > Squamata > Cordylidae > Hemicordylus > Hemicordylus capensis. Next base: position 10,582,887 of record NC_069663.1, on the reverse strand, counting down.
GACTAACCGCTATCTGCTTCTCCATATCCAATACAGATGGCTTGACTACCGACTTGGCTTCTGAAAAGTCCATAGATTTTAAATAACCCGGGGATAGCCCATGGTACCACCTTTTCCACAGCTTGTTTCCAATATGATTGAAAACCAACTGTGAGTACCAGTGCTACCAAACCAGAAGGATGGACATGTAATTTTAACCATAGATCAAAGATGCGTAGCCATTGCCATGACTCAATTTCGGAAATCCCTGCCTCCAGACGAAGTACCACACACACCATGGTGCCTGAAAGATACTCCTTAGAAATTTTGGTTGAAGGACTTGGGTATTGATAGTGAAATCCTTTATTCTGTGGAATGAAAGTTTGACCAAGCTGCCATTTTGTGACTGGCTCCACCTCCCCAGTATTTTGTGTTGGTAGTTCTCAAGGCTCTGGCCAACAACGAAAAAAAGGAGCTCCCAAAATTCTCAAGTCTGCTCACCCCGATTTAAAGGTTATCTAACACCACAACTATCCCCCCATTCAAACAAATTCAAAATCTACAAACACATACACACGGGGCACACCAAGGTAATTTGGGCGCCTGGATCACTCAGCTGCAAGGACCACCCCCCACGTGAGGCCACCCCTCCAAACCTCCTTTGGGGGCCCTGCAAAAGCTCAGATTTTTTTTTATTTTTTTAAAAAAACCTCTTACCGTGGCCAAGGGGTGGCTGCGGGGAGGGGGAGCAGAGCAGTCCTTCTCCCCCCCCTCCCCCAGCAGTGGTGGGGTGGGAGCAGGAGCAGTGCTGTGCCCATCCATTCAGGCCAGCATCTTTAAGCAAATGTGAAGCACGTCTGCGCAGTTGAGAGATGGTCACAAGCCTGTGATTTCACAGGCTTGTGACTTAGCTCCTCTGGGCAGGCACGCCTCACACTTGTGGCAGAGAATTCCACAAGTCGATTATGTGTTGTGTGAAAAAGTACTTCCTTTTGTCAGTTCTAAATTACAATCAGTTTCATGGGATGACCCCTAGTTCTAGTGTTATGTGAGAGGGAGAAAGATTTCTATCAACTTTCTCCACACCATGCATGATTTTATAGACCTCTCTCATGTCTCCCCGTAGCTGTCTTTTTCTAAACTAAAAAGCCCCAGGTGTTGTAGCCTTGCCTCATCAGGAAGGTGCTCCAGGCCCCTGATCATCTTGGTTGCCCTCTTCTGCACCTTTTCCAGTGCTACAATGTCCTCCTTAAGATATGGTGACCAGAACAGCACGCAGTACTCCAAATGTGGCTAGTTTCGTATAAGGGCATAATAATATTAGCAGTCTTAATTTCAAACCCCTTCCTAAAGATCCAAGCATGGAATTGGCCTTTTTCACAGCTGCCGCACACTTTCAAAGAACTGTTCACCAAGACCCTTCTCCTGGTCAGTCACTGACAACTCAGACCCTATTTGTGTATCTGTGGGGGATTTTTGGCCCAATATGCATCACTTTACACTTGCTAACACTGAACCTATACATGTCCCAGAAAGCTGAAATTTAGTATACATTGTACTTGTGTGTACTTAAAAGACCGCCTCCTCCAGCATAAGCTGCCTGTCCAGTGAGTTCAGCTGGGAAGGGCTCTTTTGCGGGTCTTGACAAATTTTCTTAGGATCTAGTATCCAGCCCAAAGATTTCAGAGCCAGACAATGGACATTTGACAAAGCTACCAGACTTAGTGATGGACATTTGAGGGGGAGGGGGAATAAATGGATTTCTCATTATCCTCTTTACAAGTAACACACTTAGAGCAGAAACAGGACTGCCCGGGACAAATAAAGATCTTATTAAATACCTCTCCCTCTGAACATCTTTGCCAAAGCACCAGTTACATTTCTAAATACTGTGGCCCCCTGGCACCTGGGATTCATCAAACTCTGCTCGCCTGCATGTCCCACCAGTGTGGTTGGCAGGAATGCCAGAAAAGGCCTGCATCCAGGATGTGGAACTCCCTGCCTCAGGAGATCTGGCTGGCCCCCTTCCCCAATAACATTTTGCCACTTATTACTGCTATGATGAATATTTATACTTCTCAACAAAAGCTCTCAAAGCGGTTTACACAGAGAAATATAAATAAAGATGGTTCTCTGTCCCCAAAGGGCTCACAATCTAAAAAGAAACACACAGTAACCAGCAACAGGCATGGGTGTGTGTGTACGCATGCACGCACTGTGCTGGAAATGGATAGGGCCAATTACTCTCCCCACGCTAAAGAAGAGGATCACCACTTTTAAAAAGGGACCTCTTTGCTCAGTTAGCAAGGGCTCAGCATTCTGCTCCAGGAGGCTTTGGATCTGGGTAGTAGGTGAGTTTGCTGTGCAAGGCTCGCTGTGTTTGCTATTTAGCAATTTTGTGTCTATCTGCTGTCCCCCACCCCCAGTCAACGTAATATTTTGTTTTCCATTCCGACATGAGTCACGCTGGACGCTGTACTCTGGTTGGGACGGGGGGAACCAGACAAGCGGAATAAAAATGGTTTTAGTCACATTTCTCCTGCAAAACGGAAGCAGCCCTCGGGGACATATTTTCAAGCGGGGCAAGCCATTTCCAGAGGAAGCAGAGACGGAGACCCATCTCCCTCTCAGCCCATTCTTCGGGATGCCAGTCACTGAATCTAGGATCAGGGCAGTAATCCCTGTAGTACAGTAACTCATCCCCTCCAGCCAAAAAAAAAAAAAAAGGATGAAATCATAGGTGGCATTAGTCACTCATCCACTGACAGGCCATGGAAAGCATTTAAGTGAATTCAATTGAAACAGCGAAGCACACAGCTCAGGGGCAGGCAGCAATCTGCCAACTCATTTATTAAGAGGGGCTTACTTGGGACATGGAAAGGGTCACTTTCGGAACCAAATGCTGAAAAATCCAAAGCCACGGCTGGTACATACGAACTGTTGTAAGGAGAGTGATTAGTTACATAAGCAGGTCAGTCGCAGGGCGCTTGCTTACCCTTTCCCAGACCTCAGGCTGAACTCTTGACGGCTGCCAAAGCAGACAGAGACTGCAGCTGCTTCCTCTACGGCAAATGCAGTTTTCCTTTTTGGTGATGAACATTGACTGGGTTTTATTATGCCCCGATTCTACTACTGTGAAACAAGAGTGCCTGAAGACTTCTGGAGTCTCAAGCCTAAGCCGGGGAGGGCTAACCTGGCCCCCATGCCGTTGTTGAACTACAACTCCCATCATTCATAGCCACAATTTACTGTGGCTGGGGATGATGGGAGTTGTAGTTCAACAACAGCTGGAGGGCCAGGTTTGCCCACCTCTGGCCTAAGCCAACTGACTATTACCATTGTCTCTAACTGAAGAACCTCCAGATGGGCCGGAAAGCAGCCCCACTTGTCCTGTGAAAGCCACGGGTCTCAGCTGGATTCCTCCATCTCATCAAGGGGCTGTGTATGAACTTCAGTTTTCTTAGGAGGGATGTAGGAACCCATCCCAGCGGCTCTCTCAGCCTCCTCTTGGGTGTATGGCTCCTCACTCAACTGTTTCAATCTTTTAAAAAGAGAAAAAGAAACCCAAGTCAACACAGACAAATGAGCTTGCCGTCTCTGGCATCCCTCAAACTGAGCTACATAAGAGTTAACAGAAGGCCATCTCTGCAATTGCTTCTGTTAAACACATCCCACCATCGGGGTGGTACAGAACTGTCAGTCACTGCTAAAAAGGATCACCACTGACTAGTAATACGGGCTCCATGGAACATTTTCTGGTGCCCTCGATCAAGGCTGCACAACTTTGGGCCCCCAGCTGGTGTTTGACTACAGCTCCCATCATCCCCAGCCACAGCGGCGAATAGTCAGGGAAGATGGACGTTGGAGTCCAACCTCTGCAGGAGATTAATCATACAATGGAAAGCAATGTCCCTTTTGACTGAACCATTTATACAGAACCAGTTACTATTTCGTGTGTTTAAAGGGTCAGTTCCAGGTCAGGTTCAAGATAACCAAGAGAGTTCAGGTTCCAGTTTGGATCCAGTTAACTGGAGCCACCATTTTGGGTCTGGCTCTGCCCACTCCCTGAACCACTACCAAACAACTGACTCCAGCTGAAGTAGATCCTGCAAGCCTGAAGCCTACTGGCCTCTGACCTATTTCACCCCAAAACCTGATTAGCAAAGTGCTTCCTGCAACAGAAGGGAGGAGGGGTCACACCAACACTTCGCTATGGCAAGCCTATAGTTTATAACCATTCATTTTCAAGGCTATACTGCACAATGTACAAAATGAGCATTACCTTTTTTTGTGAACTTTAGATCGGAAGTGATCCTTCATGCTTTTCAAATCAACAAAGTATCGCCTGTTGAAAAGAAACGGGGGGGGGGGACCTGTTATGAGTTGGTTGATGCTTCCCATAAACCAAATTAAGTCAAGACATTATTTACACATACAGCTTCATCTGTAATACTGCAGCACTGAGTAAAGACATGCATGCATAGCGTAGTGGTTAGAGTGTTGGACTAGGACCAGGAAGACCAGAGTTCAAATCCCCCATTCAACCATGAAACTCACTGGGTGACTCAGGCCAGACAGGTCTCCCAGCCTAACCTACCTCACAGGGTTGTTGTGAGGATAAACATAACCATGTACACTGCTTGGAGCTCCTCGGAGGAAAAGCAGGATGTAAATGTAAAAATGAATTAAAAAATTTTAAAAAATAAATGCATGAAAACAGCCATCAAAAGTCAAGCACCAAGGACCAAACTTTTGTGTAACCTCCCATCATCTCAGACACTGTGACATCTCATTAGGCTGGTGCAGATGGAATGGCCCCAATCGGCTACCTATGGCTGAGAACTGGATCTGGCCACAAAAATATGTTCATCGTCTTGTGGCAGCAAGCATGAGTCATCCCCTTTGCCAAGCAGGGACCACCCTGGTTTGCATTTGATTGGGAGATTACATGTGAGCGGTGTTCCCTCTAACAGGGATTCCCAGTTGTTGACTACAACCCCCATAATCCCCAAGAAAAAGCCACTGCAGCTGGGAATTCCGGGAGCAGTAGTCAACAACATCTGGGAATCCCTGTTAGAGGGAAAACTGAATGTGAGCACTGTAAGATATTCCCCTTAGGGATGGGGCCGCTCTGGGAAAAGCACCTGCCTGCTTGCATGCAGAAGGTTCCAAGTTTCCTCCCTGGCTTCTCCAAGATAGGGCTGAGAGAGATTCCTGCCTGCAACCTTAGAGAAGCCTCTGCCTGTCTGTGTGTGGACAATACTGCGCTAGATGGACCAATGGTCCATCAAGGCAGCTTCCTATGTACCACTACAACCCCTAAACAGAAGCTAAGGGGCACATCAGCACCAATCTTAATGGCAGACCATTAACACCAACCAAGTTCAAACCTTTGTTTCAAATCCTGGAGAACATTAACCATACTGAGGTTAGTGCAGACATATCCTTTAACTGAGTTTAAGGCAGGTATCCTCATGGAAGTTTGCTCTGCGAGGGGAGCTGCTGCAGAGAAGCAACAAATGGGATCCTACAGCCAACAGATCAGGACTGATGTAACTGAACTGACCCATTGAGGCATTTCACATACTTATGCTCAACTCACCAAGTGAGTCATACATGAGCAAACCATATATGAGTGAGTCAAGTGGTCATACACGAGTAAACCAGCACCTGAACAAGGGACTCTTGAACACTGTATCTCGAACTTGCGAGGTTATGACCAAATGCCTTTAAATCAGAATCCTGCCTAAGCTAACATTATCACAGGGATAACTAGCTTGTTGTAACTTTTCAGACACCTCCTGCTTAAACCCCAGAATTCAGAAGGATTGTGGGCCCCCGTTTTCATAATAATAGAGAACCCGTGTTTGGGGCAGTATGAAAATGTGAAAAATAAATAAATAAAAAATAAATCTGCATTCATACTGAAAATCTAGATCAAGCTTCTGCTCCACAGGAGGTTTCCATCCTCTCTGAACTCACCTTATGACACACTGGCCACCATCTCAAAAGCTCCCTAATGAGCAAAAGTCCACAGGCTATTTCTAAATAATGGAATGGAGTAGTGCTGTGCAAAATTGGCCTTTGGCCATTGTGGCTGGGGATGATAGGATCTGTAGTCCAATATCATCTGGTGACCCAAGTCTGAGACCCCCTGAACTAATTATAATTAAAGTCAGCATCAGACCAGGAGACGCCAGCTTGAGCACTCTGTGAACAACAGAGAGAACACACATCAGAGCAGCCCTGCTGAAGCAGACCAAAGGCCAATCTGTTCCAGCAACCTGCCTCCCACATTAATCAACCCAATGCCTCCAAGAAGCAGAGCATGAAGGACAACAGCCTCCCCTGCTGTGGCCTCCTAGCTGCTAGTATTCAGTGCCATACTGCCTCTAGAGACAAAGGTTCCACAACCATCCCGCCAAATACAATGTGTCTCAGCTTCTTGGAGTCATACCAGCAGGGATTCAGCCAGGACAGTCACTTGCAAGGTAGCTATCCTGATTCTCAAAGGATACACAAAGTGTGCGCATACCCCCCCCCCCAAAAAAAAACGCTTCACAAACTCTGGCAAAAGAAACTTAAGTTGACAATAAGGTAGGCAAAAAGAGAGTTAGAGGAACATTTAACATCAAGGGGGATAACAAAAACTGCTTTAAATATATCAGAAGCAGGAAACGTGCCAGGGAGGCGGTTGAACCGTTAGACAATGGGGGAATGAAAGGGATTATTAAGGAGCATAGGGAGGTTGCAGAGAAGTTAAATGAGTTCTTTGCATCGTTGAAAGCGTCAACTGGACTAGATGGGCCTTGGGCCTGATCCAGCAGCTCTGTTCTTATGTTCACTAATGGATTACAACTAGGGATCTGCACAGAACCACAGTGGAGAGGCTCGAAGACGGTGGGTGTCTCTCAAAGAAAGACCCCCACCGCCTTTGAACCAGCAGAACCGCCGGTTCTTCTAACTGGTTCTTCGAACTGGAATAAAGGGCCTCCGAACTGCTTCCCTGCACATCCCTAATTACAACCCATAAGCATGCACCTATTTACTTCCCAGTTCAGCAACTTTTCACATCAAATTCTAGAAGCCATATTGCTCTTTGGCGCTTAAAAGCTTACATCCAACCTTAAGCATTTTCACTCAGTCCCAGTAATTTCACCGGGGCTCCTTTCCTAGCAAGCATGGTTTAGGATGCAGCCCCAGTTGACACTGAGTTGAATCACAGACTCCATCAAAGGATATCCCTGAAGGCCCACCAGTTTAAACAAGCATGCAGACAAGCAAAACCTGCCGACAGGGTTTTCCGCACTTCCTTCCCCTGCTGAATACTGGACACACTGTGGACTACTTGGCACCACTTCCCTAGCAATACTGGCTGGCAGTGCTTGAGGAATCAGTCCTGTAATACCGGGGGTGAAGAATATTCCAGGCCACCTCCAGCACTTGCTAAGATTTGACCCAGCAAGGCACAGACAACACTCTGAGGCAGGAGCAGGCAATATGCAGCTCTCTAGATGCTGGTGAACAACAACGCCCGTCACGCCCAGCCACAATTTATTATTGCTGGGGATGATGGGGGTTGTAGTGCATCTGCAGAGCCACAGTGTACTGGGGACTATGCATCTTGTCCCCTATTTCTGACAATACGGAAGGGAGAGAGACCTTATACAGCACCCAGCACCAATAAGTGGATGAATCCCTTCCATGGTTTTTTCGCGCACACGCAATAGCGAAGCTCCCGCCGCGAAATAATCCCCCCGCCCGCCACTTTTCCCCTTTTACGCACGCGCAATGCAGGCAATAGTGCTGTGCATTGCCGGGCATGTCGGCGTCCGGCTCTTGGCGCAGCAGCTTCGCCGCGTTCCCCGGCAGCATATCTTTGTGGATCTCATCCAGATCTCGGCGCCGCCGCTTCGCCTTCCACTGGCGGCCTAAGGGGTGCGCCCTGTGGGAGCCAGTCCTGCGAGAGCTCTTGGGCGCCATGCTCAGCCTGCTCACTCACCGGACGGAAGAGACACGCGCTTCCGGCCGGCGCCCTTGTGGCGTCATCACTAAGCGACGCCACTCTTGCAAGTTTAGTTTCGTAGTATTAGGGTTTTTTTCAAATCCCCTTCCTTGGGCGATTATTAATAACATAATTGACCTCTTATGTGTCCTCTCCTTCTCCTATCCCGTGAGGCATCATTTTTATTAAGAATTATTTTAGTTATTTATATTTATTTAAACTACAAGGCAGCTCACAGAAATATATAAATTACAACCTGAACCCAGGCTGCGGGAGGAGCAGTAAAAGCTCATTGATAGCTATATTCAAATCCCTATCAGGCACTACTGTTATTCGTATTTTAAATATTTAATAACTACACTTTCCTCAATATAGTTTGCCAAGCAGCTCACAGAAATGTAAAATGCAATTCAGAATTTTAAAAGATGCACACAGAAATGCAGTAGCTAAATCCAAATCGCCATGATGAGGCACATTTGTTACTTGTGTTTGTTTTAAATATTCAAGCTGCTCTTTCCACAATATAGTATTCAAGGCAGCTTATATATAAATTCAGTTCCGATTTTTATAAAGCACACTAACGCACATTAACAGAGTTAAATTCAAACAGGCACAACAGCTGATCATGGCAGCAGGACAGACCCCCTAAAGCTTTTTCAAATAAAATAGCTTTATCTGGATGCTGAATATTAAGGATGGCAGTGGGAGAATGTGTGCAAGGGACATGTAGGAGCTTCAACAGTCTACAGTTTGGAAAATCGAAAGGTGCGGGGGTTTGTTTTTGTAGACTTGGATCAGTTGTTGAAAGGTGTGTGTTACAACCATTGTTTGCTTCCTTTCCAAAGCAAACCTGTGTGTGCACTGAAACCATCTCACCCATTTCAGAGACTGATTCAAGCCTTCAAAACACACACGCACAAAACACACTCTAAACTTTTATCTTTCAGTTTTACAAACTACAGACTGTTGGGGCTCTTACTGTTGGAGATGGAGTTCCAGTGCATCGATCTTTTGCACCAACTATCCTAATGACCACTAGGGACATTGGGAGTAGAGACAGTGAGTAAGGGTCTCCCTATTTGTCTCTACTGTGTGACCCCTGATCTGACTCTTCAGCACTCCCTGTGCTGAGTCACAATCCTTCCTTTCCTCTTAGAGAGCAGATGGAAACATCTTTCTCTCTCCTTACCTATTCATTATGTAGTCATTTAGATTAGGATTAGGACTTTTCTATCCAAATGTAAAGGTAAAGTGTGCTGTTGAGTTGGTGTCCAAATGTACTTAACCAATAAATACTTAGTATTTAGTTCTATAAGAATCTCCATGTGTTTTCTCTAAACAGCTGCAACAACTAAACCATAGTGATGTGCACGGAACCGCGGAGGCATGGTTCGACACCGGCGGGGGTCTCCCTTTAAGGGCGGGCGGGTTGCACTTACCCCTCCTGCCGCTTTCCCCCCACTGGTGCTCCGTTTTTAAAAAAGGTTTTGGGGGTGGCAGCATTCCTCCCTGCCGCCCCTGCCCCTGTTGTTGCCCAGAAATACAGGGAGTACGAGCTGTGTGTGTGCCTGCTGCCGCGTGCGTGCACCTGCCATGCACATCAAACGTCACGTGAGCATGTGTGCGTGATGTGGGCACACAACATGCATGGGGGTGCGCGCGCCGGTGGGCACACGCACAGCCCATACTTCCTGTATTTCTGGGCAACAACGGGGGCAGGGGCAGCAGGGAGGAACGCTGTCACACCGAAAACTTTTTTTTTAAACTGAGCACCAGCGGGGGGGAAAGCGGCAGGAGGGGTAAGTGCAACCCCCCCGCCCTTAAAGGGAGACCCCCGCTGGCCTTGAATTTCGAACTGGCACCAGCATGAACCAGCACAGGCCTCTTGCATGGTCTTCGGACTTCTTTTGTGCTGTGCTGTTTACCTACTGGGGGTAAAATTAACAACCCCCAACACCTACAATATGCTCCCCCCACCTTTTGCTTACCACCTGCCTGTTGAAGAGTTCTGCAGGACTTCAAAAGCTTGCTGTTAGATGCTTAGTTACTTTTGGATGGTCCTAAATAAAGCATTACCCTACTTTGGATTGTGAATGTTTCTGATAAAACAAAACCATCCATCATGTTGCATTTGATGGGAAAGGAAGCACTAGAGATTTACAACAATTTCTGTCTTGCAGAATAGGAAATGATGCGTGCAATAATGACGTTTAGAAGTACTGCATACCCAAAAAGAACAAGACCTTTGAAAGGTTATTGATATGCATGCAGAAAATTGATTAAAGTATAGTGCAATATCCTATGGAGCTAGAAAGTCTTAGCAGGATTTGTGTAATAGGAACATAGGAAGCTGCCATATACTGAGTCAGACCATTGGTTCATCTAGCTCAGTATTGTCTTCACAGACTGGCAGCGGCTTCTCCAAGGTTGTAGGCAGGAATCTCTCTCAGCCCCATCATGGAGATGCCAGGGAGGGAACCTGGAACCTTCTGCTCTTCCCAGAGCGGCTCTATCCCCTCAGGGGAATATCTTCCAGGGCTCATACTTCTAGTCTCCCATTCAAATGCAACCAGGGCAGACCCTGCTTAGCTAAGGGGACAAGTCATGCTTGCTACCACCAGACTAGGTCTCCTCTCCACTCTAGCTCTCCTTGGGAACTAACAGATCAGAGTCAAGATTATTAGTGGCATTAAGGAGAATGTAGTGAGGAGAAGGCTGTTGCATGAAGCAAATCCTATCCTGGAAAACTACTAAGATTTGTAGAGCAGCAGATGTGGTGAAGATTCAAACAAAAGAGCTGGGCTGTTTGAAGATACCACTGTCCGTGCCACTTTTGTTAAGCGTGTCCTGGATTCCAGAAGAAATAACCTCTTTTTATTGCAGTCCTACAACATGCTTTATTTCTGGGCACCCTAACTTAGAAACTGAATGAAACAAGAGAGACTCCAAGCTGGAGTCTAACTCCATCCCATTACAGAAGGCTCTAATATCTGACTCTTCAATGGTCATGTTACTACAGTTCTCCCTGCTGTTTCCCAGCTCTTTATCTTTCCTTAGAATTCCAGCTTAAGCTTTTGAGATGAAAGCAAGTGGAATGTCATTGCAGCTCACACTGATTAATGTCTAGTTGGCACAAAGGATGACTCTTTGACCCATGTTAACTGTTGTTTCTGGTGTTCTGCTAATCCTTCTTGGAGGAAATCTAAACCTGGAGGCCTGGTCATCATCAAAAGATCTTGAAGCACTTTTTGCAAGCAAAGGGTGATAGTGTCCCAGCCAGGTTTCAATTTGGTCATTAGATTCTGCTGACCTAAATTTTCCCTGCGGTGTGAATTGGATACGGTATTCTTTGTTTCCTGTCCTACAACTGTCCCTATATATCATTGCCTATGGAGTAGTAGATTTATGACTTCTCTAGAAAGGATTTCAGAACGTCTGTGACATGAAAGGCAATATGACCATGGAGAATTGTGAACAGCATGTCACAATTTGATGGAATTTACTCAAAAGCCCCTTGGGACTGAAGCAAAGTAAGAATTGCTCTTGAGACAATTCCTTGACCTCTTCCACAACAAGGCCCTACTGATTTTGCTAGGGTCAGGACTTCAAGCTTTCTTTGGGCTTCTCTGAAGTGAAGTTAAAACCCAGATGTTTTTAGTGATTTGCTTGAGTGTTCAGTCTGACAATCATAGTACTCAAATGGCATATCTGCACACTGAAGATCTGTTCCTTTCAGCCTGTTCCCTTTGGTTAGCCTTGTTTTATAGTTGATTTACAATGGGGCCATTCACATGACCACTTGGGCTGGGGCTGGGGCGGACAGGGACGAAGGCAAGATTGTACCTACCTTCCCCCACATGACTGGCCAGTCGCACTGCTCACTCGCCCACCACTGTTCCCTCTAAGAGGGATTCCTAGATGTTGACTACAACTCCCAGAATCCCTACAGTGGCTTTTCCTTGGGAATTATGGGAGTTGTAGTCAGCAACATCTGGGAATCCCTATTTATTTATTTAAAACATTTAATATACTGCCCACTTCGAAGACTCCGGGTGGTGCACAAAAACATGCAAACAAGGCAACATTAAAAATTACATTCTAAATTAAAAACTAAACTAACAAAAAACAAATAGGTAAACTACAGGGCAAAAGCCTCGCAAAAAAGAAAAGTCTTCAGTAGAGATCTGAAGATCAGTAAGGAAGGGGCTAAATGAATCTGGAGGGGAAGAGAGTTCCAAAGAAGTGGGGCAGCAACCGAAAAGGCCCTTTCACTGGTCCTAGCACCCAAAACCTCTCTGAAATCAAGGACCGACAAAAGGGCCATCTGAGATGATCTGACCGGACGGGATGTAACTGGAGAGTTTGGAGAGGAGAGCTGGTCTTGTGGTAGCAAGCATGACTTGTCCCCATAGCTAAGCAGGGTCCGCCCTGGTTGCATCTGAATGGGAGACTTGATGTGTGAGCACTGCAAGATATTCCCCTCAGGGGATGAAGCCGCTCTGGGAAGAGCATCTAGGTTCCAACCCTACCAAAGAACAGAAAAATAAACTACATGGCAAACGCCTGGCAAAAAATAAAAGTCTTCAATAGCAATTTGAAGATCAGTAAGGAAGGGGCTAGCCGGATCTGTAGCGGGAGAGAGTCCCAAAGGAGCGGGGCAGCAACCGAAAAGGCCCTTTCCCGGGTCCTAGTGCCCCGAACATCTCAGAAATCAGGGACCGACAGAAGGGCCGTCTGAGCTGATCTGACGGGACGGGATGTAACTGGATGGGAGAGGCGGGTCTGTAGGTAGACAGGCACCAGGCCCCAGGCTCCGCAAGGCTTTGAAGGTCAGAACCAGGACCTTAAATTGAGCTCAGAAGCGAATAGGCAACCAGTGCAATGACTGTAGGAGAGGTGTTACCCTGTCATATTTTCTGGCACACATGAGTAGGCGAGCCGCTGCATTCTGGACCCGCTGCAGCTTCCCAATCGTCCTCAAAGGTAACCCTAGATAGAGAGCGTTACAATAATCTAAATGGGAGATAACAAGGGCATGGGTCATTAATGCCTGCCAATCAAGGTAAGGGCGTAATTGGCGAACCAGATTAAGCTGGGCAAAAGCACTTCCGGCCACAGCTTCCACCTGCTGCTCAAGCAGGAGGCGTGAGTCCAAAAGGACCCCCAAATCACCAACAAGCTCTTTTGAGGGCAGCGCCCCCCATCTAAAACAAGGTTCACACCCAGCTGTTGGCCGTTACAAGGGCTGAATAAAAGTAATTCAGTCTTAGTGGGATTCAGTCTGAGCTTGTTTTGATTCATCCAGACCTTAATAGCTTCCAGGCATCGAGTAAGCACAGAAACAGCGTCCCCAAAATGGTCTGGGATGGCAATATATAGCTGAGTATCATCAGCGTATTGATGAAATCTCACCCCAGACTGGGAGACGACCTGACCCAGTGGCTTCATATAGATGTTTAAAAGGACAGGGGCAAGAACTGAACCCTGGGGAACTCCATAAAGGAGTGGCCATGGGTCAAAGCACCTGTCCTCAATACATACTGACTGGACACGCCCACCAAGGTAAGAACGGAACCACTGTAGGTCAGTGCCCCCCCCCCCCCGATACCCAACCCACGCAGGCGGTCGAGAAGGATAGCATGATCGATAGTGTCAAAAGCCACTGAGAGATCTAAAAGGACCAAGAGAGGGACACTACCCTCGTCAAGGTGCCGAAGAAGGCCATCTACCGGAGCGACCAGTGCTGTCTCTGTGCTATGAGTTGATTTTCTTCATTGTATATCATATCCCAAAAGGCCTTTGCCTTCCTGCATGACCACCACATATGGAAAAAAGTTCCTTCACATTGTCCACATTTCCAACATTTGTTTGAAACATTTTTATACATTAACGCTAATAGGAGTGGGACTTTCCTGATTCAGCCTGAGTGGGATCTAAAATTAACTAAGCGGACATTTTTTAAAAAAATTGTGAGCACACGAACATGCACACGTCTTAGAGGGAACACTGCCTGGCAGTTATCATGACCAGCCCAGGCACTGCCCCACCCAGATAGGGCTGGTCATGAGAATGACTTCATTGTCTGGACCACCTTTTTACAAAACGGTGCCGAAGGCAACTGTGTGTCTGGAGACTAACTGAAGCCCCACAAATTTCAGGGGGAGATAGATGTCACTAGCGTAGACTGGATTCTGCCTTGTGTGTACGATAGGCCTGCCTTTCCCCACACAAACCTGTTGGAAGGCTGTGGGCTCTCTGAGCATCTACTCATGATGACCTCAACATGTGCTAGAGGTGGAATGAAGGTCACCCAGTGCCCTGTCTAAGCGCAGCAACCTGTCCCTATGCCCCTGCTGTGACCTCAAGCTGTGTCGGACTTTGAAGGTCAAAACCAGCATTTTGAATCTGACCCAGAAGCAAACTGGCAACTGACGAAGCCGCCTCAGGACAGGTGTAATGCATGCACAAGAACTAGCACTAGACATAGCAACAACAGTTTTGAGGGCTCCTTGAAGGGCAAATGCCCTTTTGGTAGGGTCACTACACAGCACAACTAACCTCTGGGAGAGATGCATGTGGCAGCAATATTGGCAACATCAAGCACAGCAGATATGGATTTGTGCACTTTGAATATGGCTGTTGGTGTGGGACAAAGGAACAGCCGCCTGTCAGTGGGCTGCTCGCGATCACGTTACTGCCCTAGACTAGGAAATCAATAATACATGCTGACATTTGAAGGCAGCAGACAGGCATTTGTCATTAGCCCAGCGGAGAGGGGCGATGGGGAAGCAAAGTGGCTGATGGATGGAGACCCCCTTCACATTCAGAGCATGATTTGGGGTGCGTCCGGCAAGGGAGCCACATCCTTCGCAGCGTACAAAGAATTCATCTCTCTCGCTTGAAACGAGAGAGAAGGCCGCTCAAAAAGAAAGAAAGAAAAGGAAGCAAGCTTTCTGTCTCAGACAGAAACTCAATCCACAAGGAAGAAGATGCAGGTCTGTGAGGCCACCAGCCCTAAGAAATAATTTAGCTGCCACGCACTATTTTGAGCCTGTTGCTGAGATACCGGCGTTCCACATCCCATTCTTGCGAGAGATCGGTTACAGGGCGCCGACAATGGCGTGTAATGCAAGAGCGTAGGGATGCAGACGTGAGGCGTTCCTCAGGACTCCAGAGTGGGAGAAGAGACTTGTGTGGGGGTGACGGGCCTGTGGGAAGGCTCAGGCCCTGTGTGGGGACATGTCTTCTGTAGAGGAGCGGGCTCTGCAAAAGGAAGACAGAAGGGCATGTTAACAGACCACAAGCCAGCAAGGATTCTTACGTAGCTTTCCCAACTTGAAGGAGAAGGCAACGGATAGCATCTTGAGGGAATGAATCTGGAGAAGGGTTGCACTTGCATCAAGGCAAAAGGGAAACAGAGCCTTGGATTCCTGGCTCACGTGCTTCTGTCAGTTCCAGGGGCCTTGGCTGAAAGGGTCTGTGGGTATTCTGGGTCAGGCACATGGATCCAATTCCTCTTTGTTCTCTGAGATGTACGTTGGAAGCTTCTGAAATTTTAATGAAGACACCAGATCCCAGAGGGCAGCAGCTAGCGACAGGTGTGGATTTGCAGGACGTTCAAGCATCTGTCTGAGCCTCTGGTTCCCCGCAGAGTCCTGGAAGCAGCTGGGCGTACAACAGGCAGGATGGCAACCAGGACCTAACCCACACCCATTAGGCAGAGAAGGGAAGAGGCTGATTTTCAGGCTTAAGGCTTTGGGATCCCAGGAGGTGGCTGATCCTGGCTGCCTTGCTTCTTGGAAAAGAACTTGAGTGAGCACGGAGACCGAGGGAGTTGACCAGCAGCCTGTTGCCAGGATGACTCAGGGATTCTGGAAAGTCTACAAGGCCAAAGTGCTGCAGACCCTTGGTGGAGAATTACAGGAGGAGGAGCTCCAAGATGAGGTAGAGGCCTTCTCAGACCCCTTGTCCTCCCTTGGACATTAAGTGTAGCATGGAGCAAGGCATGGATTTCTCTCTTCTTTTATGGAGAAGAGGCCTTGTAGTCTAAAAAGGGACTTCCAACCTCAGAGACTGTGGACTACAACTCCCATCATCCCCAACCACAATGGCCAAAGGCTGGAGGTGATGGGAGTTATAGTCCAACAACATGCAGGGACCCAAGTTTGAGTAGTTCCCATCCTAGGAATTTGGGCAGTTGCCAAGTTAAAGAAGTTGATTCATTGTTTCTCTGTTTTACTTGATTAATTGATTGATGGACGGATTTAAATCTGAATTCAAATCTGCATGTCAAGGAACAAAATAAGTCTAAAGAAAAAGACAGAAGCCTTCCCGTTTGCACGCAAGAAAACGTGGAATACCTCTGCCAAAGTGCTGCTTGCCATCTGCAGTTTTAAAGTGCTTACAGTACATTAAAAATAATTACATGTTATTTAGAAGTCTGTTGACAGTTAATTGGGGACATCTTCTTAGCAGATCAAAATGTGTTTAATTAATTGGCCTAATAGATAAATTGGCAAAGGGTGGCGGCTTTATTAGAAAAACGACGAATCAGGGACGTGATGAAGGTAAAGTGTGCTGTTGAGTCGGTTTTGACTCCTGGCGACCACAGAGCCCTGTGGTTTTCTTTTGGTAGAATACAGAAGGGGTTTACCCTTGTTTCCTCCCGCGCAGTATGAGAAGATGCCTTTCAGCATCTTCCTATATTTCTGCTGCCCAGTATGGGTGTCTGGGAAACATACCAGCAGGGATTCAAACCGGCAACCTCTGGCTTGATAATCAAGTCATTTCCCCTCTGTGCCATTAGGTGGCTTTTCAAGGATGTGGTAGAAATGTATAAAACAATGAAATTGTGGAGAGAGTCCAAAGAAGGGGGCAGGTTCATGACAAGCAGTAGCAGCAGCCCTGTAATCCAGGGAGCCAGTGTGGTGTAGTGGTTAGAGTGCTGGACTAGGACCGGGGAGACCTGAGTTCAAATCCTCATTCAGCCATGAGACTTGCTGGGTGACTCTAGACCAGTCACTTTGCTCTCCGCCTAACTTACTTCACAGGGTTGTTGTGACGAGAAACTTAAGTATGTCCCCCTTATTGTCTAAGTTTTTAGGACACTCTGATGACTTTTATTTGAAGTTTTTATTACTTAACCCAGATGGAAAAAAATATTAATATAGTGGCCAGGTTTTGTTTTATAATCTGCAAAACTCGATCTGATCTTTAGCAATGTATTTCGTAAGTTGTTTATATATTTTTCTCTCCTTTTAAAATTTTGTTTACACGATGCATTGTTTGTATTTCTTGTATATTGGTCTACGACCATAATACAGTATGTCGTACACCGCTCTGGGCTCCTTGGAGGGAAAGCGGGGTATAAAATGTAATAAAATAAATAAATAAATAACCCCCGCCCCCATTTCCACATGACTCCCCAACACTCCTGAAGTCAATTTCTTGTTTCAGAGAGATATCCCGGAGTCAATGGAAACCACAGACTCCACGCTGCTGGCAGAGGAAGGAGCAAATCCCGTTTCTCAGCTTGCCCGTCGGGTAAGGACCAGCAGCTATTCCCAACCAGAACTCAAGGGGCCTTTTTGAGCTGCAGGAGCGATTTCAGAAGCTGGTGTGCGACTCCGAAAACGGTCTGCAGCGACATCCATGCTCCTGCACTGTGGAATTTGCCATGGTGTGGATTTGCTAGATTTGCTGTGGTGAGAAATAACTTTCTGAAAACAAAAGGTTGTGACCCACAGCTTCTTGTAGAAGCTCTGAGCTTGAGTACTGGGGAGGATGAAAGAAAAAAGCAAAACAAAACGAAATCTATAAGAGGCAGTGGTGAGTGCAGGGGGGGCTGCAAAACTCTGGTCCTTCTGCAGATGTTGGACTACAAATCCCATCACCCCGACTATTGGCCACTGTGGCTGGGGATGATGGGAGTTAGAGTCCAAAAACAGCTGGCCAGAAGTTGTGCAACCCTCGGTTAGAGTGTCATACAAGGACTTGGAAGACCAAATCCCCACTCAAGCCTGAAGTGACCTTGGGCCAATCACTCTCTTTCAGATTAACCTACCTTGCAGGGTTGTTGTGCAGATAAAATGGGGGGGGGAGGGATGTACACTGCCCCGAGTCCCTTGGAAGAAAGGTGGGGTGGACATGAAAATAAATGAATATGAACAATTAAGTAGTTTTTGTTTTTTCCAAAAAAGGGTTTATTTATAATGGCTAGGCAAGAAACCTGTGATATCATCATAGAACTTTGATTGTGGGGGTTGACAAGTGAAACCCCCCTCCACCCACCCAAGTACTTTCTAAAGGTTTGTTTATTTTAAAATGGTTGTATACCACCTTTCAGTAAAATTCAGGGGTTCTCAAACACGGGTTCCAAGATGTTGGACTATGGCTCCCATCTTCCCCTGCCACAATGGCCTTAATAAGTGCCATGTGACTTGTCAGTCAACCAAGTGCTCCGTCCCATTCATTGAGTAGAACGAGGGAATGCGGTAGAAAGAGAGAGCGGGTTTATTTTGTACTAAGCAATTGTATTGAATATTTCCCCCTGAAATCTCTGTAAGTAAAAGGACTGGGTTGTCACCACCACCCCATGACTCCTGGAAGGATCTGTGTGCTCTTCTAATCCAGACCTGTACAACTTTGGCCCTCCCGCTGGTTTTGGATCACAACTCCCATCATCCCCAGCCAGAGTGGCCAACAGTCAGGGATTAGAGAAGTTGTAGTCCAGCATTTGCAGGAGGACCAATGTTGTGTGCAGCTCTGATCCAGTGGTGCTCTTATCCTTGGACTTCGGAGCCGATGTCCAGGGCCTCCATGCCCCCTGGGGGGGGCAAATCCTCTTTGGTTTGTCCTAGGTGGTGTGGGTTGCTGCTGGCCCACACTGTGCTGGGCGGCCGAGTGTGATTGTGACCTGTACCGGGTGCTTTAGAGACAGAGAGGGGAGTGGGGAAAGAAATATGTGGGGTGGGAATATGCTGAGTTATGTGTTGAAATATTTCTGCTAATGCATATTGGAATAAATCTACCTGTTTTATATCCATATATTCTTGTGAGTTCAGTTGCTGTTTGTGTCCTCAAGAACCCACGTGTTAAAAATACGGTGTGAGACGATTCTCATGATGGAGAGAAACCGCGCTGGTTTCTCCCCATTGTGAGAACCACTGGGCCCCCCCGGGCAAGCCTGGTGGTTCAACGGCAGCTAGCCTGCCTACAACCCCTCCCCTAAAAATGAGATTAGCGGAGCAAGCACTCTGCTAAGCGCGTTTTACTGATCTGCACCACAGCGACACACAAGTAGACCTCCGACCAGGAGGCTACAACAAGCCTCCTGACCTCAGGGGTCTCCCCGGGATGCCCCACGCATTGGGTGGCCACCGATCCCCACTGCCCCTGCCGGCTTCGTGAGGAGCTGGTAGTCATGTGGGCGGCCAGTTTGGCTGCCCAGGGCTAGCCTGGGGGTCGTCTGCGGGGAGAGCGGGCTAAGCCTGCTCTCCCTGCAGAACCCAGTAAGGCTCTACACATGGATTGCGTGTAGAGCCTTTGTGTGTCAGTGTGTGTGTGTGTGTGTGTAGGGGGATGATGCTTAAATTGCAGTGGTGGGGGTCTCCAGCAAGGGGGTGGGTGCCCAAAGGCCTTTAGGTCCAGGCTCCAAAAGTATCTAGGTGCACTTCTGCCCTGGCCTAACCCCTGTTTTTTCTCCCCGCTGTCTCCTCCCGTCTTGCTTTGCAGGTCCAGGGGGCAGGAGCGAAAGGCTGGAGGACGGTCTCGTCTTTGTTCAACCGAGAAGATGAACATCAGCTGCTGGCCTCCGAGGCTTGTGCTGACCAGTAAGAGAAATCCTTCCCTCTTCCCCGCTTTGCGGTCTCAGATGACCAGCGAGTTCACTTGACCTTGTTTATCAAGTGAAAACAACAGCTACCATGACAAGTTGTGTGAAAGGGGCAGATCATCTTACCGTTCAACAATGACAGACCGGCTCATGTTCTCCTCTTAGCCAGGCAGCAACAAGGCAGCATGTGCATGGAAGCCCCCAGACACCTGAAGTGGCTGCTGCTTCCAACAACCACTACAAGGCGCCTATGCCTGGCTGCAAAGCTTTTATCCATCTCTTGACTTACCCCACACACACACGCCCGAGTCACATGTTATGCTCACCACTTGTACGAGTGTACACAGATAAAGATATCTACGCTTGTACTGTCATTCACATGTTATGCTGTACGTAGGTACAGAAGTATACCTGTGAGTGAGCCAGCATGGTGTCGTGGTTAGAATGCTGGACTAGGACTGGGGGAGACCCGAGTTCAAATCCCCCTTCAGCCAGGAGACTAGCTGGGTGACTCTGGGCCAGTCACTTCTCTCTCAGCCTAACCTACTTCACAGGGTTGTTGTGAGGAGAAACCTAAGTATGTCGTACACTGCTCTGGGCTCCTTGGAGGAAGAGTGGGATATAAAATATAATTTTTTAAAAAAATTGAAGGGCCTGTATTCAGGTTCATTCTTAAAATAAACACAGGTACAGTAATTCACACAAGCACAAGCACGAGTGTACAGACATCTGTACATCCGTACAGCCTAATGTCTGGATGTCTGGCCAACATCTTGAGGAACAAGGAAATCCTTACCCTGGCTGTTTTGTTTTCTTATTTTCTCTGGCAGAAGAGCTGTTCTTGCCTGCAGCTGATAGTGGGAAGCCACTGTTGCTAGAGATAATGAGGGAGGGAAACAGCTGAGGCAGCACTTTCCTTGTTCCTCTCTTGGTCAGCTTTGTGATGCTTTTGCACCCTAGACTTCCCTAAGCAGCAGGAATGTTCAGAGCAGCCCTTTGTGGAGGCTGTTTCCTCCTCAAGATATTGTATTCTAGGCTTACGGTTTGCAAATCTATTAACTGAGCAGACAGGCTCCCGGACAAGCAGCACTCATCTTGAAGTACTATCATCCCACCACAAACAAT
Organism: Hemicordylus capensis; assembly: GCF_027244095.1. Taxonomy (NCBI): domain Eukaryota; kingdom Metazoa; phylum Chordata; class Lepidosauria; order Squamata; family Cordylidae; genus Hemicordylus; species Hemicordylus capensis. The sequence goes on along the minus strand of NC_069663.1, from coordinate 10,561,945 downwards.
GGTATGCCCCCAGCATCCACTTTTATGAAGCTGAAGGGTTCACTTTGCCCTTCCATGAGGCAAAGTGAGGTGGTCACCTCAGGCGGTAGATTATTGGGGCGACAGTGAGGTGGCAGGGTGCTATTCTGCCCTTGCTTTTAAAAAAGAAGCAAAATAGTGGAGGGAGAGTGTGCCCTGCCTCAGGCGTGGAGAGCTGATCTTGGGGTAGCAAGTACAAATAGTCCCCTTTGCTAAGCAGGGTCCACCCTGGTTTGCATTTCAATGGGAGACTACATGTGTGAGCGCTGTAAGATATTCCCCTTAGCGGATGGGGCTGCTCTGGGAAGAGCACCTGCATGCTTACATGCAGAAGGTTCCAAGTCCCCTCCCTGGCAGCATCTCCAAGATAGGGTTGAGAGAGACTCTTGCCTGAAACCTTGGAGAGCCTCTGCCAGTCTGTGTAGACAATACTGAGCTAAATGGACCAATGGTCTGACTCAGTAGAAGGCAGTTTCCTATGTTCCTATGATCTTGAGCCGCCTCCAGGGGCATAACTATAATAGGGCAAGGGAAGACAGTTGTCTGGGGGCCCACCTCCTTGGGCCCCCCCACCAGAGGCAAGTCACATGACTGACTCCCCCAGCCACGCACCCGCCCGGGCTTCCTTCAGCTGTATTCATCCTCCAAAGTTGATGTGAGTGTTAAGACCTGGAGCGACCAGAACAGCAAGTCTTTCTCTAGTACCATTAAATGACTTGCGTTGTCCACAATTTACAAAACCTTTCTAAAAATAGTTTAGGATGATGTTCTATTGTGGCACATAGGTATATAGATATAGATACATACACACACACACACACACACACACACACACACACACACATGCTTTTTGTTACCACTATTCAGCTTCTTATAAGATTTCTTTACTTCATGAGCTGAGCTTCAGTGATGGGGGGAGGGCATTTTAAAAGCTTGTCTCTGGGCCCACTCCAACCTTGCTATGCACCTGGCTGCCCCTGCCTCATATTGAGTCCATCTAGCTCAATCTTGTCTGGCCAGGGGGCTACAACGTTGCTGGTGACCGTGGTGGGACAGGCTCTGCCGCTGAGCGCACTACCCCACACTAACCACGCCCTTTGCCCCGTGCCATCACGCCAACACAGGAGGCGTTCTGGCTCTAGGTACGGACACACAGTGGCCCCTTATGCTCTCTAGCCGGCAAAGCCCTTCCTTGCCCTCCCTCCCTCACACCTTCAGCGCCTTCCTCAGTGACCTTTCTCTTGCTTTCAGTCCTCTCGCAGCAAAGGCAGCGGAGGAGTCCTCCTCCGAGAAGAAACCGTCTGGCCTTTGGGACGTCTTTGCCACCAAGTGGCAGCAAACAGCCACTCTGGAAAATATGGCCACAAAGCCCGACCCCGGAGAGCCAATGGCCGAAGGCAGTGAGGCGTTAGGGGAGATGACCGTTGAGGATGCCAGCAACGCCAGCCAGGACAATGACCTTCGGGATGCTGAAGGAATGGCTTTCAAGTGGAGTTTCCTGACCAGCAAACTGGCCGAGATCAAAAACAAAAACCTCCCCAAGAGCAACTAGGCCTGACAAAGGAAGGATAGACTTTGGCATTCGATCTTTTCCTGACAGGGGACACAGAATCCTCTGGCAACCTCTTGTCAGTAACTTTTGACAGTCCAGCTGGACCTGGTGGGAAGGATCCATTGCCAGATCTGGGTGGTGTTAACCATCCCATTCGGAAGCCCCCGCCTCCCGCCCCCTTAATGCGTGTGTTGTGACTCAAACAGTATCCATTCCCTCTCGCTCGTTGCAAGACTGTCCTCAAAAGATGGATATAGACTCTTTGGAACTCTTTCCTTACCCAGGGTCGGTTACCCCAGTGTGGAGAGGAGAGCTGGTCTTGTGGTCGCAAGCATGACTTGTCCCCTTAGCTAAGGAGGGTCCACCCTGGTTGCATATGAATGGGAGACTAGAAGTGTGAGCACTGTAAGAGATTCCCCTCAGGGGATGGAGCCACTCTGGGAAGAGCAGAAGGTTCCAAGTTCCCTTCCTGGCAGCATCTCCAAGATTGGGCTGAGAGAGATTCCTGCCTGCAACCTTGGAGATGCCGCTGCCAGTCTGTGTAGATATTAATACTGAGCTAGATGGACCTATGGTCTGACTCAGTATATGGCAGCTTCCTATGTTCTATGGACAGAAGCGAGCTCATTTCCTTAACAGTTCCCATGCTTGCATGCTTTAATGCAGCAATCTCCAACTTTGGGGCCCCAGATGCTGTTGCTGGACTACAAGTGCCATCGTCCCCAGCTGGGATGATGGGAGTTGTAGTCCAACAACATCTGGGGACCCAAGATTGGGGACCCTGCATTAATGACACTCTAGGGCAGCGCACACGTATCTAGTCCAGCATCCTGTTTCCCACAGTAACCTACCAGATGCCTCTGGGGAGCCCACAGGCAAGAGGTGAGGGCATGCCCTCTCTCAGTTGGCTCTGGGGTCCTGCAGCAGCAGCTGTCTGTTTTCATGGCAAGCCTGGCAGATTGGTCGCTGTGCCTGTGGGGGCGCTATCAAAGCTGCCATATCCTGAGTCAGACCCTTGGTCCATCTAGCTCAGTATTGTCTATCCCGACTGGCAGCAGCTTCTCCAAGGTTGGAGGCAGGAATCTCTCTCAGCCCTATCGTGGAGATGCTGCCGGGCGGGGAACTTGAAACCTTCTGCTCTTCCCAGAGCGGCTCCATCCCATAAGGGGAATCCCTTACAGTGCTCACACATCAAGTCTCTTGCCTGTGGGCTTCTTGGAGGCATCTGGTGGGCCACTTATGAAACCAGATGCTGGACTAGAGAGGCCTCCTCGGGCCTGGTCCAGCGGGGCTGTTCTTCTGTTCTAACCCTGGCTGCAGTTCTGGATGAATTCTGCTTGCTTTGGACCACACACCTGCTTCTTGAACACTTGGACTGCTATGGCTCCTGGGCAACTGGTATTGAGAGGCATTGTTATCTCTGAGGTTGGAGGCTCTGAGAAAGCAGGCACTTAAGCCACGCTTTCAACACAGAGTAGCTCCCAGCAAGGAACAAGCTTTGAAGCCAGGTTTTTTATAGGGCCTAGTGGACAGGTCTTGTGGTAGCAAGCATGACCTGTTCCCTTAGCTAAGCAGGGTCTGCCCTGGTTGCATATGAATGGGAGACACCATGCGTGAGCATGGTAAGATATTCCCTTAGGGGATGGAGCCACTCTGAGAAGAGCATCTGAGGTTCCAAGTTCCCTCCCTGGCAGCATCTCCAAGAGAGGACTGAGAGAGACTCCTCCCTGCAGCCTTGGAGAAGCCACTACCAGACTGTGTAGACCAGGGATTCTCAACGTTGGGGCTCCAGATGTTATTGGACTTCAACTCCCATAATCCCCCACCAAAGACCACTGGGGCTGGGGATTATGGGAGCTGAAATCCAATAACATCTGGGGACCCAACATTGAGAATCCCTGGTGTAGACAATACTGAGCTAGATAGACCAAGGGTCTGAGTCAGTATATGGCAGCTTCTTATGTTCCTAACTCCTGCACCTTATGCCAGAGATTCTTGATCCTGGGTCCCCAGATGTTCTTGGATTACAGTTCTGAAGGCCATCATGGCTGGGTTTGGTGAGTCCAACAGCATTTGGGGACAGTGTTCCCTCTAAGGCATGCGCACATGTGGGCGCTCACAAGTTTTTTGATATCCATTCAGTTAATTTTAGATCCCGCTCAGGCCGAATCAGGAAGGCCCCACTCTGAATGCTCATGTGCGCGCACACTGCCTTGATACTGCTGCCCAGAACAAAATTCATTCTGCGCACAGATGGAAAAAAAAAAATAGAGAGAACCCTGTTTGGTGACCCAAGTTTGAGAAGCCCTGTCCCAGAGGCATAGCTGAAATTGAACGTGTCTCTGGGAAAAGTCCCTAGGCCCTAATGGGCAGCTGAGCGGCAGCTGGTGAGGTGACAGCTTGCTATTGGTTCTCCTACACCTCTCTGAAGAAGGAGGTGGGGGCAGGGGCCCATCTTCACAGTGTGTCCCCAGGGCCCACTCCAACCTTGCTATGCCCCTGCCTTGCCTTATGACAGTTGATATTTAGAATGATGACGGGTTAGCATAGGAACATAGGAAGCTGCCTTATACTGAGTCAGACCACTGGCATACCTGCCAACATGTCCCGATTCCCCCATTCAGGTGAATGGGGAAATAGGGACATGTTGGCAGCTATGCTTGGGTCCATTTAGCTCAGTATTGTCTACCCCAGGGCTTCTCGACCTTGGGTCTCCAGACTTCAACTCCCATAATCCCCAACCAAAGGCCATCGGGGCAGGGAATTATGGGAGTTGAAGCCCAATAACATCTGGGGACCCAACGCGGAGAATCCCTGGTCTACACTGACTGGCAGCGACTTCTTCAAGGTCTCAAGCAAGAGTCTCTCCCAGCCCTACCTGGAGAAGATGCTGGCAGGGATGGAACCTGGGACCTTCTGCTTGCAAAGCTGATGCTATGCCCCCATCCCCAGAAGTGGCATACATGGGTCTCCCATTCAGGCACTTTCTACTCCAAGACCTACTTAGCTTCAGCAATGTGGCTGTATCATGTACCCTTAGACCATGCACCGGGAAAGTTTGCCTGCGCTTGATAGGATCCTAGCTAGTTCTGAGTGAGAACTACCACTGACATCAAGAAACCTTGGTTCATTCATCCGTGGGCCACACTTTAGTTCTACGTTTCTTGCAAGAAAGGCAATAGAAAAGTTAAGAGAGAGAGAGCGTACACCCTTTGCACCACTGAGACTATCACTGAGGATACTTCATCGTATGCAGATCTTCATTCCGGAGAAGGGGTCCTTCGGCAGTCCTTTCTAGGGTCCAGCTGATGTGGAGAGGACAGCAGAGGTGGGAGTACCTACCTCGAATGACCACGTTGACCCCCTACAGTTGTAGTGCATTTTTTAAGCTCTTCTTCCTGGTGATTCCAACTGATCCATTCCACCCAGAATCTTCTTCTTCATGAGTTGAGAAGAGATTTCTGCTCTGTGCTTGGTTTCTACTAAGGTTGTGGCTAAGAGGCATGTTGAACATTAAATACTTATTTTTACAGCCAGAATAGCCTCAGACTCATATTTGCCTATTCTGTTTTTATGTTACCTACTTATATACCCCACTCTTCCTCCAAGGAGCCCAGAGCAGTTATACATGGTTATGTTTATCCCCACAACAACCCTATGAGGCAGGTTAGGCTGAGAGATAAGTGACTGGCCCAGAGAGCCAGTGAGTTTCATGGCTGAATGGGGATTCGAACTCGCATCCCCTATTCAAAGGAGTCCAAAACTCTAACTAATACACCACACTGGCAATCCTGTTAGAGTAGGAGCTCTCAAAGTTGCTTCCCCAGATGGCCTTTTTTTTACAGGCCTTTGGCCATTGTGGCTGAGGATGCTAGACATTGTAGACCAACAACATCTGGGGAACCAATTTTGAGAACCCCTGGGTGGAAGAACCTAAGCTCCTAGCAAGTCTATTTACAGCATGTCGCTCAGAAGTCAGTCCTGCTACACTTAATGGGGCTTACTCCCAGGTAAGCATGCATAGGACTGAAACCTTGATCATCATAACACAGCATGTTAGAGCCAGAAAACCAGTCTTGGGGCTAAGACTCCAGCTGTGCTAAAAGTTGACAAAAAGGGTACCCCAGTTCTATGTCCCACAATGCACAGAAAACTCAATGACTGAAACAGATTAGCCAAGCATATATAATCCTGCAATTGCTAAAAATATTGCATAATGTATTCTGCCTTGCTAGTCATGGGAAAGGCAATGAGCTAGGCAGGACTCAGAAACCTTGCCACTGGCCACAGGAAGCCATACTAATCAACCCATCTGGCTTCCTTCCACACGCTTTCAAGAACTGTAATCACAAATCATAGCTTGATATCCCCATCCCCACTTTTAAACACAATCAGACCCTTAGGGCAGGGGTTTTCAAGTGTGGGTTCCCAGCTGTTGTTGGACTACAATCCCCATCACCCCCTGCTACAATGACCCAAAGTTATTGTGGTGGGGGATGATGGGTTTGTAGTCCAGCCAGTGTGGTATAGTGGTTAGAGTGTTGGACCAAGACCGGGGAGACCTGAGTTCAAATCCCCATGCAGCCATGACACTCACTGGGTGACTCTTATTTTGAACTGACACTTGGCATTACAAAGGAGCATGTTTAGGTTCAGTGGGAACTACTCCCCGAGGCCTGAGAGCTGACAGGACAGCTGGAAGGGAAAACAGTAATTAAATTACGAGACTGCCTTCCCGAGTAACGGCATGCTGACCTGCCAACGCCCAATCCTCTCTTCCCCACCACCACTGAAATAGCTGCTCCAAGCTCATCCAACACGTCCCCTGCTCCATCCTTAACGAGAGAGCCTAGACGTATCTTTGGCAGCCTGGCACAAACCACTAGAACAAGAAACACAACCAAAAAACCCTAAAACTAAAACAGGAGGGTTTTGAGCATAACTTCCTCTCAGACCTCAAAGGCTTTGGTAGTGAGTCTGCACCTCTGGCTTGCATTTGTCCTTTTATGCCAAACACCGCAGCAGGGACGCTGGAGCTCGGCTGATGAAGCCGGCCCTCACAACTGCAGCTCATCAGGGCAATCAGGACAGCGGCTCAGGTGGTTGGAATAGCAAGAGCAGCAGATTATTGTCATTTGGAAAGCAAAGGGCTTTGCATCCCTGCTGAGACCCTGGAAAGGAGGGGGCGGGGAAGTACCGGGACTGCGTTCCTGCCCACCCCACAGCACTCCACCACTGATGACACCAAGCCAGGCAGGGTCGTTCTTAGCTCAAGCCAGCCCTTGCTGCGGGGAGGAAGGAGAGGTGTGTTCCATCAGGACAGGGAGGAGAAGAAAGCGGAGAGGGTGTCCCAGCAGAGGAAGGAAACACGATGGCAGTATATGTGCTGCTGGGTGCAAGCATGGCCTTCTGCCCTGTACACTGAGCCCAGGAGTTGGGTTGCAAAATGCAGCCAGGCACAAGGCCGAGGGTCCCACACGCCGGAAGAGCCAGACCTCTGTTGGAAGTTAAAGGACTTTGCGCTGTCTCTTTGCCTCAGACAGTGGAGGACAGACTAGTAAGTCAGAGGGCTAGAGGGTCAAGACATTGGTCATCACTTCTCCACTGCTCTGATGCTATCCCTTTGAAATGTAGATTGCTAATCTTAGGGGATTCAAACTTCCTTCCTTTCTCTCTCCTTCCTACCTGGCCGCCTACCTTGCAACATGGCAAGCTTCTCTCCCTGCACCATATGTGCAGAGAGGATGCAGAATCCATCTGCATCCAGCTAGATAGATAGATTAGAGATCCTAACTCCTCACTTTCCTATCTAGAATGGAGTTCCTTAATAAATGCCTTTTATATTGATTTGAAACTATGAATTGGCTCCAAGTTACTTTACTCTCAGCAAACACACATGCCTAACTAAACTACCACTGTGTTGTGCCTCTGTGCACTCTGCTATAATGAGAAAAGGATTCTCTCACCACAGAGAATTTCCAACAACCTCAGCCTTCCTCTCCCCATGGTGCACCAATGGAAAGGGAAGAGACAGAAGGCTGTTCTCATAGGGTAGGAAACGTATTCCATCCCAGTTCGGGAGCTGTGAGCACTTTCATTTTGAGAATATACTGGGCCCCTATCCCAACTACAGATCACTGGAGATTGTCTGATCTACGTTTATAAGAGCTGTACTCAGGGCACCTAGATGTATTACTAATGCTGCACAAAGGTTAGAAACGGGCTTTCAGAGGGTGGAATCCAAAGCATGGATTTCAGTTTTCAACTACTGGCTTAAGATCAATTCTTCCCCGCTGGGGCTGATTCCCTTTGTGTTGGCCAATAGGTTTCAGTCTTCCTGGACGCAAGCACTGCTGGTCAAACTCTCACCACTTGGCCTCTCTTTAGAATATCTGTCATTATTAGGATATAATCCAGCCAAAGAGATCCTCAAACAGAGCATCTTGGACACGGAGCATCAAAATGACCTAGGTGTCATTCCGCAGACCACAAGAGGGCACCCTGGCGATCTCAGCCAGGAACCAGCCAGTTATTTATTATCATTTTCTCTACCTAACCCAGGGGTGTAGCTATGATTGAGCAAAGTGGTTCAAAGAACCTGGGCCCCCCAGGCTCCCGAGGACCCCCCAGCTCCACCCCTCCCTATTTTCTTCATTATCTCCTTCACTCTGAGGGGCTGGCAGAGAAGGGCCAACACTGGCCCCCTCTCCCTTAGCTACGCCCCTGACCTAACCACCAGAGAGTGCTCCAGCAAGGTATGATGCCTTACCATCAGCAGCTGGGGTGAGGTTGAATCTGTCCAACACGTGTGGGCTGATGGGCCTTGGGCCTGATCCAGCAGGGCTATTCTTATGTTCTTATGTGTTGCTATATTGTTCCTTTTTTTATAATGACAGTCGACATAGCCTTATTGCTCCCTTGTTATTATAAGAGCCCGGCCGAACTGATTAATTTTATGTCACACTTCTTCTTGCAGACGAGAAATCTTCTACCAAACACAACATGGCTAAATTCTGTGTGGCCACTGTTAAGATCCACCACCAATTAATTTTACCCTTTAGATCTCGCCATAAAACATTTTCTTTGTCGGTGTACTGTATGATAGATCTCTTATCTGAATGTTGTATAATTGGTTGTTTTTATGTCTGATCTATGATTGTAGTAAAGCTATTCATTCATTCCACGAACTGTAAGAACAGCCCTGCTGGATCAGGCCCAAGCCATCTAGTCCAGCATCCTGTTTCCCAAAGTAGCTCACCAGATGCCTGTGAGAAGTCCATAGGCAAGAGGTGTGTGCATGCCCTCTCTCCTCCTGTTGCTCCCCTGCAACTGGTATTGAGTGGCATCTTGCCTCTGAGGCTGGAGGTGGCCCACAGCCACCAGACTAGTAGCCAGTGATAGATCTGTCCTCCATGTATTCATCTAGGCCTCTTCTAAATCCACCCATCAGTGGACATCAGCACATCCCATGGCAGAGAATTCCATAGATTAATTTTGTGATTGTGTGCTCCTCTATATATTTAATTCTCTTAACTGGCATGCGTGTTCTCCTGAATTTGGCGGCGGGTAGAGACAGAAGCAACAGCCACTGGAGGGATATGGGGCAGGTGTCTTTCCCCTGCTAAGTAGAAAGAGAATTGCCACTTCAAAGGATGCCTCTTTATCCTCTCTAATAAAACGCTTGGTGTCCGTCCGTGGACGGACACCAAGCGTGTGTCCGTGCCTCCCTGCCCTGTTCTGGGCATGCGCGAAGCAGGGCAAGGGAGACACGATCACTGGCACCCAGCAGCCATCTTGGGCGGCCAGAAGCGGCCGCCCTGAAGAAGCTGGAGAAGCGGCGGCGGGGGAGAGTGACTGAGGCGGCGGCAGAGCCGCTGCCTCGGCCGAAATAGACAGAGGCCGGGGGCAGAGCGGAGGCCATGTAACTTTTTAAAAAAATTGCTCCCGCGGCCGACGACGCCGACCGCCCACCCTCCCTCCCAGCTGCCGAGTCCCCCTTACCCTGGCCGACTGCTGTCGGCCGAAGACAGCCCTCAATTTAAGAGGCAGAGAGGAGCTCGCAAGCAGAGCTCCTCTCTGTGCAAAGCCTCTTGCCGAACTGCCGCTTTGGGTGCAAGGGACGCAAGCACCCAAAGCGGCAGTTCGGCAAGAGGCTTTGCACAGAGAGGAGCTCTGCTTGTGAGCTCCTCTCTGCCTCTTAAATTGAGGGCTGTCTACGGCCAACAGCAGTCGGCCAGGGTAAGGGGGACTCGGCGGCGTCGGCCGCGGGAGCAATTTTTAAAAAAAGTTACATGGCCTCCGCTCCGCCCCCGGTCCCGGCCTCCGTCTCCCCGGCCTGGCGGGGGCAAGTGCCTGGGCCGATTTGGCCCTTAAAGGTAGGGGGGGCGGACGGCGGAGGGAGGGGGAATGGCGGCGGGTGGCCAGGAGCCCCGTTACTAGCGCCCGTTATTCAACGGGCCAAAATTCACTTGTATTTATATATTATATTATATATTTTTTACATTTATATCCTGCTCTTCCTCCAAGGAGCCCAGAGCGGTGTACTACATACTTGAGTTTCTCTTTCACAACAACCCTGTGAAGTAGGTTAGGCTGAGAGAGAAGTGACTGGCCCAGAGTCACCCAGCAAGTCTCATGGCTGAATGGGGATTTGAACTCCGGTCTCTCAGGTCCTAGTCCAGCACTCTAGCCACTACACCACGCTGGCTCTCTTTGTCATTTGCATAGCCCTGCTACCTGAGCAATCCTGTGAACAAGCCAAGAGAGTGGAAGAGGAAATGGGGAGAAGGGGCTCTGTTCCACCCCTCTCCTTTCCATTATGGATGTGCTGACATATTCATTCATTCATTCATTCATTCACTCGTTCATTCAATTTCTATCCCGCCCTTCCAAAAATAGCTCAGGGCAGTTTACACAGAGAAATAACAATTAAACAAAATTTTAAATTCCAGCCCAGAGCACGCCCCCATGCCCCCACCTCCAGTTTCATCCAAACAAAGCCAGTGGAGGGGTGTGTGGAAAAAAAGGAGGCAGGCAAAAGGTCCAGGACATATGGCCAAAATCTGTGCCCCTCGTGTCCAGTACTAGCCACACCGATGCTTAAGTGGTCCAGATGGTGGTCATCACTCCTTTATTTCCAGTTGTATGGTGGTAGAACCTAAGACTGCTCACCTAAGGAGAGCCATCTCCGCTCTCAGACTGGTGACAAACAAAAAACCGAGATACTGACGGAATGATTCTTTTAAAAAGCTTCAGTTTTATTAATGCTCCATGCAAGTGAACGCTGAAGACAGAAGTAGCAGTCCTTCATTACCAAGGAAAGTAGGTGGCCTGAAAATGGAAAGGTAAGGCTCAGGGAGGTGTTTGTCAGCCGTCCGGAGCTCAGCACACAGCTGATGTTTAGTAAAAAGGCTTCTCACTTCTTCAATAGCTACTCATAAGGCAATCCCACCTATCTCCTACAATGAGATAGAAAGGGGGCTATGGGGGCAACTGCCTGCAGCTGCATCTCCCTCTCTCTTTCCACCCCACCATGGCCGCATCTCTCTCTCCCTTCCTGTCTTTTTGCCTGGCTGCAACTGAGCTGTGATCATAACTGGGGAAGAGAGCTGGGAATGGCACCCAAGCCCCTCTCTCGCCTTCAAAATGCAGGCCTCAGTTTGGTTCTCCTGACAGGGACACCAGTATCCACATCCCTGTGATACTTGCATATGCTCAACGCAGAACCATTGGGGGCAGTGGCTCAAATACCACAGTCCACAGAACAGTTGTCCCTCGCCAACAGTGAGGGTTGACTTGTCCCCTTAGCTAAGCAGGGTCCACCCTGGTTGCATATGAATGGGAGACTAGAAGTGTGAGCCCTGTAAGATCTTCCCCTCAGGAGATGGAGATGGAGCCGCTCTGGGAAGAACAGAAGGTTCCAAGTTCCCTCCCTGGCAGCATCTCCCAGATAGGGCTGAGAGAGATTCTTGCCTGCAACCTTGGAGAAGCCGCTTCCAGTCTGGGTAGACAATACTGAGCTAGATGGACCAATGGACTCCATCTAATATACTGATAGTATAGTATTCTGGACTCAGTATACGGCAGATTCCTATGTTCCTGCTGTATGTTCTTCCAGAAATATACTTGGCTACACATATCAGGTCTTTTCCTGACCACGTTTTTCTGCAACAGGAATATTGCCACCACCATCCCCCAGCAACATCTGGGCCATCCGATAGGCACAACTGGCCCTCACAAGCTTGTGGTAGCACAGAGGCCTGGCTAGCCAGTTTTCCATACATTGCGACAAGAAGCACCTTCCTAGATCAGATCTCTGCTCATACTGTGGACTCCTTGGCTGCAGACTGGGCCTGCTGGCAGCTGTAGAGCCATTTGATGACCCGGGCGTTTCGCTCGATGACCGAGATGGACGCAGGCAGCTTCTCGCTCTGCTCTTCTGCAGACGGCTCCTGTTCGTTGTGGGACAAGGTGCTATGCTCAGAACGGGCTGACCCCACGCTCCCCAAAAGTGGGCAGGCAGACCTGGCTTCCCAGCTCCCTGGCTTGAACTGGTCTGCCCCCAGTAGCTCCACCAGATTCCGGTCCAAACCACAATAGTTAAAAAAACGCTCTTTCTCCGAAAGAGGGAGAGAATAACTCAGTTCCAGCTTCCGCTTGGAGTCTACAGGACCGAGACTTGCCGAGGAAGAGATCTGGTCCGTATTTAACGGACACTCAGACTGCTGTCTCTGGCTGTTTTCTGACCCAGCCGGGAGGCACAGTGAGCTTGGACTTCCCATTTTCTCCTTTTCTGCCGTCACCCAGACCATAGAGGTCTCCTCTTGCATCACCTGCAGCTGTCTGCTTTCCAACAGACCCTGTGAGGAAGGCGAGCTGCTATGTCCATCTCTCAGGGGGCCCTGAAACAGCCACTTCACTAGGCCGTAGACCTTGGTGTTCTCTTTATTCACAGCGGAGCCGACCCGTTTCTGCCGGTAGATAACAAGCGAGTCAGGCCTCAGCATGCGCCTGCTGCTGCCCCTCCGTGCTGTGGGTGACTGAGGAGAAAGTGGGGGCTTCTTGGGGCCAGGGCCATCCTGGCCTACCACCAAGTCCTGAGGGAACTGGTGATGCTGATGGAGAACCAGGGGCCTCCTGCAACACGGAGAAGGTTGGTGGGTAGAGCAGAGCAGCACTGGTTCTTGACGGGTGTTGATCACTTGCTGGGATTTCACATACTTGGCTTTGTCAGCTTCCAGTCTTTCCACAGCACTTGGGGTCCGCCCCCCACTACTCACCTCCAGCTGCCTACGGAGGTAGTTTGGCCCACGATTGAGCAGCCCAAGAGGGGAAAATCCATCTCCGGGAGGCAGCGGCCTCATTTTATGGTCACTCTTTTGGGAGCCACCTAATGGTGCAGCGGGGAAATGAAGTGTCTAGCAAACCAGAGGTTGCCTGTTCGAATCCCTGCAGGTATGTTTCCCAGACTATGGGAAACACCTATATCAGGCAGCAGCGATATAGGAAGATGCTGAAAGGCATCATCTCATACTGTGCAGGAGATGGCAATGGTAAACCCCTCCTGTTCTACAGGGTTCTGTCGTCACCAGGAGTCGACACTGACTCGACGGCACACTTTACCTTAGCACAATACAACAACTTTCAAGACAAGCTATGGAGGCTTTGCTAGTTCAAGTTCACCGTGTCCACATCCTACAGGCAAAGGTTTCACAGTTTTATCATACAATTTTCCGGCTACTCCTTCAGAAACTCCCTGGAATTCTTGATAGCTCCGAAAATTAGCTTTTCACTTTGCAGAGATTATGGAAAATATTTTCTGCGAATGGGAAGTAGATTGGGTGTCCAGTAGCCCTGGAAACAGAGAAGGTGGTTGATTAATTAAATAATACAAACCCAGAATTATAGCTATGATAGCAAATCATTCTAGATGGTTGGGATGGGACGTGTTGGAACATTCAAACAATCAGTATATTAGTGCCTTCAGTTATGAGTGATTTTTAAAACTGAAATGGCCATTTGTTTGAAGGTTTTGACAGATCACAGGCATATAGCACATTTAGGAATCATGTTTTGATTCAATTCCATTGGCTAGGATTTGCCAGGTCCTATGAGGCCATACTTAGAAGTGCCACTTAGTAACATGGGAATTGCTTATGTATAAACTTGCATAGGATTTTAGTGTTTTCAGAGGGTGATGTCCAGATTTGAAAACGGAAATCCTTACTCCAATGAACATTCAAATTACATCACTGGCCATTGTGCAATTTCACAGTGCCACCTGCTGGCCATTGCTGCCAATCCATTCTGAGAATTGAGTCTTTTAAGACTACCTTAAAAATACTCAAGAGGTAAGAAAATTTGTTTCCAAAGGAGCACCTTCATCTGGAAATGCCCAGAGCATACAAAGAAGAGGGGGGACTATGTTCATAGCTCAGTGATGGAATACATGTTTTGGATGCATACAATCCCAGGTTTAATCCTTGATATGTCTAGTTATTTGTGTTGTAAGGCTTGGAAATAGCGGCGTAGCGATATGGGTGGTGTCCTAGATTTTTGAGCAGTTTGTGCTCCCCTCCACAGCCCCCATCTGCCTCCATCACCCCCGCCTGCTCTCCCTCCCTCCCCGGCGCCCACTGGCAAAAAGCTGGCGTGCCGGCTAATCTATCTATCTATCTATCATATTTCTATACCGCCTGATATATACATCTTTAGGTAGTGTACACAATTTAAAACACAATATAAAACAGAGTAATACAATAAAAACAATTTCATAAGAACAAATTAAGGAGTTTAAAATTAATGTTAGTTAAAAGTCTGTGGAAACAGGGGCATGTGGGTCTTCCTAAATGCAGACAGAGAAGGAGGTGCATTACTGCAATCATTATCGCAGAGCAGAAGGTGCGTTATTGCAATCCTAAGCATGTTGCCTCCGAAGCAAATCCCACTGGACTCAAAGAGGCTTACTCCCTTGGAAGTGCATTCAGGACTGCAGCCTGCAGCTAGTTTGAAGCCTACTCTGGGAAGAGCAGAAGCAGCTTCAGGAGGTGAGCAAGCTTTTCTAAAGAACAACATCAAGCCTTTCCCCCCTTCAAACTAACTAACAGGAGGAGAGGAGATTTTGAGGGGCTGGTTTCTCTTTAAGGGAGAAGTCCTAGTCTGTGTGTTTGTTATTTGCCAGGGCTAGCAAACTCCTGTGGCATCCAGTTTTTGTTTGTCCCTACCTGGAGGCGGTGGAGTCAGCTAGAGCTGTGGGAGGCCCCACATTCCTTTGATCCACATCCTGTGTCTCAGTTTGAAGCCTGCTCTCTACATAAGAGATGAAGGCCCGAGAACATAGCAAACAGGGATAACAAACAGGGCATTGGAGTTTTGCAGGACCAAGGTGGTGGATTTGGAGAAGCTCAGAGAGACAGAGAGGCATGCAGATGAGACCTTCAGGTATGTGGTAGAGGCATCTCACTCCAGGGCTGATAGTTCCTCTGCTGTCAGGGAGAATGAAGGTCTCGGGGGACATTGGTCTGAGGAAGAGGGAAATGCTCCTTTAGAAGGGACCCTTCTGTGGAAGATGAGCCTATATCCTCTCACACAGGGGATACTCCTCTGGGTGGGGGGGCGGGGGGGTGGCCTCCTTGTAGCAGGCGATTCAATCATTAGAGATATAGAGAGATGGGTTTGTGATGCACATGTTGACCACACGGTGACTTGCCTGCCTGGTGCGAAGGTTGCGGACATCATGCAGTGTCTAGATTGACTGTTAGGCAGTGCTGGGGAGAAGACATCTGTCATGGTGCACATCGACACCAACGATGTGGAGAAATGTAGTCAGGCAGTTCTGGAAGCCAAATTAAGGCTGATAGGTAGTGTTCTGAAGTCCAGGACCCCCAAGGTAGCATTCTCAGAAATGCTACTTGTTCCACGCGCAGGTACAGCAAGACAGGCAGAACTGAGGGGTTTCAATGTGTGGATGAGAGGTTGGTGCTGCGAGGAGGGGTTTAGATTTGTTAGGCACTGGGATACATTTTGGGGCAAACAAGGCCTGTACAAAAGGAATGGGCTGCACTTGAACCAAGATGGAACCAGACTGCTTTCGCTTAAAATCAAAAAGGTTGCAGAGCAGCTTTTAAAATGATGCCTGGGGAATAGCCGACAGGAGCTGGGCAGTATCTAGTTTGGCAAATGCCATCCTTTAAAGTGTGAGGGTGCAAAGGATTCAGACAAAACAGAAGGGGACAGAGCAGAACCATATAAAGAGCAGACAGAAGGCTGTGCCAGCTGGTCAAAGAGTTCAAAGAAAGATAGCATACACCAGATAGGAGATTCAGCGTATAGGTGCTTATATGCTAATACCAGAAGCCTCCAAGCCAAGATGGGTGAGCTGGAGTGCTTGGTTGCTAACACAGAAATAGATATAGTGGGCGTAACAGAAACATGGTGGAACAGTGAGAACCAGTGGGACACTGTTATCCCTGGGTATAAACTCTATAGAAAGGACAGGGAGGGGCGCCTTGGAGGAGGGGTAGCAATGTATGTTAAAGAAGGGATAGAATCTAACAAGGTAGAAAACCTAGGAGGACCAGAGTCCTCCACAGAAACCCTGTGGGAGACAATACAAGGCGGCATGAAAGGAAATGTGCTACTGGGGACATGCTATCGCCCTCTGGATCAAAACACTGGCAGTGACTGGGAGTTGCAGGAGGAAATCAGGGAGGCATCAAGGAGAGGCAGGGCTGTAATATTGGGTGACTTCAATTACCCACACATAGACTGGGTAAATTCAGTCAGGTAATGACAAAGAGCTCAAATGTCTAGATACGCTAAATGACTGTGCCCTGTGTGTCTTGGAACCAACCAGAGAGAAGGTGACCTTGGACTTAATCCTGAGTGGCACCCAGAACCTGGTGCGTGATGTCAGTGTCATCAACCCTTTAGGGAACAGTGACCATAGTGCAATCAAATTCAGCATACATGTGGGGAGAGAATCACCAAGAAAGTCTAACACAGACACTTTGGATTTCAGAAGAGGAAACTTCTCCAAAATAAGTATGGTGAAAAGAAAGCTGAGGGGGGAAATCAGGAGACTCCACTCCAGAGTGCATGGAGTTTACTCAAAACCACAATACTAGAAGCCCAGTTAGATTGTATACCCAAAAGGAGGAAAGGTACTACTAAGTCCAGGAGGATGCCAGCATGGCTAATGGGTACCGTCAAGGAAGCCATAAAAGGAAAGAAGACTTCCTTTTGAAATTGGAAGGCCTGTCCAAATGAAGAGAACAGAAAGGAACACAAACTCTGGCAAAAGAAATGCAAGGTGACAATAAGAGAGCAAAAAGAGAGTTTGAGGAACATTTAGCTAAAAGCATCAAGGGGAATAACAAAAACGTCTTTAAATACATCAGATGCAGGAAACCTGCCTGGGAGGTGGTTGGACCATTAGACAATGAGGGAGTGAAAGGGATTATTAAGGAGGATATGGTGGTTGCAGAGAAGCTAAATGAGTTCTTTGCGTCCGTCTTCACGGCAGAGGATACTGAGCATATACCTGTTCCTGAACCAGGCTTTTTGGAGATGGAGGCTAAAAATCTGAATCAGATAGCAGTGACAAGAGTTGATGTTCTAAACTGTCTGGAAAAACTGAAAACTAGCAAATCACCAGAGCCGGATGGCATCCATCCCTCAAAGAACTCAAATGTGAAATTGTTGACCTCCTTGCTAAAATATATAACTTATCCCTAAAACAACTTCTTTACTGGAGGACCGGAAAGTAGCAAATGTTACACCGATTTCCAAAAAGGGATTCAGGGGCGATCTGGGAAATTACAAGCTGGTTAGCTTAACGTCTGTTCCAGGCAAATTGATGTAAAACATCCTCAAGGATAAAATTGTAAAGCACATAGAGAGAATCAGCATGGCTTCTGCAAAGGTAAATCTTGCCTCATAAAACTTTTGGAGTTCTTTGAGAGTGTCAACAAGTGTGTGGATCAAGGTGATCCAGTTGACATAGTCTACCTGGACTTCCAAAAAGCTTTCGACAAAGGTCCTCATCAAAGACTCCTGAGGAAACTTAGGAGTCATGGGATAAGTGGATAAGTACATGTGTGGATTGCTAACTGGTTGAAGGACAGGAAACAGAGGGTAGGCATAAATGGAGAGTTTTCACAATGGAGGGAAGTAAGAAGTGGGGTCCCCCAGGGATCTGTACTGATGCTTTTTAATTTATTCATAAATGATCTAGAAGTAGAGGAAAGCAGTGAGGTGGTCAAATTTGCAGATGATACCAAACTCTTTTGGGTAGTGAAATCCAAAACAGATTGTGAGGAGCTCCAAAAGGATCTCAAACAGAGTGAGTGGGCGACAAAATGGCAAATACGGTTCAATGTTGGCAAGTGTTAAGGTGATGCACAATGGGACGAAAAACCCCAACTTCAAGTATACATTGATGGGATCTCAGCTGTTGGTGACTGACCAGGAGAAGGATCTTGGGGTCGTGGTGGACAGCTCGTTGAAAGTGTCAACTCAATGTGTGGCAGCTGTGAAAAAGGCCAATTCCATGCTAGGGATCATTAGAAAGGAGACTCAAAATAAAACTGCTAATATTAAATTGCCCTTATACAAAAGTATGGTGTGGCCACACCTGGAGTACTGCATACAATTCTGGCCACCACATCTAAAAAAGGACATTGTAGAACTGGAAATGGTGCAGAAGAAGGCAACCAAGATGATCAGGGGCCTAGAGTACCTTTCTTATGAGGCAAGGCTACAACACCTGGGGCTATTTAGTTTAGAGAAAAGACGACTGTGGGGAGACATGATAGAGGTCTATAACCTCTATCATGCATGGAGTGGAGAAAGTGGATAGAGAGAAATTCTTCTCCCTCTCACATTACACTAGAACCAGGGGTCATCCCATGAAACTGATTGCCTGGAAATTTAGGACTAGCAGACGAAGGTACTTTTTTACACAACACATAATCAACTTGTGGAATTCTCTGCCACAAGAGGTGGTGACAACCAACAATCTGGATGGCTTTAAGGTGGTTTGGATAAGGAGAGGTCTATCAATGCTAGCTACTAGTCGGAGGGTTATAGGCCACGGAGGCAGGATGCCTCTGAGTACCAGTTGCCGGGGAATAACAGCAGGAGGGAGGGCATGCCCTCAACTCCTGCCTGTATGCTTCCAGAGGCATCTGGTGGGCCACTGTGTGAAACAGGATGATGGACTAGATGGGCCTTGGGTCTGATCCAGCAGGGCTCTTCTTATGTACCTGCTAAGGCAATCATCTCTATTGCTCTGCCTTTTGTCAAAAAGGGTTTTATCACTCATTCTGCATCCTCGGGGTTTTATTTTATGTATTTAAGTATTTATTTTTACATTTATATCCTGCTCGCCCTCCAAGGAGCCTGGAGTGGTGTAAATGGTTATGTTTATCCTCACAACAACCCTGCGAGGTAGGTTAGGCTGAGAGGGAAGTGACTGTCCCAAAGTCACCCAGTTTAATGGCTGAGTTGGGATTTGAACTCAGGTCTCCCCAGTCCTAGTCCAACGCTCTAACCACTACCCCCAGGTGGAACACGGTGCTAAAACACTCCCCATCTTAAATCTGAGCATAACTAAGGTTAATATTTTTAGCCAAGAGAAAGGTAGCAGACAAGAGTCTTTTTGACTGGCTTGCAAGAGGATGGCCACAATCATTATATACAATTTTGTAATGACCTTTGGTTTTAGCAAATGATAATTATATATCATTAAGCTTATACCTCTAATTAGATTTAGGGTGGTAAGGGAAGCCACATATTGATTCTATTTGTATAGGAAACAGACATTTTTTTAAAAAAATAATGTTTTCTAGAAAGAAAACTGTGAAAATCTTTTCTAGGAAACAGAATGTTATTTTTAGAAGCCATATCATAAGCAAAAAAGTAAACAGTAACGTTCTACACAAACATTCATGCTCATAGCCAAAAGCATTACAATTCAAACCCAAAATAAACAAAGCATCTTGGACACACACAGATATCTTCCCTCCAGGTTAAAAAATAAAATAGACCTCATTTTCTTTACAAGGGTTAAGACGAAATATTTAAACCTCTGTAACAGGGGGTTCTCAAACCTGGTCTCTAAATGTTGTTGGATTACAACTTCCATCATCCCCTGCCACAACAGCCTTCAGACTTTGTGGCAGTGGATGATGTGGATTGTAGTCCTACCTGTAGATACCAGGGATTGAACCTGGGACCTTCAGCATGCAAGCAGATGCTCTTCCACTGAGCTGCAGCCCCATCCCCTAAAGGGAATATCTTACAGCAGACAGTGTTCCCATGTAATCACCCACCCAAACCCAAACCAAGGCAAGCCCTGCTTAGCAAACAGGACAAATCATGCTCACTACAGCAAGACTAGATTTCTCTTCTATATTCCAGGATTTAAACAATGGACATTCGGAAATCAGCCTCGACAGCCAAGGGCCAAGTTAAAGCCCTGCTACTCTCGGGAGTTTACGTAGGGGAAGAATACATTGCTGGGCATATTGTCAACACAATTTGGTGGTTCTTATCCAAAGGAAGCAAAGCGGGGGGGTGGGGGGGAATACAGGAGTCAGCAAGCTTATCTGGATGAGCTCAGCCATCCCGTAGAACAAAGCACACCCCACCAGCAGAAGCTGCCCTCCTTCTTGGCAGTTATCGGCAGTCAGTTATCACAGGGAAGCAAGCTGTGGAGCCCTGGGAGGAGAGGAAGGAGACCACAGGGGGGGCTACAAAATCCAAAGGGGTGTTGTTGATTTTCCTCTCCTTTCATGTAGCTTGGAATAATCACAGCTGCAGAAGGAATTGGGCCTGAACTAGACCAGGGCGTTGTCCTTTTCCAGCAAAATAAAGCTCCAAAGCCATTGAACAGGATGCTCACACCTTCCAACACTTAAGCAATGGAGAGAAAGAGAGAGAGAGAGAGAGAGAGAGAGGGAGGGAGGGAGGGAGGGAGATCTTACATGGTCCAATTAGGATAGCACGGATCACTCCATGAGCCACAATCCCAGGGGCAGCCCAAAGTCTTTTGGTGCCTGCCTAAAATAAGGAGCCCAATGTTGCCTTATCCCATGGCTCTAAAATTGTCTCTATAATTGGGCCGGCGTGTTCTAAGAACTCAAGCCACCCCAGGACCCGTGAGAAGAGGGGCCACCAAACACCTCCTCCTGCCGCTTCCCCGCCACTCCCCTGCAGCAGTCGCACTAAGGCCAGAGTGCTCGCTTCGGCAGCCCATAGACTAAAATTGGAACGATACAGAGAAGATTAGCATGGCCCCTGCGCAAGGATGACATGCACATTCGTGAAGCGAGGCTTGGTGGAGCCACCACCAAGGAGGCTGCAGGTGAGGGAAGATGGGGGAAGGAGGAGGTGGTGGCTGTGGGCGAGTGGGCGGGCATGCAGGTGGCAAAGTCAGACGGAGGCGCCATCTCAAAACCTTGTCCCTGGGCTGCCCCTGGAGTAGGAGAAAATGCTGCCCCGCCAAAAAAAATGGCAGTGTCAAAAAAGGAGATCCACATTAGCAATTCTTGTACACAGGACCCTTCTGAGCTTATTAAGCGACTTTTATTTGATAACTATTTATAAAATGACCATTGTTAACTACAATAGGACTAGAGAAAGGGGGACTCACTCTGTCCTACAGTTAAACCCAAAGGCCCAGGACCAGCTGTTGGAAAAGGAGTTCCAGTGCATCGACCTTTTGCACCAACTAGCCTAATGACCATTAGGATATTAGGATATAATGGGGAGTAGAGACAGTGAGTAAGGGTAAATCCCTGTCTGTCTGTATTCTATGACCCCTGATATGACTCTTCAGCACTCCCTGTGCTGAGTCAAATTCCCTTCCTTTCTTCTTAGAGAGCAGATGGAAACATCTCTCTCCCTCCTTACCTATTCATTATGTAGTCCTTTCGATTAGGATTAGGTCTTTTCTATCCAAATGTATCTAACCAATAAATACTTTTGAGAGGAGAGCTAGTCCTGTGGTAGCAAGCATGACTTGTCCCCTTAGCTAAGCAGGGTCCACCCTGGTTGCATATGAATGGGAGACTAGAAGTGTGAACACTATAAGATATTCCCCTGAGGGGATGGAGCCGCTCTGGGAAGAGCATCTAGGTTCCAAGTTCCCTCCCTGGTAGCATCTCCCAGGTAGGGCTGAGAGAGACTCCTGCCTGCAAGCTTGGAGAAGCTGCTGCCAGTCTGTGAAGGCAATACTGAGCTAGATAGACCAATGGTCTGACTCAGTATATGGCAGCTTCCTATGTTCCTATGTTCCTACTTAGTGTTCCTACTTAGTTCTACAAGAATCTCCATGTGTCTTCTATAAATAGCTGCAACAACTAAACCATCTTCTGCTACCTGCTCCGTAACTGGAGTGTGTGCTCTCTTCCCTAGTGCTCTGCTCTTTACCTACTGGGGGTAAAATTAATAACCCCCAACAACAGCCTCCCTAACTCTAGAGATGATCCAGAAAGGAGGGCGAAGGGGTTTACTGAGCCTTATAGAGAGCCAACCTCACCAGGTAACAGCACCGGTGCCAGAGAGAGGGTAAGAAAATGGGGCCTTTAAACACTGACATCATGCTGCTACAATGCCTGGAGAGAAGCACCAGAAACATGGGTAAAATCCATTACAGCAATCTTCACACACAAAGTTTGGGACATATTGTAATACCAAATGACACTTTCCCTACATCTTGGACACGGCATCCAATTCCTGAACCATCCAAGCCAAGCCTGGACATGTGGCCACCCTATTTCCCCCCCACCCCGCCCCCAGAGGTGCTCCTACCCCTGGAATTCAAGACCAAAGTCCAGGGTCCCCAAATCCTGGGGAAGTCTTTCCTGGGCGGTGTGGTCACCATGCCACAATGCCAGCCTGCGCTGCACCAGGCGGTTGAGTGATTGCGACCTGAGCCAGGTGGCTGAGCCTGACCTCTGCTTTAGAGACAGAGTGGGGAAAGAAATATGTGGGATGGGGATATGTTAAGTTAGGAACATAAGAAGCTGCCTTCTACCGAGTCAGACCCTTGGTCCATCTAGCTCAGTATTGTCTTCACAGACTGGCAGCAGCTTCTCCAAGGTTGCAGGCAGGAATCTCTCTCAGCCCTATCTTGGAGATGCTGCCAGGGAGGGGACTTTGGACCTTCTTCCCAGAGCGGCCCCACCCCCTGAGCTCACATGTAGTCTCCCATTCAAATGCAAACCTGGGCAGACCCTGCTTAGCAAAGGGGGACAATTCATGCTCGCTTCCACAAGACCAGCGATCCCAGTCTTGCGTGATGAAATATTCCTGCCAATGCAGATTTGCATAAATACGCTTGTTTTATATTCTTACATTCTTGCTAGTTCAGTTACAGTCTGTGCCCTCAAGAACCCACGTGTTAAAAATACTCTCCGTGTGTATGTGTGTGTGTGTGTGTGTGTGCACGCGCGCATAGGGGAATGATGCTTAACTTGCAGGGGGGGGGCTCCAGAAGGGGAGAGGCCTAAAAAGACCTTTAGGTCCAGGCTCCAAAATTACCTAAGTGCACCTATGCCCTCCTACCCCCAACACACACAGCCTAATGCTATTCAGAACCACCACCCCCTTCTGCTTTTTGAAGACTCCTCTTTTGCAATAAATGTAACCCGGAAAAGCTGGTGACAAATGGTTTGGTGCTCTGCAGAGCATGTACGAAAGACTTGGCGTGAATCCAATTTAGTGCTCTGTTTGCTTGTGACTAGCCTTCCTGCAGCTAGGTGGCTCTTTCGGAGCCATTTGTGACTCTCCTGATATGCAAAAGGGGGAGCACATTTGTTTCCCACCTTCAAGTTAGACTCCAGTGCAGGCTTATTCCCCGATTGACTGCCCTGCCCATTCCAAACCCTTCATATTAGAACCGACCCCTTCAACAGCTTGCTTTGCTGAAAAGAAGATCAGTCGTGGTGGGAGAACGAGGCGAATAAGATTCTGAGCTAGCAAAAGAAAGGAGAGAAACTTTTGGCCATTGCTGTGACTAGCTCTATTTGGTGTCCTCCCCATGTGCTGAGAATTATTAACCGGGGAAAATCAGGAATCTCCTTGCCCTCCTTTTGGTTGCAGGCTTGTTTTTGAAAAAGGAGGGATTGCTCACGTTGACCTCTCTGCTCTAAAACTGGCGAGCGTGGAGAAGGTTTGGGAAGTGGAAGTGACCTGGAAGTTTTTCACATGGCGCTTTGAAAGCCCTTTAACTCACATCTCCTCCGGAATGGAGGGGTGTGTGTTCACATATCAGCCAGATTTACTCCGGAATCCCTGCAAGTTATCGGAGAGCAGAAGTTCACACACAATTCAGGTTTTTCACAGCACGTTGGAGTGTAGCCCAATTTATATCCAGGGTAAAAAAAATCCACTATTTGCATCGGTTTTTCTGGACAATGAGTTCGCAGTAAAGCCTCCCTGTAAACTTGTGATAAAGCCTGCTGCATGTAAAAGTCCCAGGGAGAAAAAGGTCACTGGTAAAAGATGGATTCCATTGGTCTAATGCAGAGATTCTCAAACATGGGTCCCCAGATGATGATGTTGGACTACGATTCCCATCACCCCCAGCACCTTGTGGCTGGGGATGATGGGATTGGTAGTCCAACCACATCTGGGGACCCACGTTTGAAAACCCCTGATCTGGAATCTAACACCCCCTGTGCCAAAATGAAGGGCCAGTTCACACATTACATTGAAGATCCAAATGGTGACTTAAAACACATCTGCTTTCTCCATGAATTTGTCTAAGCCCCTTTTAAAGTCCCAGTCCAGACTGCCCTTCCATGGCTGTTTGCCCCAGGAGGGAAGCCGCCAATGGTGCCAATAGCAGCCATGCACCCACACCCTCACCCCAATCTGAATTGGGAACACATGGGGATGGCCTGACCTGTCATTATTTGGCAGGCAAGCGATCCCACTAGGAGCAATCGCCACCGTCCCCACAACGCCACCGCTGCACCACTGGCAGTTTTTAAAGGTTTTAAAAGCAGATTTCACTCCCCCCCCCCCCGTTTCCCCCCACAAGTGCAAGTGGAAGATTAACGCACAGGCAAATTTGCCACTCCTCACAATTTGCCACCATAGGCAAGTGCCTACTTTGCCTATGGGTTAATTCACCACTGATTGGATGTGCCGCTTCGGAAACTGCAGGTGAAAGGACCTCCGGTTTCCTATTACGTCTGTCTTCGGCTATAGTGACTTAGTGTTGTACACTGAATGATATGCAGGTACTGCAGAGACACGCTTGCGTCCACTCTCCCTCTTGGAGACTTGATTTCTAGGGACTCGGGAGAACAAACGGAGTCCTAAAGAATGACAACTAAGAACTCACATGGGGGAACCTGACCAAGGCATTCCCAAGAGGACAAGACAGGGCAGTGATTTCCCAGGGACGGATTTCAGAAAAAAAGGGACGATCCCTGGTAATATATGGACAGCTGGAGCCTGTGGGAAGCTAAGAAAACATAGTCCTTCAACAGGCTACAAAGCAAGCCCCTAATTACTGCCGTGCTGAACTTTTGTCTCCTGAATCCGCAGCTATAAAAAAGAATGCCTAAGGAAAGTGGTCACCCTCTTCTCCCGGGCACACCCTCCAAAGATGGCGCTTAACTATAGGGCAGGCCTGACCAAATGGGAGACCTACAGGCAGCAGGTCGAGAATAGAGAAACCAGCCACTAGCCAGACTCCAAGCAGCTCTGCTCCTGGAGACCAGCGTCCAGAGGGGCTGGTTGCCAGGTTGGTCTGTTAAAGCAAACACAAAGGAAGAGGCTTGTGGCTTCTGAAAGACTGACTGTGACAGAAACCCTTGTGGACCAGAGGTTACATCATCCAGTGCATCGGATAAAATGGACACTGGTCCAGCACTTGCCAACAGTCTTGGTCTTGTTTTGATATAGGACAAAATTATGTACTACTAATAATTTAAAACATCAGAAACAGGAAAATCAAGACAGGTCTCACCAAATAAATCAGATTCATAGCAAAATAACTTTTTTTAAAAAAAGACAGGAAAATGAAATATCCATTATAATCTGCAAAATATATAGCCTCATGGTGTATATTTTGCAGATTATCTATTGGATCCTTTGTTTTTGCCTCGGTTTCTTCGGTGAGATTTTACTGATGGTTTAAATTATTTGAATAAATGTTATTGTGTATTTAGTACATAGTTTTCTCCTGGTTTAGAGGGCTCTCTATTGGGCCAGGTTTGTTTTGCTGTTGGTTCTTTCTTATTTTGATATAGACCTAGAACTTTAACAAACCTGGAAGGTTTAGGATTAGGTGGGAAAGGGGGAGGGGGGGAAATCCATGTCTGTATTCATTATTATTAAGATTATCATAAGAAGGCAGCAACTGGCCTTCTCCGTGGCTGCCCCTGGACTTTGGAATGTGCTCTCTGTTGAAATAAGAGCCTCCCTTCTACCAAAGACGACCACAGGGCTCTGTGGTCGCCAGGAGTCTATACGGACTCTACAGCACACTTTATCATTCATTCATTCATTCATTCGATTTCTATACCGCCCTTCCAAAAATGACTCAGGGCGGTTCACACAGAGATATAACAAATAAATAAGATAAACAAAATGGATCCCTCTCCCCAGAGGGCTCACAATCTAAAAAGAAACATAAGATAGATTATGTTTTCTTTTTAGATCACAGTTACTCTCCCCCTGCTAAATAAAGAAAATCACCACCTTAAAAGGTGCCTCTTTGCCAAGTTAGCAGCAGGGGTATTTACCTTTACCATCTCTAGCAACTTTTAAAAAGACACATATATTCACCCAGGCTTTTAATTAGATTTATGGTTTTGATTTTTAATGTTGGTTTTAAATGATCTTAATGTTAATGATTTTAATTGTTGAATTGATTCAATGTTTTAAATGATTTTAGTTGTAAGCCGCCCAGAGACGCAAGTATTGGGCAGTATAAGAATAAGTTAAATAAATAAAATAAAATAAATATTTAAAAATATTTATATGCCAAGTCATCATTATCATTGCTGAAATAGTTATACACCCCACTTTTCAAAAAAAAGTTGTCAAAGCAGTTTACAGAAGGCATAGCAACAAGATTCCCTGTCCCAGAAGAACTCACAGTCTGCAAGGTAACGGGGATTACAGTTTCAATAACAGTCCCAAAAGGAGAGCATGGAGGCTAGCTGGAGGCTCCTGGTCATTTTTTCTAGAGTTGGAGGTCATGTAATCCAGCCAAATGCAAGGCAGCTCAGGAAAGGGGAGGGGGAGCAGTGGTGCTCTGACCCCTGGACTTTAGGGCAGAAGTCCGGGGCCTCCCAATCTGTCCTGGGTGGTGTGGTCGTTGCTGGCCCACACAATTGCACAGCGCCGCTGGACAGCTGAGTTTGATTATGACCTGAGCCAGGTGCTTTAGAGACAGAGTGGGGAGTGGGGAAAGGAATATGTGGGGTGGCGATATGTTTAGTTGCATGTTGAAATGTTTCTGCTCATGCATATTTCATAAATAGACCTGTTTTATATTCTGACATTCTTGTGAGTTGCTGCTCCGTGTGTGTGTGTGTGTGTGTGTGTGTGTAGGGGGATGATGCTCAACTTGCAGTGGGGGGGGGGCTCCAGCGTGGAGGGGGGTGTCCTTCATAGGCCTTTAGGTCCAGGCTCCCAAATTACCAAGGTGCACCTCTGGGGGGTGGGCGTGCCCCCTCAGAAAGGTAGTTGCCCCCATAGGAACATAGGAACATAGGAAACTGCCATATACTGAGTCAGACCATTGGTCGGTCTAGCTCAGTATTGTCTTCACAGACTGGCAGCGGCTTCTCCAAGGTTGCAGGCAGGAATCTCTCTCAGCCCTATCTTGGAGAAGCCAGGGAGGGAACTTGGAACCTTCTGCTCTTCCCAGAGGGGCTCCATCCCCTGAGGGGAAGATCTTACAGTGCTTACACTTCTAGTCTCCCATTCATATGCAACCAGGGCGGACCTTGCTTAGCTAAGGGGACCATTCATGCTTGCTACCACAAGACCAGTTCTCCATCCCATCTGCCCCCATTTCTGTTTGGGGCACACAGCTTGCCCTCCCAGAAATGCACCCTGCTGCCCCTTCTGCGTCCGCCTTTCCCCCCACCCGGTTCAGCCTCTGCCTTTCATTCACTCTCAAGAGGGACAGACTCCCACCCCCAGCACCAGAACTTCTCCTCCAACACCTTGGCTCTGGCTACAGCAGGAAGGGGGCCAGGTGGTCCGGGCAAGCTCTAAAGGCAGGTATGGCCATCCCAACAGAATCACTCACCTTACGACCCCCACCAAAGAGATGCCACCTTCTCCAAGCTGCGCTGCTCCTCATGCCCAGCAGATGCTGCATCTGGCTGATATACTGCCAGGGAAGGAAGACAAACCCATGCCTTCCCCTGCATTAACCCCTTCTCAGCTGGGCTGGTCCTGCCTTTTCTCATTAACCCCTTCAGTGCCACGGCCAAAGCATTCCCCAATGCTTTAACCCTTTGCTTCTACCACAGCCTACAGGCGTTAACATTAACCCCTTGTGTACTGTACCACTGCAGGCCATTGTCAGAGATCCAAAAAGTATCTGTCGATCAATCTATTCCATTTTTGCCCTTCCTGACCTCTGCGACTCGGATGTAAAACCTGTGGGTTGGCAAGGAGTCAAATGGCTAGGCAGCGCCCAGGACCATCTCAGTTATTAGCTCACCAAGTGGTTAGACAAGCCACCCCTTTCTAAGCCGAATCTACAGTATAAGGAGGTAGCTCAGTACATAGGAACATAGGAAGCAATAACAGTGATACAAGTAATAAAATTAACTCTGGGCCAGTCACTTCTCTCTCAGCCTAACCTACTTCACAGGGTTGTTGTGAAAGACAAGCTCAAGTATGTAGTACACTGCTCTGGGCTCCTTGGAGGAAGAGCGGGATATAAATGTAAAAATAATAATAATAATAACTACATTTTTTAAAAGTCAGATTAAAAACCACATTTATGAGCTTCAAATTAAAACTGAAAATTATAAAAAGCTAAAGAAGCTAAAGAACCTACCAGATATAACAAAATAATAATGGTGCATTAAAAAGCCTCCTTTAAAAGGTGTGCTTTAAGACAGAACTCCGTAGAGTTCAAACACTTTCAAGGATAGGTATATAGAAGCATCCTGAGGCTGCAGTCCTATGCATATTTATGTTGGAGTAAATTCTACTGCAGGGAATTCCAAAACTTGGGTCTTTAGATGTTGTTGAACTACAACTCCCATCACCCCAGCTTCCAGCCATTGCAGCAGGGGGTGATGGGAGTTGTAGTCCAACATGATCTAAAGACCCAAGTTTGAGACCCCCTGCCCGACTGCATTCTGTAGTAGAACATATTCTAGGTTCATTGGTTTGGGCTGCATGGTCTCGGCATTCCAGATGCCTTCCCCAGCACAGCTTTTGGAACAAATATATAAGAGCTGATCACTGATAAGATCATGTGGGCAGTGGAGTGTGTGTGTGTGTGCATGCGTGTGCGTGTTGAGAGCGGGGAGGGAAATGTTTCTGGAACTGGCTTAAGCCTGCAAAGAGGGATGTGAGTTGCAAGGGGAAATTGCCCTTACATATTTTATTTCTAGGCACTGGGGAGCAGAAGGCAAAATGAATGGATAGGAGGCACTTAATCACCATATTATAAACTTGTAGCAAAGACAGGCTGAGAGATTCAAGAGAACTTTAGTCTGGCACTGAAGGGGTTACCAGCTGCAGCTTGCTCACCCCCTCCCCCCAAGAGGAAGTTTTGGTCAGAGTCTTTCCTGGGGAGATTGAAATTGCAGGAAGCCACCACAGAGCCCTTGCAGCCCTGCCAAGGGTTATTTTGGTGGCTGATCTTTGAACGGCTGGGAATGTTGTTCTTTTTTAGGCAAGTGGAAAGGATGTTGTTTTCCTCCACCTCCATGTGCATCCAGGGGGACCATTATCAAAACAACATGCTAACCGTTTTCAGGGCAGCCGGGGGAATCTGTGAAACAGGTAACACAGTTTAGGAAGATATGCCACAAACCTTGGGCTCCCAGATGTTGTTGGACTACAACTCTTGTCATGTCCAACCCAGGAACATGGGAAATGGCCTTATAACAAGTAGACCACTGGTCTATCTAGCTCAGTATTGTCTACACACCGACTGGCAGTGGCTCTCCAAGGTATTGGGCAGGAGTCCTTCCACGCCTTCCTGGAAGATATAGCCAGGGGGGAACCTGGGGCCTTCTGCATGCAAGCACACAGGTGCTCTTCCACTGAGCTATGGCCCATCCCGTAATGGGGAACATCTTACAGTGCTCACATGTAGCCACCCATCCCAAATGCAAACCAAGGGAATCCCTGCTTAGCAAAGAGGCCATGCATGCTCACTACCACAGGACCAGCTCTCCTGCCCCAGCCACAAAACCCATTAGCCTTTGGAGGTCCCAGCTTGTGCTATTCCAGATGTTTGTATATTTAGTTTTCACATTTGTAAAGGTAAAGGTGGATGGACTCGATGACAACAGCAATGAATGCACCACTGAGAGACCTTTAAAGGCCAAGTTGAAGGCAGATCATCCTGGAGAGAATCGATCTATGTGGTCGCTAAGAGTCGATACCGACTTGACAGCACTTAATCATTCCATCAGTCAGTCAAAGGTAAAGTGAGTCATCGAGTTGGTGTCGACTACTGGCACAGAGCCCTGTGGTTGTCTTTGGTAGAATACAGGAGGGGTTTACCATTGCCATCTCCTGCACAGTATGAGATGATGCCTTTCAGCATCTTCCTATATTGCTTCTGCCTGATATATGTGTTTTTCCCATAGTCTGGGAAACATACCAGCAGGGATTCAAACCAGCAACCTCTGGCTTCCTAGTCAAGTCATTTCTCTGCTGTACTATTAGGTGGCTTTTCAAATTTGTAGACTGCCCCAGACTTCCGTCTCTGGGTGGTTTACAACAAAATAAAGCAGATTAAAATGAAAATCACTTAGAATCATTTAAAACCACAGTACAGTACAAAAACTTAGGTAGGGAAAAAGAGACTTTCTAAAAGTTGTCAGAGATGGGGAGGCTCTTGTCTCAACAAGGAACACATTCCAGAGTCTTGGGGCAGCAGCAGAGGAGACCCGTCCCTGTGAGGCCACCAGACGAGCAGGTGATAACTGCAGACGAACCTCTCCAGATGATCTCAATGGGCAGTGGGGCTCATGTCAAAGACGATGTCCTCTTAAATACCCAGGGCCTAAGCTGTTTCGGGCTTCATAGGTTATAACCAGCACCTTGTATTTTCCCCAGACATTTATTGGTAGCCAGTGTAGTTCTTTTAATAAAGGAGTAATATGGTCTCTTCGAGATGACCTGTAGACCAACCTGGCTGCCGCATTCTGTACCAACTGCAGTTTCATTCTGTACCTACATACAAAGGCATGCCTACACAGAGCACATCAAGTTTGGAGTAGTCAAGTCTGGAGGTTAGCAGCATATGTACCACAGTTCTGAGGTAATTCATCTCAAGAGATGGACACAGCTGGCATGTCAGCTGAAGCTGATAGTGCCTCTGGCCACCGCTTCAACTTGGGACACCAGGGAGAGGTTTGGATCCACCCCCACTAGACTGTGTACCTACCTGATCCTTCTGGTGAAGTGTGACCCCATCCAGAACCAGCAGATCAAACCTGTCACCCGAGTTCTGACCTCACACAATAAGCACTTCCATCTTATCTGGATTCAGTCTGTTTGTTATCCCTCATCCAGCCCATCACCGCCTCCAGGCAGGCATTTAGGGGTGTTATGCTTCCTCCTGATGATGATGACATGGAGAAATAGATTTGGGTGTCATCAGCATATTACTAACACCCTGCATCAGATCCCCTGATGATCTCTCTCAGCAGTTTCATGTAGATGTTTAAAACCATTAGAGACAATATGGAGCCCTGGAGGACACCATATAAAAGTTCAGATTTTGAAGAATAGCTGTCTCCAAGGAACACCATCTGGCTTGAAACAAGTCAGTTTTAACCTTTTTATCTATTTTTATTCCCTGCAAAGAAATACACAAACAAACAAACAAACAAACAAACAAACAAACAAACAAACAAGAAAGAGGAGTTTCCCTTAGGGGGAAAAACACACAGTGTCCTGCCAATGTAGACTTCATGTGTGCCAGATTTCATAACTCTATGCCTATCCATTCCGGAAATATAAATGGGGGGAAGAGGCATGTTGTTACCCCTTTTCATGAATGCAAAGTGCAGATTCCTTCACATGCTGGTGGAATTATGGTACAAGGGGGATCTTCATTTTCAGAAGTTTTTGTAAAGCTCTGGCGTGAAACAAGCCAGATTTCACAATTTTTAGGAATTTTTAAACAAAAATTTCAAAAAATATTGAAAATCAGTAGACTGACAAATTCTCCTCAAATTTATTACAGAGGGCTCTGACCTCCTTTCCTACATGTGTGGCAAGTTTCAAGGCTCTAATACCAACTGGTGATTTTTAGTGATTCCCCACTCCCCTCATTCACCTCTATAGGAGAAATCCAATTCCATTTTGCTTATTCCAAAATTCCAAAGTATTTCCAAAATTAATGTTTATATTTCTGAATTAATTCTGACTTTACAGATTCAATTTAAAAAAAAAAAAAAAACACCCAGGTTGGGATTTTATGGATTTTTACCAGTTTGGAGCAATTTAGGATAAAATCTGAATTTTTAAATCCGAATCAGCCCTAATGAGATGGCTCCCTGCTCCCAATGTTCCATAATTCCCACCTGAAATAATATCAGAGCTGGTGGGCCTAAAGAAACCATTCCAAAGATAGGGTGAGTGACAGATGTTGCTTCAGGTTGTTCCTGAAGATACCTGACAACCTCAATCAGACAAGCAAGAGCTAATGCATTTGCTCCAGAACCTGAACCGTACGGAGAACAGCTGGCCTTGATTCAATACAACAATGTTCTGGGACTTGCCACCTTTATAAGAGTCCTGTGCTGAGCCCATACAAACAATATGTGCTCATCAATATGCACCCCTGAGCTGCTATTGACAGGAAAGGTGGAGGAACATGTGCTGAAGCACCATCAAGTCCAGCACTCAGTATTTATCCGTATTCAGCATAGACACCTGGGCAGTGCAATAAAGGTGTGGCAAGCAACTCCAATCGGGTCACCAGACCAGATCTGGTGTAAAGATTCCAGTAAACTCTTTACACCTAAATTTTCTTCAGAATGTTTTTTCTTTCCTTGTGGGCAGAGGTGCACCTAGGTTAGGTAATTTTGAAGCCTGGATCTAAAGGTCTTTGGAGGGCCCCTCTCCCCGCGGCAAGTTGTTGTTGTTATTGTTGTTATTATTATTACATTTATATCCCGCTCTTCCTCCAAGGAGCCCAGAGCGGTGGTCTACATACTTATGTTTGTCGTCACAACAACCCTGTGAAGCAGGTTAGGCTGAGAGAGAAGTGCCTGGCCCAGAGTCACCCAGCAAGTCTCACGGCTGAATGGGGATTTGAACTTGGGTCTCCCCGGTCCTAGTCCAGCACTCTAACTAGTACACCAAGCACCATTTTTTAACACGTAGGTTCTTGAGGGCACAAGCCACACCACCTGGGACAGACTAAAGAGGATTGGGGGGGCAGGTGGTGTGGAGGCCCTGGACTTCGGCCCCAAAGTCCAGGGGGTAAGAGCGCCTCTGCTTGTGGGGGCTGGAAGAGAGCTGTTGGGAAGATGATGGCTAAGAGGAAATGAGGCATTCCCATGAGTGCAGTAAACTCTTCTGGGAAGTGAAGGGCCTATGCTGGAAATGGCAGAGCAGAGGAGAATAAACAAAAGTTTTAAAATAACCTGCCTCCTCCAGTGTGAATCATCTCAGTTTCCAATGAGTTGCTTTTAAAACTAATTCCCACCACATCAAACACTCAAAAAGACAAGTGAGTAGCAAGGACATCCGAATGGCTGGGTTCCCATCAAGAAGGCAGTAACATACAGGGCTTACTAGGAGTCCGGTTTGATATAATAGGCTTGTCTGGGGAATTCAGGGGCACCTTTCTGGATTTAAGTGGGAAAATATTTTAGTAAAGAGGCAAGGTTCACCGAAACCAAAAGGCCCACTTGTGGTGCATCCAAGATTAAACTGAAGACCCCTGTCCTAGGTCCATGTTACTGCCACTGTCACATATGTTTTGGCCCTTGAAAAGGGTTCGAAGCAGTGAATTTAACTCCACAGCATTCATTTTACCCCCACTCTTGCTTCTGCTCAAACAGGTTTTGCAGCCTAGGAAACAACTCAAAGACCTAACAGGTCTGTTTACCGGAGGTGCAATGGGACATGTGAGAGGGCATTTTCAGTGGTGGCCCTATGCCCTCTCAAAGGGACTTCATCAGTCTCCCCCTTTTATTAGTTTTGAAAAGCACTTGGAAACTCTCCTTTTTAAACAAGCTTTTAAAATAAAGAAAAAAGGCTGCAATCAGGTGTCCTCTTAATTAATTTCTATCTGCTTCTGTCTTTTATTGTGTTTATTATGTTTCATGTTTTGTTTTGTTTTGATGGTCCTTTATTGTTTTATTGCAGTGTATTGTGTTTCACTGTTTATTGAAAGCCACCCCAGCCAGGACTGTGCTGGAGGCCCGGGACACAAATATTTTACACAAACAATACATCAACGACACCAAAAGCAGCCTCTTTCAAACTATCTCCAGCTTTCTGAAAAGAAACTACCATATGTCCCGTTTCAAATCTGCTGATTTGACAGGCTGCTGAAGCCCTGTCTAGCCCCTGGAAATGCTGCTCAACACCATAGGAACATAGGAAGCTGCCATATACTGAGTCAGACCATTGGTCTATCTAGCTCAGTACTGTCTTCACAGACTGGCAGTGGCTTCTCCAAGGTTGCAGGCAGGAATCTCTCTCAGCCCTATCTTGGAGAAGCCAGGGAGGGAACTTGAAACCTTCTGCCCTTCCCAGAGCGGCTTCATCCCCTGAGGGGAATATCTTGCAGTGCTCACACATCAAGTCTCCCATTCATATGCAACCAGGGCAGACCCTGCTTAGCTATGGGGACAAGTCATGCTTGATACCACAAGACCAGCACCCCTTGCCTTTGGTTTTCTGAGATTTCATCAGCCAAGCAACCAAACTGATTTGTGGAGTCTTGCACAAGGTTGACTTAGGGAGGACTAACTTGCAAGTTGTATATTTAACTGGGGGTTCTCAGCAGCAAGGCAGATTGTTAATTCTCACTTTATAAATCTGTTGCTCTACATTTGTTTCCGATTGTTACATGTTTTAACATTTTTTTAATACATTGTCCACATTAATGTGTTAGGGAGTGTTTATTGAATATTTATCTTTATATTACCTTTTTACTTCATCGTATTTGGAGGTATTGCATACTTCCACCATTTATAAATTAGATAGTTTTTACTGCTCCACACATTAAAATAATAATAATAATCAATCATCGTCATCATCATCATCATCGTCATCATCATCGTCATCAGGTTTTTAGGCTGTTATATGGTGGTGGGTTCTTGCTGAGTCTTTCTGTCTTACAGACTAGAAACATGCTTTTTAAAAAAAAAGGCTGCATTTCTCAAGGTGCGGAATTCTGCCACCAACACCAACATTCTGCAGCATGCTTACCGACTCTTAGCAGATAGCTTCAAACGCTGAGCTGGACGGGTCTCTTGCTTGTGCCAGATGGCACAGTGCCAATCCTTGGCCAGCCTTGTAAGCATAAAGCAGGAAGTTTCTCTTCCGGTCTTTGTGTATTACAGATGATGATGGAACCACCTATGTTTTTCCCAGAGTATTTGCCAAGCACCATATTCTCAAGTGTGCTGTGAACTGTATTGTCGTTTCCTCCCTTTTCTTTTGATCTGCTGTCCCTGCCGCAGAGGGCAAGGCTAGGCTGATGGCCTATGTGTTTGCCTTTGGGCTCATTCTCACTTTTACTCAGATATAGATGTCCAAGTATACACAAGTCCCTTTAAAATTCTCAGAAGCAGGGTCTAGATCAGAGCTGGTCATACCATCCTATTCTAGTAGCTATGATATATAAAGTAAACTGTGCCGTCGAGTCGATTTCGACTCCTGGTGCCCACAGAGCCCTGTGGTTTTCTTTAGTAGAATACAGGAGGGGTTTACCATTGCCTCCTCCCGCTCAGTATAAGATAATGCCTTTCAGCATCTTCCTATATCGCTGCTGCCCGATATAGTACCATCGGGAATTTGAACCAGCAACCTTCTGCTTGTTAGTCAAGCATTTCTCTGCTGCGTCATTAGGTGACATGATATATACTAGATAACTTAAATTCTGAAAAGTAGAATCAGAAACTTTTTAAACAGTTTGAAGCAAATTTAAGTGAAGTCTACCACCTAGTGGCCACAGTATAAATTGTTGACTTTCCCAGCTATAGGCAATAGCAATAGCAATAGCACTTACATTTATATACCGCTTTATAGCCGGAGCTCTCTAAGCGGTTTACAATGATTTAGTGCCTTGATTTAGGCGCCTTGCATTATTAATTAATTAATTAATTAATATGTAATTAATTAATTAATTAATTAATTAATTTTATTACATTTTATATCCCGCTCTTCCTCCAAGGAGCCCAGAGCGGTGTACTACATACTTAGTTTTCTCCTCACAACAACCCTGTGAAGTAGGTTAGGCTGAGAGAAAAGTGACTGGCCCAGAGTCACCCAGCCAGTCTCATGGCTGAACGGGGATTTGAACTTGGGTCTCCCTGGTCCTAGTCCAGCACTCTAACCACTACACCACACAGTGCTCTTAACTATTTTTCAAGTGCAGAACACTATGGCAAAAAAACAAATTTAGTGTGAGATCCAGTGTGAGCCTGGTGCTAACTGAGCAAAGAGACACCTTTTTAAAGTGGTGATTCTCTTATGTTTAGCAGGGGAAGAGCAACTGGCCCTATCCATCCCCAGCACAGCATCCCTCTGGTGGCTGTTGCTGGTATCTGCCTGATGTTTCTTTTTAGATTGTGATTTCTTTCGGGATTGGGAGCCATCTTATTAATGTCTTATTTATTTTTCTATGTAAACCACTTTGAGAACTATGGTTGAAGACCGGTATATAAATATCCATAGTATAGTATATAGCATATAAACCCTACTAACTTGGCAAAGAGGCACCTTTTAACATGGTGATTCTCTGTATTTAGCAGGGGGAGAGTAACTGGCCCTATCCACCCCCAGCACAGCATTCCTCCAGTGACTGTTGCTGGTGTCTATCTTGTGTTTCTTTTTAGATTGTGAGCCCTTTGGGGACAGGGATCCATCTGATTGATTTATTATTTCTCTGTGTAAACCGCCCTGAGCCATTTTTGGAAGGGCGGTATAGAAATCGAATAAATAAATAAATAAATAAATAAATAAATAAATAAAAATATATAGTATTTTCCATGGTGCGCTAGTCAGACCTTATCTGAAGTTCTGTGTCCAGCTCTAGGTGTCTCACCTTAAGAAGGGTGTAGAAGGGAAGCTAGAACAGCTACAGAGAGGAGCAACAAAGATTGTTAGTGCCCTAGAAATTAAGCTTTAGGAGGGAAGGTTGAAGGAGCTGGTCATGTTTGGCTTGGAGAAAGGCAGGCTGGTGTGTTGGTGTGTTGTTGTGTGTTGCCAGCTAGGGACTGTTATAAAGGACTTGCGACTATTCGGGGACCAAACAACTTTTTTTGCGTGCGT
Organism: Hemicordylus capensis; assembly: GCF_027244095.1. Classification (NCBI taxonomy): domain Eukaryota; kingdom Metazoa; phylum Chordata; class Lepidosauria; order Squamata; family Cordylidae; genus Hemicordylus; species Hemicordylus capensis. The sequence goes on along the minus strand of NC_069663.1, from coordinate 10,524,675 downwards.
TGTGACCTCTGAAGTTCTGAGGAGCGGCCAGAACATTTGGTTTGCCCAGAACACTTTGCTCTCTTCTTGAGTAGCTTCTCTTCCTCTGTCTCGTTCCCCTTCCTACTGACATCCATCCAATGGGGAAGCCAGAGGGGAGGGTCTGCTTCTGTGGCTGGTTGCCGAGCCACGTGATGCAGGAGAACAGATCGGTGGGCCCCGAAGGTGCAGCTTGCTGCCTTCATGTAGCGGCGGCAGCGGCCGTGAGAGGTTAGCAGTTAGCGAGCTAACTTTACTCAATTAGCAGCTACCTCCGCTAACTGAGTAAAAAGGCAGGCACCTTTTAAAGTGGTGAATCTCTTCTATTTATGGTGCAGAGAGCAACTGGTCCTATCCAACCCCAGCACTGCACACCTTCAACGGCGGGTGCTGGTGTTACCTTGCATTTCTTTTTTAGATTGTGAGGCCTTTGGGGACAGGGGAGCATCTTCTTCTTATTTTAATTTAATCTATCTATCTATCTCTCTAAGATGTACCCGTGGCTGATCCCATGTGTGGCAGCTCTCGCGAGAGTTTGCGAGTGGCTGCCGATTAGCCATGGAGACGGGGGAGAAAATGGCAGTGGTGGTGGCAGCGGCCAGTGGGCAGTGGAGAGGGTGGCACAGGGGGCCACCTGCTGGCCACAAGGCAGGAGCTCTGGCAGGGGGGAGAAGACGATGGCTGTGGAGAGGGCAGCCCAGTTTCCCTTTCTGGCCCACCTGCTGGCCACAAGGCAGGAGTGTTGGGGGTGTGTGTGTGCGAGGGGGAAACAATGGGGGTGGGGGAGAACTGGAGGCACAGATGTTCTGCACCCGGCCCAGCTAGTTTAATTCCATTTAAAACCTCTGTGAAACCTTCTGTTGGAAAATGGCCTATAAATGTTTGTCGTTGTAGAGAGCAGCGAGCGAGTGGGAGACCACACGTGCACCACTGCACCAGCGTGTGAAAAGGCTGGCTCGGTAGCTGGCCTTGGCTGCCCTGCCTTGAGCCAAGAGATGAAGTTGCTGGCCCGACTGGGGAGAGCATGGAATTAGGGATACTTCTATCCCAAAACGTGCTTTGAGGGCACTTGTCTTTTGGCCTGCTCTGCTGAACAGGGGAGCACAGACCACCTTTTTGGAATGCATTGGGTCTGATCTTCCCTCCTGAGTAGGAAGGTGTGTGAATTGCCTATTGTATTCAAGGCTGATTGTGCGGACAATTGGAGTGCGCAGGTGTGTCCAGAGCATCCTGTGCTGGGAAGGGCTTCCCAATAGTTCTGTCAAGAGTTTCGATGGGCACCTCTTCAAAGTTACATCACTGATTAATCCCTGTGCAGGTGTGTCCAGAGCATCCTGTGTTGGGAAGGGCTTCCCAATAGTTCTGTCAAGAGTTTCAATGGGCACCTCTTCAAAGTTACATCACTGATTAATCCCTATTGTAATGGAGCCCTTCTTATCTGCTTTCACTTCCTGGCCTGAGTGCTTCATTAAAAACAGGTGTTATCTCTCTTGTGAGGGAAAGAGGGGAGTTTAGATTTCATTCCAAGTCCAAAATGATCTTGAATGCCAGACACCTGCAGTAGCTAGTTCTGAAGTCTGCTTAGCCAGGGCCACCTCACAGAAAGAGGGAGTGTGGATCTAATCCCCTTTCCAATTTATGGGGCTTGCAGCCACTGCCAACTGAGAGACTTGTCCCCATGTATAACAGACTGGGAGCTCACACTGCAGTGCAGTTCTCGAGCATAACAAAAGTGCAATCTCCAAGCCTGGAGATGCAGTTGCAACCAGGGAGGCTTCTGGGAGAGGGCAGAATAAGCTCAGCTGGTAACAGTGTCTCCATCATCTGCCACCTGAGGCGACCATCTCCCCATGCCTCACAGAAGGGCCGCCCCAGCTCCATTCAATGCAATAAGACTTACTCCTGAGTGAACATGCAGAGGATTGTGTTGTTGGAGACAAGACGATCACTTGACAGAGAGCAGTCCAGTTAGGAGGAATGCTAGAGCGCTTGCTCATTTACAGACTACTTCACTTATCTTTATGGTGCTAACCCTCATTTGTATTTTCTTTTCCTCTGATAAATTTCCCCTTATCTGCTGAAGAGAAAGGCCATTCCAGAAAAGACTGACTAAGCTGGGGGTGTCAGTGGTCTTCTTCAGGCACCATGTAACTGCATGTGGCTACAATGCCAAGAGGAGCGCACAGGCAACCGATGTGCTCTGTGCATACAGTCTTTGCCTGCCGAGGCATACGCTGTACTTGGAGAGAGAAATCCTCCCTACGGCTGAGTGCATTGCATTCCTGATTGTGGGAAAAACCTCTTCCTCTGTGCAGCATATGCCTCTATAGACTAATGCTAAGTGCCCAGAGAGTTCAGCTTGCCAATGCACCCTGCACATATTGTAGTGCAGGATGCATAATTACATAAGGTTTGAAAGGGGCTACCCAGTGAAGATGACTGGCTGTAAGTTCAGGCCTGAGGCAAATTGGTGTTTGGACTTACTTTTTTTTTTTACTAGCACCTGTTGAAATTCACCTTTGTTTGCACAGAGCAATCACTCACCTCACACAGAGCTGAATCCTAGGGGACAATCAGTGGCCACACACACAATCTATAGGGACGCAGGAAGCTGCCTTATACAGAGTCAGACCGTTGGCCAGTCTAGTTCTGTATTGTCTACACTGACTGGCAGCAGCTCTCCCAGCCCTACCTGGAAATGCCAAGGACTGAACCTGGGACCTTCTGCAAACAAAGCAGATGCTCTGCCACTGAACTATGGCCCCATCCCCCAAAGGGAATCTCTTACAGTTTTCAGATAGTCACCCAGCCAAATGCAAGCCAGGGTGGACCCTGCTTAGCAAGGGGGACAATTCATGCTCCCTACTGCAAAACCAACACTCCCCACCAAACCCTCTTTTCTAGCACAGGATTACATTTCCCCACAAATGGCAACCTCACCTCTTAATCTATTGACCAGGGCTTTGGATTGCCAGGCAGAGCTAGGCTCTATCATCAGACTTGATCCTTCCAGAAACTCCTGATTTAGGCATATATGGTTATCTCCCATGTTGGTTTTTTCTTTTTTGGTCTTTTCCTCCTTTTAACCCAGGAAGACTTGTTTTGCTTCCAGCAGTGAACCCACTGCTCCTGTAGGGACATTCGAGGACATGCCAGACCCATTGCCCCCATAGGGAGCACACACCCACTGCTCTAGAACCCTTGCTCCCCAGCCCCCAAAAGAGACAATGTTGGGCCCAAGCTGAGATCCAGCAGAAGAGAAGTGCCCAACTAGCCTCTTGAGGCTTGCTTCTGGTGGGTCTCCTCAGGAGGAGGGGAAAGCCTTCACAGGGGCTTCCTCTGGAGTGCAACACCCTTAATAGTGCAGGACAGGGTGCGGCTCTCTGTGGAGTATGAAAGCTCTCACACTACTGCCTTGGCTGTACAAGTTGGAGTAGTATACTCATTTAGAGAGAACAGCAAGTTTCTGGTCTCACTGCAACACCCCCACAGACTTTGAACTAACCCAGTGCGAAGGAACACGGCATAACTTTTGCTAGGGAGGGCAATGCTCCAAAAGATGCAACCTCAGCAGCTGTGGGCTTCCTCTCAGGCAAAGTTTATCTAACTAACCACACAGAGCAACGGTCTGTCATTACTCGGCAATTCAGAGGGAAGCTCCGATTGGCTGGCGCAGCGGGAAGAGCACTATTTAAAATGTGTAGAACGCAAATGAATCAAAACAAGGAACAGGGTGGGGAAAGTTCACAACCCCAGCAGTGCAGGCCAACGCCTTCTTCCAGAGGCCCGCAGACATGTACTAACTAGTAGGCACACAAGAGGCAGGCCAGAATCAGAATTCAATGCAGCACAAACACACGAACTCCATTTTACCTGATGCACAAGGCAATTTGCACGGCCATTTCCATGTATACACTCTTCCAAGCTAAAAAGGAAACCTCGGGATTTTTTGTATGAGCGATCGACTGAACCAGCATCCTGAATTAGGCCCAGGAACACATCTATAGCCAGTGGCACGGTTTTAAAATAGGTGTCAAGTGAGAAAATTGGCTCAAGCCCAACAAGCTGAGTTGCTGCACTAGTACCAGCTGAAGTTTCTGAAGTCTTCAAGGGCAGCCTCTGGTAGAGGACATTAGTGACCTCTATATTTGAGGGCAATTCCACAGAACTGGAATTGGGCATATTGCCACTTTTTAAATGACTGTAGCCATAAGCAAATGTTTACGTTAATATACCCACTGGAAAGAGAACATCTCCTACTACAAGACTATCTATCTATCTATCTATATTTAAACCCTTAAATATTCTAGTGTCTGAAATGCACAAAATGTTGGTAATGGAATAGAAATGTCAAAAAATCTGATTGCATCACTGGAGTATTTCCCACATTTCAGACACTATCTATACTTTTTAAGGGTTTTGTAAAAATAAATATGGCCTTATAATAAAATATGTTCTCTTGCCAGTAGGTATATATAATTTCAACTTGAAGATTTGCTTATGACTACAATCTTTGAAAAACTTCCCTGATTCCCTTACTCTTGGAATTGCCCTTAAAGCATTTTATGGACAATTAAAGGACAGTGGCCAGGTCTCTTATCTTCTAGGAGTGCAGGCAGGCACAGCTGGCATATCAGCAAAAACCCAACGCTGTAAATCAGGGTATGCAAAAATTTGTTTCCCAATACTCAATAATATTGGATCAAATTGGTTATTTAAGCACCTGTCACTAAGGTTGTATGTAGAAGCTTCCAGGTTTCCTCCCTGGCATCTCCAAGATAGGGCTGAGACTCCTGCCTGCAATCTTGGGGAAGCCGCTGCCAGTCTGTGTAGACAATACTGAGCTAGATGGACCAGTGATCTGACTCTGTATAAGGCAGCTTTCTATGTTGTATCAACTTTTTATGCAAAACTCCTATCAGCAGGGAGGACTGTTTATCCGGCTAAACCTGATCAGGCAGTCAGATGAAGCTTTCTATGCAGGTGGAATACCTGTTGGTGCTTGAGCAATGAGCCTTACTTGAAGAACAAGTATTGACAGGGCAGATCAGTGTCACAATTACAAAAAGACATTCTCTTTAAACTCAAGGTTTTCTTTCAATTCAGACTTTACTTTTCTTTTTAAAAATTCATGAACTCAATAAATTACACAATCACCCCTCCCTTTTTATAAATTCTTCACAAAATAGAGAGTTTATGATTTATAAGGAAATGTTTTCTTTCTGAAGTGCTGATGAATATCTTGACTTTTGTGTCACGCTGGTGGATTGTTTTGTAGCTGCTACAATAGTTTTGATTTAAGATATTTTACAATTACCCAAAGCAAACACAAGCAACAACAACAGAAGTTACATACACGGAGAGAGAAAGACCTCAGGGCTAATAATTCAGTGAATAACGAATGGAACAATTAAGTTAGCATTCAATGCCAAGGGGCAAAGCACCATGAAGGGAGGTGACCTGGGGACCTTCCCAACATTTTAAAAAGTAGCAACCAGTGCAATTTGGGCAGTAATGATTTTTCTGTGTGCTAGAGCAAGTTAGAGAAAATGTATACGTCTATCACTAGTTTCTGCACTGCGTTTAAAAAGCACATGCATTAATGTATCCCAAAACCAGGACTTGCTGAGAACTTGCAAGTGCCAAGAGCCTTGTACACCAGGGGGTCTCAAACCTGGACCCCTAGATGTAGTTGGCCTACAACTCACATCATCCCCAGCCACAATGGCCTTTGTGATGCGAGTTGTAGGCCAACAACAACTGGGAGCACAAGGTTGGGAACTAGGCTATACATGGAGGAAGAATTCCTGCTTTTCCCACTCTTCAAGAACTGCTATGTCCCTACAGCTCATTCTTTTGCTTTAACACATGCCATCAGCTGATGTACGATGGGATGCCAGGTACCAAGACAAAAGATCTATAGGAGTGCCTATTTGCAATATAACCTTGTCTCTAAAGGCACAGGTGGCACTTTTAAGAGTAAAGAGTTTATCACCTCTGAACATTTACAATGTAAGTGCACAGAATTCAAACTTTTGTGTCTTACCTTTACAGGTAAAGACACAAATTAAATTAATGAATTAAATCAGTTGACACAATACAACTTCAAAGTCAGACAGAATATACCAATTGTTACCACCAGTATTCCCTTTAACAGGGATTCCCAGCAGTTGTTGACTACAACTCCCAGAATCCCCAAGACAAAGCCACTGCAACTGGGGGTTCCAGGAGTTGGAGTCAACATCTGGGAATCTCTGTTAAAGGGAAGACAGCTTACCACCTAAAATTCTGTCCCGAGTATGTCTCAACAATGTATCAGGTCACCAGTGTGACATTTCCTGATTTTGTTTGGCAAGATTTTCGATCCAAAGAGCTAAGAATTTCCTTTCCATTTTGAGCAAAGGGGTAAGTTTCCAGTCAGGGAAATATCTTCCTTTGAAAGGCATCTTGCTTAATACGGACAAACCAGCTTAAGAAGCAACACACATTTTCTTGTTCTACCCTTCAGACACACACACTGTTGAACAACAATTACAAAGTACAACCAACTCCAGCGCATTTCATTGGGGGTGGGGGGAGTCAATTTCACATTCTGGTCTCCAGGCTGTAGCTGACTGCATCAAGAATATTTCAACCCGAACAATACGCTATTTTCAATGACTAAGATGAATAAATACACACTGCCACCGTTCCCTATGGAAATTCCTGTTACTCATGAATCAAAATTTTGTCTCAGACTATCAAGCACTGTTTAAAGAAAAGAAAAAGAGGGAGAAAACCAAAACAAAAAGGTGCAACCCTGCTTACTGCACCCAGAAAGAGAAAGATGAAATGGGAATAGCCTGCACCCCCACAGCTTGAGGAAAGGTAGTTGCTGAATGCTTCCAGGTAAGGCGCAGGGAAGGAAAGCTTGACTTGAAGAGTCCTGAGGACAGTGCTGATGGGGCACCAAGGTGCAGGGTGAGGCAGGGGAAGACCATACATCCGCCATTGGAGTAACTGCTTCACCCTGCTTTCTGCCTAAGGGGCTAGCAGGATTGTGCCAAGAGTTCTGCCTCTAAAATCCAAAATTCAGTGCAAAAGAATGAGCACTCTTACTTTGTGCAGAGAAGCAACCTCCCAACTGGCAATGTTTTCTAACAGGAGAGAATCAATTGAACCTGGGTACTTAAGTGAAACACTGTTTTACTGGGGTGGGTAGTAACTAACCTATATGCTTGGACAACAAAGTTATGAAAACATTTCCATATTTGCGCAATCATTTGCAGAATCTAGCAGGAAGAGTTTTTCTCTTGTTTCCCATGATTTAATTAAAAATAAAAAATAAAGTTAGTCAGAACAACATCCTGCAGGTACTGCTGGATACCAAATGCAAAGGCCAGAGACAACAGTCAAATCAACAGCAACACTATTAACCTAGAAAAATGAAACTGAATGCTTAGTGACCTAACCATGGCACTGGCAGATGACTGCAGAAATGTGCTAATTTACCTATGTCTGCCAGCTGCCAGAACTAAAATATTCTCCTCACAGTAGCTCAATGCTTGAATAAGAGGATCACTTTGCATCACATTCAATGCCTTCAAATTTCGTTTTTCCTTAAAGGAAAAAAAGGGGGTGAAGAAAATTACAATATGTTGGGTGGGTGAAGAAAATTACTATATGTTGTAGGATTCACAAATGAGCCACAATTACCCAGATCTATGCCAGATAATATAAATAACAGGGTTATTTTCACCATGTTTGTGGTGGGGTGGGTGGGAGACAGTCATTCACACCGACATAAATATATACACATTTTTACTCTACAAAGTTGAATGATCTGCATTACCAGCATGCAAATCTCCTCTTCTGTGGGCATTCCAAATTTTGCAATAGGAAAGCGGAATGTCTGAAATATTCCATAATGTATTTGTAGAAAGCCATAATCTCCTAGTTTGTCAATTTCCCTGGCCAGGTGGATAACAAGACATCTGTAGCTCAGGAATATCCACATTGGGGATATACATTTATGAGTACTGAAACAAAAATGGCCACCTGTAGCTTTGTTTACAAACATGAACAGAAATGCAGTGGATAACACATTGAACCCTGACACCTTGAATTGGGGTTGGTCTGGTTTTTGCTTCCACAAAATGTTGCACCATTACAGACACAACTCTGACAAGAGGTCACAATACTCCAAAGGTCACGTGTCCCAATTGCTGTCTTTAAAGGCAATTTTGACTAATCGGAGTTCTAATTCAAAAGCATCTGGACGGTCTTGTGGATTAGCAGCAAGCATTTCCTTTATCAGTTGTTTCATACGAGCATTCATTGACTTTTTCTTTACAGGAATGAGCAGTTCCATTTTCGGATTTTCCAGCAATGCCTCTCCGACAGGCACAATTTCAGTCCCTTGTTTCACATAACTCCCTAACAATTCTTTCTTTGTTTCTGTGTCTATGAAAGTGATCCTTTCCAACATTGCCCAGATTATAATCCCCAATGCAAAGATGTCTGCTTTGGCAGTGTAGTGACCTTCCCAAACTTCAGGGGCCATGTAGAAGTCTGTGCCACAAGCCGTCGAAAGAAAACATTTATTTACGTTGACAGGCTCTTCTGGGTTTTGCCCCGAAGCAGAGCAAACCTTACTTAGCCCAAAATCAGCTACTTTCAAAGTGGGTTCCAAGTCGCTAGCATCCATCCTACTTTGAGAAATCAAGATGTTGTCAGGTTTGAGATCACGGTGGATGATCTGGTTTTTGTGCAAGAAAGCCAGGGCACTGCTGAGCTGAAGCATGAAGCTGGTGTTGGTCTTACGGCTGGGCTTTCTGGAAAGAAGGTATTCATTCATATCGCCTCCATCACAGAAATCCATCACAAACCAAAGGTAGTAGGCGCTTCTGGGATCAAAGGCAATTTCACCTTTTAAGGAAGTCTCTACAAGCTATAATATGAAAACATGTCATATGTATTTGTTCAACAAGCACAATACAAGTCAGAAAGCAGTTCTTGATTTTTAAAATGCTGCAACAGTCTCATATTTTAATGTACCTGTCATGAATAAACCTAGCAGGGTAAACACACTAAAAGACAGTTCATGCAGTTCTAATTAGGGTAAGGCAAGTGTCTGGAAGAGAAGAGCTGGGTCGGATGGCACTGTCCTACCCAGCTCTCATACACAGCAATTTACTGAGATGGTGGGGGGAAACCATCCAACCCAGCACCCTTCTTCTGGACTACTACTTCCTTCCCTTTTAACCTTGTTGTTTCCCTTGCACATGATCACAAAATGAGAGTTTGCACAACTCCTGAAATAGCGTAGGACACTTGTCCTAGCCTAATTATAATTGTGTGAATGAGCATTAAGATTTTTTATAAGGTTGGAATTTCTATTGTTAAATGGAATTTCTACCATTCTTTTTGTTTTCCTTAAGCAGTATTTTCAAAAGAAAAGCACAGGCATCACATACCTATAGTAGTATAGCGTCTCATCCACTCAGCTAACAGTTCGCATAAAAATATCAACACAATTAAGGCCCCACACCAAATCACAGTTTGTGCTAACCATAGTCTAGAACCCAAACCAAGACTGAGCTTTCAAACATACAAATAATCCAAAGCGGATTGTCTGAGCTGGTATTCCATCTGCTCAGCACAAATGGAGTCTAGAATGTAGGACTCAGGACCTCTGGAGGCTGGGCTTATGGTTTGTACACCCACTTCAAGCCATGCTTTCAAGGTGGAGTATGCTAGAGGATTGCACACCACGGCATCAACTGACAAACATACCAAACCACAGCAAAGCTTCATTTACCACGGTTTGATGCAAGGTTTGGATGAAGCTGCCCTATTCTGTTATCAGCACTACCAACAGATAGACAAAGGACAAATCAACCTTTGACAACAGAACTCTGAATTCTGAAACATACTCTGTCCTCCAGCTGAGTGGATGAATGCCATCAGGCTAACACAACAATCAAAATGCAGAGCTACGGAAATTAGGGGCTCTTGTTTTTGTTCTCAAAGTTCTTTTGAAGTGCTCACAATTTACTGGCTATTCTCTATGATGGGATGGAATGTAGGTTGCTGAGCAACTCTTTTCACAATCCACTTGACATTAAATGAGGCTAACTTCCTTAACAAGGGGCAGCAGCCAGACCAAGTTAGTCATTAGGCCTGTGCAATTAGAAGTGTAGGAATGTCCCATAGCCCGATCCCGCCCCATGTGGAGGCAGCGGGGCACTTGCTCCAGGTAGTACAGTGGTGGGGTCTTTAATGCCTGACCAAGCACTGGTGCAGGGGAGGCTGGGCAAGAGAGTGCCAGGAGCGTCCGTGGGGAGAGCAAGGAGTCATGCAAGGGAGGCTGAAAAACAGCACAGGGAGGCCTGGGTATCGTAGTTCCTCCCAGAGCTTCTCCATGGGAGGAATTACATATAGCTCTGGGAGCAACTACAGTACCCAGGCATCCACACTGTTTCCGCCTCCCCATGCTCAATCTCGGCGTGACTCCCCACCATCCTCATGGACCCTCCCAGCATTTTCTCCACTCACCCAGCCTTCCCTACGCCAGTGCTGGGTTGGGCATTAAAGAACCCCACCACTGTGGGAGAGGAGAGCTGGTCTTGCGGTAGCAAGCATGACTTGTCCCCATAGCTAAGCAGGGTCTGCCCTGGTTGCATATGAATGGGAGACTAGAAGTGTGAGCACTGGAAGATATTCCCCTCAGGGGATGGAGCTGCTCTGGGAAGAGCAGAAGGTTCCAAGTTCCCTCTCTGGCAGCATCTCCAAGACAGAGCTGAGAGAGATTCCTGTCTGCAACCTTGGAGAAGCCACTGCCAGTCTGTGAAGACAATACTGAGCTAGATAGACCAATGATCTGACTCAGTATATGGCAGTTTCCTATGTCCCTATGTACTACATGGGGCAAATGCTCTCCGGTCAACTGCCTCCACGTGGTGGGGCAGGGAATTGCACTATGGGCCATTCCGCCATTTCTGGCTGCACAGGCCTATTAGTCATGACTAACATGTTTCATTGATTCCAATGGTGCTTAGTCTCAACTAGCCTGGATGTTACCCTTACCTGAAATGTCTTTTTCCAGAATGTCAAGGGCTGGGGGTTGATGCATTCTGATCATGTATGCATTTTAGTCATTACTATGGTTGACCATAGTAGCAGTAGCAGCTCAAGATCTCTGCGTGTCTGAGGTAGTGCGCCAAATGCTCTTACCCCTTTCCCATTTCTTAGAATAGGAAGCAGGAGGGCATCTTACTGTCTTACTGGCCCCCCAATAATCTGGCATCTCCCCTTGTCTCATGGAAGGGCCGCTCTTGAAAAGTACAACGGCTTAGAGAAGAGATTAATAAGGGATAGGGTTAAGAGAGCAGTTTTAGTTTTTTGTTACCTTTTTATTATTGTTTTATTTTTAAAGAGCTGTCATATGACCAAGTGTTTGGGAAATACAGGACTATGCATTAAAGGAGAAGAACAATATATATCATTAGGGCTGATTACATTTCCTGATCCAGGGATAACTTTTTAAGTGGCTGCATGCAAAAGTTACATCAGAAAGAATGATTAAACATATCTTTTCGCCCCCTAGTGAATGGGGATTGGCAATTGTAATTCCTAAACATATCTTTTTCCAGGATGACTGATGCTCAGAGTAATCTTCCTTACAATGCCACTAACAGTCAAAGTGTCATGTCAAAATAACATTCTCCAACATAATGGAGGCACAGCAGTTGCTAATCCCCATTCCAAGCACTCATTTAGCAATAAGTTTAATGTTGTGGGAAGACCTTCTGCAACTGAGCAGTGGTTTCCTATGTTTAGTTCCTCTTTCAGACCCAGCTGAAGTTTAGCAAATCATTCAAACTTGTACTTACAAAGTCATGGAAGTTGAGATGGCTACACTGAGATCATCAGATATCATTTGAAAGCCCACAGTTTTGAGCTGCTTAGCTGTGTGACTTTGGTTAAACCGGCCAAGAATATTAGCAGAAGCAAATGTACTGCATGGAAACGTCTGAGAATACTTTGCACCATGCATGTAGCTAACTGTCCTTGCTATATAGGCTAACAGAACTCAAAAAGGGGGGAAAGGATTAACTCATACCTCTTCTACTACCTGCAACATTTACCTGTAAATAAAGTGAGGAACTGGAACCATGTGACATCTTCTGCACCATACCATCCTTTTGCAAGATGCATTCCTCCAGATGAATAACATTGGGGTGTTGGCTCTTGATGCTGCTAAGTGCCCAAAACTCACGCAGGGCTAGCTCTACATTCTCTGGAGCGTGGCACCGAATCTTTTTTACTGCAACACGTGCTGACGTTTTCCTCACAACTGCTTCGTATACCACACCATAGCTGCCACGACCAACCTCCCGTATTAGATCGTATTTTGGCTGGCTACTCACCATCTTCAAGGTCAGGGTGTCTAGAAGAAAGGAAAAAGCAAAAGGTTTGAGGAACTTGTGAATGATCTGCATCCTATCACAAGCTAACAACAACTCCGTCACTTGCAACCCAGTAGCACAGATATGCCTCATGCACATCTCCACCCAATTTAGTCCATGTCTGGCACCAGTGGCTGTTGCCCATATAAGAACACTACTCATGCTGTAAAGGTTTTACAGACATAAAATTTAGGGAAGCAGTGCCACTACACCCCATTCAGTGTTCCCTCTAACAGGGATTCCCAAATGTTGTTGACTACAACTCCCAGCAACCCCAGCTGTAATGGCCTTTGGCTGGGGAGTCTGGGAGTTGTAGTCAACAGCATCTGGGAATCCCTTTTAGAGGGAACACTGGCCCCATTCCAATGACATGCAATTATTCATCAGAAGTACCTTCCTATTCCACACCTACAGGAACTTTGAATAATACCCTTTTACTAATTAAATTGACATAGAAGTTGTCATTCTTTTTGCCACGACAGTCTAACAGAGCTACTCTTCTGGAACAGATATCCAGGTACTGTCAGTCAGGCATATTAAGATGCAAGAAGCTACAAAACAGACATTAATGTCATAAACACAAGGAAGAACTAACAGACAAGCCCATACAAGCACAGGAAGACAGTGAATCTCTTCTACAGTTCCATGCTTTGGACAGGAATGATTGGGTTTAAATTATGGGAAGGTACATTTCAGGCCATACACTCAGAAAAGCTTGCTACAAAGTCAGATCGGCAGTTAAAAAAAACCCTTCACAAACGGATGTTGCTGGATCTCCTCTAAGAAAAGGAGAGAAAACTATAAAAATGTGGTAAGACTGCCAACAAAGCAAGACATTAGTACAGTTGGAAACCTAAGAACTGCAGAGCCATTGCCATACTGCTTATAACGCTCAGGGTTGGCAACTGTGCAGATGTGTTCTTACTTGCTCAGCCCTTCTTTCCATGCCCCACCCTCAGCTCATGATGTGTGCATATACCAGGTAGTGTTGTATACCTCATCTATGCACAACACACCAGTCTCCACTACAGATTGGTATGCTTTCCTGCTTTGGTAGCAAGACACACAGTTTTAGTAGCTTCTACACATATGAAAACCGGGGGGGCTAGAATTGTATCTGTAGTATCCCAAAGATAACCACACACATTTTCTAGATATTACACTTTGAGGCACAATTGTTTTGCAAAACCCCAACACACATCAAGTAGCATATCTTCAAGGCTGTCACTAACTTTGTGGGGAACTGCTCTTGCACCATCCAAACCAAGTATACCCCAAGCTTGCCTAGCAAACCAGAAACAAGAGGTGCCTGGGTGGCTTTACTTTCAGTTGTGCTGAAGGAGTATCAGCAGCCGCTGCTATTATCTCTGCACCACTATTAAAAAGCCACAGGAACCCAGGCTTCTCCTGCAAAGATTGGGGCGGATGCAGACTCGCCGCCGCCGCCACCACTACCGCCTGCTTTTCAAACAATGCAACCCAACAGGGTTGGCTTCCATGCAGAAGTGCAGAGGAATGCAACCCCGGCCTGCCATTTCATTAGATCAAGGAAAGTGTGTATACAAACAAAGGCACACTAATCAGAGGCCACAATTGGCTGCGGGTGCCGGCTGATCAGTCTTGGCCTGCTCTTGGGCTGGAGAAACCAGAAGGCGAAGCCTTTCACCGATAACAAGTACTATCCGCTGCCAATATCGGCAGATCCGGCGAAAGCCACGGGACGGGCCGCCGGCAGCAGCAGCACCCTGAGCTCACCCTCTGCCCGGCTGCAGCCGACTTCCGAACGGTGACGTTCAGCGGGCTCTGCAGCAGCCATTCGCAAGCGCCCCTCTCTGACCTCCCGGCCGGCTTTCAAACCCTTCAGGGAGCAGGCCAGGCCGGTGGCGTGTTCTCCTCTCCCGCTGGCCATCCTGGAGCCGACCCGGGCTGGCGGCCGCGTAACGTGTGAAACCTGCCTCCCGCCGAGACGGGGCCACGGAGGACGCCACCAAGCAGGCCGCGCGGCAGCCCAGGGCCGTCAGCCAGGGCCTGCCACGGGGCCTATTCGAGGCGCTCAGGGAGCAGCAGCGCGGGCCGGGATCTCCTCAGGGCCTGGGGCTCCCGAGCCTCTCGGAGCTCCACCGCGCGGCGCTCCGAGAGGCCTCCCGGCCACCACGAGCCTCCGGAGCGCCGGACGCGGCTGCCCAAGCCCGGAGCCCTCGCCGCTCAGGCCCTGCGGCCCCTGTCAGGTTACCTCAGAGCCGCCGCAGCGCTCTCTGCTCCTGGCCGCCATTATCAGTCTTCCCTCCCCCACACCGACTTCTCCCTCGCTCGCTCTCCTGGGCTCGCCGAGTCCGACACACCCCCTCCTGGGCGAGCGCGCGCAGCCAAGTCCTCCACCCTCCGATTGGCCGAGGGGAGGCAGGAGGGGCGGGGCCTCGTCCGCCCTCGCCGGGCGGAGCGCGCGCAGGCCGCTCCTGATTGGCTGTGGCGCAGAGAGCCGGTCCATGGCTCGCTCTTCCTCTTCGTTCGCGCTGCGTTTCAAGCGCTGGCTCGCTCGCCGTTGCCGCAGTCGCTAGTTCGGGGGTGTGCTGCGCGTTTCCCCGTTTGCTGCTTTTCTGCGTGCCGAGTGCGGAACGCTGCAGCGGCTTTATTTTTTTTATTTCCTTTCATTTCAAGAACCCATTTCTGCATGCATACATGCTCGTGCCTTTTTCTTCCCTCTTTCCCGATTTTTAACCCCGCCCCCCCCGCTGAATTAAACCGCTTCCTCCTTTTGCTCTTAATTATTTTGTAATTTATTTTTTCTTTCTGCCATCGGAGAGCGCAACGCGGCTCCACGGGGCGCCTCTCGGGCTGGCTTGCAGGGCGGCGGAGTGGATGACGACCTCGCCAAAGGAGAGCGTGCGCCTTTCCCCCCGCTTCCCTTTTGCCTGCGCGGCGTGGAAAGGAGAGCGGAGGATTCGTAGTTTTTTTTGGGGGGGGGGGTTAGTGCGGGGTTCAGCAGCACCCTGCCGGAAGGGCGGGCGGGCGGGCGGCGGGGTAGACACGCTTGTTGTCTTCGTGTGAGCATAAAGCCAGCCAGCCCAATGAGACGAGCGGGCGGAAAGAGGACGGGTGGCGAGAGAGAGGCGCCCGCCCGCGGAGCGGCTCTTACGGGCGATCGCAAGGCTGCGCGCGTTGCTCGGTGAATAAAGGAGGTTGCGCAGGCATGAGGAGGGAGCGCGCGCGGGGCGGGCAGGCTGCCCGCACCTATTCGCCCCCCTCCCAGCACGACACTCGGAGACACAGGCCCCCGCGCAACTAGGCGGTGCTGAGGCCTGCTCCAGTGGGACGCCGCAGGAGGCCGCTCGCCGCCCCTGCTCCCCGTACCTACCCCGTGCTGCCCCCTGCTTGCGTCAAACACCTACCGTGGCTGTCACCCAGAGGTCCCGCTTTTCCCGCTGGATTTGTGTGCATGGCTCATATTTGCTTCTCTTCTGCAATTAGATGTTGGCAGATCTTTTTTTCTCTTAACAGAAGTCTCCTGTTTATCTACCTTTCTTTGTAGATAAGGAGTGGGGGGGGAGCCCTCGTCAGAGCAGGACAGGTGGTGGTTGTTTTGCAACGTGGGGAAGGTGGGCGACACCTTTTGTTAGCCCCCTCTCGCTATGCAGTGGGGACATGCTGCTCTTAGCTGCTGCAGACACCTAAGGTGGCAATCATGGTAAGATCTTGCCCACCCCTCTCCTCCAGAGGATCGAGGGCTGTTGGTATCTTCCCTTAAAGGGACACTGTCTTCTAATTTTTGCCTATTAGAGAATGAAATCATTTATTTCGGGCCTGTGCGTTTATGAGAGTGTAGGTGAACTCTAAGGGCCAGGATTCCCAGCCTTGGGTTTCCAGATGTTGGACTACAACACCCATCATCCCTATCTGCAGTGGCTGGGGAAGATGGGAGTTTTAGTCCAACATCTGGGGGTGATGAGAGTTGTAGTCTAACAACATCTGAAGATCATGGGAATTGTAAAAAGCCCACCGCTGGGGATAGTGGCCAGTGTTCCCTTTAATAGGAATTCCCAGATGTTGTTGACTACAACTCCCATAATCTCCAAGCAAAAGCCAGTGCAGCTGGGGATTCTGGGAGTTGTAGTCAACATTTGATTATCTCTTTTAGAGGGAACACTGGATGGTGGGAATTGTAGCTCAACATCTGGAGACCCAAGGTTGGGAACACCCAGACTAGGTCCACTGAAATCTCACCTGCTAACTCCAGAAGACTTTTCAAGACTCATTTGTCTCTCTTTAGCCTCATAGTGGTCTCATGGAAATCTGCACAGTTGATCCGCTCTGTGGCAAGAAGACTGAAGTTGAATCCAGACCCTGGAAGAACTGCACCTTTAAGAGTTGCACACAGGGAGAATTCTGCTAAACAGAATTCTCTGCACTGCAAGAGTTGGATGGGAAAAGCTGCACCTGGCAAAATTCTCTTTTCTGAGCAGCTTCTAAAGGCATTGCTTTGGGATCTGAATTAGTGTGGAATACTTAAATGGCACTAATTCAGATCCCAAAGCAGTGCCTTTAGGAGCTGGATAGGCTATAAGCAGAAGACTGCCAGTTTGAATCCCTGCTGGTACTATACAGGAAGATGCTGAAAGGCATCATCTCACACTGCACGAGAGGAGGCAATGGTCAACACCTCCTGTATTCTACCAAAAGAAAACCACAGGGCTCTGTGGGCACCAGGAGATGACTCCGACTCGATGGCACACTTTACCTTTACTTAAATTGCAAGCATGTATGAAGATACTTCTGAAGCAAAATTGGTGGTCGCTAAAACAACTTTCACAAATAGGATTGAAAGGTACTTGCAAACCTGCCTCTTAGAAGCTGAATTATAGAATCACAAGTTAGAATAATAGATTACATTGTTCAATGTCATGGACATGTCTGAAAGTGCTTTTTTATAATTTCCTCTTCTAGAGAGCTGCTGTGAAGTATTGGCTGATAGCTATTTATTTATATTAAAATAATATATATTAAGATATTTATACCTTGTATTTCTGTGGGGAAATGCACAACACAACAGTGTTTTAGTTAGCAAACTAGATGGTAATACCATCTGGAGGGTTCACAACCAGTTGGAAAACCATTCTTAAAGAGTGTCCATCATTAAAGGAGGGAAGTTTTGAATGGGATGCTACAGGCTTCTGTCTTTGGCTTGCTACTTTTCAACATTGCTAACAGTGACTTAGATGAAAGGATGGAGAGAATCCTCATCAAGAAGACTCAGGACAGGGCCTTTTTTGTGACTGCTCCAGGGCTCTGGAATGCACACCATGTCAAAATCAGAGCTTCTCCATCACAGGCTTTTAGTTAAAAACATTTTTAAATGGTTTTGATTGTTCTTATTCTGTTTTTATTGTTGCTATATTTTTAACCAATGTTCACCACCTAGAGAGAGAAAGAGAGAATGGAAAACTAGGCTGTAATGAACTAAATGAAATTTCAAACAAAATGAAACCAATACAGCAGGATTTTTAAAAAAAATCTATTAAATACAGTTCCTGTATTTTGCAATGTGAAATGCTAGTTAGAGATTATTTCCTTCAGCCATTACTTTCCATGGAGGAAAAACTGCACGTACGAAGAAGGCCCCAATGTAGTGTTCTTTAGTATTTGTTTACCCACAGCGTTGCTTATCCCAAAATGTTGCTTATCCAACATTGAACAGAAACAAACATTTTCCCTTGCCATTGCAGAAGCAATGGCCTCATTCTCACAATCATTCAAATCTAGCTTTAATATATTAGCTTGATTTTGTGAACCCACACAAAGATGGGTTCTAGTCCAAGATGAATCTGAGATTCCCACTTTGGCTTGGGTTCACACAATTGTGCTAATATTGGTAATCCACTTTAAACCTAGATTCAAACAATTGTGTGAACAAGGCCACCCATTTCAATGTAATTCTGGATTGCTGTCAGTGACCCCCGCCCACCAACACACACCAAATTTTGCAAGTCCTAAATTGTGTGATGTAGGAAGCGCCACAGCAGTTGTCAACAGAGTGCATGATGGGAAGAGGAACAAACAAGTACTTCGTTCTAACTAGAACTGGACCAGACTATCTCCTCTGGTCTTTGGTACCTCTGAGGCAGTGACCAGGAGCACTTCATGTTAGCTTCAGCTGATTCACCAGCTGTGTCTTTTTCTAGAAATTAATGATCTCAAAACAGTGGTGTACATGTGGGTAACTTCTAGACTTGCAATGTGCTCTGCGTAGGGTCACCTTTGAATACAGTCCGGAAACTTAAATTAGTTCAAAATCTGGCAGCCAGTTTGATCTCTGGGATTACATGGCAAGACCATATTACTCCCATTTTAAAATTGTGGCACTGGCTGCTGATATGTTTCTGGACAAAATACAAAGGGCTAGTGATTACCTTTAAAGCCCTAAATGGCTTGGGTCCAGGTTATCTAAGAGAATGTCTGATTCGACATGATCCTCGCCTCCCACTGAGCTCATTTTGGGACATCTGCCTGCAGTTGGCCTGATCTGGGCTTCAAAACACACTTTCTGCAGAAATACTAGACCTGACACCAGTGATCCCTCTAACAGGGATCCCCAGATGTTGTTGACTACAGTTCCCATAATCCCCAAGCAAAAACCAGTGCAGCTGGGGATTCTGGGAGTTGTAGTAGTCAACAACATCTGGGAACTCCTGTTAGAGGGAACACTGCCTGACACCTGGGTGGCTTTCAAGGAGGCCTTAACATCACAATTTTAAAAGCCAGGCATTTGCTTGCTTTTATTTTATTTGTTTTAAATCGTATTTAGCTGTAAGCTGACTTGGTGGTATAAAAATGTAACTCATACATACATGCATTGAGAAACTCATTGCTTTTGCCAAGCTTTTAGATGATGTTTAGTTCTTATTTGAGATTCATTGGTTGAAATGCTGTACTGTTGTTTTAAATTGCTTTAAACGTTTTGTAAACTGCCTTGAGTTATAACGAATGAGTGGTATATAACTGTACTAAATGAATAAATAAAACAGGACAAATGCTTTTAATTTTCCATGAGGTAAGGTGAGGTGCCTGCCTCAGGCAGCATATTACTGGGATGTCTGTCAGTGGACAACACAGGGGATTTTAACTTTGGCTGCCATCTTAAACCAACAGATTGTTTAAAAAAACACAAAAACCCTTCAGGGTTTCCTATAGAGTTCTGTAACAAGAATCCCCAGATGTTGACTACAGCTCCCAGCACCTACTGCTTCAGTGGCCTTTGGCTGAAGATTATGGGAGTTGTGGTCAACAACATCGGCCTCCAATGACCCTGTCCCTTGTGCTGTGACTGGTTTGTATCCAACTAAAAATGCAAAGTTTATTTGTGGGTGGGGGGTACATGGACAGGCATTGTGATCTCATAAGCCTTTTTAGAAAGTAAGTTAAATTTTTGAGCAGCTTTTTGGTTAATGAATCACAAGAGGTCACCTTATAGCTTCAGATTTATTTATTTATTAACCATCAACCAGTGTTCCCCCTAACAGGGATTTCCAGATGTTGTTGACTACAACTCCCAGAATCCCCAGCTGCTATGGCTTTTGCTACTTCCAGTTTGGGTCTCTTACATCTTTGTATTATGTTAAGAATCCCCATATCTTCTGTATGTTTGCACAAAGCAAGCGTTTGTAGTGTGCTGCCAATGCTACAGCTAAAGTTGGAGGTATCACTAAAGTTCCTGGAGCATTTTTAATTGTGAACACATGATGGTGCTGTTGCCTGGTTTTCATATCTGGTCAGCATTGTAGATGATGAGCATGAGGAGGAGGATTAACAATATTTATTATTATTATTATTATTACATTTATATCCCGCTCTTCCTTCAAGGAGCCCAGAGCGGTGTACTACAACCTAAGTTTCTCCTCACAACAACCCTGTGAAGTAGGTTAGGCTGAGAGAGAAGTGACTGGCCCAGAGTCACCCAGCAAGTCTCATGGCTGAATGGGGATTTGAACTCGGGTCTCCCCGGTCCTAGTCCAGCACTCTAACCACTACACCATGCTGGCTCTCCTTTATATGCCACTTTTCAACAAAAGCTCTTAAAACATTTCATTTATTTCATTTCATTTATATGCCACTTTTCAACAAAAGTTCTTAAAGCAGTTTAAATGGCAAAGTTATAAGGAAATGGTTCCCTGCCCCAGAAAGGCTCAGAATCTAAAAAAATAAACCCAAGGTAGATACCAGCAACAGCCACTAGGAGGCTACAGTGCGGGAGCTGGATAGGGACACAGTTGCTTTCTCCTTGCTAAAAATAAGAGAGAACCATCAGTCTGAAAGGTGCCTCTTTGCCAAGTTAGCAGGGATTTCTCATCACATTGAAAATAGGACCACTTCCATACAGCAGTGTGGGATGCTCGAAGAAGTTTTTGTGCAAGTTCCAAGCACCACTTTACTGGCCATGTCTACACTGCTTCAGGCGTCTGTGCTACTTTCTGGTAGGATCTTACCCTCTGTACACACACACTGAGAGGGATCGTTTTCTGTGTCCGTTCTTCCATTCTGAGAAGAACTCACCCCTTTTATTACCATTCTTGTAGTGGTTGGGGAACACGGGGGCTTCTTCTCGGGATGCAAGAGCCGGCCAGCAGATGGCGCTGCAAAAAATGGCACGAGGTCCCTGCTTGGCATCTGTATAGAGGTTGGATCAGACTAGGAAGTAGCATGGAAACCTGCAGTGGCGTGTGTGTGGGGAAGATCACATGTGGAACTTTCGCAAAAAGCTTTGAATAGCCCACACTTGATTATAGGAACATAGGAACATAGGAAGCTGCCATATACTGAGTCAGACCATTGGTCCATCTAGCTCAGTATTGTCTTCACAGACTGGCAGCAGCTTCTCCAAGGTTGCAGGCAGGAATCTCTCTCAGCCCGATCTTGGAGAAGCCAGGAAGGGAACTTTAAACCTTCTGCTCTTCCCAGAGTGGCTTCATCCCCTGAGGGGAATATCTTGCAGTTGCTCGCACATCAAGTCTCCCATTCATATGCAACCAGGGCAGACCCTGCTTAGCTATGGGGACAAGTCATGCTTGCTACCACAAGACCAGCTCTCCTCTCCGATTGCCATATGGACGTGCCCTAGGACTGCTTGGGATTTTCCAGTGTTATTGGTTCCTAGGGCCACCAGTATCTTCCTTACCATTTTAGCTTATGGTAGCCTTTGTTAGCCACCTAATGGCGCAGTGGGGAAGTAACTTGCCTAGGGAGCAAGAGGTTACTGGTTCGAATCCCACTGGTATGTTTCCCAGACTATGGGAAACGCCTCTATTGGACTGCAGCAATATAGGAAAGATGCTGAAAGGCATCATCTCACACTGCACGGGAGGAGGCAATGGTCAACCCCTCCTATATTCTACCAAAGACAACCACAAGGCTCTGTGGTCGCCAGGAGTCGACACCAACCCGACGGCACAGTTTTACTTTTACTTTCGCCTTTGTTGGAGCTGGATTGTTTGTAAGCATGCTTTAGTTCAGAGTAGGGCATGGCTGCACAATTTCAACCCTCCAGCTGTTAAGAACATAAGACCATAAGAACAGCCCTGCTGGATCAGGCCCAAGGAGGCCCATCTAGTCCAGCATCCTGTTTGTGGCCCACCAGATGCCCACCAGATGCCACTGAACAGTGGCCCACCAGATGCCACTGAAAGCCACAGGCAGGAGTTGAGGGCATGCCCTCTCTCCTGCTGTTACTCCCCTGCAACTGCAACTACAACTCCCATCATCCTCAGCTATAGTGGCCAATGATCAGAAATGATGGAAGCTGTCCTCTGACAGCTGCTGGAGAGCCAGAGTTGTGCTGTCCTGGAGTGGGGTACTTGGTTTGCTAGGATACAACTGCCGTCCTCTCCAGCCACAGTGGCCAAGGCTGCTTGAATAAGGGCTTTCTTTTGTCACTCCCCATCTCTCTTAATGCATGCGGCAATACCAATTAGATGACCACACAGAACAATTTTTTGAGTACATCCTATCCTCGGAGTTCCTAACCTGTGGGTACTCCAGATGTTGCCCAACTACAACTCCCATTACCCCCAGCTAGAATTTATTGTGGCTGGGGATGATGGAAGTTGCAGTTCAGCAACATCTGGAGTGCCACAGGTTGGGAACCCCTGTCCTATCCAGTGGCTGCTCATGCCGGGTGTTTTCTTCAAAGTAATGTTGACTCTCCCCTACCAACTTGTCTCTTCTCTCTATTGTTTAAAGGTAAAAGGTAAAGTGTGCCGTCGAGTCGGTGTCGACTCCTGACACCCACAGAGCCCTGTGGTTGTCTTTGGTAGAATAGAGGAGGGGTTGACCATTGCCATCTCCCACGCAGTATGAGATGATGCCTTTCAGCATCGTCCTATATTGCTGCTGCCCAATAGAGGTGTTTCCCATCATCTGGAGAGCATACCAGCGGGGATTCGAACCAGCAACCTCTGGCTTGCTATTGTTTAGCAACAAGGTATTCATTCACCAGGTACGCAATTCAGGGGTTGCTCTATTCTATTGTGAGCATAATAGGGTGTGATCCAGCCATGCACCAAATTCAGTATCTGGTTTATGCTCTGCATGAATGAGATTTTGTATAATCAGAATAAAGACATCTGGGAATGGAAATGTGAGTATAGTAAACCCATTTCAGACATGTTGTACCTGCGTTCAGGTGACAGTACACATGTGCATGTGTTTGGTGAATGACTGTGATTGATTGATTAATTGATTGATTGATTGATCAATTAAGTGCTGTCAAGTCAGTGTCGACTCGTAGTGACCACATAGATAGATTCTCTCCAGGATGATCAGTCTTGAACTTGGCCTTTAACATCTCTCAGTGGTGCATTCGTTGCTGTCGTAATAGACTCCACCCACCTTGCTGCTGGTCAGGTGGTCCTCTTCTCTCTCCTTCTCTTTTCTTCAACTTTCCCCAGCCTTATGGACTTCTCAAGGGATCTGGGTCTTTGTATAATGTGTCCGAAGTATGACAGATTGAGCCTGGTCATTTGTGCCTCGAGTGAAAATTCTGGATTGATTTGTTCTGTGATCCATTTATTACCTGTGAATGACTGTACCTGCATTCATTTTAAAAGGGAACTGGCCCCCTGAAATGCAGGATTCAGATAAGAAGTATACTGCTATGCCTGCCTTCAGCATAACAGCCTGCGTGGTGTAGTGGTTAGAGTGCTGGACTAGGACCGGGGAGACCCGAGTTCAAATCCCCATTCAGCCACGATACTAGCTGGGTGACTCTGGGCCGGTCACTTCTCTCTCAGCCTAACCTACTTCACAGGGTTGTTGTGAGGAGAAACTTAAGAACATAGAACACCACTCCAGGCTCCTTGGAGGAAGAGCGGGGTATAAAATGTACATAACAACAACAACATGTGAATAACTGTACAGAACTGTACATTGACTATATGAGTATTGAACATAACATGTGACTAGGCTGTGTGTGTTTAATTGTATGAAAAGACTGTAATATATACCCGTGTTTCCCCGAAAATAAGACAGTGTCTTATATTAATTTTAGCCCCCAAAAATGCACTAGGGCAATTAGTGGTACATCAGAAATTACTGCTAGGTCTTACTTTCGGGGAAACAGGGTACATATATTAACAGATTTTACAAAAAGTGATTAGTAACAACAACAATATGAAATGCCTGCAATAGTTTCAGTACCTGCAACTGAAGGTGGTTTAAGATGTTTAAAGCAGGGTGGATTTGATTTAAATCAAACTGATTTAAATCACGATTTAAATCACTAGCAGGGTGGATAAAAATCAATGATTTTTTTTTAAAAAATCAAAAAAATCGGATTTTTTAAAATTTAAATCGGTTTTTTATTTAAATCGGATTTTTTTTATTTTTTTAAAAAAATCATTGATTTTTATCCACCCTTCTAGTGATTTAAATCGTGATTTAAATCATGATTTAAATCAGTTTGATTTAAATCAAATCCACCCTGGTTTAAAGTAAAGTAAAGTAAAGTTGTGCCGTCGAGTCGGTGTTGACTCCTGGTGACCACAGAGCCCTGTGGTTTTCTTTGGTAGAATACAGGACGGGTTTGCCATTGCCCTCTCCTGTTAGGATGTTTACGAACACTCATAGCAGTAAAATGATCCAGCAGATACAGTGTTTGGGGAGATTTCTCCCTGCAGCATCTGACCTGCAGCGGGACTGTTAAAGTAGGACGCTCCAGATCTAATGAACCTGGGGGTGACCCTTCCCATAATTCTTGTGGCACAAGACATTTCAGCTAATTTGCTGGAAACCAAGAATAGAAGACGCTCACAAGTGCAGGTCACATTGCCTGCTCTGTTTATTTCCCCCCGAAGGCCAGGAACTGTTTGGGCGGTGGCTGGCTTGTTCGAACCTTCCAGGCACAAGGCTGAAGTTACTCCATCCTTCCCAGCGAGTTCTTGTGACCTTCGGAGAGGGCATGGGTGTCAATGGGCAGTGAAGATCCGTTTCCTTAGACAGCAGCACAGGGTGAGCCTGACAGCCCTTGCCCTGGACCGGTCAGTTCACAGGAGTCTTTTAAAAAACTAATGTAGAAGAGTTAAGCAACAGGAACATCTGCTGTTGGCCGGGAGAGACACAGCTGTTGTTTAGAGAGGTGTTGATCTGGCTCTCACATATCTGCCCAGTGAATGAGTTGGGGCCTGTACTTTATGGTCCCCGCTGCCTTCTCTCTCTTCCCGCACTGGTTCAGATGATAGCAACACAATCCTCGAGCCAGCTCTGGCTGAGGTTTCAGTTTCCGATGCTTATCATTGTCCCTAGATGTTAATTAGCTGCATGTCAAATCTGTTCACGAGCCATCATTATTGAAGAGGATATTTATAATGTTCTCCCTTTGCAAAAGAGAATGCGGGGAGGGAGGGAAAGGGTAGGTATAAAGTGCGCAGGGGGCTGTTTCCCCCAAGAGGAAAAAGCACACAGCAGACCAAAAGTAAAAGCACAAATAGATCAAATGAAAAATGCTAAATTATTATTATTAATTATTATTTATTATTTAGCATATTTCTATACCGCCCAAAATGCAAGTTCTCTGGGTGGTTTACAGGACAATAAAAACAACCAATAAAAAGATTAACATATTTCAACCATTAAAATTTAAAAAGTTAAAATGATTAAAACACAATTAAAACAAGATCTAATTAAAAGCCTGGGTGAACAAATGCGTCTTGACTGCCTTTTTAAAAGTTGTAAGAGATGGGGAGGTTCTTATTTCAGCGGGAAGTGTGTTCCAAAGCCTCGGGGCAGCAATGGAGAAGGCCCGTCCCGGAGTAGCTACCAGAAGAGCCAGTGGCAACTACAGACGAACCTCTCCAGATAATCTCAATGGGTGGAGTGGTCCATAGCAAAGAAGGCGTTCTCTTAAATACCCAGGGCCCAAGCTGTTTAGGGCTTCATAGGTTATAACCAAAACCTTGTACTTTGCCTGGAAACTTATTGGCAGCCAGTGTAGACCTTTTAAGATAGGAGTGATATGGTCTCTCTGAGATGACCCAGAGCAACCCATGGAAAAGCAGAGTCCTAACTACGACTCTATTTAGTCTATATCTAGCTATTCAAGCATTATGATGTACTTGCATTCAGATGTCTGTACACATGTATCTGTGTTTGTGTGAATGCCTGTATGTGTTCGTTTTAAAAGTGAACTTGGGTACAAGCCTGTGTGAAATGCAGGGTACAGATAGGAAGTGTAGTGATGTACCTGTGTTCAACATAACACATGAATAACTGTTGCTGTGTGCAAATCTGGACCTGTGTACATTGTATACAGATTGTACAAATGTGGAACGTAACGTAGAGTAATGAATAATGATAGTTAGGGATCTATTGCCCTATACTAATGGAGGGGATTAAAGACTAGATTAAGACTAGCTCTAATTAATGCTTATTTTTATTTATTTATTTAGCATATTTATATATTGCCCCAAACTCACATCTCTTGGCGGTTTACAGTAGAACAACACAGACTAAAACAAACATTTAAAACATTAAAACAGTTTTGAAACAATGACAAATGCTAACACTCTAATTAAAAGCCTGGGTGAATACATGTGTCTTAACCTTTCAAACAGCTGCCAGAAATGGGAAGGCTCTTATTTCGGCAGGGAGTGCCTTCCAAAGCCTCGGGGTGGCAATGGAGAAGGTGATGAGCGCAGTGCGTCGGGAGATTCCCCCAGGAGTCAACCAGATGCCCGATTAGGCCCTGACTCTGTGAGCGCTCAGGCTGCGTGAAGCCCAAGCACCCATACGACCCCTGCTTTGGAGTTAATGTGCCCTTAACCCTGGCTAAAGACTGGGCTTTGAAGTCGGGTTAGGCTGAACAGCGGCGTTGGGATTGGGAACTATCCTAGAATTCCTCACGAGCAGCCTAACCCAGGCTGGGCTGCCCGAGCCTGCATGAGGCTGCTCGTGAGAACAACCTTAATGTGTGTTGTTGTTGTTTATTCAATTTTTATACCGCCCTTCCAAAAATGGCTCAGGGCAGTTTACACAGAGAAATAATAAATAAAGGAGATGGATGGATCCCTGTCCCCAAAGGGCTCAGATTCTAAAAAGAAACATCAGATAGACACCAGCAACAGACACTGGAGGTACAGTGCTGGGGGTGGATAGGGCCAGTTACTCTCCCCCTGCTAAATAATCACTACGGTAAAAGGTGCCTCTTTGCCCAGTTAGCAGGAGACTGTAGTTAAGCTATGGAATTTGTTCCTGCCAGATGTGATGGCCACCAGTCTAGATGGTTTTAAAAGGGGATTAGACAAATTCATGGAGGACAGGGCTACAGGGGCATAACTATAATAGGGCAAGGGGAGACAGTTGTCTGGGGGCTGACTGCTTGGGGGGGGTGGCCCAGAGGGAAGTCACATGACTGACTCCCCCAGCCATGCACCCGCCCGGGCTTCCTTCAGTTGTATTCATCCTGCGAAATTGATGTGAGTGTGAAGACCTGGAGCTACCACCAGAACAGCATGTCTTTCTCTTGTGCCATTAAATGACTTGTATCGTCCACAATTTACAAAACGTTCTATTGTGGCACATAGGAGATACACACACACACACACACACACACACACACACACACACACACACACACCCCTATGTGCCACAATAGAAAATCATCCTATATATATATATATATATATATGCTTTTTGTTACCACTATTCAGCCTCATTTAAGATTTCTTTACTTCATGAGCTGAGCTTCAGTGAGGGGGGGCTATTTTAAAATCTTGTCTCTGGGCCCACGCCAACCTTGCTGTGTCCCTGCAGGACTATCAATGGCTACTAGTGTTTGTATCAGGGTGGCATGCAGTGCTCCCTGTAACAGGGAATCCCAGAGGTTGTTGACTACAACTCCCATCATCCCCAGCTTCAATGACATTTTACCGCTGTGGCTGGGGTGATAGGAGTTGTAGTCATCAACCTCTGGGATTCCCTGTTACAGGGAAGGCTGGTGGCATGTTCCTGAATATCAGGTGCTTGGGAAGAGCAAGAGGAGTGGGTGGTTGCCCTCTGCCCCCCATTTGCAGGATTCCCAGATGTTGGCCACTGCCTGAAGCAGTATGCTGGACTGGATGGGCCTTTGGCTGGATTCACCAAGGCTTTTCGTACGGTCTTATCTGCGGTTCCCCTTGTGTCATTATCTAGATTGTACGTTCCTTGGGGCAGGGACCTGTCCTCTCTTTTATACCTGCCCTCTCTTTTATATACCATGCAGCTGGATGGTGTTATATAAAATGCACAATAATAATCAGAATAAATAAGAGTTGCTAGTGGCTGCAAGGAGGTGAGAGAGGGTTCAGAGTGCCATCTGTCCCAGCCTTGCTATCAAGTTGCTTTCTTACATGAGTCTGGAATGCCTTGCTGGGAGCTGCCAGCCTGATGAACACGAGGCCTTCTGGCACCGTCACCCTCTGAGTCACAGCGCTAAAATTATGTTGTCCCTCTTCCCTTAGCCCACCAGTACTGACGGATCTCTGTGCAGATCTGGAATAATAACCTGTTTATCACTTGGGTTCCCGCATGAAACTGAATGTGAAACTCTGGTCATATGAGCCAAGGTAGTACATCTGCTGGTCACCTCCAGACTTGATTACTGCAATGCGCTCTCTGTGGGGCTGCCTTTGTACGTAGTCTGGAAACTGCAGGTGGTCCAGAACAGAGAAGCCAGTTTGGTCTCTGGGTCATCTCGGAGAGACCATGTCACTTAAAAGATCTAAACTGGTTGCCTATAAGTTTCTGGGCAAAATACAAGGTTTCGTTATCACCTATAAAGCCCTATACAGCTTAGGCCCTGGGTATTTAAGAGAACGTCTTCTTCACCATGAGCCCCACTGCCTGTTGAGATCATCTAGAGAAGTTCGCCTGCAGTTGCCACCAACTCATTTGGTGGCTACTCAGGAACAGGCCTTCTCCTTAGCTGCCCCTGGACGATGGGATGTGCTCCCTATTGAAATAAGAGCCTCCCCATCTCTGGCAACTTTAAAAAAGGTGCTGAAGACACATTTATTCACCCAGGCTTTTAATTAGATATTGTTTTAATTGTTTGATTTTTAATCGTTTTAACATTTTAGATTTTGAATGGTTGTAATGTGTTAACCTTTTTATTTGTTGTTTTTGTTGTGAACTGCCCAGAGACTTGCGTTTTGGGTGGTATACAAGTGTGTTAAATAAAATAAAATAAAATAAAATAAAATAAAATAGAATAGAATAAAATAAAATAAAATAAAAATTCCTGGATTCAGCACTTGGTAGGCCATGAGCCAGGCCCACACATTTTGTGCATCGGTACAATCTCAGGGGACGAATGCTCACAGTGCGTTTTGGCAACATCTGCCTGCCTAGAGCTGGGAAATAGATGACAGCTTTGTTGCACTCACAGGTTTCACCCCTTCTTTATGCCTCCCCCCCAAACAGTGTTCCCTCTAAGAGGTATTCCCAGATGTTGTTGACTACAACTCCCATCATCCCCAAGCAAAGGCTATTGCAGCTGGGGATGCTGGGAGTTGTAGTCCACAGCACCTGGGAATCCCTGTTAGAGGAAACACTGCCCCCAAAACACTTAGGGTAAAGCTGCAGTCATTTTTGCTCACGGCAAAGACAGTGGTGGTTGGTGCGGGCGCTATGGCGGGCGGGGGGAGCAGTGGGAGGCACCTTTAAAGGTTAATTAACTGTTTTAGTTTAGTTAACTGTCTGAACTGTTTTAGATTTGTTTTTATATTGTTTTAACCTGTTTGTTTTAAATGCTGTTTGTGGTAGTATTTTACCTGTTATGCACTGCCCAGGGCCTTTGGATGGCTAATTTATTATGTAATTTATTACATAGAAATGCAATAAATAAATTAGTAGGTGCTTACCTCCTGTCCTGCCGTGCCTGAAAACTCTTCCCAAGAGTGGCGCACCTCCCAGCATGTGCTGCGCTGAAGCCATTCAGGTGGTGGAGGCCATTTACAAATGGCCTCCATGCATGTGCGGAGGCCAGCTGAGCGGCAGCAGAGGCGCCCTTACCCCTGGGCTTCTGGGCCGAAGTCCAGGGCCTCCACACCCCCTGAGAGCCCCCAAATCTCTTCAGTCTGTCCCAGGTGGTGTGGTTGCCATGTTGCCGGGCCATGGCTGCGCCTCTGCCGAGTGTGACGTGTGACCTCTGCTTTAGAGAGAGAGCTAGTTAATCTATCTCCCCCTGCTCAATAAAGAGAAACATCACGTTCAAAGGTGCCCCTTTGCCAAGTTAGCAGGGGTCATCCTGCAACCATTGTCAGCCTGAATTTTGCCTGTGCTTCAATCAGCATGTCGATTAAGAGTTTTTCTTTTCTTCTTATACAGCTGCCTGCAATAGTTACTTAGGTACAGAGGCAGCTGCTTTGCACTGAGTCAGACCCTTGGTCCATCTAGCTCAGTATTGTCTACACAGACTGGCAGCGGCTTCTCCAAGGTTGCAAGCAGGGTTCTCTCTCTCAGCCCTATCTTGGAGATGCTGCCAGGGAGGGAATTTGGAACCTTCTGCATGCAAGCAAGCAGATGCTTTCCCCAAAGTGGTCCCATCCCCTAAGGGGAATATCTTACAGTGCTCACATGTAGTTTTTCCAACCCCTTCATATGCAAACCAGGGTGGACCCTGCTTAGCAAAGGGGACAATTCATGCTTGCTACCACAAGACCAGCTCAGTACTGCCAACTCTGACTGGCAGGGTTTTCCTAAAAAAAAAATAATCTAAAAAAATCCCGCTCTTCCTCCTGCTGTAGGTTAAGCTGAGAGACACGTGACTAGCCCAGAGTCACCCAGCAAGTCTCATGGCTGAACGGGGATTTGAACCCGGGTCTACTCGTTCCTAGTCCAGCACTCTAACCACTACACCACACTAGCTTTCAGAGAAGAGACTTTCCCAGTCCTACCTAAGGATGCCAGGGAGGGAACTTGGAACCTCAGATGTTCTTCTCAGAGTGGCCCCATCCCTGAGCCAGCGTGGTGTAGTGGTTAGAGTGCAGGACTAGGACCGGGGAGACCCGAGTTCAAATCCCCATTCAGCCATGAAAACTAGCTGGGTGACCTTGGGCCAGTCACTTCTCTCTCAGCCTAACCTACTTCACAGGGTTGTTGTGAAAGAGAAACTCAAGTATGTAGTACACCGCTCTGGGCTCCTTGGAGGAAGAGCGGGATATAAATGTTAAAATAATAATAATAATAATAATAATCTTCCAGTGCTCACATGTGCTCACATACAGTGCTTACAGAGCCTTTCCCAGCCCTACCTGGAGATACCAAGGATTGAACCTGGGACCTTCTGCCTGCCAAGCAGATACTCTACCCATGAGCTACGATACCACCCCCACAACTGCCTATGCGCTTAATGCTCATGTTCCATCTTTTTGTATAGGTCAAAGGTTCCCAACCTTGGGTCCACAGATGTTGTTGGACTACAACTCCCATCATCCCTAGCCACAAAGGCTGAGGGGGTGATGGGAGTTGTAGTCCAAAAACCATCTGGGGACCCACGGTTCCGAACCCGTGGTGACGGCAATCCGCTTCTTTGACTTGCACAACAAAACACACTGCTGTGGAAAGAGTGGCGCAATCCCA
The DNA here is from genome assembly GCF_027244095.1 of Hemicordylus capensis. Classification (NCBI taxonomy): domain Eukaryota; kingdom Metazoa; phylum Chordata; class Lepidosauria; order Squamata; family Cordylidae; genus Hemicordylus; species Hemicordylus capensis. Next base: position 10,493,110 of record NC_069663.1, on the reverse strand, counting down.
GTTGCAACTCCAAGCGGAAAAGCAGTGGCTTTGTGGCGCTACCAGGAGTGTGCCTGGAAGTGCCTGCAGCGTTCCTGCTGGTCTATTCTTGGCCGCCTCTTCTCCTCTCTTAAAGGCCTTCTTGCCATCCTGGTCTCTCCACTGATGAGCCTTTCACAGAGCTGAGCAGCAGCTGGGACAAAATTAGCAGCTTTACATCTATCTGAACTGGCTGTCTAAGTCTGGGATCTGTTTCTAGGCGGAGTTTCTTTTATTAACACTTCTGCTCCGAAGACAGCTGGCCAGGCGGGCAGCCTCTGCTTCTAGAAAGGAAAAGAAAGCAGGTTCTCCAGCCCCCAGGAGCCATTCTGAGTGTCATTTCTGCACATTTTTGATGGAAGATGCAATGGCACTGATTATTGTATTCATTTACTTGTTAGGTTGATTAAATTCGTTAAAATAATCTCAAGGCAGTTTACAATAAATTAAAAAAAATGCAGAACTATGAAACAGTTAAAACAATACAAGTATTAAATTAGAATATAAGAAAAAAATACACATCTATTCTAAAAGATTTTTTTTAAAAAACACATATACACACATGGCCTTGGCACAGGTCAGTTTGCTAACCCTTCATTGCTGCTGTAATTTAAAGCATTGAACTACTGCAGATATATCTGCCATAGTTTAATTATATCTTCTTTTTTTACCCAGGGATCGCAAGTTACAACACATTAGGCTTGTTCATACAACAGCCCTCAGGGTGGGAGAAGTCCCAGGTCAGGGTGGGAGAGCTGGGGTGGGGGTGCTCCTGATCAGCGGTCGTCAGAACTCCAAAGATCAAGGCAGGAGGTGAGGAGAATGGTCGTGTGGAAGGGAGGGACTAGGTTGGACGGCTCTTTGCCCACCCTCCGTAAAATGCTGGGAATTCGGGTAGGGTTCTCCCATCCAACCCTAGTTCCTGCCTCCCACATAATCACTCTCCCCTCCTCCTACCTTGCTCTCTGATCGGGAATGCGCCTGGCTCTCCAACCCTTGGCTGGGCACTCCTCCTCTCCAAAAGAAGATTGTGTGAAGAAGCCTGTCTCTCAGCTTCTCTGTGCCCTCAACAGGAGCGGAGCCACCATTGAGCGGATGGGTTCAAAGAACTCGGGCCGCCGCCAATCAGGGGCCACGCCTTGTGCCCCAGCTGCCAGAAACTTCTGGTCATATCCGGAAGACGAAGGCAGTGGGGCGGCAGGGAGGTATGCTGCCGCCCCGATGGGCTGTTAAAGAAACCGATGCCGGTTGGGGGAAAGCGGTGGAAGGGGTAAGTGCACCCTCCCCCCACTCTTAAAGGGAGACCCCCACCACCTTTGAACCGCCCTGCTGCAGTTCCTTGCACATCCCTGTCGGCCACCTGCATTCACTATAAGAAGGACTGGTAGAATCTGCCAGTTCTGAGGCAGTATACTTCTGGATTCTGGGTGCTGGGGCAAATAGCTAGGGTGATGCCATTTCCTGTTCTGAAGGTACAGTAGAGGCAGCTCAAGACCTCAATGTGCCCGAGGCAAGGCACCAAATGCCACCCCCTTTGCATGTACCCTCCCCCTCCCGACCTTTTTAATGGCTTGATATGGTGATAATCTGCTGCCGGAGATTACCGCTTCACCTTGCCTCTTGGAAGGGCCGCCCCTGTGAAGGCATGATCTGTCATATTTGTTTCCAGAAGATATCCAGAAGAGATAGCAGAAACTAATTTAGGAAATAGGCCAAATAGTGCTATAGGGTATGTTAATGATTGTAGGGGTGCTAACAAGAACTCCCAGGATCTTGTTTGTTTATTCATTTAGTTATAAAACAACAGATAACCCCTGCTAACTTGGCAAAGAGGCACCTTTTAACGTGGTGATTCTCTTTATTTAACAGGGGGAGAGTAACTGGCCCTATGCACCCCCAGCACAGTTACCTCCAGTAACTGTTGCTGGTGTTAATCTGATGTTTCTTTTTAGATTGTGAGCCCTTTGGGGGATGGGGATGCATCTTATTTGTTTGTTATTTCTCTGTGTAAACTGCCCTGAGCCATTTTTGGAAGGGCGGTATAGAAATCGGATAAATAATAACAATAATAATATTCTGCCTTTCCATCTCTAACCTGAAGGTGCTCAAGGTAGCTTACAAATCACAAACCATAAAACAACAATAAATTGAGCCATTTTTGGAAGGGTGGTATATAAATCAAATCAATAAATTATTTTCATTAAATAGCCATTAGAAAAGCAGAGTTAAAAACTTAATGAGCCAACACTAAAAATGATGGGTCTGTGAAAACAGCAGAACACAGCAGACCCCTTCTAACAACTCAGCTGTTTATTGTTTACAACTCACTGGGAGGAGTCTATTGCATAAAACGTGGACATGGCCAAAGGCCATGGTGCTGGGTTTCAAGCGTAATCTGTATCAGCTGGACTGTTCCATCACTGTCCAGAGACAGTGATGGGACACTTTTGGTCTGTCCACTGTTAATCTGTTCGCTCCACAGCAGTGCTTTACTTTTGCTATGCGCTGCCTCTTTAAGAGGCAAGCTTGGAAGGCCTCAGGCTGAGAGAAGCCATGTGAGAGAACAGGGACAGAGCCATTTCAGACTTGCAGTGGAAGCTTGTGTGAGGGGTTAGGCCTATATGATTTCCTCAGGGACATGAACCGACCCGTATGGGTTAGAAAAGCTAGAAACATTCTGCAGATAAATTGTGTGTTTGTTCCCCCGCCCCTTCCACCAATCTTTTTTATGCATAGGCCTTTCCAGTGAGTTGTTAGCAATAAATACTTGAGGTATTAGGTCTGCTGTGAGCTGCTTTTCTACATATCCAATATTTTGGCAACGAAAGTGGGATGTTTCTGCTGCAGAGACATCCTGAAACTGTGAGAACAACATTCTGGGAACAGACTTGTGTTTTCTTAGAAATTAATCTACAGAAGGGCAAAATGGAAGCTGACTGTGGGTCAGGAGAATTCTTCATAGATGAACAAAATCTTTCTCCAGCTTTTCCAGCATCATCCTCCCAAGTTACTGAGACCAAAGTGGAGTTCACATGATCAACATTAGGGGTAGGAGAAGTCTCCTACCTAATTCAGGAGCTATGCCCACTCCAGCCTGCCAACTGTAAACCTGTTAAAAACAAAGTCAGAGGCTGGGAGCTTGATCATGAGAGAAGTCCCAGCTGGGTAGGATGAGCCCTACCCAGATTCTGTCCCCAGCTTCAGAACAAGATGGCAAGAAAAATGGTCCTACCCATTTGGGGCTTAGCTTACAATCAAGCTCTCTGCCTCTGACTTTGTTTTTAATTGATACATGAGCAGCAAATGGAAGCCCACACAGCTCCCGAATTAGAGTAGGAGGCTAATTGTTGATTGTGTGAACTGCCCTATTTTGTTGCCTGCAGGACCACCATGGGCAGATTGTGATGTCCATGTCTGCTAGAGAGCCATCAGAAAAAGGCATGGTCACAAAATGGGATTGCAAAAGTCTTCTGGCAAGGAACCAGTGTATACCTGTGAGAGACAATATTCAAGGTTTGCATACTGGTTGCACAGAGAAACTGGGAAAGCTAGCATGCCAATTTTCATGCATATTCACTGAGACATTAGGATCTTGCAAGGGCTCACACATGACCTTCCAAACAGATCTTGCATTAACATCCATCCATATGGAAACCTGAAATGTACCCTCTGCCCTGCACACAAATACTGATGTTGAACTGGCTCATTGCATAAGGAGTCGTTCAACCAATTGTGCACCCAAACTGGGCCACGCCAACCGTTCCTGTCCTGAAGCCTAATGGTGATAGGAGGGGATTATACATGTGCTGTAAACCTAAGACATTAAAGCAGAACCTGTACCCAGAGCCTGCCCTTAACCATTTTGTCTGCTTTTTCCGGAGAGAATGTTTTTCCAAACTTGACCTCAGTCAAACCTATCCATAATTTAGAGTAGATAACAATGCTGCAGATAGATGCCCAAATCATCATCACACATTAATGAGCCTTCCATGTGAACTGACTCCCATTTGGAAGTTTGGTGGAATCGGAGGTTTTCCATTAGTTTATGCTAACAGGTATTCCTTGGGGTTGTGACCTATTTGGATGATGTGGCCTCATATGACAAACAACTCACTGAGTGACTTGGAGAAGTTCTAAAGAAATGCGATCTATCAGGCATCATGGTCAAGAGAGAGGAATGTCAACTGGGATTTTCCAGTATCACCATTCTAGGATACCAACAGTATTCCCTTGATTATTCAAGGCCCTTCAAGGCCCAGTCTCTTCCTTGCTCCTGGGCTTCTGCTGGCATCACAAAGTTGCAGAATTCTTTACCCTTCCACCATGGGAGCCCTGCCTGGGTGTTCGGTTTCCATGCTCCCCACTCCAAGGATTGGAGGAGTGGCTTGGCCTGGTTACATGAAATGGTAAACAGGATGTTTTCATTCTAGAACTATGTGGAAACTTGAAGGAACCTGAATAACCTTACACTTATTATTATTTTTCAGGGGAAATCATCTGCTCCTGTTCAAAACACATGGGGATAGTCCATTCCTACCTCTCCCTCACTCATAGTGCAATCTTGCTGGGAATCGTTGATCAACACCGATAAATATGTACTTGAAAACTGCTGCTTAAGTTGAGCAGTTGGTACTGTATGACTATGTTTTTCTGCCTCCTCAGCATTACTAGTGTGATCAAACACTCATTGGGCCCATCAGGAAGGATCCAGTGCTAACCCAAGGTATTTTGGTTCCTCGGGTGGACAATTTAAATGGCACCCCCTCCCACACACACACCCCTAATCAATATGAGGTAATATGAGGGGATGGAGCTGTAACTCAGTGGTAGAGCACATCTGCTTGCATGCAGAAGGCCCAGGTTTCAATCCCTGGCAGCATCTCCAGGTAGGGCTGGGAAACCCTGAAACCCTGGAGAGCTATTCCCAGTAAATGTGGAGCAGTGGTTCCCAAACTGGGAGCCTCCAGATGTTGCTGAACTACAGCTCTCCCCACCCACAATGAATTGTAGTTGGGGCTGATGGGAGTTGTAGTTCAACAACATCTGGAGAGGCTCCCAGTTTGGGAACCACTGGTATAGACAATACTGAGCTAGCCTCACAGTAAACCCGCCTGCTGTGTGAAAAACGCCCACAAGAGTCAAGGGAAAAACATGAATAATGCCACAGGATGTATGCAGGAGATCATGCTGCTGTCCATCAATTCCACCATAATATGAATGCCCGCTGACCCTAACCATCCGGAAGCTGGTGGAGATCTCCATCTTGGAAAACTCCAGTAGGGGATGGTAAGAACTCCCCTTTTACAAGACAGCTTGTGCCAGAAACAGCAAGCCATTTTGTTTAGTGGAGTGTATCCTTGGTTTTGTAAGTGTGAGGAGGGGTCCACAAGAGGTGCAAGTTTCACTCCCTGAGAAGTGTGACTGTTTACTGCCACATGGCTTCCGTTTCTTTGTCCTGGAAGACACTGAGGTGGTAGGGGAGAAAAATAATATAGATCCCTGGAAATCTACTTCCCCAGCTTCGAACAGATTGTCCTCAGACCTTGTTTACAGACCTCTCTCAGGAGAGGCGATTGCTCACCGCCTTCATGTGACAGCATGTCAGCCCTCTAGGAAACACGACCCTCTTCCCAACTCATTCTGCCAGGCAAGGCACATGTGACTCCCAGATAAAATATAAATAGACAAGCAGAGCTGTTGCAGACAAAGTCCAGAAAGCCCAAGGGTTGCCCGTCAGAGCCGACCTACCAAGCACCCTTCTGCAGCCCAGCCGGTCTCCGAATAGAAGAACAAAAGACATTTTCTGCAGCTTCCTCCGGCTACTAAGGATATAGTCTGGAAGGACCGAACAGGGCCATGGATTATCAGCCCAGCATCATCCGGGACACTAACCCCATGGAAAATCTGGAGAAGCAGTTGATCTGCCCCATCTGCCTGGAGATGTTCGCCAAACCTGTGGTGATCTTGCCCTGCCAGCATAATCTTTGCAGGAAGTGCGCCAATGATGTCTTTCAGGTCAGTGTGCATTCCAAGGATGTCCAAAGTTGGGAATTGTGGCTGTGTTTTGCTAATAACCGAATGGCTAATGTGGGTGGGGTGGGGTGCTTAGAGGAAAGAGGCAGAATATTTGTGACGGGACTGACGGTTGGTATTCGAATGCCAGGTTGCCACAAGATGAAAACAAGAAGGTGTTTCCACAAAGATTCAAACGGGCTTTTCCTTTAACTGGTCCATAATGCAAATTTAAATGATTTTCAGCCGATCCTATTCATGTACCTGAGATGCAAGTCCTGCTGCATTCAAAGGAACTTACTCCCAAGGAAGTGTGCATAAGACAGAAGCCCCTGACTTATACTCAAATGTGTATTATTAGGTATCTAGCAAGGGATCCATACAGATGAATTGGTTTAACCAGTTATCTGCAGATAGAACTGTGCGTCCTAATTTATAACAGGGGTATGCAACCCTGGCTCTCCAGCTGCCTTTAAACTACAACTCCCATCATACTCAGCCACAATAAATTGTGGCTGGGGATTATGGGATTTGTAATTCAGCAGCAGCTGGAGAGCCAGGGTTGCCTAACCCTGGAATAGAATAAAATAGATCTATATAACTTTTGTATCGAATCCATAATTATCTTTTATACTGAACAAAGGTTGTCATCATGGTGTTATCTTCTCTGCTCCAAAGTTATGGCCACTGCATTTTATGTACAAAAAGTGAAACATCAACTTGAGCAACAGTCATTCTTGACCTCCAGTACCTGAATCTCGATTGGAAAACCAGGGGTCCCCAGATGTTGTTGGCGTCAACATAGGAACGTAGGAAGCTGCCATATACTGAGTCAGACCATTAGTCCATCTAGCTCAGTATTGCCTACACAGACTGGCAGCGGCTTCTCCAAGGTTGCAGGCAGGAATCTCTCCCAGCCCTATCTTGGAGATGCTGCCAGGGAGGGAATTTGAAACCTTCTGCTCTTCCCAGAGTGGCTCCATCCTCTGACGGGAATATCTTACAGGGCTCACACGTTCAGTCTCCCATTCATATGCAACCAGGACAGACCCTGCTTAGCTAAGGGGACAAGTCATGCTTGCTACCACAAGACCAGCTCTCCATTGGCCTTGTGGCTGGGGATGATGGGAGTTGTAGTCCAACAACGCCTGGGGAGCCAAATAGTAGACTTGTAGTAGACCACAAATGTATCTTTAGACAAAGGGACCAGTTCACTTCCCCAGTAGAAACTCTGGCCAGGCACCAGCTGATAAGATTGCTGGTCGCTCAAGAGGCCACTTGCTTTTGACGCAGGCTGCTATGTTGATAGTGGCTGCTCAACTACCAAGGCAACAAAACAAAGAGAGGCAGGAGGGAAAGCCCAGGGGGAGAGAAACTGGATTCTGTGTGGCTGGGACCAAGCTCAAAGTTTTCCAAAGACCTTATGATTTGGCAGGCAGTGGGGGAGGCAGAGAGGTGCTTATTGAAATTTAAACCAGACCTGTCATTGATGGTTTATAGCTGTGGTCCGCTTCCCATGCATTGATTTCCTGCATAGATATAGTTTCTATCTGGGAAAACCCACATGTGCACCATGCCATGTGACAAAAGCACATGTGCCACTGCTACACATGGTTTTTCTATATGGAAGTGCATCCACATGAAGACTGTTTCAGCTCCCAATCAGGACCAATGAGGAGCAGGTTAGGAAATACCTGGCTATCTTAAATGGATTCATGTCTTCAAGCCTACATGAACCGCATCCCAGAGGACTAAAATAAATTGCTGAAGTACTCTCAGAAACACAGTCTTTCATCTCTGAGAAATTCTCAAGAATGGGAGACAAGACTGGGGATAGGCTCTTCAAAAAAGGGTGGAGGAGGGTCCAGGAAACTACAGATCTGTTAGTCTAACTTTGATACCAGAGAAGATGCTAGAACAGATTATAAAGCAGTCCATCTGTAAGCATCTTAGTAGCAGCCAGCATCAATTTGTCAAGAATACATCCTGATTAGATAAGACTAATTTTAACTCTCTCTTTTTTAATCAAGTTAGTAGTGGAATGGATTGTGGCAATGCAGTAGATGTAATTTGTCTCAGTTTCAGCAAAACATTTGACAATGTTCCCCATGAAAGTTTGGTTAACACATTGATCAAATGAGAATCCAATGATAATATTGTCAGGTGGATTCACAACTGCTTGGGAAACAGTACCCATAGGGCGCTCATCAATGGCTCCTCATCAAACTGGAAGGAAGTTTCAAGTGAGGTGACACTAAGTTCTGTCCTGGGCCGAGGACAATTCAAATTTTGTATCAATGATCAAGTCAAAAGAGACCAATACAAAGTTCTGCATTTATATTATATTATTTCTTGTTTACAGAGTCAGACAGGTGTTATTGACTGGTTTGTTTTATCCAGATATCGAGTCCTTCCCAAGGACCTGGGATGGCTGAATTTTATTATCAATATTGTTGTTGTTGTTATTATTATAGATATCGTCGTATAATATAGGCTGTTCCCAGTAAAGTTGCTTTTTATCATCATCATCATCATCATCATCATCATCATCATCATCATCATCATCACATAAAAAGAGGGCAATGCCCCAGAGGGCAAAACTAATGGACTTAAAGTGCATGAGGGTACATTTTGGTTGAACATTAGGAGAAACTTCTCAGCAGTTAGAGAGGTTGAAAAATGGCACCAATTACATACAGCTCTGTCGGGGATGCTCTAGCTCTGGATTTTCCTAGACTGAGCAGGGAGATTGGACTAGATGGCCTGCAAGTTCTGCTCCAACTCTATGCTTTCATGAAGTCTATGATTCTATGATCTGATGGGTCAGGGAAGGGCAAACTTGGCCTTCCAGCTGTTGTAGAACTACAACTCCCACAATCCTCAGCTGCAATGGCCAATAGCGATTATGGGAGTTGTAGGCCAACATCTGCAGGAGGGGCGAAGTGGTGCAGCCCTGCCCTAGGCATTGCTTTCGGAAATGGAGTGTTATGTTATTTTCCTATTGGGGTTAGCCAGTCTAGATGGGTTATATTCATGGCAAAAGGCTGTTTTGACTTAGCAAAGGGGACAATTCATGCTTGCGACCACAAGGCCAACTCTCCTTTGTGATTGTGAAACAGAGCAGCCATAGTCAGAAGGAGATACTAGGAACAAATATCATGAAATGGCCATCAACTTGATGGCCTGCTTGTGCAACTTCAGAAGCATTTCAATTTTGTTTATCTTTACTGTATTTCAGCTTTAAAACAAACAAACCAAAGAAAATATAAATAACCACACAAATAGTTACATAATCAAAAAATAAAAAGAACATAAAAGAGAGAGAGAGAAGGAGAAATACAAATGTGTGTGGGGGGGAACCCCTCAATCATTTACATAATATATAAATCATTTCAATTTTAATAAGGGGGGGATCTTCCATGGATATATCTTTTAAAACAGTTCATTAAAATTAGTCCAGAATGCTGAAATTTCCTCCTCTCTACCATTCCTTCGAAAGACAACCAGTTTGAATGAAGAAAGAAGCATTTAAATGGCTGCTGTTGGAAATCAAATTGTTTCCAGGACTGGGTCTCATACAAGATGGCAGTTCTAATGGGCAGCACCCAGACGAAACTTCCGCTCAGTCACAGAAGTATAGATTGTTTGTACAAGAGGGACTACTAAGTAAATTACCGTCTTTACCTGAATAACAGACAATAATGAATTTAAAATGACTCCCTTAGAAAATACAGGTTAAATACAGGTTTTATCTGTATTGACCCAAAAGGAGAGGACTCTGCATTTAAGATGACCCCCCAATTTCTAACATCAAAGAACTTGGGAGCGGGGAACCTAGTCTTGGATTCAGGTAGTTATGGTACTCTGGTGTGATTTGTTTGTTTATTTTTATGAAGCTACTAATCTTTGTCTTTCTGCTGTTGGTGGTATTTGTAGGCTGCTAACCCTTATTGGCAAAGTCGGGGAACTAACATATCCGGGGGACGATTCCGCTGCCCCTCCTGCCGCCATGAAGTCATCTTGGACCGTCACGGGGTCTATGGCCTCCAAAGAAATCTACTGGTGGAGAACATCATTGATATTTACAAGCAGGAATATTCCAGGTATGCATTACTACACCCTTCTTATCTTCGTCGGGGAAAGCATTAGCCAGTCTTTGAGAAGGAATGACCTGGGTGTAGCATATCCTCTGAAAATCTCCATGGGACGGCATCCTATAATCCAGAAGTTCCCAATCTTGGGTCCTGGGATGTTGTTGGACTACAACTCCCATAATCCCTAGCCACAATGGCCAAGGCCAACAACATCGGGGGACCCACGCTTGGGAATCCCTGCATAACTAATTAAATATCTTTTATCCCAGATAGAGGGATGAGTCCATAGAGGGTGATGAACTTGCGATCTGAAAGGGTAACAGCTAGGGTCACCAGCTGACTAAAATTTTAGCTAGGGCAGGCTTTCTCTTGTGTGCCTTTAACTTCAGCTTGATTTGTAGAAATCAGCAGGGGAAGTTTTTTTAGGGCACGGTGATAGACATTATAATCTGCTAATGTCTTCAGATCAAGCTGCTATTAAAAGCACAGCTATTGTGTCTGGCTGAAAAGTTGGCATCCTTGCTGATGGGTGGAAATTCAGACCGTGAGCACTGCCCAGCTCTAGTCAAAGGAAGGAACTGCAATCAGCCCAGAAACCTCTCAACAACAATAGGCCAGAATAAGTCACATGGTACCAGGGCTGGCCCTAGGGGTTTGGGTGTCCTAGGTAAAGTCTGACTCCAGCGCCCTCCTCCCCAGCCAAGAAGAGTCACAAACTGCTCATTGACAGGGTGGAATGACCAGCCCATGCCAATGACCAGCAAATAATGAGGCCACGTTGGCTTGACGTTAAAGTGGAAGAGAGTTCCCAATCTATTATGGGGGCAAAACTCTAACACTTCAGAGATGAAGATACTGCAGTTAATTTGAAAATCCAGTCGGAGACCATTTCTTTTTTTTGGAAATGAATGCTGTGGCAGGCAATTTATATTCAAGGGAGGGATGCAGCTTATAAGACTAGTTGTTTATTGGGAGCTGAGGTGCAATGAGCAGACGACAGCACATTTTGGGGTGTAGAATGTGCCAGTGATTTGGGGAGCAGGGTGCAGGATCACATATTGCATTCTTATTGTATTTCAGAGGTGCAATACAAAAGCAAGAGGGAGGGAGGGAGAATAATTGGTAGAGCTATCTTGTTCTGTCACTGTTCATGCACCCACCCCCAGGAAAGGCAGCCACCTTCTCGATCAGGGTTTCTCAATGTGTGGGTCCCCAGATGTTATTGGACTTCAGTTCCCATAATCCCCAGCCCCAGTGGCTTTTGGTTGGGAATTATGGGAGTTGAAGTCCAATTACATCTGGGGACCCACACGTTGAGAATCCCTGTTCTAGATCCTAGGTCTGCCTAGTGCAGGGATTCTCAGCGTTGGGTCCTTAGAGGTTATTGGACTTCAACTCCCATAATCCCCAGCCCCAGTGGCCTTTGGTTGGGGATTATGGGAGTTGAAGTCCAATATCATCTGGGGACCCGACGCTGAGAATCCCTGGCCTAGTGGATGAAGCAGCCCTGCAAGGTACTTTCTGACCTTTATAAAAACTTCCAGGTGAGGCTGCTCAATGGCTGAAGCAGTAATGAGACAGTGCTATCATGTTATTTGAGCAAGGCTATCTTTGCCTTGCTGCTTTTTCTTCTCAGTGTTGAACAAGATGTGTGCTTCCTCCCTCACACAATGCACCATGCAGGGGTTCTCACATTTGGGTCTCCAGATTTTGGACTACAACTCCCATCACCCCCAGCCAAAGTGTCTGGGGATGAAGGGAATTTGTAGTCCAACGACATCTGGGTACCCAGGTCTGAGAGCCCCTGGCATAATAGCTTCCTGGACTGCACTGCTACAAGAAGTGGAGATGGCCACTAGTTTAGATGGCTTTAAAAGAGAATTAGACCGATTCATGAAGGAAGAGAGAGATTTCTGTCCACAACTATGACTTTTTATTGCCATATGGAAACTCTATGTTCAAGGACAGTAAACTTCTGAATGTCAGATAAGAAGAAACATGTTTCATTCATGCCTGACATAAATCTCCAGAAACATTAGGCTCATCTCTGTTGGCAACACAACGCTAAATGAGATCAGATCAGATTTTTATTTACAGCCTTAGACCACCAAAACAAATCCCGTACAAATACAATAGAGTACAATGCTGTCATAAATTAGATCAACTTTTCATGCAGTCTAGCAGTTTCCCTTATGTTCTTAACTCATCCCATATCTAGTATACCATTAAGTATGATGATGATGATGATGATGATGATGATGATGATGGCAATGCCATGACATCTGATCATGAAAATATCCTACCAAAAAAAGAAAGAAAAAAGAACCTGCACACAGTCACACAAATCCTTTCGCAGTGTGGTCTGGGAAATTTCACACTCCAAATCTGAGCGGCTTAGAGAGGTATCTGGATATAGAAGTGTAGATGCTGGAGATATTTGGGGGGGGTGTCATAAATTATATCCAGACTGAAGGAGGAGCATTGGCTTCCCAAAATAAAAGCAATGGATCTGCATGGAGTGAACTGTCTTCTTGGCCACGCTGCCACGCACAGAAGCAAGATCTAAACATAACCTCAGCAGGAAGGTTAATATTAGAGATGAGGCAGGATTCAGTCCAATATCTACTGTACAAAAAGGTGTTGAGGTTCTAGTCTCCCTTCCCCTCACATGAAATACATAACACATCTGATGACTCTCATGGAACTGGACTGTTTTATGTCCATGGTATCACAAAGGAGTTGGGTTGTGGATGGAGAGTGAGACATCTGCAGCCAGGTGAACAGCTGCTTCAGTCCAGCACACTTATCATCAGGGTGGCCCTTCCATGAGGCAAAATGAGGCAGTTGCCTCAAGCAGCAGATTATTAGGGTACCAGCAGGGTGACAAAGTGCCCCTACTGCCCTTGTTACCTCATATATCTTGCACCACCACTGCTTGAAAAGAAGGATGGGGCTAAAGATGGGAAGGCCTGTTTTCTTTCAGGTTTCCCCCAGGTTTGTTTTTTTCCAGGCCTTCACCTAGGTGGGGCAGCATTTGCCAGCATGCCTCAGGCACACAAAGGGAAGTCTCCTGGGCCTGCCACCAGAGGTGCAACTAGGTAATTTTGAAGCCTGGATCTAAAGGCCTTTGAAGGAGAGGAGAGCTGGTCTTGTGGTAGCAACCATGACTTGTCCCCCTAGCTAAGCAGGGTCCTCCCTGGTTGCATTTGAATGGGAGACAACATGTGAGCACAGTAAAATATTCCCTTCAGGGAATGGAGCTGCTCTGGGAATAGCAAAGGTTCCAAGTTCCCTCCCTGGCAGCATCTCCAAGATAAGGCTGAGAGAGATTCCTGCCTGCAACCTTGGAGAAGCCTCTGCCAGTCTGTGAAGATAATACTGAGCTAGATAGACCAGTGGTCTGACTCAGTATATGGCAGGACCCTGTGTTCCTATGTTTCTATCCAGATCACTGACCATGGCTATAACTGCTTAGCGTCCAGAACACTACAGTGGCAATATTCTCAAACCACTAGGTCCCAAAGAGAAGCAAAACATATTGTATTTTTCCCTTTGGGTGAGGCATGCAGCTAGGGACAGAGAAGCAAGCTTAGGGAATATCTTACAGTGCTCACACATCAAGTCTCCCATTCATATGCATCCAGGGTGGACCCTGCTTAGCTTAGGGGACAAGTCATGCTGCTACCACAACAGTAGCTCTCCTCTCGAGGAGAGACCCATGGGAACCCCCGAGAATGTATAAAATTTCACAAAATGTTTATCTTGTGTTCTCTCTAGCCGGCCCCTGAAGAAGGGAAACCATCCAATGTGTAAAGAACATGAAGACGAGAAAATCAATATCTATTGCTTGACCTGTGAGGTACCCACCTGCTCCATGTGCAAAGTCTTCGGAGCTCACAAAGACTGCGAAGTAGCACCCCTTCAAAGCGTCTTTCAGGGGCAAAAGGTACACACCAAGCCCTAGCTTTCAGCTAGTTACCCCAACCATGGTTTTCCAACATTCTGTCTTCAGCAAAACCTTTCCTCCCAATGACTGGCCTGTTGAGGGACCCCTAAGCATCTGCCATGAACCCCCTGGGTGTTGCAAAGGGTCAGGTTCTGGGGTCATGTTATATGAGCATTGTCAGTGATCATCTACTAAGCATCATCTGGACTGGACTGGCTCCCTCCTATCCAACAGCTGTACCCAGCTGCTGAATGAGGCAGGAAGAAAAGTCCTTGGATCCAGCTGCTATTTAGCAGATAAGCAAGGACAGAGCCTCTGATCTTGGTTTTAATTTATGCATGACTGGCAAACAGGAGTATGCACAACTCCTGAATTAGGGTAGGAACCCCCTTCTATCCAAATTATGATCGTGTGAACTGCCCTAGTATGTTTTCAAGAGGCATGACGGGGTCCTCCCCCAAAAACCACCTTTCACGTTAAATGTAATAGGTTTTCATCTTTCTTCTTTACAGAATGATCCCAACCCATCAGTGATCACGTCATGAATCTGATATCATAGTGCCCATAATGGGATTTTGCTGTGTAACAAAAACATCGAGCATTTGAAAGCTGTTGATGTGCACTCATTCAGAATGGGCGGTGGGGAGGGAAAGCATTGCCATTGGCATGGAAAATAGCACATGGACACATATTTTGTCACCTTTTAGGGCCCTCAAACTGCCAAAGAGACCACATTCTTTGAGTGGTGCAGAAATATGAATTTCCGCCTCTTATTTCTAATTGGCAAGCTATTTTTCAGAGGAATTTGTTCACCACCATCACTGATCTTCGCATTAAGGGACCCCTAGTTAGCTTCTGAGGAGCAAGCATGACTTGTCTCCCTAGCTAAGCAGGGTCTTTCCTGGTTGCATTTGAATGGGTGACCACATGTGAGCACTGTAAGATATTCCCTTCTGGGAATGGAGCCACTCTGGGAAGAGCAGAAGCTTCCAAGCTCCCTCCCAGGCATCTCCAAGATAGGACTGAGAAAGATTCCTGCCTGGAACCTTGGAGAAGCCGTTGCCAGTCTGTGTAGACAATACTGAGCTAGATAGACCATGGTCTGACTCGGTATACGGCAGCTTCCTATGTTCCTATGAGCCCCACAGGTCCCCAGGACACAGTTCAAAAGCCAATTGCATTAGGACAAAAGAGGACCATCCGTTGTTATGAAACGATGGCATGTGCCCAGATGTGCCTGCAGCAGGGCAAAGGGTTCTCTTCCTTGACCTTAGAGGGTTCACATCTAGTTACTCAGAATGCAGGTGGAGTCACAGAGCGGGAGGGAGTTGGGCTGCCAGGCAGTTGGAGACGTGAGGATATGCTGTGCTGGGTCTTTCAGGAATAGCCTAAAACACAGCTGGTACGGATACACAGATGACTACAGTCCCCAAGCAGTCACTGGCAGTTTATTTTTAGAATTATATTTTAGGAGTCATGCAACAGTGGAGAACCCCTAGGAAGGGCATCAATTCCCAAGGGAGCAGCTGTGAAGAGAGCTTGCTGGGTGGAAGGCTTTCCCTGGCCATCTTGGATGGGGTCCATGGGTTCATCTCCCAGCTTTTATCCCATAAAATAATTGGGGATTAGGAACAAAGGAAATATAAGAAGCTGCTGGATATGGAGTCAGACCATTGGTCCATCTAGCTCAGTATTCTCTACACTGACTGGCAGCAGCTCTTCAAGGCTCCACGCAGGAGCCTTTCTCTGTCCTACCTGGAGATGCTGCCAGGGAGTGAACCTGGAATCTTCTGCATGCAAGCATGCCAATGCTTTACCACTGAGCTAGTCCAATCCCCTAAGGGGACTATCTTACAGGGTTCACATGTAGTCACTCATGCAAAGGTGAACCAAGGCAGACCCTGCTTAGCAAAGGAGATAATTCATGCTTGCTTCCACAAGACCAGTTTGTTTGTTTATTAATTAAATGATTTAATATACCGCCCAATCCACAGACTCATGGCGTTGTACA
Organism: Hemicordylus capensis; assembly: GCF_027244095.1. Taxonomy (NCBI): domain Eukaryota; kingdom Metazoa; phylum Chordata; class Lepidosauria; order Squamata; family Cordylidae; genus Hemicordylus; species Hemicordylus capensis. The sequence continues at coordinate 10,477,029 of NC_069663.1, read as the reverse complement.
AAACAAAAATAGCATCCGAGATTTAAATATATTTATTTATTTAAAATATTTCTATACCGCCCAAAACTTGCATCTCTGGGCGGTTTACAATTAAAATAATTTAAAACATCAAATCAATCAATCAATCAATCAATCAATCAATCAATCCGGGTGAAACCCACAAGTTCGGGGGGCTTGGCAACTCTACGTTTCTGATTGATAGTCTTCCACGGTGAAAGACCCAGCCTCTTTGCGTCAAACCTAGAACTGTTCTCCTTGTCAGCTGATTTGGACTTTCTGTTCCTGCCATCATTCTTCCTCCTCACCCTTCTCTAAAGGAGAACCACTGCTCCCCCTCTCACTTGGAGGAATGAAGCCTATGAATTCAACTCTATTTTTATCGTCTTCCCTCACAGACCGAGCTGACCAATTGCATCTCCATGTTGGTGGCAGGGAATGACAGAGTACAGACTATCATCAACCAGCTGGAAGAGTCGTGCAAAACCACAGAGGTGAGGAATGCAACAAATGGCTGAGCTCTTCGAAATGCGAGTGGCGGAAGGGAAACTCAACCCCGAGCAATGGCTGATGCAGGGGCTGGATGCAGGCTTGGAGGGTGGTGTGGACACACACATGTCTGCGTTTCAGTGGCTTCCTCCTTCCAAATCTGGGCATCTAAACCAGGGGAGAGGCCAGCTGCATTTTAACAAAGGAGCCAGCAGGGAACAGCCACTAGGGTGGGGCAGCACAGGCAGCTGGATGCTAAAACCCCAGATTTAGATTTGCATTAAGGGTATAATGAGCCATCTTCTACTCAGGAAGGATTGTCCCTCAATAGTGGGAAATCAGCATGTGGGAAATCCAAATTATTATTCCACAGTTAGTTATAAATGGATGTAATGCTATCCTAGCTAGTGTGGTCTAGTGGTTAGAGAGCTGCACTAGATTGGGGAGACCTGAGTTCAAATCCCCATTCAGCTCCATGGGTGACTCTGGCCAGTCACTTCTCTCTCTCTCAGCCTAACCTGCTTTATATCCTGCAAGTAAATAACAACAACAACAACAACAACAACAGAGAAATAAATATCTGTGCCCAAGGCACTTTATGCAGAATAAAAAGACCCAAAGAGTCTCACAGTTTAAAAACAGACAATCTCCCTTCCCCAAGATAGGGCTGAGAGAGATTCCTGCCTGCAACCTTGGAGAAGCTGCTGCCAGTCTGTGAAGACAATACTGAGCTAGATAGACCAGTGGTCTGACTCAGTATATGGCAGCTTCCTATGATCCTAATCAAGGAAGGCCAGGCAAGGCAAGGCAAGCGCAGGACAGACAAGGCAAGGCAGGGGAAACAGGGTAAGAATATGCAATTATTTTATGTACAGAGATACTTAAGCTTAGTGTCTGTCAGCATCATATCGGCAATATGGGGTTGGACCAAAAGGCTTCAAGGAAAAGATGGGTTTCAGGGAGGGGTTTGAAGGAACTAAAAAGGAAGGAATAGGAAAAGGAAATCAAGAGAAGGTGGGAATCAAGGATATAAAATATTTTAAAACCCATCTTTTTACTCAGGCTTTTTAGCTTCTTAAATAATGTATAGGTTTTTAGTTCTGTGATTGGTTTTTAAATTGTTAGTTTTTAATCGTTTTTATGTGTTTTTATATGTGTTTTTAACTGTTTTATCATTGTGAACCGCCCAGAGACACGAGTGTGGGACGGTATAAAAGTGTAATAAACAAACAAACAAACAAACAAACAAAATGCAGCTAAGGGTTCTCAAACTTGGATCCTCAGTAGGAGTGCCATGTCCCCCAGAATTTAGGGTAGCCCCAGATTTTGGCTCCTCTACCCGGCTGCTAAATTCTACCCGGATTTACGCAGATTTCAAACGCGCTGCCCGGATTGCCCGGATTTTACTCTGGATCCAATCACATGGGAGGGCAGAGGAGGAGGGGAAAGTATACAAACCTGTCAAATAAATAAATGTATAAATGCAAATTAGCTGCCACATATTTTGCATAACATGCAAATTAGGCCACCTGGATTTGGGAAGCTTGAATATGGCAACCCTAGTCCCCAGATGTTGTTGGACTACAACTCCCATCACCAAAGCTGCTGTGACTGGGTATGATGAGAGTTGTAGTCTAGCAACATCGAAGGACCCAAGTTTGAGAACCCTTGGCTCTGGTCAAAAGCAGCCCGAAACAGTAGCAGTGAAATGAAAGAGTCTGTGATTGGTCTTCTCAGTGGGGACACCTGGACTTTTGAGTATATTGCAGGGCTGCACAACTTTAGCCCTCCTGGGACTTTTATGCACAGCAGGTTTTACCTCGAGTTTATGGGGAGGCTTTACTGCGAACTCGAAGGTGTCCCAAAAAACCACTGCAAATTGTGGATTTTTTTTACCCTGGAAATAAATCAGATTATACTAACATGCAGTGAAAAACCTGAATTGTGTGTGAACTGCTCCCCAATAACTCGCAGGGATTTCAGGGTAAATTTGGCTATGTGAATGCACCCCTCCATTCCGGAGGAGGAGATGCGAGTTAAAGGGCTCCAAAGTCCCCATGTGAAAAGCTTCTGGGCGATTCTGGGCCAGCCTCTTCTCTCTCAGCCTAAGTTAGGGATGTTCACGGAACTGCGGTGGGGAGGCTTGAAGGCGGCGGGGGTGGTGCTTTAAGAGCGGGGGAGGGTGCACTTACCCCTCCTGCTGCTTCCCCCCCCCCGCCGCCAGTGTCTATTGTTTGAATAGCTCATTGGGGCGGCAGCGTACCTCCCTGCCGCTTCGTTGCCGTTTCCCAATATGACTGGAAGTCGCCGATGTGCCTACGCATGCTGGTATGTGTGCAGGTGCATCAGCGACTTCCGGTCATATCCGGAAAACGGAGGCAACGGGGCGGCAGGGAAGTATGCTGCCACCCCGATGGGCCAGTCAAACAATGGACACCAGTGGGGGGAAAGCAGCTGAAGGCGTAAGTGCACCCTCCCCCGCTCTTAAAGCAAGACACCGCCCGCCTCTGCCGTCGAACCGGCGGAACTGCCGGTTCTTCAAACCGGTTCCATAAAGGGCCTCCGAACCGGTTCCGAACCGGTTCCATAAAGGGCCTCCGAACTGGTTCTGTGCACATCCCTAGCCTAAATTCTCTCACAGGGGAAGTTGTAAGAATAAATATAACCACTGTACACCATTTTGGTCTCCTTGGAGGAAGAGCGGGATAGAAATGTGAAAATAAAACAAATAAATAAAACGATTGCTCGCCCTAGGATCGTTTTTGGGATGCTAGTGCAGGATTTTTAAAAAGTTTAAACAAACAAACAAATATTTGGCCCTGTACGAAATCACCTCACCTTCTTTCCTTCCACTCATTCCCCGGCAGGAGAATAGCCAGCGGGTGAAGCAGGCCCTGTGCACGAAGTTTGAAGCCCTCATCGCTGTCCTGGAAGAGAAGAGGAGTGAGCTGCTAGAGCGGGTCTCCAAGGAGCAGGGAGAGAAGGTGGGGTTTATGCAGAACCTCGTCCAGCAGTACAAATTGCAGCTGGAGACGTCAGCCAAGCTGGTGGAGTCGGCCATTCAGTCCATGGAGGAGGAGGCTGGGGCTGCTTTCCTCATGGTGAGTCAGGCCTCTTTCTGGCAGGGATAGTCCAGGGGTTCTCCATCTTCTCTCTATAGCCACCCCTGGGCTTTGGGATATGCCCTCTGCTGGTGCAAAAGGTGCTTCATCTCTGGCGGCTTTCTTTTTTTATTTCCTTGCGGCTGACGAGAGGAAGTACTGTTTCACATAGCGCATAATTACTCTGTGGAATTCTGTGGAACAGGATGTGGTGATGGCCACCAGCTTGGATGGCTTTAAAGGCAAATAAATGGAGGACAAGTCTATCATTGGCTACTAGTCCTGATGGTTATAGGCTACCTCCAGGTTCAGAGGCAGGATGTCTCCGGATACCAGTTGCAGGAGAGCAATGTTGCTGGGGATGATGGGCATTGTAGTCCAGCAACACTGGGGACTCAAGTTTGAGAACCCCTAGACTAAATGCATGGATCGTCCAACTCAGTATAATGCAGCTTGGCATATTCAGTCCCCCTGGCACTGTGAGAGTCTAATTTGAGTGAAAGTACCCTTGAATGGTCCAAGTAAAACCAGAGATGTGGCTACTGACCAACTTTTAATTAAACTGGCTTTATCTTCTAATTTCTCTCTCTCTTTCTTTCGGTTTCTTTTTTCAGAGTGCCAAGCAGCTCATTAAAACGTAAGTCCTGGAACTTATCCCCCGATCCCGCAAACGGCAGCCTCAGTATTATTAAGTTATTCTCACTGAACACAATGTCATAATAGGAGACCCTCCCAGGCTGAAATCTTAAATGCAAATTATCCTTTTCAAAGCTGACCAGATTTTTTAAAAAAACACACAAAACTTGCAGTACCCCAATTAACAGAAAGCCAGGGTCAGATTCATCATTATACTCAATGTGCTATAGACCTTGGCCCAATTGGACACATCTTGTTACGGTGTGATTTGGGGGCACTTTGGTGAGCCCTCTGACCACTTAGGGAAGGAGAGCCGGTCTTGTGGTAGTGAGCATGAATGGTCACCTTTACTAAGCAGGGACTGCTTTGGTTAGCATTTGGATGGGAGACTACATGTGAGCGCTGCAAGATATTCCCCTTAGAGGAGGGGGCTGTAACTCAGTGGCAGAATATCTGCTTTGCATGAAGACGGTCCCCTTGACTCCCTGGCAGCATCTCCAGGTAGGGCTGGGAGAGACTCCTGCCTGAAACCTCAGAGAGCTGCTGCAGGTCAGTGCAGACAATACTAAGCTAGATGGACCAAGGGTCTGACTCGATGTAAGGCAGCTTCCTATGTTCCTGTGTCTCCTTTCATGTATCAGAGGAACACAAGATGTGTTCTGAGCCTTGCCATGAAGCAAGACAACCTCCTGGTGAGGGATATCTTGCACTAGGTTTTCCCCAGGAAAGCTGGTCTTGTGGTAGCAAGCATGACTTGTTCCCTTAGCTAAGCAGGGTCCACCCTGGTTGCATATGAATGGGGGACTAGAAGTGTGAGCACTGTAAGATATTCCCCTCAGGGGATGGAGCTGCTCTGGGAAGAGCAGAAGGTTCCAAGTTCCCTCCCTGGCTTCTCCAAGATAGGGCTTAGCCTTAGAGAGATTCCTGTCTGCAACCTTGGAGAAGCCGCTGCCAGTCTGTGAAGACAATACTGACCTAGATAGACCAATGGTCTGACTCAGTATATGGCAGTTTCCTATGTTTCCCTCGCCTAAATATGCACCCATCCTTCATTGGCTTTGCAATATCTTGCCTATTTGTTACTATCACTAACCTAACAAAATGCACCCATCCTGAAAGTGCAACTACCTGAGGATACCCACCTCTGAAGCCAGCCATGCACCCCCATTATTACAGGTGGGGTGCATGCTGTGGGACGCTTTATATTTTATTGGGACCCCAAATGGGTGAATTAACTCTGCCTGCACGGCAAAGTTACAGCTCATGAAACTTTAGGTTGTACCTACATTCAGATGATGTGTGTGTACACTTGTACTTGGTTTTGTGTGAATGACTGTACCTGCATTCATTTTAAAAGTTAGACTTGGGTCCAGGCCTCCTAAAATGTAGAATACAGATAGAAAGTGTACTCCTGTACCTGCATCACTGTATCTGTACCTGTATCAGCTTAACATGTGAACAACTGTATCTGCGTACATATCTGTACTTGTGTATGCTGTACACTCATTGTACAAGTATTGAACATAACGTGTGAATTTGTCTTACAATGCCCCCCACCCTCATTATACCCTTAACTTCCCACCAGCATCACTATCAAATTCCAGAACTGTGTGTCAGAGACAAGTCAAGTGACAGTTTAGGGGAGACATCAGTCCCTTCTAACCCCATTTTGGAGTGATGTCCGTGCCCTTTTATCCCACTCCTCTTTTGCTGGTCTGGATGTTATGGTGCCTGTTTTGAGAAACAACAGCAAGAGGAAGCTAAATCCTTTCCCAATCTGTTCCCTTCCTAGAATTGTGGATGCCTCAAAGGGTGCTCAACTGGAGAAGATTGAGCCAGGTTTTGAAAGCATGGACTATTTCACCATAGACCTTGAACCCATCACTGAAGCCTTGAGAGAGATTGACTTTGAAGGAGGTAAGATAACTTGGCACCCTTTCTTTGTGAGAAATCATCATTTGAACTTTACATTATTAGGGGAACTAGGCTCATTAACTACTGTAAAAAAAAACTCCTTTGATCTTCCTATCTATGTTATCAATGAACTGATCAATGCTTCCATTCTGATGAAAAAATGACTGCCAGAGATGGCAATCTGGAGGCTGTCAGGGAACCTGGCTCAGTCAATGCCTGGGAGCTACTTTGTTTTTGCCATGGGAACCTTGGGAGGTACCAGCACAAAATAGCAGATTAGGTGCAGCCAGTCACAAAATGGCGGCTTGCACAAAAATGTATGTCAGGGCTGCACATAACTTCAGCCCTCCAGCTGTTTTGGGACAACAACTCCCATAATTCCCAGCCACAGTGGCCAATAGGCAGGGGTCATGGGAGTTGTAGGCCATCTTCAGGAGGGCCAAAGTTGTGCAGCCTTGATGTACATCAACAGACAGAGTAAGGGATTTCAACATCAAAACTGCTGAATTCCAGGAGCATTTCGCTTCTGAACTCAAGGGGAACAGGAGAGGCTGCTTTGTGGGGGAAGATGATGGTGAGAAAACAAAAGCAAGAGCACCCAAGGAGAGAGAGATGAAACAAGGCAGGGCCATACGACTATTCAGCCCGCCAATCAGATTTGCAGTATTGGCTGGAAGGGAAGGTAGGGGAAAATACCGGGGAAGTGAGTTGAGATAAGCCAGTGGGTCTGATCAGTATTTCCTGAGCTACCTAATGCCCACCCCGGCTTAGACCAAGGAAAAAGATGATACAAATATATGTAACCAACAGTAACGTGAAAACTCCTGTGATATACCATTGTGTACATCAATCCATTGTACATCAACTATCAAAGATTAGTGGCCAGATATCAGATTTTGAAAACAAATATAACCTGGTGTCAAATGCAGATGTTGAATACTCAGCAAATGCTCAACAAATATTTAGGCATGCAGAGAAACAAATGCTTGATATCAGTATTAATGGTGAAGAATGCAGGGAGCAAATTCATTTCAGCTCTGATTGACTCTTTATGAAGCAATGGAGAGCAGAGCTGGTCTTGTGGTAGCAAGCATGACTTTTCAGTTTAGCTAAGCAGGTTCTGCCCTGGTTGCATATGGAATGGAGACTAGAAATGTGAGGACTGTAAGATATTCCCCTTAGGGGATGGAGCTACTCTGGGAAGAGCAGAAGGTTTCAAGTTTCCTCCCTGGCTTCTCCAAGATAGGGCTGAGAGAGATTCCTGCCTGCAACCTTGGAGAAGCCGCTGCCAGTCTATGAAGACAGTACTGAGCTAGATGGACCTCTGGTCTGACTCAGTATATGGCAGCTTCCTATGTTCCAATGTTCCTAATTTCAGGCCATAAACCACTTTGGTGTGGGTTCACACTAATGTCAGTAACCCACATTAAACCTAGATTCAAATGACTGTGTGAACCAGGCCACTATATTGCAGGAATCTATACTGTAGTACATGATTTGTATTAATGACTATACGTGCGTTCATTTTAAAAGTGAACTTGGGTACCGGCCCCTCAAGTACGTGGTACAGATAGGAAGTGCATTGCTGTATCTGTGTTCAACTAGTAAATAAATGTACTTGTGTAGAGATCTGTATCTGTATACACTGTACACGTGTATGAGTGTTCAACATAATACAAGGCTGCACACCTTCTGCAGATCTTGGATTACAATGCCCACCATTTATTTTATTTTTTTATTTTTACATTTTAATACCGCCTTTCGTTAAAAGAAAACCCCAAGGCGGTTTACAAAAATTAAAAACATACAGCAAAAAAGCAGTAAAAACATCAAGCTAAAAACAAGCATAAAAACAAGACAACAGATAAAAACACACAAGAACAGCAGTAAAAGACGATTATGTAAAAGCCTGGGTAAAAAGCCAAGTCTTTAAAAGCTTTCTAAAAGCTGTGATGGAGTCCGAGGAACGAATGGCCACCGGGAGAGCATTCCAGAGTCTAGGGGCAGCAACAGAGAAGGCCCTGTCCCGAGTGCACGACAGCTGGGCCTCCCTCATTTTCGGCACCCGGAGCAGGGCCCCCTCAGATGTCCTAGTCAAGCGGGCAGCAACCCTTGGGAGCAGGCGGTCCCTCAGATACCCCGGGCCCAAACTGTTTAGGGCTTTAAAGGTCAAAACCAGCACCTTGAATTGGACTCGGAAACAAACCGGCAGCCAGTGCAGTGCACCATCCCTGACTATCGGCCACTATGGCTGGAAATGATGGGGGATGTAGTTCAAAAATAGCTGCAGGGCTGAAGTTGTGCAGCCCTGAATGTCTGAATAGGGCTGTACAGTCTAAAGGAGCTTGCTCTGTACACAGAAAGTACTATAGTGCATGATTTTTGCTTTGCAAATCAACTATGTTTGTTTACACAACTGTTGCCACGCCACCTGTAAACAAACATAGTTTGTTTTGCAAAGCAAAAATCATGCACTATAGTACTTTCTGTATACAGAGCAAGCTCCTTTAGACATCAAAGACTTCCTAAGGACCCAAAGTTCATTACAGTATTGTAGTTTTTAAATTTAACCTCCGATATTGGAATGATCCCTAAAGAAAAGTCGCTCCTGAGTTTTAAAAAAAAGGTACTAGAAGGAGTTAAACTTCCTGAACTATTTTTTTCCTTCCTTCTAAGATGAGGAAGATGAAGAAAGAAATGAAGAAGAAGAAACAGAAGAAGAGGACACTCAAGCTGGGAAAGTAGAAGGTATGTATAAAAATATAGCAAGCTTTAGGAAGGTAAAGAGAGATGACTGTCAAGAAAGCTATTAGGCTTTTTACAGGACTGACAACTGGGTAGGATAAGCAGCCTACCCACCTTTGGGCATGTATGCACTGATCTTTGGTTATCTGTCAGCAAAAACCTAGGTACAGGAGGAGGAGGAGGAAGTGATCATGTGGTTGGCGGAAGCAGCATCCAACGGTGCTGCCCTACCCAGCACTTTTGCCAAGCATATTATCAAGGGTGAAGGAAATGCTCTTGGAACCTACACCTGCCTTCCACACAGTAATCCCTGTTCCCTCTAATTTTTTTCATCAGTGAGCGGAATGAGTTTTGTTCTGGGTGGCAGTATCAAGGCAGTGTGCACACATGTGCATTATTATGCACCACTATGATTACAAAATACACACACACACAGCCCATAAATATGGAAGGAAAGAAATGTATTTTACAATTCTATTCTGTTTATAAAATTGGATTTTTACTTTTTTCTGCTTCACATTTAATTCTAATAAAAACAAAGCAGAATTTAAAACAAAGCCTTTTTAAAAAGTGTTACCATATAAGACTATCATGCATTCAGACTGTCATATACTTAGATAAGAATGTCATGCATTTAGCTTAGCATCACAACAACCTGAACAATACTTATACAAACAGTTGTTTAAAAGTGCAAACTGCACTTTTTAAAAAAAGCAATAATACTGGCTGAAAAGGGACTGGCTCATTCATGAGCAGCAATGCACTGATTGAGTTTACTATGGTACTACAATTTGAGCACCACACACTTGAGGTTAAAGCCCCACCCAACACACTTAATTGCACAGAATCCTGGGTGGGAAGGTTTCAGGAATCCCTGCAGTGAGGCAGGATCTCCCTGGATCCACAAAGTGGCTCAGATAGTTCAAGCGACAGCTTGGGGACAGTTAGCAAGTCCCTCCATGATTTGGGGGGAAAGATTTGTAATAGACAGGAGAGAGAGGGAAATGCAGAAGTGGAGAGAACGCAGATTTGCAAACTCTTCTGTTGGACCTGTAACTAACTAAAAACCAGCAGCGAGAGGCACACAGCCTTGCTACAGCAAAATGCTTGGCTTTAGATAACACGACTTCTAAATTCTAAATTCCTCAAATGAAGACTTCACGGATATAGGACTTTCTTTCACATAAAATGTCCCGAGGGGTCTTTCCTGAATCTATAGGAATCTATAGCTTCTATTGGTGACGCAAGTAAGTAAAGTGCTTGGCCCATTAAAGGAACGTACAGGCATAGTCCTCTGAACAGATGATCTGGAAACTCCAGTGGTACTGAAAGCTGCTTCATTTACAGTACTTAAGGCTGCAGTCCTGTGCACATCTACTTTGGGAGTAAGCCCACTTAAAGCTACTCTTAACCAGTTTTTAGTCTGTAATTTGGGGCAATAGTTTCCAGAGAGATAAAGAACATGGTCTGTACACACACACACACACACACACACACACACACACACACACACACACACACGTCCTTCTAGGTACAGTGGTCCCTTGACTTACGTATTTAATCCATTCCGAACGCACGTTCGGAGGTCGAAATTTTCGTAAGTCGAAGAGCGCACCATGGAAGTCTGGAAACATTCGTAAGTCGAGGAAACCGCATCTAAAAATTCGTAGGTCGAGTAAGCTGAATCTAAACCGGCAACTACTTCCGGTCTTTTTTGTCGCTCGTAACTCGAAAACATCGGATGTCGAGTAGTTCGTAGGTCGAGGGATTACTGTACACTGCTTTCCTTTCCAGTTCCCACCCCACGCACCTCCCTCTACAGTACACACACACACACACACACACACACACACACACACACACACACACACAGAGTGTCTTGTCCCCTCTCCTCCTCAGCACTCCTGTGACCTCCACTTCTGACTCCTTTGGGGGGCATACGCGCAGCCATGCACCATAGAGGGAACAGCCCCCTCCTCCTACCTAGGTTTTTGCTGACAGATGGCCAAAGATCGGGAACACACATACAGCTCCTTGTCCTACCCGGTCTCTCATTGTAAGAACCAGCCAATTAATGAGATTGTTCCGGGTATCTGTACTCTTGTCAGATTTGGGGCCAGGATGTCATATTGCCTACACCACAGGGATGCCACTGAAAATATAACACTAATCTAGTGTTATAGCATTATAATACTAGCAGTTTAATTTTTGATCCCTTCCCGAATTATTCAGAGCATGGAATTTGCCTTTTTCACAGCTGCTGTACAATGGGTCAACGTTTTCATTGAGCTATCCACCACGACCCCAAGATCTCTTTGCTGGTTAGTCACCAACAGCTCAGGTGCCATCAGTGCTTTTATCAAAATTGTGATTCTTTCACTGGAGGGATGCCATGCCGCGTTCTCCCCTTCTCCATCAGAATTTGTAGGAATTATCCCGTGATGTGGCATTATTGTGTTGTGAGCTTCCCTTCAGTCGTTTCATTGGCGGCGGCTGGTGAAGGCAAGGAAACTTACAGGATGATCTCCTGTTACAGATTAGGGCTGGTTCTTACAATCACGCTAATATGGGCTCTGAGGGAATCCATGGTACATGCACTCCCGCAGAGCACTTATGAGAACTCAGAAATCTCCCCCACACCCTGATTGGCAAGGGTGACTTACAAGCAGCCCACTTCTCCAAGCCCACTTCAGTTCTAAGATTACTGATGTGGGCTTCATGTGGGTTTGGTGCATTGCCAATCAGGGTTCAGGGGAAAGTTCACACAACTGCTCTGCGGGAACATGCATGCCACAGAGATCTCTAGATCCCTGTGGACTCAAGATTGGTGTGATCGTGAGAACCAGCCCATATGGTGCTTTTGATGACATCTCCATGGCTCTAAAGGATCTATTACTTCTTGGGCTGCTCCTCTGTAGTAGGGCTGTTCTCATAATAATGAATGGGGTAGGACGCACCTCCTACCCTAGTTTGGGACCCGCGTGCATTCCTGTTTACCCGTTGTCTGTCAGTTAGAAACAAAGTTGGAAGCACCCTCAGTGATCAGCAGCAGCTGATTCCTACCCAGCAGCTGTACCCAGGACTTTAACAAGGTAGGGCCAAAAAAGCCCTCTGAGTCAGCTGCTGCTTAGCACACGATCACTGGCAGCACTTCGGAACTTGTTTTTAACTCACAATCAAACGGGAGTGTGTACAGTTTCCAAACCTCCTACCCTATTCATAGAGGCTGTTCACACAATCAAAAATCGGGTAAGACAGGTTTGGGAGCTGTGTGCGCTCCCAATTTTCATTTGTGTGGGACCAAATAACTGGGTAGGAGGAGGGAGAAGTGATTGGGAGGCTGGGTGGGACAGCTTTTCCTCCTACCTTGGTCAAATGCTGGGTATGAAAGCTGGGTAGGACAGTGCTGTCCTACCCAGCTCCTGCCTTCAACACTCTGAGACTCTACACACGATCCGTGTGTAGAGCCTGCAGGGCTTCTGTGAGGAGAGTGGGCTTGACCCACTCTCCCTGCAGATGATCCAGCGCCGAGCCCTGGGTAGCCAGATCAGCTGTCCACACAACTACCAGCTGTGTCATGGAGCCGGTAGGGGCAGCAGGGATCGGGGACAGCCTGGCCCCCAGAAGTCCCAGCACGAGTGTGTGGGGCATCCCGGGGAGACCCCCGAGGCCGGGGGGTTTGTTGGCGCTCCCCAGTTGGGGGTCTCCTCGTGAGTCACCATGGTGCGGAGCCGCACCGTGGCAACTCACGATCGCCAAGACAGGGTTAGCAGAGCACTTGCTCTGCTAACCTTGTTTAAAGGGGGGGGGGTAACCTTACTGAGGTTGGCTGCTGGGAGCCGTGCAGCTCCTGTGGCAGGAAAGTGGGCTTGGATCCCTTAGCCTGCTTTGCCGTGGCCATGAGAATTGCCTCAGTCACTTTCCCCTCCTCCTACCTAGTGGTTTTCTCCCACACAACTGAAAATTGGGAGCATGCCCAGCTCTTCCTACCCAGTTTTTGGTTGTGTGAACAGCTTCATAAGCATGAGAACAGCCCTTGTCTCTGGATGGGTTGCTGAGATAGGTGAACATTGATCAAACCCTAAAAACCTTTCCTTGTGTTCTGAATCTGATTAGCCCCCATGAGCCCTAGAAACGTTCTGGCTTACAGTATTTGTTTTATCAGATAGATGATTGTGACAATTACAGTTATTACCTATAAGGGTCGATGTTTTCATTGAGGAGGGGGAGGTCTATTAGCAGCTAGTGTAAACATGATGTATGCATTTTATTGCATGACAAAATTTATTAATGTGTTCTGAAATGCCTTTGGCTGCTTCAGATAATCCCATGTATGTGATTCTTATCCTGGCTGGAGCCATAACTTCTACCTAAGTGTTCCCCATCCTGTATCCTAAATTGGTTTCACTTATATGTCTTTTCCCTCTTTTGATTCCAGGCCCTCAGTAACAAAGAAGGAAAATGAATTCCAAGGAGACTCTCCATATACAGATGGGAAAGATTTGGGGAAGAGGACGATGGAGTTGGGTGGGGAGGAAACCCAAGCTGAATGCCCAGAAAGGAGCAGGGCAAAGTCCCAGCTGAAGAAGAGCCAAGGGGAATGCAGCGTTCTTGGCAACTCAAAAAGAAAACTTGCACAAAGACACTTTTATACATGGGTGCAAAATGGAACCTTTCATACATTTTTTATGTTGTTGTTTTCGTACATCATTGTGATGGCACTTGAATTTTTTGTAATGAAAAATAAGCTTTATTTTCTTTCATATTTTGCTTCAGGGCACCTTTCCGCAAACTGAAGCATGTTGATTCTAGGAATTAGTGAAAGCATGCCTTTGCACCATGTAGAGCACAAGGGATAGCGAAAGGTTTAGTGTTAGATGCCAGCAGACAAACATGTAAATTAGTAAACTTTTTGATCTAGCAAAAGGGATCTGATAAAGGGATCTGAAGATTCTCTGCCTCAGTGCTGTAGCTGAATTAAATGATGTCTGTTGATTTCTGTTGTATATTGTTACAATAAAATAAATTCCAGTTTTATCTTGAATTTGCCAAAAATCTTCAGTAGTAGTGGCAATATTACTGGTAGTTTGGGAATGACTTATAGAACTCATTGCCACAAGATGTTGCAGGGGCAGCCCAAGGTATTGCAGCGCCTGAAGCGAGGTGCCAGATTTTGCCATGCCTCATGTCCCTGGTGGAGCCAGCCCTCTAATGTGGTTTAGGGGAGGGTGGGGAGGAGGGAAGGTTGTCAGCAGCAGTGTTACTTCTGTAACAGGAAGTCCCAGATGTTGTTTACCACAACTCCCAGTATCACCAGTCAAAGGCCAATGCAGCTGGGAATGCTGGGAGTTGTAGTCAACAACATCTGGAATATCCTGTTACAGGGAACACTGGCCAGCAACCCCCTTTTCTCCCCTCCTACTTTTTGCAAGTGTTGCAAAGCTTGCAAACATCAGATTGGCTCCAAAAAGCTAGTCCAATGGCAGCAGTGTGTGTGTGGGGGGGGGGCTCTTGCTGCCCTGCTGGAACCCCAATAATTTGCTGCCTGAGGCAACTGCCTCGCCTCACCTCATGAATGGGCCGCTCCTGAGATGTTGTGATGGCCAACTGTCTAGCTAGCCTTTAAAAATGATATTATCAATTCAATTCAATTCAATTTATTGCGGCCGTAGGCCATACAGAAAACATACAAAATAGGAAAGATTAAAAACAAAACATACCAACAATAGTATAGTACATAATAATAAACAGTAGCTCCTAAAATTTGGATCTTAAGCAGGATCTTAATCTAATAGCAACATAGAAGAATTTCGCCACCACCTTAGTAATCTTGTTATCTCGATCCTCGAGACAGAAATTCAGATAAAAGGGGTCAGCTCTTCCTGGGAGATGCTCTAATAGGGGGAATATGAGCTCTTTCCTGGTTTCAGAGTACAGGGAACAATGAAGCAGCACATGCAAAACTGTTTCAGGGAGGCCTGCACCACAGGGGCATAGGCCATAATCTGACGATCCCTTGTTAAATCTTTTTTCCAGAAGGGCTGAAGGCAAAACATTCATGCGAGCCCTAGTCAAAGCTATCCTAAACTTTGGGAAGTGTAGGAAAGCTAAATATATAGCACCGCTATTCCCCAAGGGGGGCATGATACCAAAAAATAGGGGGGAACAGATCCTATTTCCCCTAGAAACTAGATTCTGGTGCTCAATGTCATGAAGGCGTTGTATGAGTGTAACCTTCGCCTTCTCATTTCCCATGAGTAGGATTTCAGAGGGAGATAGACCCATTTGCATTATTTTGTTGTTAACACATGACAGCCAAGGACTGGGAAAGGAGTCTCTCCATAGAAACAGAAAATAGGAGGGCTCCTGAATATCCAAGCAGAGTTTGATCCATCTGGTAAAAGTTCCCATGCTTTAGAGAGAATAGTAAAAATTCCAGATTCCAAACATAATGCAGAGTAGGAAACACACCTGGGTACCCCAAAGATAGCCCTAAGAAATAGTGACTGAACTGTTTCCATCTCTGATGTTACTCCCTGGATCCAAAGTGGGACACCATAGAGTAATTGGGCTACAATCTTTGCTCGAAAAACTTGGAGGGCCATAGGCATATACTGGCCTCCTTTAGAATAGTAAAATCGCAAAAAAAGCGTTAAGGGTTTTACGGGTAATAGAGATAGAATACAATCTTTGGGATTTCCAGTTAAGATTATGTTGGAAATGTATACCAAGATATTTAAATTTGTAAACCTGCTCGATATTTTCCTTATTTATCGCCCACTTGTAAAGTTTCCTAGCTTTAGTAAAAACCAGGACCTTAGATTTCTCATAGTTAATAGATAAATTGTTGTCATTGAAGTATTGGGCAAAGGCTGTCAGCAATCTAAGAAGACCGAGTCGAGTCTGGGACAATAGCACTGCATCATCCACGTACAGCAACACTGGCACACGAATGTCAGCCAATTTTGGGGCGTGTGAATCTATCTTTTCTAGGCACTGTGCTAAATCATTGATAAAAAGATTAAACAAGGTAGGGGCCAGAACACAACCCTGCCTAACCCCGCGAGTGATGGAAATTGGATCAGTTAATGCCCCATTAGGAGCATATCTGACTCGGATAGAGGAATCGACATGGAGCTGCATAATCAAAAACAACAGTCTTTTGTCCACCATAATAATTCCCTAGAAATAAGGTCAAAAGCAGCTTTTAAATCCATGAAAGCTGCAAAAAGTCTACCCTTGGGAGCACTAGAATATTTACATGCAAGATGGTTCAAAATCATGCAGTGGTCAAGTGTGGAACGACCAGCTCTGAAGCCTGCCTGTTCAATCCCTAGGATCTGCTGGTCAGAAATCCATGTTTCAAGTTTGGATAACAGGTAGAGGGCATATACTTTGCCCACTACCGAAAGCAGGCTAATGGGTCTGTAGTTAAACAGGTCAAGATGAGAACCCCGTTTAAAAATCGGAACCACTATTGCTATTCTCCACTTAGCAGGGAAGATACAGGTACTGTTTATTGAAGTAAACAGATTAGCTAAGACGGGGGCCCACCATTCCACATTGGCTAGCAAAACCTCAGGAAGAATAGCGTCAGGACCTGGGGCTTTACCAGTTTTGAGATGGCTAAGCAAATCTACTATTTCATCTGACCCAACTGGGGGCCATAAGGGTAACACCTCAAATGGCGGTGATGCAGAAAGCTGCGTGGGTTGAGCATCATTATAAAGAGCATAAAAGTGGGATTCCCATGTTTTAGCTGGAATCCTACACAACATATTAGAATGGTTTGTCACCGAAACAATTTTCCAAAAAGCACGACTGTCTTTTTGGTTTGTAGCCAATATTAACTTACCCCAGGTATTTTTTAATGCCTGAGTCTTGGCAGATCTAAGGCTCCTTTTGTAGGCCTTCTTTATCAAAAAATATGTTGGTGGAAGACTGTGATCTGAACTCGATCTATAATCTCTATATATGCCTTTCAACTGATCACGCAGCCTCCTGAAATGTGGGTCATACCAGTTATTAGGTCGTTTCCCATTATGCACACAAGAAGGGTGTGGGTAGCTAGAGGGCGAAATCTTTTGAATCAACATACCTTCTAGGTCCTCATATGCAATAATTGCTTGTGGACCCGGTTGATCTAGTACAATTAAGTTATACAAATTACTTCCCTCAGGGGAATCATATAAGGTATTCAACTCATTTTCAACTTTCTTTGACCACTTGATTTTACAGTCCAGCTTAGCTGATCTTTGCTCATACAGCCTGGAGGAGGGTTAAATGATAGCTAATTAAAACTTCCCTGTTCAGAAACAATATAGCTCTATCAAATGTTGTCGGTGGGGCATGGGCTAATACAGGTATCATGCAATCATGCTAAGATCAAAGCTGCCTTTGGATGCAGGGTTGCCAAGAGTTTAAGGAAATGAATAATTATTGTACTTCAGGGTGGAGTCCTGAGTGGGTCTGGGGGTAGAGCTGAAGACCCAGAGCCAGATGGGTCTTGGTGGGTTGAGGGGCACTTGTCTATTCACTTAAGTTGTACTGCTAAAATAAACAGCTGGGGGCGGAATCCATCTTTGCTTTTTTTTTTGACAAATATCGAAAAGCAAAGTACCAGCTAGGCTGGTTTTTTCCTGTTGTTGGGATTTGGGGCTAGCTGGTTGGCACTAATTGGATAGTGTCAGTGACATCAAGGTAGGGCACACCCTACAGTGATTTGGCCACCTCTCTGTTCACCAATGGGCATGCATTTGGCCAGTGAGAATTTTATCTGCTTTTAGAACAGCAGCAAGCGGAAACTGATAAAAGACATGTTCATCAGTAGAATCCCCAGCAGTCCTTCATTGTCTGCCTCATCAAAAATAGCCCCATTGACTCCTTCTGTCAAAAGCAGGGAGGAAGGAAAGACACAAGTAGCAATCCACCCCAAGAGAACACAGAAACAGAAATCACTCTTCATTAACTGAAAGCTCCACCTAGTCCAGTGTGTGGGTTCCAGTAACAACCAGCCCAATGGCTCTGGGAACACACCAGCTGGGCATGAAGATAATGGACATCCTCTATTGTTTGTTCAAACGCCTCATATTCAGAGGCAACTGCCTCTGGACATGGAGGTTCTACCCTTAGCTGACATGGCTAATAACCTTCGATAGACTCGTCTTCCATGAAGGTGACCATTCAGAAGTTCAGTGTTGTTGTGGCCAAAAGGAAGGGGCCAATGGCCATTCCAAAGGCTATCCAGTATTGTGACTTGTAGTACTTCCTCTTTCCACAGCTTTCCGACTCCATCCCTTCCCACCGCATCCCTTCTGACAGGCCAGCTGTGCCACAGCTCAGCAGCAGGGCATCTGCTTTGCATGCAGAAGGTCCCAGGTTCACTCCCTGGCAGCATTTCCAGGTAGGGCTGGGAAAGCCTCCTGCCTGAAACTTTGGAGAGCTGCTGCCAGTCAGTGTAGAGTCTACACCAGGCCTGCTCAACTTAGGCCCCCCCCCAGCTGTTTTTGGACTACAACTCCCATAATCCCCAGGCACAGGGGCCAATAGCCAGGGATTAGGGGAGTTGTAGGCCAACATCTGCAGGAGGGCCGAAGTTGAGCAGGCCTGGTCTACACTGACAAGACTGAGCCAGATAGACCAATAGTCTGATGACAGAAGGCAGCTGCCTCTGTTCCAGCAGAGCAGGGGGAGTTCAAAGCAATAGTCCACACAGTCCAGCTCGGATTACTGCCTCTTCCTTCCATCTGTACCCCACAGACATCCATGCATTTGCACCAACTATTTCTGTTTACTAAGGACACTCCCCATTTCCTGGAATCTGTCCCTGGTAAATAATTGCCCCATTTCATCCTAGATGTTGTCATTAGGAGATGCCTTGTTACAATGTTGTTTGTGCAAACTGCTAGATCTGCTGGCATTCTTCTGGGTTGAGTTTCCTCCCAAGGCAGCTAGTATTTAAATCTCAGGGGTGGGGGTGGGGGGAGAGGTTCACCTAGGTAATTTTGGAGCTTGGACCTAAAGGCCTTTGGAGGCCCACCACCACTGCAAGTTAAGCATCATTTCCCTACACACACACACACACACACACACACACACACACACACACACACCAAGACACACGCAGTATTTTTTAACATGTGGGTTCCTGAGGGCACAAACAGAAACTGAACTCACAAGAATGTAAGAACATAAAACAGGTAGGGATGTGCGTTTCGTTTCGGATACAAAATGTTTTGTGTACAAAACAGGCCATTTCGGCTGTTTTGTAGCCAAAACAAAACACCCAATGCTCAAAACAGAAAATTTTGTAGCCAAAACAAAACGTCCCTGTTTTGGAAACAAAACGTTCTGTTGTTTCGGCTGTTTTGGAACTACATTTTGCAATCGTGAAAAGCCTTTCTCCTTCGGTCTCAATTTTGAGTTTTGACATCTGTTTGAATTTCTGGCCCTTCCAACCTGCAGATTGGCCAGCAAAAGCATGCGCTGATCTGCTTGCAATTGCCTCCTTATTCCCTTTAAGCAAATTTAAGGGTAAATTTTACCCTCATTGGATAGTGGGGCAGTGTGCATTTACCCTTGTGGGGCAGTGTGCATTTCATTGTTGTTGTTTCACACTGTTGTGTGTAGATCAATTGCATTTCAGGCAGGGGGGATGTGGATGTGCATGACCTTTGGAAATCTGCCTGATTTTCTTCCAAAGCTCTGCTATTGTTGATGTGTGATGTTGATGTTATTTGGGGTGGATTTGGGGCAGAAAGGGGGCTTTGGGGGCAGGAGTGGTTCAGGTGGTAGTGTCCCAATGGGTGCCTGCTGCCATCCAGATTGCAAAGGAATTGGGGAACGGGCTTATTTTTAAAGAATTTTTGAAAAGGGGGCAGAAAGGGGGCCTGAGGGGCAAAACAGTGAGTTGGGTGGCAGTGCCCCAAGGGGTTCCTGCCACAACCCAGATTCCAAAGGAATAGGGCAAAGGGCTGATTTCTTAGGAATTGTTGAAATTTATGCTTCTTTAAGGTCCCCCCTCCCAGGGAATAATGGAGGTTTCAGCAGACCCATAACTCCACCTGGAGGGCACAGGGGTGGTCGGGAGCGAGTGGTGGTGTAGTGCACATAGGGTGCCAACCACCCCCATGGGTTGCTGGGTTCTGTTGTTTCTGAAGTGTTCTGAGTGTAGATTCTCTGGTAGCATATGAGATTTTCAACAACAAACCATGAATCCACTCTCATATGCTACCAGACAATCTGAATCTACACTCAAAACATCTCAGAAACAACAGAACCCAGTACCCCATGGGTTGGCATCCTATGTGCTCTACCCCACCACTCACTCTGGGACACCCTGGTGCCCCCCAAGTGAAGTTATGGGGCAGGAATTATGGAGGTCCATCATTCTCTATGGGGAAGAACTTTACAGACGCGCAAACTCCATTACATCTTTAAAAATCAGCCTTCTGCCCAATTCCTTTGAAATAATTCTGGCAGCTTCCTTACCACCACTGGGCACTACCACCCACCCTACTCTGCTCTGGGCCACACCTTTCCCCCCAACATGAAGCTATACTTTTGCTGAAACCTCCATTCTTCCCTATGGGAAGAATCCTATACTTCAAAAATTCACCAAAAACCAGCCCTTTGCCCAATTCCTCTGAAACTTGGGTGGTAGTTTCCACCCATCAGGCACTACCACCACCCACTAGGTTTTCCCTGGGGCCATTTTTAAAAATCCAAAACGTTTTAGATTCGGATTTTGCAATTTCAAACAAAGAACAAAATTGGGGTGTTTCGGATTGGCTGATTTCGAACAAAGAACAAAATGGGGTTGTTTCGGATTTGGGCCAAAAACAAAACAGAAAAAAAAACCAAAATGCACAACCCTAAAAACAGGTCTATTTATGCAAATATGCATTAGCAGAAACATTTCAACACGCAACTTGACATATTCCCATCCCACATATTTCTTTCCCCACTCCCCTCTCTGTCTCTAAAGCAGAGGTTACGCTTGGCTGCTTGGTGCAGAGTGGGTCATGGCATGATGTGGTGACCACACCACCCGGGACAGACTGAAGAGGATTTGCGGGGGGCCAGGGGGTGTGGCAGCCCTGGACTTTGGCCTGGAAGTCCAGGGGTGAGAGTACCTCTGGAGGGGGACACACACATCTTGTCTGCAATGCACATGGATGAACATTAGAGTGCCACGTGATACACAATCTGTTGATTCACATTCTAGTGAGGTTCATTTTGAACTGTTGTTGATCACTGATAATAAAATGATGACATTTTCATAGGATATTTTCCACCTACAGAACAAAGCACAGAGCTGGAAAGCACCTTAGAGACAGGAACAGAGGAAGCTGCCACATACTGAGTCAAACCATTGGTCTATCTAGATCAGTGTTGTCTTCACAGACTGGCAGCGGCTTCTCCAAGGTTGCAGGCAGGAATCTCGCTCAGCCCTATCTTGGAGAGGCCAGGGAGGGAACTTGGAACCTTCTGCTCTTCCCGGAGTGGCTCCATCCCAAGGGGAATATCTTGCAGTGCTCACAAATCAAGTCTCCCATTCAGATGCAACCAGGGCGGACCCTGCTTAGCTAAGGGGTCAAGTCATGCTTGCTACCACAAGACCAGCTCTTCTCTCTTCTAGTCCACCCCCTGCACAGTGCAGGAAATTGCTACAGCATCCCTGAGAGATGGCCAGACAGCTTCTGTCTGAAAACCTCCAATGAAAGAGTCTGCCACTGCGTGAAGCAGACTGTCCCACTCTCCAACAGCTCTTAAGTAAACTTGTACCCTCAAGTCGGTGTCGACTTGTAGCAACCACAGAGCCCTGTGGTTGTCTTTGGTAGGATACAGGAGGGGGTTACCATTGCCTCCTCCTGCACAGAATGAGAGGATGCCTTTCAGCATCTTCCTCTATTGCTGCTGCCAGAGGCATAGCTAGGGGAGAGAGGGTCCGTGTTCTCCCCTCTAGCCGGGGGCCCCTTGGAGTGAGGGAGATAATGAAGAAAATAGGGAAGGGTGGAGCTGGAGTCCCCAGGTTCTTTGAACCCATCCACTCAATTATAGTTTCACCCTTGGCTGCCGCCCGATATAGGTGTTTCCCATAGTCTGGGAAACATGTGTGCGAAACTGGGAAACTGTTTCCCACAGTCTAGGAAACACCAGCAGGGATTCGAATCAGCAACCTCTGGCTCCCTGGGCAAGTTACTTCCCTGCTGTGCCATTAGGTGGCTCCCAGTTCTTAAAGGTAAAGTAAAATTGTGCCATCGAGTTGGTGCCGACTCCTGACACCCACAGAGCCCCGTGGTTGTCTTTGGTAAAATACAGGAGAGGTTTGCCATTGCCTCCTCCTGTGCAGTGTGAGATGATGCCTTTCAGCATCTTCCTGTATCGCTGCTGCCCGACAGTCTAGCCTAAATCTGCTTCCTTGCCATTTGGGTTGGTTCTAGTCCTGCCCCCAGACTACTCTTGCTTCTATGTGGGGGACACAAAAGTGGCAAAGTGCACTTATGGGTGGGCAAGCTGTGCCCCCTCATATTATATTTCTGAAAGTGAAATGGGGGGGCAGTGGGGGGAGGCAAGCCACTTTTCGGAAGGGCACACTTGGCCCCTGCCCCTTCTGGAGCCACCCTTGGGGGCAGGGGTGTAACTAGGGGTGAGGGGGCCGTGTTTGCCACTTGCAGTGAGGGAGATAACAGGGAGGGGCGGAGCTGGGGGGGGCGAGGTTCTTTGAACTCATCAGCTCAATTATAGCTACACCCCTGCTTGGGGGTTCTCTCCATTAGGGTCGCCAAGATTTCATTGCCAGAACGAGGGACACGAGTTTGGGGAGAGGGGCGGTGTCAGGTGTATGCAGTGGTAATCAAGAGCCTGAGTGTCCCTATTCAACAGCATATAGTTCATATGTAATCGAATGAATTGAAGAGTGCCAGCATTGTTATTATTTAGAACATATTCAAGTAATGCCACTTTTCAACCCCAAACCTCTCAAAATAAAAAGCTGCCACCAAAATGAGGGACAAATGCTGCCCCTATAGGGACCAACATTTCATCCCTGAAATGAGGGACGTCCTGCGTAACGAGGGACAGTTGGCAACCCTATATATACACATACACCCGGGGAGTCCATTAGACTCCCTGCAAGTCCACCTTTCCCCCCCGGAGATCCTGGATACCCCCAAACCCAGGATGTCGGAAGAGGTCTTCTTTGGTGGAGAATTCCTCCCTCCTTGGCTCCTCGCAGGTCAGGACTGGCCCTGTCGAGGGGGAGGCACGACCCGCACCCACTACGAGGCAGGCGCCGACAACCCCGCCGGCGGCCGCGCGGCACCGCCAGAGGCTTGCAAGCTTTGCAGCCGGGCCTGGCCGGAGCGCCCTCTTCCCCCCTGGGCTTTGCGCACGAGTCCGCGGCGTTTTCACACGGGCTGCTACTGCCGCCAAGGCCGAGATAAGAAGAGCCAGCCGCGCGGACCGCCGGCCTTTCGGTGGAGGCGGCAGGCGAGAGAACGCCGGGCGAAGCGCCGAGGCTTCAGGGCGTCGTCGGGGGGCAGCGGCTCAGCGCGCACCTGCTGCCGGCGTCGAGGATGGAACCCGGCGACGGCGGAGAGAAGAGGCACCTCCTGAATGGCGGGGAAGCCAGGTGAGCCAGCAGCAGGCTCAGGCAGGCAGGCGGGCTGGGGGCTCCCGCCGACCAACATCGACGCCCGCCGCCTCTCCCCAGCGGGCCTCGCCGCGCTTTTCGCCGCGACGTCGCCGCAGACCCTGCGGGTGCCCAGTGGCAGCACCGCGGGGTGAGGGGGAGAGATTTGGGCTGGGGGGGGGGGGAGCCGAGCAGGGGCGAAAATGCCCTTCGGGCCGAGTTGTGCGTCCCACATGTTAGGTTTCTGAAAGAGGAATGGGGGCGACGACTTCTCTGAGCCGCCTCCCGCCAACCCC
This sequence comes from Hemicordylus capensis, assembly GCF_027244095.1. Classification (NCBI taxonomy): domain Eukaryota; kingdom Metazoa; phylum Chordata; class Lepidosauria; order Squamata; family Cordylidae; genus Hemicordylus; species Hemicordylus capensis. The sequence goes on along the minus strand of NC_069663.1, from coordinate 10,453,216 downwards.
TCTGGTGAGCGTCTCCCATCCTCTAACTCGTCTCCGCGGCTTCTTTTCCCTCCGGTTGCTACTCGATCCGTTCACGCGGAAGCAAACGTCTCCTGTGCTCAGTGGGGCTTGCACCCAAGTAAATACACGTAGAGGAACTGCAGCCTCGGCGGCTTTTCTGGCTAACGTGGGGAGGAGAAGGAAGGAAGGGCTGGTCTCCCCTCCCCAAATCCGAGCAGGGCTGCCGCTCGAGTCTTTCTGCTCCATCAAAGCCTTAAGATCCAAAATTGTTCCAGAAATCGCCCCATCTCTTTGTCTTTGGGCTCCAGGGCTGTGGGGCAGGTAATCAGTAGCCGTTTTTTCCCTTATTACAGGCTAGAATAGAAGATCCAACAGCTGAAGCGTGCTGTGAAGCTTGTGTGAGTGGGGAGGCTTTATCCGTGGAATTTATCCGTGGGGAGGCTTTATCCGCCCCACCCCAAAGATTTTTTTAAGCAGCCTTAGACACAAGCCTTCCCTGAGCACACATGCAAGAGACTAGTCTGTACTAAATTAATCTCTACTTCATGAACTTGGCTGTAAAGGTGGTCATAGTTACAGGGTCGTCGTCCATCCTGCCTATGCAAGCATGGGAGTGAAGTGGATGATTATGCTATATTTCAACAAACAAAGTTCTCAAAGTGGTTTACCCAGAAAAAGCACAAGATGGCACACAATGAATCTACCAAAAAAAAAAAAAAAAAGGCAGGCAAAGGAACTGCAGTAATCGTGTGTTGGGGCTGAATAGGGCCAGTTGTGAAAAGAGAATTCCCGCACTGAAAGGTTCCTCTTTGCCCATAGGCAAGAAGTTACTTAGGAACACAGGAAGCTGCCTCATACCAAGTCAGGCCCTTGGTCCATCTAGCTCAGGATTGTTGACACAGACTGGCAGTGACTCACCAAGGTTTCAGGCAGGAATCCAGGGATGGAGCCACCATTGGGCGGACGGGTTCAAAGAACCCGGACTGCCACCAATCAGGGGCCACGTGCGCAGCCCCAGACATGCCTCCCATGTCTGACATTAGGCGCAGAGGGCGTTATTTTGGTACCAAACAGGGCCATGTGGGGGACAAAATTTAGCCAGGGGGCCTCCATTGTGTGCCTAGAGCATGCACGGGCCCCAGAGCGTGCACGGGGCCCCAGAGCCCCAAGCCACGCCCCCTGCATCTGATGTCAGATGCAAGGGGGAGGGGCAACCAAACCCCCTTCCACGCAGCCCCATTTGGAAGGGAGATCAGCCCACGCTGCATTGGGCAGCATGGCCCGGAGTGACTCTCCCTGCCTTAAAGGGCCCAAATCAGCCACTGTTGGGGGCCAAAATCAGCCACTGCGTTGGCAGCACGGCCAGAGTGACTCTTCCTGCCTTAAAGGTAGGGAGAGCCCCTCCTGGTCTCACTGCCAACACAGCGGGGCCGATCGATCTTACCAAATGGGGCCGCGCAGCCCCGTTAAGGAGAGAGATCGGCCCGCGCTGCATTTGCAGCGCGGGCCGAACAGCTCTCCTGCCTTTAAGGCAGGGAGAGTCGCTCCGGGCCATGCTGCCCAATGCAGCGTGGGCTGATCTCCCTTCCAAATGGGGCTGTGTGGAAGGGGGTTTGGTTGCCCCTCCCCCTTGCATCTGGGCACGCGATGGTTGCACTGCCTGCAACCTTGGAGAAGCCGCTGCCAGTCTCTGTAGACAATAGTGAGCTAGATGGACCAAGGGCCTGACTCAGTATACGGCAGCCTGTTGTCCTATGTTCCTGTGGTTCTAGAGGCAGACGGCAAGTGGCTTTATTGGCCCTGACCCCACTGGGCAGCCTGTGTTCACTGTACACGGTCACCCAGTGGTAGATCCACCCCTGCCGATAATGCAGTGTTGCATCTAGTGATGTGGCTGTGATACAGAGGCATTGCATGATAGGAAAAGGAAGATGGTGAGCTCTGAGCCGCTGCCATCACCAGCGCTAAGATAACCTGGCCCCTGCAAAGGTTTGGAATTTGTCCCTACAAATTCACCAGACACAGCAGCAGGGACAGTGCGCTCTGCGCAAAGGAAGATGTCCTGTGCTAACATGGCTGCCACAGAGGACTCTGAGCCACCAACATCGCTAAAGTAAGCCTTTGTGGGAGCTCTCTTCAGTGGTGGTGGCAGTGTGGAGTGCTCTTGGTCAGCCCACTTCACCCTACCATGGTTGATATCTATTTGCTAGACTTCTTTTCTGTGAATTTGTTGAATCTCTTTTCAGGCTCTTTACAGGGAAAGGCCACCACTGTGTGGTTCTGTCATCAGGAAGCTTTTCACACGGGGCTTTTGAAGCCCTTCTCCTCCAGAATGGAGGTGGTGTGCTCACATATTGGCCAGATTTACCCTGAAGTCCCTGCGAGTTATCGAGGAGTAGTTCACACACAATTTGGGTTTTTCATTGTGCGATAGAGTGTAGCCCGACTTATATCTGGGGTAAAAAAAAAAAAAATCCACTATTTGCAGTGGTTTTTGGGGACAACTTCGAGTTTGCGGTAAAGCCTCCCCGTAAACTCACAGAAAAACCTGCTGTGCGTAAAAGTCCCACTTGCAGATAGCAGACCTGGCAATCAATATATTCCAAGGGTTCTTAAACTTCAGCCGTTGTGGCTAGAGGTGATGTTGTCCAACAACATCTGGAGATCCAAGTTTGAGAACCCCTGGAGTATGGGATTAAAAAGCATTCCAGGTGCCTGGATATTTGCTATTACTTCTGCAACATTTATATACCACTTTTCAGCAGAAGTTTGCAAAGTGGTTGACATGTTTCTGTGTAAACCACTTTCATACAAAAAAATAATGATACAGTACAAAGAACTTAGTGATGGGAAATGTTATTTTTCCCAATTCTATAGAAGGCTAATGCCTAAAAGGGTTTGTTGCTGGCTCCTTAAATATTTTATACTTTTGTAAAAATAAATAAAAATATATTTTAAAATATATTTTATAAAAGTGGTTCAGAAGTTTACTAAAATCACTGAATGTGTGTAAATGCAGGTTCCTAGGAATTTTAAGACATACCTCCAGCCCTTCACACACAAATGCAATTAAAGAGCATTTTTGTATAATGTACATCAGTTCCAGTGCTTTGTAGAATGAGCTTTTTGTCTCACTCTCCAGGATCACTGAGGCCCACATACCCTGCTTACTATTAAAGTTACCAGATCTCAAGAATCTGACCCAGAGACTTGGGGGAAGGAGTCTTAGAGATGCCCCAACCAAAGTAGCTGAAAAGCATCTACTACATGAGTGTTTGCAAAGGTTAGGCCAGGGGTAGGCAGCCTTTGGCACTCCAGCTGTTGTTGAACTACAACTCCCCTTACCCTATGATGGCATAGTCATACCAAGTTTCTAGCCCCTATGGTTGCAAAGATACAATGAGGAAGGATGTGGTCAGTCCTGGGTGAAATTTGACGATGCAAACAGATTGCCGAATCATAGGTGGAAAAGAAGGGCTTTGATGTTAGTTCCCCCTACTAACCAGGCAAAAAGACACCTTTCAAAGTGGCGATCCTCTTATATTTAGCAAAGGGACAGCAACTGGCCCCTTTCAGCCTCAGCAGTTTTCTACTTGTGGTTGTTGCTTTGTTGTTGTTGTTGTTAAAAGATCTTTATTTATAAATAGAACAAGAAAGAAAAAGAAAGAAAAAACATTCTCCACTCTTGAGCTTCCAACAGCTACATATGGCATATCACATAGAACAGTCCAAAATTTCATATTCCCCCCGCCCAATAATAATCTTAATCCTCTCAATGAATATCACAACAGCAAAGAGAGAATTGTGAATAATACAGTGATTACTAATCTGCTAATACACTGCCCTCGACCCTCAATTAACCCACCCACCCCCAATCTTGGATATGGATGTAGACCTTGTGCTATATTAAAATTTATAAAAGGCTCCCAAATTGCCACAAGTGTTTCATCTGAGTTGTTCTGCAAATAAGCAGTAACCTTAGCCCTCGAAGCATACTCCCATATCTTTAATAGCCATTCGTCCATTGTCGGGATTATTTGTGACCGCCAATTTGCAGCGAAAAGGATCCTAGCAGCTGTGATCATGTATAAAGGCAACTCAGTGTATTTAGTAGGAATAGAGGGTTTAGTCACGTTTAACCAAAAAAGCTCTGGTGAATAAGAGAAGTTTATATTTAAAATTTGTTGCATCTTAGTATGATTTTCCCCCCAAAATTGCTGTGCCTTACTGCAAGACCACCACATATGATAAAATGTCCCAAGGTGATTTTCACATTTCCAGCAATCTCCTGGGTAATTGCTGTCCATCTTTCTAATAGTTGTAGAGGTTATATACCTACGAAATTACATTTTGTACCAATTTTCTCTTAAAGTACTATTTGCAGTAAACTTAATATTCATCTTCCATTGATGCTCCCATTGTTGAAGATCAATTGTTCTGTTTAAATTTTGCATCCATTTGATCATGCAGTCTTTAATCTGTTCTGTTTCCCAGTCGTATTTCAACAACAATTTATATATCAGTCCCAATAAATGGTGATCATTTTTAGTTATTTACTCTTTGAATTCCGTTAAGTCTCTGAGCTTACCTCCTTGTTTTTGTATTTCTTTCTGTATTATCAAGCTGATTTGTAAATGTTGAAACCATGGAGGTTCCTTAGACCATTCCAAAGTAAGAGTTTGAGAAGATTTGGGTTTTGATTTTCCAGTAGTTAGATTTTGTAGGCTATATACCTTCTCTCTCCAGAAATAAAACTGGTTAGACTTCTCAACTCTCCTTCATAGAAAAAAAATATTTAAAATAGATGCCAACTGTGACATATCTGGGCTGATCCTTTTAAAAATATTTATCCCAAACCCCTAACAAACTGTTTCTAATTGTATGGGAATTTATTTCTTGTGCATACCTTCTTACATAAGTCCATAAAAGTTTATGTAATCCATCCAACAGGCCTGAGCCCTCCATGTCCAAATCAAACCGTATGGCTCTCTGATCCAGTCCGAAATCCATGTCAACTAGTGGCTGTTGCTGATGTCCTGTTCATGTTTCTTTTTAGATTGTGAGTCCTTTGGAGAATCAATATGATGTAGTGGTTAGAGTGTTGGACCAGGGAGACCCAAGTACAAATCCCCATTCAGCCCTGAAACTCACTGGGTGACTTTGCACCAGTCATTTCTCTCTCAGCCTAACCTACCTCACAGGGTTGTTGTGAGGATAAACATAACCATGTATACAACTTTGGGTTCCTTGGAGGAAAAATGGGACATGAATGGTAATAAATAATTTTTCTCTCCTGAGTAAACTGCTTTGTACTTCTTTTGTTGAAAAGCATTTATTTATTTATTTATTTCTGCATAGTTCTTTGACTGTGAGAGGAATAATTTATGTAGAATATTGACTTTGCAAAAAATATATAGAATGGAGAATTCATTTTTTCTTGGTAAGGAATTAATCACTTTTTGTTTCTTACTGCATGTCATCCTGATTATGTGACCGCACATCCTGGGCAGCAGGTTTTCTATTTCGAGGTGTGCCAGCCTTTAGTCATGGAGCTGTTGTTTCATTCAGAAGTGCAGAGGGTGGAGAACAAAGGGGACAAACTGTCCTGGAGCCCAAATATATGGGTTTATACTGACTGCATTTGGAGAAGGCTGCAAAACTACTTTTTGTCCAGGATTACCTTCTGCAGCTTTGGTTTCATTGAATGTGTGCAGTCCAATATGGCTTGCCCATGGGAAGAAAGGTTGGAGGGCAGGGCTTTCTTGTGAATAGGCAAAGTGGTGTGTGTAGCGGATTAAAGCCTTTTTTCTCTGAGCAAGCTCACGTGAGGGGGCAAGAATGCTGAATCATCCCTGGCGAGCTGCATGGCAAGGCTTCTCCTAAACTAATCTATATTTTTGGTAGAATTAAAATGCTGCTACCGCCACCACCCCTCTTATTGATGGAGCTTGAACCTCCCTGGGTTCGGGGTGGAATCCCAGGGAAAACACTCTTTATTTTGCTATTGGATAAATACAAAAACCTTCCACATGCAGGCTTACATGTGATGAGAAAACTGATAGCTGCAGAGTGCTTTAGCATGTTTTCGCACGAGAGAAATCCCCCTTCTGCCTCCTCTTTTCCTGCGTTAAAAACTGAGAGGCTTGTAAAAAGAAAAGAACAAAAAAAAGTGTTATTCAGTTACTATAGACTGCTTCCGCTTGAGGCTTCTAGCTTTCTTAGATACACTCAAAAATACTTAGTAGGTTACAAAAATAGGTTGTCTTAGGCACGCTTAAATGTTTATAGAGTCTTTTGCAATGCCCTAGGTAGGGTGGGCGTAGGCTAGTGTTTCTTATATTAATTACGTTACAGGTAAACAGTAATAGAGCAGTATCAGGAATATGCAAAAGCACACACTTACAAAGAAATATAAGTTCCTAACGCACAGTCTGACTAAACAAACTGTTCCCTATGCTGAATTCCCTTTTCCTTGAACTCACCCAATTCCTGAGGAGAATCAAGCTTCCTGCAATCCTTTTTTTTTTTAAGGTTCTACAGAGTTATTCCATGAGAGAAACCTCCATGCTGGCTTCGACCATGAGGGAGTAAAACTCCATTGCCCTTCACTAATCCTTTCCACTTGCACTTCTCTTCAACAAAGACTGCCCTTCTTGTTCCCAGAATTCCCAATAACAGCTCTCTAGATCCCACCCACCTGGCGTACTGACTGGCTGCCCTGGAGTTCACCAACCTGTCAGTCAAGACAAGGGTTCACTCCCTGTTAACTCTTTAGGGGGAGGGGAGGCTGATCACTACAGTTTGCATCACTAAGACTTGGGATGTTACCAGTGACTCCCTTTGAAATCTCTCTTAAAACTCTGTTCTTGATTGCCCAGGTCTTATTTAGGCGTCCCAGGAAAGGACTTGCATCACCCTGTGCTTGGCTACATCCCAGACCTTGCCTCCATTGAGCTCGGCCTCAAGGGGAATCAGCACTGCCACTCCAGCTGGGCCTCTGGCAATGGCTATGACTCTGAAAAAGTGAGAGCTCGAAGGAAACTCTATATCGCCTCTGTGATCTGCTTGGTCTTCATGATAGGGGAAGTTGTGGGTACGTTGGCAGTGCTTGTTACAGTGCATAATTTCCTGGCAGGCAGATGCCAAATCATGCATCAGCTCAGACTCTATATGGGCATTCTCCTCCAGGAGCCTAGAATTCAGTACACATGGAAGCAGATGCACCCCATAGCATGTATGCTAGTCTGGGGGTGGGAGTGGAGAGCCAGTCTTCTGGTAAAGGTAAACTGTGCTGTCAAATCGGTGTCGATTCCTGGCGACCACAGAGCCCTGTGGTTGTCTTTGGTAGAACACACAAGGGGTTGACCATTGCAATTTTCTGTCCGATATAGGTGTTTCCCATAGTCTGGGAAACAAACCAGCGGGGATTTGAACCAGCAACGTCTGCCTTGCTAGTCAAGTCATTTCCCCACTGAGCCATTAGGTGGCTAGTCTTACAGTAGCAAACATGAATGATCCCCTTTGCTAAGCAGGGTGTGCCTTAGTTTGCATTTGGATGGGTGCCTACATGTGATCACTTTTATCTGTAAGATATTCCCCTTAGGGGATGGGGCCGAAGCTCAGTGGTAGAGCACCTGCTTTGCATGCAGAAGGTCCCAGGTCCACTCCCTAGCAGCATCTCCAGGTAGGGCTGCGAAAGACTCCTACCTGAAACCTTGGAGAGCTGCTGCCAGTCAGTGTGGGCAGTGCTGAGCTAGATGGACCAATAGTCTGATTGGTCTTTGAGATGAGGCAGCTTCCTATTTTCCCTAAGAGAAATGTAGCACTGCTGTGAGTAAACAGTCATCCTTAATGCTTCTTTGTGCCTCCTCTGTCCCCTTCAGGGGGATACTTTGCTCACAGCCTGGCCATCATGACTGATGCCGCCCACCTCCTGACCGACTTTGCCAGCATGATGATCAGTCTCTTCTCTCTCTGGATGTCCTCTCGGCCACCTACCAAGACCATGAATTTTGGCTGGCATCGAGCAGGTAACTGCCTTGCTTTCAGTCCCCAGTGAATCAAATGCAAACACCCAGGAACACAATTTATTGTGGCTGGGGATAATGGGAGTTCAGCAATATCTGGAGTACCACAGGTTGGGAACACCTACATTCTAGAACTGCAAATTACACTTGATGAGCTGGGAAGGGGTAGGGCAACTCAGGACAGAATTCTGCCAGTTCGTGCTCTTAGAGTTGGAGGGATATATGGAGGTTAAAAAGAACTACCCTCCCCAGATATAAAGCACTGGTGAACTCCAACGCAGCATTCATCTGGTGCTTGTTGCACTTTATGCTTCTCTACCTTATGTTTCTTTTTAGGCTGTGAATCCTTTGGGGACAGAGAACCATCTTATTTTTTAATTTATTTTTTGTGTAAACCACTTTGAGAACTTTTGTTGAAAAGAAGCATATAAGTAGTAGTTCATGGCTGGTAATTAATCTTTCTTTCTTTCTTTCTTTCTTTCTTTCTTTCTTTCTTTCTTTCTTTCTTTCTTTCTTTCATCATAGGGGCTGACTCTTGTATACAGTATAGGGGCAGTTGGGGAGTATGACACACATACTGAGGTCATTCATACAATCAAAAACTGTGTTCCTCCCAGGTTTGGGGGGCTGTGTGTACTCCCAATTTTCAGTTGTGTGGAAGCAAGGTAAGAGGAAAACCTGGGTAGAAGTGATTGTGTGGAAGCACGGATGCAGGAAACCCTAGGTAGCTTTTCCTCCTACCTTACTTCCACACAACCAAACACCGGGAGCACGCACAGCACCCAAACCCAGGTAGAATGCAGTTTTTGATCGTGTAGATGACCATTTATTTCACCCCACACCACTCCCTAATTAACCAGGTTGAGCAGGTTTTTTAAACATTACCAAAAAACACTTAGCAAAAGCAGTTTACCAGAAGCAAACAAATATACACACCCTGAGCTCTGTGCCCTCTTTCCAGCTGCCCCCAAACACTGGCATTTATCTATCTATCTATCATAGTTTTATACCAACTGATATGTACATCTCTAGGCGGTGTACAAAATTTCAGCCTGAGTTCCCAAAGCTGGTTACAATATTAATTAAAAAGCAACACATACATCAAAACTTTCTTGGTTTTGTAAAAATCAGTTGCATTTTCATGAAATTATTAGCTTTTAATGTCCCCAGGTAAGTAGGGAACGGAGGAAAAGGAGGCTTGTAGCTGCTGAACTAAGTAGGTGGCAAAAGGTGTCTGTAGCTATTGCACTTGGCTGCAGCAGAGGGAGAGTTCAGAGAGCCCTTCCATTGGCCTAGCTGAGACTAACAGTCATCTGACTCTTCCCCTCTAAGAACCGGATTTACCTGCAGCCAACCATCCATCCTCTATTAGGGATGGGCACGAAACTGGCAAAGTTTTGTGCACATCAGGTTCCCTTTTACCAGTAGATTTCTGAGGCAGCTCAGTTAAAACCAGGCCTGGTTTGGTTCAACCCCGAACCCTTTGAGTTGAGCCCGGTTCAGATCGAGCCGGCTCATACATCCCTACCCTTTATCACAGGAGTGGGCAAACTTAAGACTTCCAAGAGCTACTTCCCCTGCCCCCACCCCACCCTGCTCCACTGAGCCTTGAGATCTACCTGCACAAAAGAGTGGCTTGGGGGTGCCGAGCCAGTCACAAAATGGCAACTTGTACAAAAAAGTTACGTCGGCACAATAAGGGATGTTTCTATAAAACCCCTGAGTTACAAGAGAATGTTGCAAGACGGGACGGGATGGGGCGGCCCTCCCATGAGGCAAGGTGAGGCAGTCACCTCAGGCAGCAGATTACTGGGGCACTAGCAGGGCAGCAAGATGCCTGCCACCATTGCCATTGGAGCAGCTCTTCAGAACTGATCTGACCCTTGCAGTCTGCAAAGAGTACCTCTCCTCACACTCCCTGCAAAGCTTGCAAGAAGCATGAGGGGAGGAGAAAAGGCTGCTGGAAATCTTCCTCCCCCCTGCCGACTGTCAAAGTTTGCAAGGCCTAGTTTTGAAAGGGGCCTGACCCCCACCAGGGGCATGGGGCAAGGCAACATTTTGCGCATTGCCTTGGGCACTGCAAGACCATGGGATACCTGTGGGAGGGGAGCAAGAAGGGTTGCTCTGAGGAAGTAGAAACTGGAGAGAAAGCACAAGCAGCCCTGGTCACTCAGAGAAGGAGACAAAAATGCTGATCATTCAACGAGCTGATTAGGTTTTCAGTATTGGCTAGGAAGGAAAGAAGCGGGGAGCAAGCTCCCAAGCCTGGAGAGTGACTTCAGCTAAGCCTGGGAGCTACCAGTAGCCCTTGGGCAACCCAACGCCTGCCCCTCAGTGTGCCCTCTAACAGGGATTCCCAGATGTTGTTGACCACAACTCCCAGAATCCCCCAGCTGCCATGGCTTTTGCTTGGGGATTCTGAGAGTTGTAGTCAACAACATCTGGGGACCCCTGTTAGAGGGGACGCTGCTGCCCCTTGCCCTATCAGGGATGGCAGTTTTAAAGTATTCATTGCTTTTTTAAAAAAATGATATTGTAACCTGCTTTGGGGACTCCAGTTGAAAAGTGGGATGACACTCAAATTAGCAAGCAAACAGATAAAGCTGGGAAAGGGCAACTGTGGATTTTTGGACTGGTGTGAAGTGTCTGGAAAAGGTCATATCAAATGAAGCCAGGCGAAGGTTACTTGGAGAGCTCTTGATGGCTGAGTAAGATGCTGAAACCAGGGCTACATCAGCACTTTACATATTGATGAGTTCCTCAAGCGAAGCGGCCCTGTAGGAAATCGCCCGTGTAATAGTAAAGTACTGTTTGCTACTGTGCTTTAACCTCTTCTGTTCTCTGAGGTTATAAATGCTAAAGCTTAAATTTGGACGGGCAATCTCCTGCAAGCTTGGAGAGTTCATGTCTGACCCAAAGTAAAACATAACTTATCAGAACATCAGCTTTGTCCAAGAATTTATAAGATTTAGTGTATTTCAAGCAAAGCTTTCCTGTTGCACAAGCAAATCTTATGCATGTCCAGCCATAAACACAGCATTTGCATCTACTTTCACTTCCTTTGTGCATCACCCCATGATGAAACTTTGTTGTCCCAATGCCTGTCTGCCCCGCCACCCCTCCACCCCCATTTCCTCCGTCTACCAGAGTTGTCATTCCACTTCTCCATGAGGCTTTACAGACAGGACTTCTACCCCGAATCTCCTTCGGAAGAGAGTGTGTACGTTCGCACACCTGCCAAACATACCCCAACGTCCTTTCAAGATCCTTGGGCCCACTCCACACACAAATCGGGCTTTGTCTCCCGGATTCTAGTTTATCTCAAGTTATTTCCAGGTTTTAAAAATGCTGGTTCTAAGCTACTTTTTCTGGAAAACTCCGGAGCAAATAGGGAGAAGCACTGACATAGAATCACTAGCAGAAGAAGGATACTTTCTTTAGAAATGCAAATATAGCTCTTTAGTAATCTCTCCCCCACCCACACCACCACCATTGGCTAGAAGGAAAACACGGAGGGTTGCCATGTGAACTTGCAAAAACAGAAACAGAGAGCAGAGGGGAAGGGCTGCTTCACTATTTTTCAAGTGGGGCTGACTTAGACCAAACAGACACCCTTCAGTGTGAGAGCCACCTCCTACTGTGCTGACCACTACACTGTATTGTACTTTTTTCAGTGCTGGGAGGACCCTTTAAGAGAGACGGAGCCCCCTCTGAAGAGCTCTACAGGGTTACACTTCCCAGCACTCTGTGCGCACCTTCCAGGATGGTGCAGGGCTCAAGAAGGCTCTGTTTCCCTTAAAGAAGGCGGCGGGGCGGGGGGACAACCCATGGTGGGCACAGCACTGCATGGGAAAAATGGTCACCTCCACATGTTAACTGAGTGAAGAGGAGCCTTTTAAAGGAGTGATTCTCTTATATTTAGTAGTGGGGGAGCAACTGGCCCTGTCTAACCACAGCATAGCATCTCTCCGGTACCTTATGCTTCTTTTTAGATTGTGAGCCCTTTGGGGACAGGGAACCATCTTATTTATTTACCTTCTATTTCTGTGTAAACCCCTTTGAGAACTTCTGTTGAAGTGGTGTATAAGCAGTCATAGGAGTAGTAGTATTCAGCTTTGGCTGAAGCTTCACACAATAGTCACACAAGCTTCACAATAAACAATTAGTCAAGGAGCAGCACTTGGGGTTGATGGGGGCTGCCACTGCCCCACCCCACAGACCTCACAAGTGCAGAGCACAGCTCTAATTCGAAAAGCATATAGGGAAAGCAGAGAGTCAGTGCGTTCTCCTAACCTGTCGATGAAAAGATATGGGGCTGCAAGACCAAGGGAAAGTGTGTGCGGGCTGGGTTGTAAGCAAGCACAGTATGTGGGACTGTGGAACGTGATGACTTTCTACGTGGCGCAAAAGGAGGATATAGAAGTGTCATGTCCTCGAGGCAACGCACAACCAAGCAGCAGCTTCCCACACAAAGGACTTGCTTGGGTGTGATCAGGGGGGAAATGGGTGGCTGGGATGGGTTGCAAAAGGGGTTTTGCTGCGTAAACAAGAGCTGCTACATGTGAAAGAAGTAGGGCTGGCATGTCCCCCAGAATTGAGGGTAGCCCCCGGATTTTGGCTCCTCCACCCAGCTGCTAAATTCCACCCAGATTAACACGGATTTCAGATGCACTGCCTGGGTTTTAATCTGGATCCGATCACATGGGAGGGCAGAGAAGGAGGGGAAAATATACAAATCTCTCAAATAAATAAATAAATGCAAATTAGTTGCCACTTAATTTGCGCAATAGCAAATTAAGCCACCTGGATTTGGGAAGCTAGAGTATGGCAACCCTAGAGGGAAGGGAATAAATAAAGACAACTGAAGCAGATGAAGCTCTTATAGGGACGAGGAAGGGGCAGGGCTAGGAAGCCCGGATGTGATAGCAGTCAATGAGGAGGTGGCTGTAGCCAGACTCTGGAGTAAGCCTGGGAGGGAAACAGACTGAAGGCAGGCAAGCAACTTTGGGAGGGGAAGGCTAAGGGTGCTGGAACCCCTGTCACACCCATCCTGAGACCCCACTAGGTCTGAAACCAAAACAGTAGAGGCCTACAGAATCAATAATAATTAATAATTATACAGTTATTATTCTGTAGGCCTTTTCTGTTTTGGTTTCAGACTTATTTGTTGTTACTATTAACAACTTTATTTGTTGGCCCACTCCATAACAAATTGTTATCTGGGTGGCTCACAACAATAAAAACATCCAATTAAAACACATAATACAAAACAAACAAATTACAATATAAAACACAAAATACAATACCAAACATCTTAAAACTTTTTTAAAAAATCAAATTTTAAAAGCCTGATGAACAGAAAGGTCTTCAAATGGCGTCTAAAAGAGCAAAGTGACAACACCAGTCCAGTGTTTACTCCCCCCCCCAAGGAATAATTGGGATCCACAGTGGCCAAAAAAGTCCCCCACAGGTAGTGCCTAGGTGCCCCAGAGCAGGTTGTGTGATAGGGCCCCATGGGCGCCAACCATCACCCAAACCCCAGAGCACTCATGCACTCAGTTGATTTTTAACTATTTTTAATGTGGCATCAAATAATCCCAAAGACACTGTGTTTTGGATTATTTGATGTCACCACATACTGTAAGTAATTCATAGGGATTCATTGGGGTGGGGGATAGCTACCACACCACCCTCCCCAAACCAGGAAGGCACTATTTAAATCCCAAATCTATGTGGTGGAAAGGGTGAAGAAAATCTCTACTTACCCTTCCTCCATTGTCCAGGGGCAGGAGTAGGTAAGGCAGGCCTGCTGGGGAGCAGCAGCAGTAGGGGGGCGGCAGGCAGGCAGGAGGACCAAACAAAACCCAAATATTCCAAAAAACAAAACAAAACCCCCAAAATAAATCATAGAGAATGTGGACCAGAGAGGGGGGAAAGCCTCTCTCTGAACATGGTGTGATGTGTGGTTGGGCAGCAACTTTAAAGCCAGGAGGCAGGCCCACGCAGCCTTCAATTAAAGTGTAACCGATTAAAAATTCTTTGGTAGGGAAGAAAAAAGCTCACCAGGAAAAACCAAAAAACAATTCTAGGAAAAAATTATGGAGCAGGAACAAAAGTAGATCCAGGAAAAGGCAGGGCACCAGGACAGGCAGCAAAAAAGTAAATTGTGTGTATGGAAGCCGTGCTCGTGTGCAGGGAGAGCGGGCTTGACCCGCTCCCCCCACCAATCCCCATTCAGCTCTCCACACTGCTTGAGTGGAGAGCCTCATGGTGTCCTAAGACGGCCATCGCAACGCTCCCAGAACGAAATGGCGACTCGAGCCTTTGAGCCACCCTCGAGCCATCTCGGGTCAAAGCCAGCTTGACTTGAACTTGGACCGGCTTCATTTTCCAAATGGCCATTTCAGCTTGAGCTTGAGCTGGCTTGCACATCCCTACTCTCTAGTAGCCATCCACCTCACCTCATTTGGAAGGGGCGCTTGGAGCGGAACCTCCAAAGAAGATCTTAAGGTTCGAATTAGGACATATGGGACAAGGTGCTTTCCCAAGCCGTTTAGGGCTTTTCAGAGAGGCTTTGTGTTACAATAAAGTAAGGATGTGCACAAAACTGGCAAAGCCGGGTTGGCTCAAATCTGAACCGGATTCGAGCTGGCCTGTCCTGGACCAGTTCCATGCAGTATCGAACCGAATCAGTTCAAAAGGACTTGGAGCTCTACTGGTAAAGAGGAATCCAGTGAGGATTCCTCTTTACCAGTAAAATGGCAGGAGTGCTTTCCTAAAAGTAAAGCAGGTGGGAGGAGAGTAAAAAAGTACTTTAAAAGTGCCTTATAGTGGTTGCAGGGTAGGGGTGGGGCGTGAGGGCTGAACCCCCTAACCCCTGCTGGGAGGGGTTTGGGAGCTAAACCACACCCCCACATCTGACATGAGATGCAGGGGGCGGGGCTAGGGGGGCTGCTGGGGTGGCAGAACCTGGGCCGCCGCTGGCCTCACTCAGCGCCTAAATGTAATGTGTGAATATGTGTACAGCTCTGCACAAGTGTACACTGTACAAAGATTGTGCATTGAACATAATATATGAATGGGGCTATTGCTGGGTTGGAGTGCAATTGGGGAATGGGGATCTCAGCACAAGGGAGCACCCTGGAGTAGTGTGATCTGCTAGTGTGACTTACTCCTGTGTAAATGAGCTTAGGGTCAAGTGGTCTGGCAGTGCCGGTTTCATCTCTCTGCTTTGGACACCCAACCACTTGAAGTCTTGCTGTGTCTCTCTGCTGTTGGAGCTACAGCAGGTTGGTCCAAGGGACCAAATGAATACAATAATAAATTTCACTGGTTTTCTCCACAGAGATTTTGGGAGCTCTGCTGTCGGTGCTGTCTATCTGGGTGGTGACTGGTGTTTTGGTCTACTTAGCCGTGCAGCGACTCATCTCGGGCGAGTATGAGATAGAAGGGAGTGCTATGCTCATCACCTCTGCCTGTGCAGTGGCCGTGAACATCATGTACGTATGAAAGTCCAGAACAACTTTGAATGGCAGCTGGTTTCGGCTTCCCTTAGCAGTGGTGATGGGAGGCTCCCAGCCGACAGATCACAGCTAATCCTGGCTGTGAGTCACGCAAGTCTCGTGGGCAGAGAGCTAGTCTTGTGGTGGTGAGCATAAATTGTGGTCCCCTTTGCTAAGCAGGGTCTGCCTTGGTTTGCATTTGGATGACTACTCTGCTGTAAGATCTCTTCTTTAGGAGATGGTGCCTTAGCTCAGTGGTAGAGCACCTGCTTGCATACAGAAGGTCCTAGGTTACATCGCTGGCGGCATCTCCAGGTAGGGCTGCCTGAAACCTTGGAGAGCTGCTGCTAGTCAGTGTAGACAGTTCGGAGTTAGATGGACCAAGGGTCTGACTCCATATGCGGCAGCTTCCTATGTTCCTCTGGCCGTTCTTGTAACTGCTGCCCCCATTCATCTTCAGTATACTTCCATAATATTTACTGCCCTCGGCAGCAGGGGAATGCTATAGCACGGGGGTGTTGCTCCAACAGAGAAAATCCTTATACTTTAATGTTAGAAGATGTATTTTTTTTCACAAAAACAAACAAAACAAAAGTTGGTCATTTCCAAGAAATACACAGTTCATTTCACAACCAGTTTCAGTTTTACTCGCCTTCAGTCTGAGTCCCGTTGGCCGTTGTGGCTGGGGAAGATGGGAATTGTAGTCCGATAACATTTGGAGACCCAAAGCTGGGAACCCCAAACTTTTAAGTGATGGACTGTAGAGTGGAGCCGTAAAACCCATAAGTCACTACACCGTAATGAGTACAGAACGCAAGAGGAATTGAGAATTTTATTTATTTATTTACTTACTTACATTTATAAACCGCCCCATCCAAAGGCTCTGGGTGGTGTACAACAATGTATGTCTTTCTCTGGTAACGTTCCTTCCTTAATCTCTCCTTCTAGAATGGGAGTTGCTCTTCACCAGTCAGGACACGGGCACAGCCATGATGGGCACAGCCATGACGGGCAAAGCCAGGGACGGAATCCCAGCGTCCGAGCTGCCTTCATCCATGTGGTTGGAGATCTTATACAGAGCATCGGGGTCTTGGTGGCAGCCTACATCATCTACTTCAAGGTAAAGGTCTGGCTTTGCTCCTTGGACAGAGTCGCTGTATGTAGGTAATAAATTCAGGTACCATAGCTCATTGGCAGAGCTCTGAAAACTGGGTCCTATTCTTGTCCCGGGGGCTAAGCCAGGGGTTCCCAACCAGTGGTATGGGTACCTATGGTGGTACTTTGAAGAGTCCCAGGTGGTACTCAGCAGGGGCTCAGCTATATGCTGGATTGAGCTTCCTGCTCCTGTCTGCGACGCCCGTGTCTTCTCTGGCGTCCTCCTCCACCTCTACATCTGGTCCTGAATCCTTCTGACAGAGTTTGCTATTGGTTGATGGTGGGCGGGTGGGCAGGCTGACTTGGAAGCAGAGAGGCCTGAACCATACTGCATGTGCTTGTGTGTGTGTTTGTCACCACTGCTTTCCTTCAAGGTTCCTTAGGAACATAGGAAGCTGCCATATACTGAGTCAGACCATTGGTCCATCTTGTTCAGTATTGTCTACACAGACTGGCAATGGCTTCTTCAAGGTTGCAGGCAGGAATCTCTCTCAGCCCTATCTTGGAGATGCTGCCAGGGAGGGAACTTGGAACCCAGATGATCTTCCCGGAGCGGCTCCATCCCCCAAGGGGAATATCTGACAGTGCTCACACATCAAGTCTCCCATTCAGATGCAACCAGGGCAGACCCTGCTTAGCTATGGGGACAAGTCATGCTTGCTACCACAGACCAGCTCTCCTCTCCAGACCAGCTCTCCTCTCCTCATCCTCACCAAGGCTCCTTGCTCTTCCTTGTCCCTGTGTCATCCTCTGCCAACCTCCTTCCTCCTTTTCTCCTCTCCTGCTCATGCATGCCTGCTTGCTGCTACTGCCCTCCTTTTCAGGGCTTTCTCATTCCGGCATCCTCTCTGTGCCCTGCTCTGCCAACTTCCGCCTTGTCACCTCTCCCTCCATTTTTGTTGAAAAGTGGAATGTAAACATTCTTAAACTAGCTGGTCTGGCACAGAGCATCTGCACACTAGTTCTCCCTGTCTTCCCCCCCACCGATCCAGCTCCTTGCGCCGCCTTCCCCCCCATCCCAGCTACCCCCGGAGGTGGCAAAAACCTACTTCCTGCCCCCCCACTGGCCGATTTAGCCCACTATCCTGCCTCCCCCCCACCTTAAGACACCCCATGGCGGCAGAGAGGATGGGCAACAATGGGGCGCTGGCAGTGGAGATGGCAATGAAAGCTCCTTTTGTGGGCCCACCTGCTGCCCGAATGACAGGTTGGGCCATTTACAGCCCATTTTAGGGCTCTCTCAGAAATGCGGGCCCGCAGAAGGAACTTTCACAGCCCCCTCCACCGCCATTCTCGCCTCGGATGAAGGTTGCACATGCAAGACCCGCCCCCACATTTTCATTGGTTGCGGCTGTGGCAGGGGCAGGGCTTGCCACGTACGACCTTAGTATATTATATATATAGATTAGTAGTTTTTGGTTGTGGGTGGGTGAATTTGGTTGGGGGAGCCTTTAGTAATGCTTTTGTTACAAGCAGATCATTATATTGATTGTGGCTGTGTTCTTTTATTTGGGTGGCAAGAGGGGAGTGGCTGTCAGCCTAACTGTAATATTATATTTGCACGCCCGCACACACAAAATCTCCAGGGGGATACCTGAGCTGAAGGTCTAATAGAAGTGGTACCACACCTTCCAAGATGGTACAGGAGCTCAAGAGGGCTGCACTTCTCTTAAAGGAGCCCCTCTTGCACTCGGCGAGGCACAGCACTCCACAGAGAGAAAGATGCTTTTCATATCATTGGCACATGATGCCAGGCAGACCATGCAGAGTATTTGCACTTGGCCAAAGCTTTGCACAAGCCCAATAAACAATAAGTTAGGGAGCAGCAGGGACTCTGGCCCCCGGACCTTGCCTTGAAGAACACTGTGCCAGGTCATGGAGCACTGGCATGCTAGTTTTGCTAAGATGAATTCAAGCAGTTTGAATCAAAATAGCAAGAGAGAATAAAAACAAAATCGCAATGCACTGGGGTACAAAAACAGTCCTCTCTGATTTTGTGATAACAAGTTTCTTATCTAACAAAGCAGATACACTTATCTCTTCCTCCCTCCTACATTCAGTTCTTGGAATGATGTACTTGATTCCTAAATTCCTGGCATCAAAAGCTTGAAGAGAGGTTGAAACTCTTTCCCTAGTAGACCATAGCTTTTGTACAGCAGTCAGATCACCTCAACCTTTCTGCATTCTTATTGCCTATCCTTTCGCTTAAGGAAGAAAGGAGGGGCGGTGTAACATTAATTATTGTTGGGGTAAGTCCCAATGCAGTTTGAGATAAGAACCTCTTTCTCAGGGGACTCTAAAATACAGACAAAAATGAGGCATGCTACTCTTCAGAGCAGTTACTTTCTGCTGAAATTCTTCTACTTTTCCTCTGTATATTTGTATTTTCTTTAGTGTATCCCATTTTTACTTTATTCTTTGTACTAGCTGTCTTATATCCTGCTGGTTTTGTGTGCTGCTGCTTTTGGGGGGCAGTTTTATGCGGTTTTGTATTAAGTTCATAGTATGTGCTTATATTTTTATTTTATTTTTTGATATTTCTGACTATGAATCCTTTAAATATTTTAATGCCCATATGTCTGTATTTTATAGTCCCCTGAAGAAGACTTCTTCCAGCAATAAACTACTATTGCACTGTTCCTCCTTTCTTCCTTTCACTCACTTCAGTGTGGTACCATCCTGTTATCTATTTTGTCCTTTCACTTAGCAACCTAACAATTTTCATATTATTAGCATTATTCTGCATTGAGTAACTCAGGACATTTTCAGACTATCCCCTTCTCCAGTTTTCCACTGTGAAAAACAAAGCAAGCCCAAACAGATACAAGTAATGTTTCAAGAAGGCCTGGTTATTTAGACCTTGTGATTCTCTCATGTTCAATGGGCAATACATTAGTCAAGGTCTTTTCACTGGCTGCAGCTGAAACCTCTTTTGTCTCCCATAACCCAGTGTTAACCTGTCTAAAATGTAGCATTGTTCTCACTTCAAACTGCTGAGCTGGCTTAGAAGCAAAAAAATGGTCCCTCTTTGACCCAGGCTGGAGCTAACCCTAATGTGGGACTGGGGCTAAATCCAACCTAACCTGAGATTACTCTTTTCAAGTCAAGCCATCTTCTTGAAACACTTGGGGGTAAAATTGCACCCTGGTTTACAAGCTCATGCTTTGCATGCAGAAAGTCTTGTGCTCAATCTCCGATATCTCCAGGCAGGGCTGAGAAGGCCCCAGTATAAAATCCTGGATTGTTGTTGCCAGTCAGAGCAGATGAAGGTCCGTATGAGTGGGACCAGGGGAGGTGGTAAATGAGCCACAGGTGCGACTTGCTCCTGCTCTCCTCTCCCTGCCTCGCTCTTCCTTATTTTGCCTGCCGCCAGGTTAACCCTAGATGCGCTGTCTGGTTATTTGCCTGGTTGCAGAACTGGGCCAATAACCAGACCGCACACCTGGGGTTGAGGTGGAGAGTGGGAGTGAACTGCACTTGCAGCTCATTTACTGCTCTGCCTGTATGGGCCACTCCTGGGTCAGTGTGGACAATACAGGGAAAATTCAGACATGGAGGAGAGGTCTGTCAACGGCTACCAGTCGGACGGCTGTGGGCCACCTCCAGCCTCCAAGGCAGGAGTACCAGTTGCAGGGGAGTAACAGCAGGAGGGAGGGCATGCCCTTAACTCCTGCCTGTGGCTTCCAGCGGCATCTGGTGGGCCACTGTGTGAAACAGGATGCTGGACCAGAAGGGCATTAGGCCTGATCCAGCAGGGTTGTTCTTATGTTTAACCTGTGGCAAATCTGTCTGGCGACAACTTCTGGATCTTAAAGGTGATCCAGTATCCTTCACAACGTGGGCTCTGCATCTGCGCAGTAGTCGCTGTGAAAAGATTTCAAGCTCCTCAAAATGCTCTGAAGCTCTGTCCTTCACGTGTGGAGCTTGCTCGGTATCCTTGGCAGCAAAGCGCTTCCCAGCTCACTTCCTTTCTGACCGCCATTGTGGACAGTTCCCTCAGATACTTGCTCCTTGGGCTCGGTTTCTGAAAGGAAAATTAGTTTGCTTACTCGTTTGATCTGACCTCAGACTGTTAATGTCTGACCTCATAATGTCTCATCCCTTGCTTATTTCTCTGACTGGGCAATTTTTTTGACCATTCTCTGCCTCATCTCTTAACATGACAGCTAATGGACTCTTTAAAAACATATAAATGTTGCTGTACTTGTCACGGGGCCCTCCCCTCTTTGGACAAACACGACCAGTGTCTGTTCTGCCTGGTGGAAGACCATAAACAGCCACACTTGCAAGATTTGCTTATCTTTTTCCAAACATGAAAAAGTAGGGAGTTGTGTCTTAGAGCTGCTCTCTACGAACAGGACCTTTGACCATCTACACCGATGACGCATTCACAGACATCGCTGACTCCATCAACATCGACCATGTCAAAACTGACCATGGCTCTGTCGACATCTTCTTCTCTGACCTCACAGGCTATTTTCAGAAAACCCCGTGATGTGTCAAAAGATGGTCATAAATGCCCAAAGAAGCAAAACCATTTCATCCCAAACATCGCAAAATGGGATCATCAACCATATCGACACAT
Source organism: Hemicordylus capensis (assembly GCF_027244095.1). Classification (NCBI taxonomy): domain Eukaryota; kingdom Metazoa; phylum Chordata; class Lepidosauria; order Squamata; family Cordylidae; genus Hemicordylus; species Hemicordylus capensis. The sequence continues at coordinate 10,431,947 of NC_069663.1, read as the reverse complement.
GTGATAACTCTCCGACACCCACACCAACACGTTTTTTTAATCTCAACTCCCAGTACAATGTCGGACATTCATAGTCTTCAATGTACCCCTGTTGCCGATTGCTGACGTCAACTTTGACTGCCTTCCAGATGTCTTCTGCATCGACTTTCCAAGGTGTCTGTTTGCATTTGTCTTCCTCTTCACATGAGATTATCGAAGAGGCATCAACAGCCACACCTTCTCAGCCGGTGGCACCATTGACATTGAGGCTGACCATAGTGCCTCCGATGCCATCAGCATCTACTATAGAGTTCCTCCTTCTCGGTGACTCTTCTGATCTCCACCACATCTCAGCCCAGGATTGCTCCTGCTCCTTCTGTTCCCCTTCAGCATAGTCTTTGGAGGGTACTTTCCTGTTGATGCTGTCGATGTCGCAATCCTACTCTCACCTCTTTAGGCAGCATGATATACCCATATACCCATTTGGCTGCTCCAACCAGAGAGATGACCAAAGATCCTTCCAGTTCTCCCAGAAATGCTCTTTTCTGCAGAGGAACAAGCCACACTTGAAGGGCAAATGCCAAGACCAGCCCAAGCAGGGCCTTTAACTTTTTGGCCCCCCTGCCCATTGGACATTCTGCCCCCCCCTTCAACTTGTACCCTTTCTTCCAGCTTGGCATCTTGTCACCTCCTACACCTGGTAGTTAAGTATCATCTCCACTGGCTACGCCATAGAGTTCCACTCCTCTCCCACTTTCCTAGGGATAAAACCCACCCCAGCAACTCCTACATTGCTAGCGGAAGTCCAAGAACTGTTGTCCAAAGGGGCAATAGATGAAGAGAAAAAAGAAGCACCAAATGCAGATGCAAATGAAGAGGCAAAAGTCCCACAGTGCTGTAAACTTGTTTATTTAAGTCCAACGTGTATCGGCCGAAGCCTTCTTCAGGGGCAAAATATTATCCAATGTAATCTTGTCACAAAAACACTTATTCAAAAACAGGCAACAGTTGTGTGTGAAGTGCTCCCTGATAGCTCGCAGGAACTTTGGGATAAATCTGTCCTATATGTGTACGCACACTTCCATTCCGGAGGAGATGCGAACTAAAAGCCAGGTGTAGAAAAACTTCCCAGCGAAACTGCTCCTGCAGATGGAAGAGATTTGTCACCTATGCCCGGTCAAAAGGCTTCAAACCCACCATGGCCTTTGTACACCAGGTCCTCTTATATTTGACCTCCTTGAAGGACTTGGGCCTTTCTAATTCATCCATAAAGGTCCACGTGTTGGCCCTCTCTGTGGTACACTCAGGGTGGGAATCTAAAACATTGTTTTCCCATGCTGACTGCAAAAGATTCCTAAAAGATCTTAACCATCTTTTCCCACCAATATAAAAGCCAGGCGTTCCTTGGAGTCCCTCTCTCGTGCTCTCCACCCTTACTGAAGCCCCCTTCGGCTTCTCTTAAACTACTCTCAATAAAGACAGCCTTCCTAATAGCAATAACCACCACTCATTGAGTTAGTGAGCTGATTGCTTTAAGAGCTGATGTCCCCTTTACTACCTTTTACCCTGATAAGGTTGTCATGCAGACTGACCCTGTATTCCTGTCAAAAGTGGTCACAGACTTCTATATCAACCAAGACATTGCCCTCCCTACATTCTACCCCACTTCACCCTTGGAATGTTCCCTCTATTCCCTGGATGTTTGTAGGGTGCTTCTGTTTTACCTGCATAGGATAAAAAACTTTAGGCAGTCCAGTAGACTCTTTGTTGCCCTTGGGGCCCCCAGAAAGGGTCAGCGACTCTCAGAATGGCTGGTCTAACTCATCTGCACCTATTACAACAAATAAGGCATAAAGTGCCCGGACAGTGTTAAAGCCCATTCCACTCCTCACCTTTCTGGGGTTGGATTCTTTGATATAAGGAAAGCCACTACCTGGTCATCTAACTTACCTTTCATTAAACACTATGCCCTAGACATCCAATCTGAGGCCACCTTTGGGCGGGCTGCACTTAAAAAAAAAAAAAAGTTCTCTGAACACACATTCTCAAACCCTCCTCCTCTTGAGGAGAGCTCACTAATCACCCACGTTGTGAAGGATACCGGATCACCTTTATGATAAACAGGTTGCTCATCTGCAACTGTTGATCTTTTGGTGATCCGGTTTCATTCACAACACCCACCCGGTCTCCCCAGTCTTTGGATGTACTTACCTTCTATGCTTTGATGACTCCATCAGGTCCTTCCAACAGCAGCCATTCAGGAACTGAGTGGGGAAGAGCTGTGCCGCCAAGGATACCAAGTGCACGCTCTGCGCGTAAAGGGTGGAGCTTCAGAGTGCTGTGAGGAGCTTGAAATCCTTCCACAGGGACTATTGCAAAGGCACAGAGCCTGTGTTGTGAATCATACCAGATCACCAAAAGATCAAAAGTTATGAGGAGCAACCTGTTTTTCCTGTGAGCATGCGCTCCTGGCACAAGCTGCAACTTCCATTCAGATTGTGTCGTCTGCATCCACCAGCGTCTGCATCCACCAGCCACACTCCTTCCACCACCCAATCTTTGTAACCTGCATTTGAAGCTGGGCAGCCGATGTTGGGTGGCGGAGGAGAGTGTGGCTCATGAACCAGACAGATGACACCATTTGAGCAGAAGTTGCAGCTCGAACTAGCAGCTCACACTTGAGGGAACTGGGGGTTCACACCAGCTGGACTTGCTGTGGGTTGTCTGAATCTGCCCACTGAGTCGAAGGGACTAAAGTATGACTCTGCATAAAGCAGCTTCACGTGTTCTATCATGGAGCTGATCATCTGACTCCAGAGGAAGCAACTGTGCCTGTTATTATGATGCCTATATCTGGTTTGGTGCCAACACTAAGTTGAGTGAGGAAGAAAACTTAGAAATTATGAAGTCACTGAATAGAGCGCTCCTTTGTTTACATTCTCATCCTTCCAGCCAGAGTACAAATACGTGGATCCCATCTGCACCTTCCTGTTTTCCATCCTGGTTCTTGGAACAACACTGAGCATCCTCCGAGATGTTCTCCTTGTGCTGATGGAAGGTAAGTCCCGTTATGGTGGAAACCAGGGTAGAGGGGGCTGAGCTGAGGTGTGAATAAAGCAACCCATAGCCAGGAATGGGTTAAAACCCACATATCCAGGGTTCCTAGAGGACCAGAAGTGACCGTGGAGGTCACTTCTGGCCGCCATTTTGTCTGGAGGAGATAGGAGGAGCCATTTTGTGGCTCATTTTTTGAAAATATCAGACTCCCCCTCCTGATTTTCCGTGGTTTGGGGGGTGTTTTGTTCTTGGGGGACATTCCTGGGCACATGGGGGACCCACAGAGCACATCACATTAAGTTCTGGGCTGTTTGGGGGCTTTTAAAATGTTTTCCTGCATCCCTGGAATCTAATCCCCCTTTCCCCATAACCCTAATGCCTCATTACGTGCGGTTCCATTACTCATGGTAGTAGACGAGGAACGGACCCCCTGCGAGTAACGAGGTTCTCCTGTAGTGGAGAACGAAGTGGAGCTTTGTATGTCCACTACAATGGAAGAGCCATAACCCTGTGCAGAAGCACCTGTTTTGCATACAGAAGCTCCAGCCCCTGCCAGCATCTCCTGGTAGGGTTGAGAGGAGAGAGACTCCTGCCTGAAACCCTGGAGATCTGCTGCCGGGCTGTGTAGACAGTACTGAGCTAGTTGGACCGATGGACGGACTCTGTATAAGGCAGCTTCCTGTGTGATACCACCACTTTCTTACTCTTCGGCAGGCACCCCAAAGGGCGTGGACTTCAATGATGTGAAGACGATGCTGCTCTCCATCAGCGGTGTGAAAGCCCTTCACTCTCTCCACATATGGGCTCTCACGGTGTCTCAGCCGGTGCTGTCAGTCCACATTGCTGTCAGTAAGTTGCACCTCCTAACGGCAGGCTTAGGAACGGACAGAGGCAGGCGCACTAACCATGGACGATAGGCAATGTCCGGGGTAGCGGAAGCAAGCCTGTTGTTACCACTTTTTCAACGACTCTGGCCATAAGCAAACTTTCAGGCTGATATGATATATACCCACTGGCAATAGAACGTCTACTGTAAGCAAGGTAAAGTGTGCCGTCAAGTCGGTGTCGACTCCTGGTGACCACAGAGCCCCGTGGTTGTCTTTGGTAGAATACAGGAGGGGTTGACCATTGCCTCTTCCCGCGCAGTATGAGACGATGCCTTTCAGCATCTTCCTATATTGCCGCTGCCCGATAGAGTACCAGTGGGGATTTGAACCGGCAACCTTCTGCTTGTTAGTCAAGCATTTCCTTGCAGTGCCACTTAAGGTGACTATAAGTAGGGCTGCCATATTCTAGCTTTCCAAATCCAAGTGCCTAATTTGCATATTATGTAAATTGGCTTGAAAATAATTTTTGAGCAGAATAGTAACTGCACATTTTTCTCCGCAACTCTGCTTCTACAAGGGCTAGAGATTAGCTTCCCACCCCCACCCCCACTTTTCTTTCTTTCTTGGTAAATGAAAGCTGAAAGCTGTGTGAATCTGGGTGGGCTAAGAAATCTGGGTGAGATGCTTAAACTCCAGGTGAAACCCAGAAATTTTTTTTTGGCGGGGGGGGGGCATGGCAATTCTAACTAGAAGGCCATGTTTTTGCAAAGCATTTAAATAGTATAGTGTCTGGAAGATGCAAAATATGTCTAACAAAATCAGAATTTTGGAACACTGTTTCCCACAGGAGAACTTCCCAGTAGATTGCATCCCTGAAGATCTGTCCATCTCCCACTCTATCATCCTTATCCTTATAAGATGCCATGCCTCTCTTCACCTCACCTGTGGGAGTGTGGAAGATTCCAGAAAAATCCGGGGCGGGCGGGGGACACACCACATACCGGTAGTACGCAATTCCATGTTTCAATTAATGATCTCCTTGATCCATTTGCTTGCTGTCCTCCTTCCCAGATGAAGATGCGGATGCACAGACTATCCTGAAGGAAGCTAGTTCCCGACTGCAGAAGGCCTTCAAGTTCCACACAACTACGATCCAGATAGAGAAGTACTCCGAGGACATGAGAGACTGCCAGGAGTGCCAAAGCCCTTCTGACTGACTGACTCTTGCCCAGTTGCTCAGCAACCTATGGGTGGATAAACCTGTCAAAGTGGTCACCTCCAGGTTCCTACCGTTTTGACTTACAGATCACTTGTGGCCAAATAATTCTTTCAGAGCCACCCATGTGCCAATTCATAGGGTCGTTGGGGAGGAATCAATGTTGCTGCCTTTTACTGAATGATGCGTATTGCTGACACATCGTCTTCCCCCCTCTATTATTCTTGGTCCTTTCTCTCCATTTTATCACATGTGGCAATTGATTCTTAATGTTTCATAAAGAGAATACATTTCAGAATAAAATGAGTTTATGTAAATTGTTCGTCTATGCAATTTGTGGCTCTTAAAACTGGAAATCTTCTTCTTGGTGGCGATAGAAAACAGAGCCAGTTGGTTGGGGACAGAAGAAGTCGGAATCTATCTCATCCTAACAAGTCAGCTACCTCTGTGGCTCACTCCTGCTCTGCCTGAGAGCTGTGCTGCTGCTTTCAGGTTGGCCATTTGTCAGGTAGAGCTGTATTGTTAACTGCTTGACCCATTGAATGGCTAGTCTGCAGTCCGTGCAGCTCTCAGGCAGGAGCAACCCAAACTGCCTCCTCTGGTGGCATTGGAATGAGTCGCTACTGGTCTGAATGGGAACCTATTCTGTGGGTTAGCTCACCTGGGCGGTTTCCAGATTGCACACTGCAATGCACTCGCACCGTATCCACTAAGTGCCTCTCCAAATTGCCTGTATTTCCACACTGGTGTCTCTGCCTTGTCAGCAGGGTGCATTCACATTTCCCATGCCTTGGTTTGAACTGTAATGATGCGAGTTTGCCCTACAACTTTGTAAATGTGCTGCAGGAAAGTAGCTGTATTTTTCTGTTGTAGGGGGCCATTCCCTGCATTTTATGCATTGTTGTGTTTTGCAGTGTGGACAGTTCTTCCCTCCACCCCATGTTTGGGGAAGCGTGTGGAAACTAGAACCACAGGGGATAATGAACGGTTTTGCTTTGTTTAAATTTTATATATTTTAATTTTGCTTAACCTAACCACTAGAGGGCCTCAGAAGCTTGCTTAACTTGTGTTTGCAATAGCACAACTACACTTTAAACCAGGGTTGCTCAGCTTTGGCCCTCCAACTATTTTTGGACTGATTGATTGATTAAGTGCAGTCAAGTCAGTGCTGACTCTTAGCGACCACATAGCTAGATTCTCTACAGGATGATCTGTCTTCAACTTGGCCTTTAAGGTCTCTCAGTAGTGCATTCATTGCTGTCGTAATTGAGTCCATCCACCTTGCTGCTGGTCGTCCTCTTCTTCTCATTCCTTCAACTTTCCCCAGCATTACAAATTTCTCAAGGGAGCTGGGTTTTCGCATAATGTGCCCGAAGTATGATAGTTTGAGTCTGGTCATTTGTGCCTCGAGTGAAAATTCTGGATTGATTTGTTCTATGATCCATTTGTTTGTTTTCCTGGCTGTCCATGGTATCCTCAAAAGTCTTCTCCAGCACCAAAGTTCAAAAGTATCAATGCTTTTCCTATGTTGCTTCTTCAAAGTCCAGCTTTCGCATCCATACAGTGTCATGGGGAAAACCATTGTTCGAACGATTCTAATTTTTGTGGGTATAGACACATCACGGCATCTAAATATCTTTTCCAAGGCCTTCATTGCAACCCTACCAAGTCTTAGTTTGCCACGTACAGTAATTCTTGACAGCTGGATCCTTTGCTGTTGACGCTCGATCCTAAAAGGCAGAAGAAATCCACAATTTCAATGTCTTCATTATCAGTTCTGAGGCTGGTTGCTGTACCCGTTGTCATTAGTTCGGTCTTCTTTATATTCAGTCGGAGTCCCATTTTTTCACAGTGCTCCTTGACTTTCATTACTGGAGCTTACAGATCATCCACATTCTCAGCTATCAGAGTGCTGTCATCAGCGTAGTGCAAGTTATTGATGTTTCTTCCTCCAACTTCAAAACTACGCTCATCTTCTTCCAATCCAGCTTCTCTTGGTATATGTTCGGCATATACATTGAATAAATAAGGATAAAGTACGCAGCCTTGTCTTACTCCTTTGCTGATCTGGAACCAGTCTGTTTCACCATGTTCCATCTGGACTGTGGCTTCCTGTCCTGTGTATAAGTTTCTCATGAGAACAATGAGATGTTCTGGGACACCCATTTTCCTATGGATATTCCACAAGTTGACATGGTTGACACAATCAAAGGCTTTTCTGTAGTCAATAAACCACATATTGACTTCTTCTTGGTATTCTTTGGCTTTCTCAGTTATCCAGCATGCATCAGCAATAATGTGCCTCGTTCCTCGGCCTTTTCTGAAACCAGCTTGAACACCAGGCATTTCCCTTTCCACATAATGCTCTAATCTGTGTTGGATGATCCTGAGCATTATTTTGTTAGCATGTGAAATTAAGGATATTGTGTGATGGTTTGAGCAATCTGTTAAAACTCCTTTCCTTGGTATGGGTGGCCATTGTGTCATTCTCCAAATTTGCTGCCATAGTTTAGTTAGAGCCTTGACTGATTCTTCTTCTGTTGCCTGCCATATTTCTGTAGCTATTCCATCGATTCCTGTAGCCTTCCAACTTGGTAATGACCGGAGTGCTGATCTAACCATCTTCCCATACTAGAGGTTCTTGCAAGTAGGGAATATCTTCTAGAGCAGGGATTCTCAACGTTGGGTCCCCAGATGTTATTGGACTTCAACTCCCATAATCCCCAGCCCCAGGGACCTTTGGTTGGGTATTATGGGAGTTGAAATCCAATAACATCTGGGGACCTAACATTGAGAATCCCTGTTCTAGCGTATCTAGGATGTTGATGTCCCTACTGTACAGAAGCAATGGTTAATCTCTCCTGTATTCTACCAAAGAAAACCACAGGGCTCTGTGGTCGCCACGAGTCAACACCAACTCGATGGCTTCCAAAAGCAACATAAATAAATATTAAATAAAATAATTTATATTTATTTATATTGCTTTTGGAATTTCTATTGAAAAGTGATATATAAATATTTGTCGTATTCGTGGTATATGCTACTCCCACAAAAGGATATGTATTGGATTGCAGTACAAGCAAGGCAGGGGTCATGAGAAAAGCCATGGGTTTTATCTCATGCTTGCTTCAAGCCATGAACTGGGGCATAGTCACTCCCCACCCCTAGCTTGACCAGCTGGCCGCCACCTGGCACAACAGGTAACCCCAGGCCTTGCCCTACCTACCTACCTGGATGTACTTCATGAGCTCCCACACGTAGTCTTCCCCTCACCTTTTTTTTTTTTTTTGGCAAATGCACTCTGGCCCAGATTGATGGGTTTGTGGTGAATGATCAAGAAGATGTATGGATCAAATTTCTAACATCAAAGAACTTAGGAAAAAAACTCATCTTGGATTCAGGTAAATACAGTATTGGACAAAAATACTTGGAAAAAGAATCTCGAACTTCAGTAAGAGTTGGCAACCCGAATGTTTATATTGTGCCATTGCCAGCTGGGGTTGTCCTAATTCACGTGGCTGAAAAATGCCACTTAGCATGTACAAAGTACCTTCTGCTCATTACCAGCCCAAGGGCGAAATGTTTCTTGGTCAGGAAGGCTCGATCTTTTCTGAATTATCAGGAGGTTTTCAGAACAAACAAAAGGAAGCTTTCTTTATGCAACACATGACTGAGTTATGGAATTCATCGCTGCACAAAGAGATCAGGGCTGTTAGCTTAGATAAGTGGCTTTCAGGTTCTGCCCTTCAGGCGAAACTTCCCCCAGCCCAATCCCTGACCCAGTCGGCCAGGCAACACAACTGCCTGGGACCCCTGCTTGCTGTTGAAGATTCTGGGCCACATTCTAGAGATCCCACTCAGGCTGGGCATTGGCCAGATCAGATGACCCTTATCAGCACCCTGCATCTCTTTCAAAGCAATCGTTACATAAACAGTCTCAAGCATTCACCGTACTGCAAACACAGCACTGACAAACATGGCATAAATAACCGGGCTTTTATTTGTGAGCAACCCTGTATGAACCTTGCCTTCTGGAATGATCAGTAGTTTGGCTGCAACTTGACTCTGCTGTCCATAAAGCATCAAATCCACTTCTTGGCTTTCAGGTGGCTTTTAAAGGGCTGACATAACATCCTTTGCTAGACTGGAGGAGGACATAAATCCACTGATTATAATACAGTTGGATTGAACTTGCAACTCTCTTAGACCTGATGGCCTCAGACTGAAGGATGGATTTCCATGTATGCCCATCCTTCTCCGTTGTCTCAGGGTTGCTGACATTTTATGCTCAATGATCTTACTAAGAACTGTTGCCTTTTCTAAAGGTTTGTTCTGAGCAAGGAGCGGTGTTCCCCGCAACAGGGATTCCCAGATGATGTTAACTACAACTCCCAGCATCCCCAGCTACAACGGCCTTTGGCTATGGGAGTTGTAGTCATACCTGTTTGTATTTAGTGGGTTCCTAAACTTTTTGTACATCTAGTTTTAACTGGGTTCTTTTTAAATGGTAATTGTAATAATTTACAATGTTTTATTGTTTGCCACTCTGAGTAGTATTGTACTGGAGGGACTGGATACAGATATTTAAATAAATGAAATGAGCTTTATGAATTCTATTAAGAGCCCTCCTAACTTCCCCCCATAACTGAAGCTTTGAAGAAATTGAAGTCACAGTCTTTTGAGCATTTGCAGAGTGCTGCCTCAAGGGGTATAACTTTTCAATTTTTTTTTGAAAAAGAAGTGAATCTTCTAACAAGTAGGGGAATAACAGTGAAAACACTGAACACACGTTTTCCCTGATTTAATCCCCTCCTGTTGTGGTAATCAGCCAGGAGGATTAAGTTGTATCCGTTTAATGAATTTCAGGATGGATAGCTAGCAACTGTTGCCATGCCACAAAAAATGCTGGCAACTCCTTGAAGCTAGGGCGATGACAGCAGGCAGAGTCCAATTAAAAAGCAAGCAGAGCGACACACTAATTTCCTGCAAACCTTTATTTGTACTGGTAAAACCCAATAAAGACAGAAAATTCATCTGGCATCTCCAGGGCTACCAGCGACACCAGTTTCCACTTCTCCGAACCCCAGGTCAGATTGGCTCCAGTGCAGACTGCCCATTGAGAGAGGTCGCCCGATGATCCTGACACCACCAACTTCCCAATCAATGGCAAGTTTGTGCTGCAGTGCCTCTGGGGTCCAGGAGGTGGAGGCAGAGAGAGTCTTCTGCTCTTCCTCCTTCCCTCGCCTTTATATTAGTCTTTCCGAGGGTAGCAGCCAGGTTTCCTCTGTAGCACGGCACTATGCTAGGCTCTCTCTAGGTTCCGGTACTTCTTCCGCAGCACAGACACCTGGTCTTTGAAGAGCACGGGATCCAGGCGGAACTGCGAATGCACCAGAGGCATGTACCCGAACCAGGCAGCAAACTGCTTGACACACTCCTGGCGCTGAGAGAAATGGAGGTTCCCATTGGAGGGGGGGGCACTCTTCAAGAGCTGTGGGGGGAAAGAAGGAGGAAATCAGGAAGAGAGAGAGAGAGAGAGAGAAACCCTGAAGAGCAGTGGCACAGTGAAGTTGGTGATGGCCCATGTCCAAATGTTCTGGCCGCCACAGCCCCCCATAGCCTTCTCTTGCTACAGGCCCTCTGCTCACCCACTGCTGGCCACCGTGGCCGCCTCGCTGACCACCAGAGCCACTGCAGCTGGCAAAGGGAAGTCAGCTGGCCCTGGCAAAGTAGAATGCCATTGCCGAATGGCGCTTGTAGTGGTCAGTGGGGCTGCAGAGGCCAGTGGGTGTGCAGGTGTGTGTGTCTGTGTCTCAGCGGAGGCAGCAAGTGGCGAATGGCAGAGCAGGTGAGGGCTGCCCCCCTGGGGTGTCCATGTTCTTCACACGGTGCTACACAATGAGAGATCCGCCCCTGATAAAGAATGCCATTTGGGGGTCGGGGTGACTGCCCTTCCCTGCTGAGTTCTACACACCGGGAGACTCAATTTACAACAAATTAAGAGCGGGAATGTTTGCCAAGAACACAAATCCCTTTGCTTATTTTGTTTTATTGGTCTTGTGTTGATACAATGGCTTTTGCGATTCAAAGGGATCAAATATGGAATGCCACAAGGCGACAGCAGTGGGAGAGCAACTGGCCTGCTCCAGCCCTGGCACAGCATCCCTCCGGTGGTGGTTGCTGGTCTCTACCTTAGGTTTCCTTTAAACCTTTGTGAGTCCTTTTGGGACAGTGAACCATCTTATTTTTTCTATTTTTTCTGTGTAAACCTCTTTGAGAACCTATGTTGAAAAGCACTGGCAGTGTGTAAATATATGCATTGTCCCCTTTGCAAAGCAGGGTCTGTCCTGGTTTGGAATTGGATGGGTGTCTACACGTGAGTGCTGTCTGCTGTAAGGTGATTACCCCTTATGGGAGGGGGCCGCAGCTCAAGGGTAGCACATCTGCTGTGCAGGCTGAAGATCCCAGCTTCCATCTCTGGCAGCATCTCCAGGCTAGAGCTGGGAAAGACTCCTGCCTGAAGCCCTTGAGCGCCGCTGCCAGTCAGTGTAGGGGCAATTCTGAGTGGATGAACCAACGGCCCGACTCAGTGGGAAGCAGCTTCCTATGGAGCCATGTACCCAACTGCCCATGAAAAGAGAGAAGCAGGAGAGTTTATGATCTTATTTTGTGCAAACAGCAAGAATCAATCTGGAAGCTGATTTTCCACCAGACAGCGTAAAATGAAACTTTCAAGTCAAAGTGAAAGCCAAGCAGTGCCTGCAGCAATCAATAAAGAGTTGAGGAGCGGGGGTGGTGGGGGGGGGGAGGCTATTATTAAGATGCAATGTTGGCCTTTAGAAAGCACATTGGGAAGAGCCATATTTTTCCTTGACATTCCCTGCATCTGCATTGCCATAACCGAACGTGGAGCAGGGTGGGTCAGTGGGCGACAATCTCCCTGGGTCCCTGAGAGAGGGAGGCCCACTGGCTGGCTGACAGCCTCCTGCTCAGGCTCCCCCTCCCACCTCCCTGACTCACTGGCATGCTCTTGGCTCCTGATCAGAGGACCCATCTTGGCTTCAGAAAAGATGAGCCCTCGGCAGAGGGTGTCTAAGCTTTGGGTTTTTTTTAAACTTCTGAGCCAGGAGGATGCACATGTGCAAGTATGTGCGTGAAAGTGTCTGCGTGCGTGGGGAGTGTGTGATCTTCTTATTTGCACAGGAGTGAGAGAAAGGGCCTGCCGAGGGTGGTTGATTTTTCACCATGTCCTTACACTTCTTCTGCAGCAAAGACCCAGTGGTGGGGAGAAGCCCATCTTCATGTTTTCCCCAGGACCCACTCCAACCTTCTTACACCCCTAATAACAGCCACACTAGAGGTCCCCTGAGGCTCGACGGACCTATGGTCTGACTCAGTATATGGCAGCTTCCTATGTTCCTATGCTCCTGTGGATACATACACAAAGGGGGCCCTTTAAACATGGGGACCCCTTTTCTATGAGTGGTTCTTGTACCAGTGGGGTAACTTTTAAGTGACCCAGCCAAGCAGGCAGAGGCCAGGCTAATTGTGATCATTTTAATGTTGCCCTCAGTCACTTAGGAGCCATTTACAGAAAAGTAGCTCCCATGTGGCTAAGACAGGGGTTCTCAACTGTGGGTCCCCAGATGTTGTGGGACTACAACTCCCATCGCCCTTTGGCCATTGTGGCTGGAGATGATGCACTTTTAGTCCAACATCCCAAGATGAGAACCTCTGGTAACAATGCAAGTGTCCCAAAGTCTGTTGAAAACAAGGAATAAGTCCTTCTTTCTGCTTGCCCCCAAAGCATCATCTCCATGCTGGTGTTCTAGAAATATAGGAAGCTGCCTTATACCGAATTAGACCACTGGTCCATCTAGTTCATTACTGTCTACACTAATTGGCAGCAGCTCTCCAAGGTTTCAGGCAGGAGTCTCTCCCAGCCCTACCTAGAGGTGCCAGGGAGGGAAACTGGGACCTAAAGCAGATGCTCTACCAATGAGCCCCATTCCCTAAGGGGATGATCTTACCACAGTAGTCCCCATCCAAATGCAAACCAGGGTGGACCCTGCTTAGCAAAGAGGACCATTCATGCTTGCTACTGCAAGAGCCACACTCTTCCCCTCTCCTCTGTACCTGCTGAGGGGGAGATTCTTTGTGCTGCTTCTTCTGGGTCACTTTGATGGGAGGTAGCTTGGTGACGGAAGAAACCAGGAAGTTCATCAATATGTCCTCGCAGTTGGCAGTCTGATCGATGAGGCTCCTTAGTTGAGCAGGCAAATAATTGGTGAAGAGGCTGTGATAATATCTGTGGGAGGCGAGATCAGTCAGGGGGATGGAAGGCAGAAAAGGGAAACGCATTAATGCCTTGCCCAAGATTGCACAGAGAGACTCGGCACCAGGCAAGCAAGGACTGGGTCGCGGTTTTGACTGCTGGCCCCTTTCCTTTGCACTGTGATCTTGTGAACATTCATGCATGAGTTAAAACACCGAATGCAGCAAAGTCCTCATTTTTAAAGCATGCTTGCCTAATGCGTGGACAGCCAAAATTTTAAAATAGAAGGGGGTGGGGTGGGGTGGGGTGGGGTGGGGGGAAGTCACTATACTAGCTACATCTGGAGGAGATGGCCAAAGTTGTTTAGCCCTGTTCTCAATGCAGATGTACCATAGACTTAAACACTTACCCAACTTTCCCCGCGATAAAAACCTTCAAGCTGCGTTACATTTCTAGTTAACGCAACAAACACAGATACCCTTACAATAAACAAAGTAGAACAAATAAAACCTGCACCACTTTGGTCCTCCAGCTGCTGTTGGAGCTCATCATTCCCAGTTGCAGTGGTCAATAGTCAGGGATGATGGGAGTTGTAGTCCAACAGCTGCAGGAAGGCCAAGGTTGTGCAGCTCTGGCTGGAGGCACTCAATGCGGCAGCCTCTCTGAAGCTAAGCTGGTCTGGATCTGGTCATTGCATGGATGGGAGACTAACTTGGTATCCTATGGACACTGCCTTGAGTTCCACCATGGAAGGAAGGCAGGATATAAATGCAATCCATTTGAAAACATGCACACACAAGAACAGCCAGTCAATGATAAGCCACAGCGCACATACAAACAGAGACAGTCCGTCAATGATCTACTGCTTTCAAGAATCTTAGCAAGTAGGACATTGCCTTGGAACAGGCATCCCCAAACTGCGGCCCTCCAGATGTTGCCGAACTACAACTTCCAGCATACCCAGCCACAAAAAATTTTGTCTAGGGATGCTGGGAGTTGTAGTTCAGCAACATCTGGAGGGCCGCAGTTTGGGGATGCCTGCCTTGGAGTTTCAAAGATGGCAATGATAGCACCAGGGGAATTTGCTGAGGAAGCATTTCATAAATAGGGTGACGCCACAGAAAAGGGCCAATAGCCACCTGCCTAATCCCTGAAGGTGAGGGTACTCGGAGAAGCAGCATCTCAGTTAGTGAGCAGACATTATGATGTTCATTCCATTTCCTCATCATTTGTAGTAATAAGTCACCTGTGGTAGAACGCAGCCGCAGTGAGAACCATGGAAAACTCATTGGTCCATTTTGAGGTGTAACTCCACTGGCTCTTGCTGCTGTCCCAGAAGTGGCTGCGCATGGGGAAACCCACTATCCGGTTGGGAAAACTTCTCCACACCACAAAGGCAAAGTCAACCTGGAGAATGGAGGAGGGAGGGGCACCATCCATCAGTGAAAGACAGCTGTATAAGAGGACAGTCAAACTTCCCTTCCTGCTCTGGCACTTTAAGCAGACGGGGGGCTCTTTGTAGAATTCTGAGATGGGGTGTCCATGAACCATTGTTCGTGCACTAGTCTGGCACCACGAGGAGGGGAGCTGGAGCTTTAAGAAAGCGGAGGGCATGCATGGACGCCATGTGCATGCTGACGCCATGTGGGGGTCCTTGGGCCAAGCACCACCCCAGCAGGAAGCTGCATGGGCCGGTGAAGAGCAGGAAGGGACCTGCTCTCCTCTTCCTTAAAGCTCCCGCTCCCTGCAGCACTGAACCGGTTTGGACCTTGTGCACCGAACCGGTGCTCGAACCACGGTCCGTGCACACCCCTATTCTAAGAACCAATCCAATCATTCAGGAAAAGCAAGTGACAGATTCCCTATCCAGACGTTATACTGTCCACGCACACAGGTGTCCGTACATGGCGCTGTGTGAATGACTGCATCTGTGTTCGTTTCAAAACTGAACCTGGATACAAGCTCTCTCAAAAGCAGGGCATGGATAGGAAGAGTACTACTGTATGGGCAGTGGACATTGTGGGCCTGTTCTCACAACCAAAAGCTGCGAAGGAGGCGAATCCAGCCGGGCTCCAAGCCCCATGGGTGCTCCCGAGAAACGGCCGTGTCAGGAAAAATCAGGGTAGGAGGACACGGAAGTGACCATGTGCTAGCTGCGACCTGGGTCAGATGGTGCGGGACACTACGGTGCTCAGTAAACAATGTTGGTTGGCTGACACCGCCCTCCCCAGATCACAGCTAGCCCACAATAATTTTCCAGTCCTCTTCTCTCCATTTTTCCCAGCACACAACTGGTTCTCAGGACCGCACATCTCCTCCGACCCAGCTCTGTCGTGAGAGCCAGTCCAATGTCTGAACAGTCTCTTGTTTCTGCCCCAAAGGATTATGGGACGAGAGGGGGTCTTGTAGTAGCAAGCAGGAATTGTCCCCTTTGCGAAGCAGGGTCTGCCCTGGTTTCCATTTGGATGGGATTCTACGTGCATGAGCCATGTAAGATAATTCCCCATAGGGGATGGGGCAGCTCTGGGAAGAGCATCTGCATGCTTGCTTGAAGGAAGTTCCAAGTTCCTCCTCTGGTAGGGATGGGAGAGACTCCTGCCTGCAACCCTGGAGAAGCCGCTGCCAGTCTGTGTAGATGACACTGAGCTAGATGGACCAAGGTCTGACTCGGTCTATGGCAGCTTCCGATGTTCCTATGATGACTACATAAGCATTTTCTGAGTCTCTCTGTCAGCTTGTGGATTCCACTGGAGAGGCAGCTTCACAGGGACCTTTCTTCCCTTGCCTGTTCCCTGGGGAAAACAGACACACCTGCCATGGGCGGGGAGGGGGAGAAACCTTTGCTCCACCCCAAGCACAAAGCAACTTACTCAGATGTGCCCAACTTGGGACTACTCCCTTTTCCACCACACCCCCAAACCATTCAGTGCTAGAGCCTCCAATCAGAGGCCCGGGGCCATCCTGCCTGGCACCAGAATCTCAGCCTTTCTGTGCTGGGAAGCAATGCAGAGCTGGGCCTGTGTTCAGGTAGGAGGGCAGGGAGGATGAAGCCCAGATGGTGCAGTGGCAGCCATACAGGAGGAGGAGGTGGCATCATACCATTTGAGCTACCCTGGAGATCTCTTATCTCGTGTGCCTGCCTAGCCCAGCCCTGTTGAGTATGGAAGATTCCAGGCACCGGCCCAGGTGTCAGGGCTTGATCTGAGCCAAGGCACCAGAGGGAGAGGAGTTTGCCTCAGGATCTGTTCTTAATGCTGGCGCTTAGTCTTGGAACTCACAAAAAGGTAGCAAAAACCAGTGTGTCTTGAGTGTGTGCAGAATGGCTTGCATTTATCGCCAAATAGCACCCACCTTGTCTGCAAATATTTAGGGCAAGGGTTTCCAACCTTGAGTTCCCAGGACTACAACTCCCATCATCTCCCTGCCACCGTGGCCTTCACCCATTGTGGCAGTGGGTGATGGGAGTTGTAATCCAACAACATCGAGGGACTTACAGTTGGGCAGCCTTAATCTAGGCTTCAGGCTCAGGGAACACGGCTTCCAGTCAGACACAAAAGCCGTCTCTCGTTTGGGAAATTTAGCCATGCTTGATGGCAGATTGACCATGAATGCTGTGTGCATGACAGAGTGCCAGGGAGGAGGTCCTGGATCAAATGGTAAAGCATCAGTAGTAGAGCATCTGCTTTGCATGCAGAAGGTCCCAGGTTAAATTCCTGCCAGCATCTCCAGGTAGGGCTGGGAAAGAGGCTTGCCTGAAACCTTGGAGAGCCACTGCCAGGCAGTGACTGAAACCTTGGAGAAGCTGCTGCCAGTCAGTGTAGACAACACTGTGCTGAGCTAGATGGACCAATAGTCTGACTCACTATAAGGCAGCTTCTTATGTTCCTAATTTAGAGATGGGGCTGTGAGTCAGCAGTAAAGCAGCTGCTTTGCACGGAGAAGGCCCCAGGTTCAATCCCTTGGCGTCTCCAGGTAGGACTGGGGGAAACTCCTACCTGAAACCTTGGGCGGAGCCACCATTGGGCGAACAGGTTCAAAGAACCCAATCAGGGGCTGTGGGCACAACCCCAGACATGCCCTCCGCGTCTGACATCAGACACGAGGGCGTTATTTCGGTCCCAAACGGGGTCGTGCGGCCCACGTTGCCTGAGTGACTCTCTTGCTCCTGGTCCCGCTGCGGTGGTCCCTCTGGTCTCTCTGTTTAGGAGAGAGATCGGTCCATGCTGCATTGGCAGCGTGGCTGGAATGGCTCTCCCTGCCTTTTATCCTAACCCCCACCCTTTCTTCAAGAAGGAGAGATAACACAGAGAAAGCTGTAAGTGCAACAATACTATTGTCTATTTTCCACCTCTAGGGCAGCAGACATTGCCAAAACTCATATGAGCATTTGTCACCTCAGATGGTAAAGGTACAGTTGTGCCGTCGAGTCTGATATCGACTCCAGACGCCCACAGAGCCCTGTGGTTTTCTCTGGAAGAATACTGGGGAGGGGTCATCTCCCATTGCCATCTCCCATGCAGTATGAGATGATACCTTTCAGCATCTTCCTATATCACTGCTGCCCAATATAGGAGTTTCCCAAAGTCTGGGAAACATACCAGCGGGGATTCGAACCGGCAACCTCTGGCTTGAGAATCAAGTCATTTCCCCACTCCGCCATTAGTACCTCAGATGGTACTGATGACCAACATTTGTGAGCCTGGCTCACAAATAGCACTAAGGGTTGTCTTACCTCACTGGTTGAGAGGCTGGTGTGTTCATCCAGGCTCAGAACTGCATCTGTCCCAATAGCCGAGTAAGGCAAAAACCGGTCGCTGACCTGAAAATAAAGCGGAGAAAGAGGGAAGTGAGTGGGGAGGTGTGGAGGAAACCTTCCTCACTCAGCTTCACAGAGTGCATTCGTCTTTGACGGGCAGAGCTCTCACCCAGTAGAGACTCAGCAGAGATATTAACAGAGACTCTTCCTGCTCACTTTGGAGAGAAAAGCTCTTGCTGGACTACACAATAAACTGGCCGGTGTATGCTGTGCTTTCACAGGATTGCAGAATAGCTGCAGAAGGCAACTTCCCGAATACCTCATGTTTTGTTTTTTGCTTAAGCAACTTTCTAGTCCTTATGGGTTGGTCGTCTCCTTCTCCTCCCCCCTCCTCCTTTTATTTAATTTAGTCCGTATACTTGTGGGGATAAACTTGAAAGGACATGAGCAATGCATTGTTAAATTTTAGAAGACAGAGAAGCCACTGAATAAGATATCCAGAGGCCAGAAGACAGGGATGCTGCAAAGCTCACTGAATCAATAGTTTTAAAGGGATACAGCGAATCTCCAGTTTGCAGTCTGGTAACCCTCATGCTGCAGGTGGAGGGGAAAAGAGAGAAGAAAAGGGCTTTTTGTTCACATGATCCTCCCTTTGGTTAAGTGAGGGAGGCAGGGAGGCTCTCTTATCTGGCTCTAAGTCACAGGAAAACCTCTGACGACACAGTGACAGTGATGAGGGAAAGGTTTTTTTGTACAGGTGGACCTCTGTATTCACAGGAGTTAAGTTCTTGGCAATTACCGCAGAGAGCAAAACTGCAAACACAGAGTCATAGTCTTTATGGGATCATGGGGTTCCTGGAGGCCTGAAAATCTCATACAAAACAGCGAAAAATGGTTAAAAGGGGCAAAATCTCCAAGGTCATTTCTGGCCACCACCCCCAACCTGCAGGTAAGTGGATTTAAACCTTCCCCCTTTTAAAAATCTTTTCCGTCCCGTGTGTCAGTTCCCTGACCGTGGATACACAAAACCACGGAAGCAGGATCCACAGGGAATGAGATTTGGCTGTACATTTTTTGAGCCAATTCTTAATTTATTGTTCTTTCACTTATTCCAGGATTGAGCCTTTCAGATTCCGGGGGCTCATCCTTGGCTCCAATTAAGCTAAGGGTTCTCGAACTTGGGTCCCTAACTGGTGTTGGACTATAACTCCCATCATCCACTGCTGCAATTAACTCTGGCCATTGCAGAAGTTGTAGTCCAACAAAATCGGGGGTGGGTGGGTTTGAGAAACCCTGAATTAAGCCCTTCCCTTCAAGAACTATATCTTTCTGTAGCCACACCACAAATGCAGCCAATCCTGTGGACTGCTTACCTTGGTGCTGCCCTGGATGATGGTCAATGGAATGGCAGTCTGTGGCCATTTACTGTTCTGTGGTGGCGGCTTCTCACAGCTCCATAATATTAAAATCTTTGTTTTGAAAAACAAGGAAGAAAAGAGTCAGCAAGATGGGCTGTGGTCTACAGCAAACTAGTTTAGAAATGGCTGTCTCCCAAAAGTCAATCTATAACTTTATTATGCCATTTACATACAGTCTGCCAGATGTTATTGACTAGATTTGGCACTTTAATTATCAGGCCCTTTCCAAAGGTCTAAGCTAACTAAAGAAAAATTAAATATATCGTCATAGTATTCGCACTTTTCTGAGTAGTGTGGCCTTCTGTAGTTGATGTGTTGTAATTTTATCGATGCCCAAAGTGTCAAGATGGTGTTCAAGTTCTTTTAGTTACTGCACCAAGGGCACCAATAACTATCGGCACCACTATTGTTTTCTTTTTCCAGAGCCGCTCAATTTCAATCTGAAGGTTCTTGTATTTGGTTATTTTCTCCAATTGTTTTTCGTCAACTCGTCTATCTCCTGGGATTGCAATATCAATTATCAGAACCCGGTTCTTCTCGATGACTGTCAGATCAGGCGTATTATGCGCTAAATGCCTATCAGTTTGTATTCGAAAATCCCAAAGGATTTTTGCCCCTTCATTTTCTGTAACCATCCCAATCAGATGATTCCACCAATTCTTGCTTGCTGGCAATCTGTTGTCCTTGCAAAAGTTCCAATGGATCATTGCAGCAACTTTGTTGTGCCTTTCCTTAGAATCAGTCTGCGCGGTTTTCTTACCCCAACATACAAGGTGCTCAACCACCTCATCCGGATCCTTGCATAGTCGGTACTTACTATCTTTCTGAGTCTTATCAATTTTTGCTGCTGCTGCTGCTGTTGTTATTATTACATTTATATCCTGCTCTTCCTTTGAAGAGCCCAGAGTGGTGTACATGGTTATGGTTCTCTTCACAACAACCCTGTGAGGTAGGTTAGGCTGAGAGATAAGCAACTGCCCCAGAGTTACCCAGTGAATTTCATGACTGAACAGGGATCTAAACTTGGGCGTGCCCAGTTCTAGTCCACCACTCTAACTCAGGGCTACTCAACTTTGGCCTTCCAGCTGTTTTTGGACTACAGTCTCCAGCATCCCTAGCTACAGTGGCCAATAGTCAGGGATGATGAGAGTTGTTGGCCAACATCTGCAGGAGGCTCAAAGTAGAGTTGCCCTGCTCGAACCACTACACCATACTGGCTCAGAAATCAAAATAACACTCTTGTGGCAAGCAAACCTTAAGGCATGAGTTCTCAAACTTGGGGCCAAATATATACAAAATAAATACAAAAACTTAAAAACAATTTAACAATTTAAAAATCAGCCGCGAATTAAAACCTTAAAGTTTTAAAACTTTAAAACCAGTTATCCAGCGACATGGTTTGATTTTTCCAGTGCTTGGCTAAAGCTAACCTGGCCGCAGTTGCCATAAACACACAACCGTTTTCCTTTGCGGAATTTCAGAGGGTACGCAAGTCTGCAACCCTGAGCTGTCTTCCTCGGAAATAAGCACCAATGGAGTCAACGGTACTGATTTCCAAGTACAGGGGGCTAGGATCTGGGACACTGAAAGCCCGCGCTGAGACGTGCCAGCTGCTGCACACCTGGAAACATGGGTGGCCCAGAATGGGTGAGGCCTGTTGGCTGACTTCTTCCAGAAGACAAAGTTGCTGACGGTCCTTGCCCTGAAGTGAGAGGGCGAGGTGAGCACCTGCTGGCAGCAGCAAAGGCTGCCAGGCCACCCAGGTGCCTCGGGATTGCACTGCCAACCATCCCAGGGGGAGAAAAATCATTTCTGTTTTGCGTTAATGAACGAGGATGCAGATTCAGGGCGGGGCAGGGGCAGAACATAACTCATAGCTCACAGCTTCATACAGGCGCCACCATTTCTATATGAACAGCACTTCCAAATATGGCCTGGCCAAGCTGTGCAGAGGAATAAAGGGGTCCAATCCTGATGTGGCAGAATGGACTGTACCATCAGACTGCAAATAACAGGAGAAAGATAGTAGAAAGAACTGTGCCATCTAATTGCAAGTGGGGGGCTATAGTAGGAAGGACTGTACCACCAGATAGGAGGTAAGGGGGGAGGGTAGTAGAGTGGATTGTACCACCAGATTGTGGTAGTGGTGGAGGGGATAGACTGAACCATCTGATGCCAATAAGGGGATCTCCTTTTTAAATGCCCTTCTATATTAAAGAAAGCAACTTCTTCACAAAGAAAACTAGCACATCAGGGAGAATTGTTCCAGCTCAGCTCATTCCTTGCTGTACTAGTTTCTATCTGCAAGGAATGAGAGGTGGCAGTGGTTGCATTAAAAGATCTTAGCTCAGTTTAGGGACAAGCAGCTGCTAGCACAGGGTCTCCCTCTGGCCTTCACAGGCTTCCTGTACAGTCCCCAGCAATCCCAGAAACACACACATTGAGCATCTCCGTTTCTTCCTGCTGTAAAGGCTGAGCAGAGGCACTCCAATTGGGTCCCAGAGCACAGTCTATGGAGAAAAGATACAGCCACCTTGCTAAAGCTAAGAAGGACTTGGTGTGGTCAATACCTGGAGGGGAGACACCACACCTAGGCAGTGTAGTGTAGTGGTTAGAGTGTTGGACTAGGACTGGGGAGATGCGAGTTGAAATCCCCATCCAGCCATGAAACTCACTGGGTGACTCTGAGCCAGTCACTCCACTCTCAGCCTAACCTACTTCACAGGGTTGTTGTGAGGCTAAAAACAACCATGTACACTGCTCTGTGCTCCTCAGAGAAAGAGGGGATAGAAATGTAAAAATAAATATATATATATATATATTTAAAGTCTTCCACCTTTGGGGATGGGGCCATAGCTCAGTGGTGGAGGATCTGCTTGCATGTAGAATGTCTCAGGTTCCCTCCCTGGCATCCACAGATAGGGCTGGAAAAAAACCCTGCCTGAAACCTTGGAGAAGCTTCTGCCAGTCAGTGAGCCGGGTCTCATGATCAGTGAGACCCGGTTTAGAAAGGTGAGCGGGGAGGGAGCCCTGGGCAGCTGGATCGGCTGCCCACATGATTTGCTGGCTCCGTGATGGAGCTGGCGGGGGCTGGGGAGCTCGGGGGCAGCGAGCGTGCAGGGCATACTGGGGAGACCCCTGGAGCCAGCTTTTCGCTTCCCCTCCGGGGGGGGGGGTGTCTACTCGTGAGTAACCATGGCACGGAGCCGCCCCGTGGCTACTCACGCTCTTTCAAGCCAGGTTTGCGGAGCGCTCGCGGCGCAAACCTGGTTTTAGGGCAGGGGTATTTGGGCGGGTTACCCGCCTAGGAACCACCAGGCTCGCCTCTGCTAGCCTGATTTTGCCCCATCGTGTGAATAGCCTCAGTGTGTAGATAATACTGAGTGAGAAGGACCAGTGGTCTGGCTCGGTATAAGGCAGCTTCCGGTGTTCGTGTTGCCCATTTTGTGGACAACAGAAGTTTTGGCCCTTTGCTTGAGTGACGGAGCGGCTCTTTGCTGGAGCAGAGGCTCCACCAGGACTCCCCCATGCCGGATTGGGCAGGGAAGAGAGCAGCCAAGTTGCATAGGAAGAGAACTCGGCCAGAGCCTCTGGCGCTTCTCAGAGTGGGCAGGAGCCACTTGGGGAGCCCCTTGGCTGAGTCTTAAGCCGTGCAGGTTCAGCAGCGACTACCTGGACTGTCAGCAGCTCTCCAGGCTTCCAGGCAGGGATCTTTCCCAGTCCTACCTGGAGAACCTGGATTGAATCTGGGACCTTCTAGCTCAGGAACATGGGAAGCCACCATATACCGAGTTAGACCATTGGTTCATCTAGCTCAGTACCGTCTACACCAGGGCTGCTCAACTTCGGCCCTCCTGCAGATGTTGGCCTACAACTCCCATAATTCCTGGCTATTGTCCACTGTGACTGGGGATTATGGGAGTTGTAGTCCAAAAACAGCTGGGGGGCCTAAGTTGAGCAGGCCTGGTCTACACTGACTGGCAGCAGCTTGTCCAAGGTTTCAGGCAGGCATCTCTCCCCACTTCCTACCTGAAGCTGCCACAGATTGAAGCTGGACCTTCTGCATGCAAAGCAGATACTCTATCACTGAGCTACAGTCCCAGTCCCATTTTGCATGCAAAGGATGTGTTCTACCCCGCTGTGGCCCCTCCCCTAGACTGGGCAGGGTTTCAATGTGTTTAACCGTCGTATGCAGAAGAGGGAATTCTGCCCAGGGATTCTCTCCTCTCTGCCGGGCGATGACTGGACAACCTGCACCTACCTGGGCACAATACTGGGACTTCGAAACCGTTTGGATGAGCTTCAGGATGGGTTGAGAGAGGGACACGATTGGTGAGACAGCCCGGATGAATGCTGTAAACTTGCTGGAGGGGGTGGATCCTGTTAGGGGGGAAAGACCTGGTAAGTCTGGGATGCCACGTCCCTCCTAATCTGTATCTACACATCTATCACTGAGCTACAGTCCCAGTCCCATTTTGCATGCAAACTATGTGTTCTATCCCTGGCTTCTCCAAAACAGGGCTGAGAGAGATTCCTGCCCGCAACCTTGGAGAAGCCACTGCCAGTCTGTGAAGACAATACTGGGCTAGATAGACCAATGGTCTGATTCAGTATACGGCAGCATCCTATGTTCCACACTGTAGGCTCTTCTGTAGTCACTCCTGGGCTATGGAATGCGCTCCCTACCAGCCTTTAAAAGAGCCCTTAAGACACATTGTTTTTGCTAGGCTCTTACTAATCTTTGAATGTTTTAAATTGTTTTAACAGTTTGTCTTATTTTGGTTTTGTTATGTTTATTTTTGTGAACTGCCTTTAACACAGAAACATAGGAAGCTGCCATATACTACCTTGGAGAAGCCAGGGAGGGAACTGGGAACCCAGAATGGCTCCATCTCCTGAGGGGAATCTTTTACAGTGCTCACATATCAAGTCTCCCTTTCATATGCAACCAGAGTGGACCCTGCTTAGCTAAGGATTCAGCTCTCCTCTCAGATCTCCTCACAAGATCAGCTCTCCTCTCAGGAGATGACTTTGGAGCCAGGCAATAGATTGATTGATTGATTGATTGATTGATTGATTGATCCTCATTCCCGTCTGTAACAGCATTTGTCCACCATCTACCCACATTTATTCCTCTTTTGTTTCCCCAATGTCTGCTTTAGCTGTTAAGTTCCTTGGGAGCAGCAGGGACCTGTCTAAGTGACTAGAAGGTGCCAGGTGGGGTTGGGGGTGTTTCTCACAAAGGATCCCAGAAGTCAGGGCCTGTGCTTTACCTCAGGCACCCCATGGTCAGCAAAAATCTAGCTAGGAGGAAGGGGAAGTGAAGGAGGCGTGTGGGAGGGAAGATGATGGCAGGTGTATAGAGGCGGGCGCAAGCTCTGATGGCATTCCCTCCACCTTCAATAACGTGCTGGCTAAAAGTGCAGATTAGGATAGCGCTGTTGAAGCCTGTGCTGCCTTTCACACAATCACTTCCCCAACCCCCTCCTACCTAGGGTATTGCTGAAAGATGGCCCAAGGTCAGGAGCGCATATAGCTCCCAAAGCTGAGTAGGACACTCCTCGTCCAACCTAGTCTACCATCATGAGAACCAGGCCAGCCTAATAACAACAAAAACAGCAACAGCAGCAGAGTGCAGGGGCAGAGCCACCATTGAGCGAACGGGTTCAAAGAACCCGGGCTGCCACCCCTCAACTCTCCCTCCCTTTAAAAGGCAGGGAGAGTTGCTCCCGCAGTGATGCAGATGAAGCGCTGGCCGATTTAACTCTCAAACAGGGCCATGCGGCACCATTTGGTAGCTAAGCCACACCCCCGCCTCTGACATCAGATGCGGGGGCGTGGCTAAATGCGCCCTGCATCTAAAGTCAGGTGCAGGGGGCGGAGCTAGGGGGCCGCGGTGGTGGCAGAACCCAGGCCACCGCTGGCCTCCCTCCAAACCCGGCGGGGTGAATGTGGTGGCAGGAGAAGCAAGGCCTGTACCATGCTGCAAGTAGTAGAAAGGGAAGTCATCGGCATGGGTGGAGTACTCCGGCAGCGCCAGCAGCCCTCCAGGAAGTGAGTTCCAGAAGAACTTTGGGCGAGACTCTTGAAGAAATATTCGATCCCTTATTATCTATAAAAAAAGAGGAAGAAAGACGTCACGCTAGCATGATGACCCTAGACCTATATTAAATACAAAGAGCTGCTTTGCATTCTCAGATCACTGGCCTGCATTTTCCTAACTGATGGCACCTCTTCAGGATCTCAGGCAAAACCCTTTCCTGTTTTAAGATCCTTCAACAGGAAATACGAAAGATGTATAAGAAGACAGTGCATGATTTATGTAATGACTAGAAGATGGAATAAGCAAATATCTGTCTTCTTTAGGGTGCCTAAATTTCAGATGGAAACAGAATACATTACTGTACTATTTTCAGAGGTGAACCTAGGTAATTTTGGAGCCTGGACCTAAAGGCCTTTGGAGGCCCATGCTCCCCTGCAAATAAAGCATCATCATGCTCGGCCGGGTGACCACACCATCCAGGACAGACAAAAGAGGATTTGGGGGCCCCTGGAGCTGTGGAGGCCCTGGATTTCAGACAGGAAGTCCAGGTGTAAGACTGCCTCTGACTATTTTACTGTTGCAAACCCAGGTAAAATGTACTTTGTTCATTATGGCCAACTGAAGTAATAATAATAATAATAATAATAATAATAATAAAATATCATTTTACACAGTCAGACAGGTGTTATTGACTGGTTTGTTTTATCCAGACATCGAGTCCGTCCCAAGGAGCTGGGATGCCAGAATTTTATCATCAATACTGTTGGTTATTATAGATATCGTCACAAAATATAGGCTGTTCCCAGTAAAGCTGCTTTTTATAATTGGCTGATGGTGATTTCTGTGGCCCCTATGGTGTTGAGGTGCTCTTCAAGGTCTTTCGGAACTGCACCCAGGGTGCCAATTACCACTGGGATTATTTTGGTCTTTTTCTGCCACAGCCTTTCAATTTCAATTTGTAGATCTTTGTATTTGGTGATTTTTTCTATTTCTTTTTCTTCTATTCTGCTATCCCCTGGTATTGCTATGTCGATTATTTTGACTTGTTTTTCTTTCTTCTCGACTACAGTTATATCTGGTGTATTGTGTGGCAGATGTTTGTCTGTTTGTAGTCGGAAGTCCTATAATATTTTTACATCTTCATTTTCTTCAACTTTTTCAATTTTATGGTCCCACCAATTTTTGGCTACAGGTAGCTTGTACTTTTTGCAGATGTTCCAGTGTATCATCATCATCATCATCATCATCATCATCCAGCCATCCCAGGTCCTTGGGAAGGACTCGATGTCTGGATAAAACAAACCAGTCAATAACACCTGTCTGACTGTGTAAACAATAATAATAATAATACAACTCTATTTGTTTGCCGCCCCATAAGTTCTCTGGGCAGCTCACAACAGAGGATTAAAACATACAATAAAAACACATAACACATTAAATCATAGCAGACACACACAAAAATGTTAAGAGAAAATACAAAATACAATACAAAGCAGCTTAAAAACTCATTTTAAAATTAGTTAAAAATCAGAACAAACCCCACAGAAATCATTGCTTCTCCTGCCATCACAACCAAAAATGGCACAAACCCAAGGGAATGAAAGGGCATAATGTATAGTCCTTTGTGACAAAGAGCACCTCAGATGGGACTCAAACCTACAATCCTTGGCTTGGGAAGTGTTTTTCTCTACAGTGAATTTCCTGCCTCTGGTGGTCAGGTTTGGATAAACAATTGTAAACTCTCGGTGTTTTCCTAAACCTCCGGACTCCTTGTAATCCTGTTGCAACAAGGCTTGGGAAATTAACAAGGGACAAAGATTCCCCTTTACAAGTAAAAGGGAATTTCCTAACAAAAGGTGGTGGTGGGGAAGCGAAAGGGCCCTTGTACCTCTTATTTCAAGCCTGCGGTAGCGGCTGCAACAACAAGGAGTCTCCGGAGGGGGCAAGGGGTGTTGGCAGCGGCTTCTCCAAGTCCCCATTCTAAGAACCAGTTCACGGACTAGTTCGGTATTCTTGTAAAGGAGAATCCGGCAAGGATTCCATTTACAAGCAAAAGGGAATTCCCAAACGTAAGGTGGGGGGGGGGGCACAAATTGCGTGGTGGCACAAATGTTCTCTGCACATGCATGTGTGTAGCCGGCCCAGGCTATCATTTAGTGGGGGGGCTTGGATAAGCCCCCACTGCCCCCCTGCTCCAGAGACTCTCTGCTGCTGCCACCACAGGTTTGAAATAAAAGATACAAGGGCCCTTTTGCTCACAACACACACACACCCACCCACCCCACCTTATGTTAGGGAATTCCCTTTTACTGGTAAAGAGAAATCCTCGCCAGACTCCCCTTTACAAGTATACCTGAACCAGTCTGCAACCTGGTTCTTAGAACTGGGGGCCAATATGGTTCTAATTCAGACTGCCCGAACCGGGCCAGTTCAATGTCAGGACCAGCTCGAATCGAGCCAGCTCGCACATCCCTCGCCATAACTAATTATGTCTGGATGCAATCCAGAACTACAAATCGACACAAGGGTACAACTTTTGTAAAAATCCAAATGAAGCCAATGCAAGGCTCTGCCTTCATTCATTCGATTTCTATACTTTCCAAAAATGGCTCAGGGCGATTTACACAGAGAAATAACAAACAAATAAGATGGATTCCTGTCCCCAAAGGGCTCAGATTCTAAAAAGAAACATAAGATAGACACCAGCAACAGCCACTGGAGGTACAGTGCTGGGGGTGGATAGGGCCAGTTATTCTCCCCCTGCTAAATAAAGAGAATCACCATGTTAAAAGGTGCCCCTTTGTCAAGTTAGCAGGTCCTTCTGACCTCTAATCCACCAATTCCTTTTCTCCACAGACATATTGCTTCATATTATTTATCCTTATAACCTGCTTTTCCTTTTAAGAGAGTAGATTCTGTGGGGGCTCTTAGCAGCTTCCCATCCCAGAACTGATCATATTCCTGCCTGCTTAGCTTGAGCCATGCAATCACATTGGATGCCCCCAGGCCATTCACAGGCCTTAAAGCACTGAAACAGTCTCTCTCAATTTTGTTTTAAAATTTGGACTCCTTTCTACATATATTCTGACTCCACCCCCTCCCTCGACTAGTAGCCTTCTTTTTCAGGAAGGAAGCACACAGGATTTGTGTATGTAGTTTACTGGTGTGTGAAAGCTGTCTTATATCTTATTCTCCAACCATCCCATTTGAGGTTGGACTGCCACATTTTTCATAGTTCTGTCCAGGGGGAAACCCTACCCTCCAAGTGTCTTGATTATCAGAAAACAAGTACACTTGCCCTGCTTTTCTCTTTTTGCGCTCTGCATGCAAGGAGGCAGCAGCAACAGAGTGGCTGTAAGCAGATACCCGCATTCAAGTAGCTGCTATGCTTTGACACATGTACATTAGAGAGAACTCAGAACACATTAACAGCTTTCTATGTGTGTGTGTGCGCATGCGCACGTGCATCCTCTTTCTAGGCCCTCACTTGACATAAGCAAATTTAGGATTTGATAAGTGATGCAGCGGGGAAATGCTTGACTAACAGGCAGAAGGTTGCTAGTTCGAATCCTCGCTGGTACTATATCGGGGAGCAGCGATATAGGAAGCTGCTGAAAGGCGTCATCTCATACTGCGAGGGAGGAAGCAATGGCAAACCCTTCTTGTATTCTACCAAAGAAAACAACAGGGCTCTGTGGGCGCCAGGAGTCGAAATCGACTTCACACTTTACTTTTAGGGCTTCTTGCCCAGTACTGCCACATATGCCAATGATTCATCATTATTTCCTAGGGTGCAACTAAAAATGCTGTAAGCCTCTCTGAACCTATTGGAATCTAACAAAATCTAACAAAAAATTTTTTTAAAAAAGATGACTGAGAGGGTACATGATAGAGGCTTATAAAATCATGTGTGGTATAGAGAGAGGGATTTTTCTCCCTCTTTCATAATACTAGAGCTTGATGTCACCCAGTGAAAGGCACTGGGGTCGTAGTTCAGAACAGACAGAAGGAACTACTATTTGATATAACACATAGCTAAATTGTGGGGTGTAGTATACAAGATATGGTGATGGTGCCCTTTGACTTAAATTGTTTTAGGAGACTAGACAAAGCGATGGAGGATGAGTCCATCAACAACTAGCTCATGGCTGTATGGAAACCCCAATGTTCAGAAGCAGTATCCCTCTGAATACCACATGCTGAGGAGATATAACAGGGGAGGGTGGCTTCTTCTAAGCCCTGCTTGAGGGCTTCCTGGGGGCATCTGATTGGTCACTATGGAAGGCAGATCAGGGTGGACTTTTGTTCTCACCCAGCAGGGCTGCTTTCTGTGTTCTTCTGTGTTTCAAGGAGGACCATGCACCCGAGATCTTAGAAGAGCTGTTTCCAGCTTCTCCAGTGCTGAGAACAGTAGAGCACAACAAAGAGCCAGGTCTGGGTGATCAGTCTTCACAATCAAAGCATAGTTTCCAGTAAAAGCTTTTGGTTTTGCTTCTAATAACACACAGGCGTGTAACTCTTATCCTTGGCAGCAGAGACATTCATTCCTATTCTTTTCTACCTAAGTGAAAGGTCATGGTCACTAAAACATCAGATCCAGGAAAGAGAGGCCTATTGAAGACTATTCATCACAGAAACTGAAATGTTCAGAGGGATTGGCCATTTTCTGCTTGTAAGCATCCCAGAGGCCCTGCTGGAAACAAAAGGCTGGAGTAGATGGATGTCAGGAAGCCAAAGCAATCGAGCACATGTCTTCAAGCCACCTTGCGACTGGCTGGGAGTGGAAGCAGGAAACAGGAAGGGAAGGGCCTGGGGCAGAGCCACCATTGGGCAAACGGGTTCAAAGAACCCGAGCCACCACCAATCAGGGGCCGCGAGCATGGCCTCAGATACGCTCCCCGCGCCTGACGTCAGATGCAGGGGCGTTATTCTGGTCCCAAACAGGGCCGCGCGGCCCTGTTTGGAGCCAAAATCGTCCCTCGCTGTGTTGGGCAGCGTGGCTGGAGTGACTCTCCCTGCCTTAAAGGCAGGGAGAACCGCTCCTGGTCTGGTTGCCAATGCAGTGGGGCCGATCGATGTCCCTCCCCAACGGAGCTGCACCTTTAAGGCAGGGAGAGTCGCTCCAGCCCACACTGCCCAATGCAGCACGAGCCGATCTCCCTTCCAAAAGGGGGGCCGCGCGGGCCCATTTGGAAGGGAGACCACATCTCCCGCATCTGAAGTCAGACACGGGGGTGTGGCTAGCCGGCCCCCTGCATCTGACATCAGACGTGGGAGGTTGGGTCAGGGGGCTGCGGTGGCCACCACACATGGCCGCTGCCAGCCTCTTACGATCCTGGGAAGGGCCCTGGAGGAAATCCTCCCCACCTCCAGACATAAAAGGGAGGAAGCTCACTCTGGAAAGTGAGGGGAACAGAGATCACCACCTATGCCTGGTGTATGGCCGAGGCCTGCCTCCAGTACAAGAACTTTCTGGGGAAAGCCGCTGCAGCCCAGGAGCAAGACAGAGCTAGCTTTAAGTTCTCAGGTTCCAAAAGAACCTGAAAACCCAACTTTTTAGAGAGGCTTTTGTGTGTTTTAACTACAGCTATATCTGGGTTGCTATTTTTTTGTTTTTGTTTTACTTTTAGCTTTTAAATTTGTTTTTAATAAGGTTCTGTTCTTATTTATTTTATTTATTTTACTAATGTTATATTGTTGATTTGGTTTACTATTTTGGGAAGCTTCCTTGAGCAGTATCGTGCTGGAAGGCTGGGGGCATAAATATTTTAAAGTAAGTGAGAACACTTCTAAGACGAGACTTTGACTCTAAGCACTCATCCTAGATTTGTAGTGCCTAGAGTACAAGGCCAATTATGAGACCTAAAGGCTAACATCTCCTCTGGGAGGCCATATCTCCCCGGGAGTCAGCAAATTTCTGAAGCCACAAGAACACTCTGCCTCACAGTGGGCTCGATGGTTTGCTCCAGCAAGATTGTTCTTGTGTCAGCATCCCCCATCCTCACCATGCATTATCAGTTCTCTTATGGGGGTCGGAGAGGTAGGACATCTCTAGCTTTACTCTCCTGAGCCATTCCTTAGAGCACCCCTTGCTGGACGACACTGGAAATGTGTTCACCAGAACGACTGTCAGAGGTGCACCTAAGTAATTTTGGAGCCTGGGCCTAAAGGCTTTTGGAGCCCCACTCATAGAGATAGTATTTTAAACAAATTTTTAATGCGACCGCACTACCTGGGACAGACTAAAAAGGATCAGGGGGCCCCCAGGGGGTGTGGAGGCCCTGGGCTTCGGCCCGGAAGTCCAGAACATCTCTGCCGACTGGTTAAGAAAATAAGAACAGACCAGCTGGATCAGGCCCAAGGCCTATCTAGTCCAGCATCCTGTTTCACGCAGTGGCCCACCAGGTGCCTCTGAGAAGCCCACAGGCAAGAGGTGTAGGCATGCCCTCTCTCCTGCTGTTGCTCCCCTGCAACTGCTATTCAGAGGCATCTTACTTCTGAGGCTGGAGGTGGCCTATAGCCACCAGACTGGTAGCCACTGATAGAACTGTACTCCATGAATTTGTCTAAGCCCCTTTTAAAGCCATCCAAGCTACTGGCCATTACCATTTCCTGTGGCAGAGAATTCCATAGATGAATTATGTGCTGTGTGAAAAAGTACTGCTTTTCATTGGTCTTAAATTCTACAGTGCAGCACATGCTCTGCACACAGAAGGTCCTGGATTCTGTCCATGGCCTCTCCACTGACAAATGGCCTTGGGCAGCAAGCGTGAGACCTGTGCTTGAGATATTGGAAAATTGTTGCCAGTCAAAGCAGACCCTACTGAAGTGGACACACCAATAATCGAAAGCAAGAGTTCTCAACCTAGCACCTGGCACGCCATCATTAATGCCAAGCATTTCACCTTGACAAGATTTGGGTTGCCAACTTGTGAACTGACCTCTGTAATTGTCTCTCGGTTTGACCCACAGCAGCAAGCAGTTGTGTTTGTACCATGCCATGAAAAGCTTTACCTATTGTTTTCTGCATCTCAAACCTCTTAAAAGCACAAGAGGTTACTAAGTCAGTTGTTTTCTGGCCAGCTGGCATCCTTCAATGAAATGCTGGCCCACGAGGAAGCAAATGCCCAAGATACTGTGGCTTACCTCAAGTGTGGTTTGCACAATCTTCTCCACAGAGGAGAAATAAGCTTCCCAAAGGAACTGGGTTTGTTGCTGGAAGGCCAAGACCTTGTCGCTGTGGAGGCATCGGACTGTAGATGGAATCTGAGGGGGAGGCAGAGGGATTGGCAGTGTGAAGAAGAGAAAGCAGAGTGATTTATGAGGGATGAGGCCACCCAGACATTTTGGTTCTAAAATACGGGGGTAGAAGCACACATGAATGAAGAGCAAAGGTTTTGAGCAGACCAAGTGTGTTGCAATTGCCAAAAAGTTGTGTTCACATGGATTGTAGAATCTGTGTGTATAAAAGCTGAATATTCTGTGCTTGGGAGTTGTAATTGGAAATGTGTCTATGGTATGATGAAAATGAACTACAAGGGAGAACAAGTATACAGTATTGGATTCACCAGTGACAACAACTTCCAGCAAAGAATCCCAAATAATAACTAGAAGTAATAAATGCTAAAAGGAAAAAAAAAGGAAAAAAGATTGATGAAGAATTACAATGTATTAACAGTTCAAAAAATTACACAAATGTATGGGAATGTATAAGGGGTTTTAACAAAAATTCTACCCAATTCAAAACAATGCAAGAATCATTATCAAGTCCATAAGGGCAGATGTCACTGATTACCAAAGGAGGAGAATAAAGCTAATTCCAAGACAGCTGCCAAAGTGTTTAAAAGTCAACATCAAATCACTGGCAACTTCCAAAAGGAAACTATCTCAAGAGTCATAGAAAGCCACTTTGGTAATACACCTGCTGTTGCTTGTGAATAACTTCTCAAACATCTCTAGTTCTTTCAAACACAGGGTTCCTGAGGGTTTCATTTGGCCCTCAGTCTGTGGCACCTTCACCTTCAGGGGCCCATAGCAGCTTTGGGGAAAGAGGGAGATCTTCAACAGGGAAAGCAGCAGAATTAAAGAGTCAAATACCCTCTGATTCTGTGTTGTCCCCATTCAGAACAGGGACCCATGTGGCTGAAAGTTAAAGTAAGCCCCAAATTAGATGATTATGCATTTAATGACTCATTGTCTAGTCTGGCCCTCACATAACTTTATGGAGCAAACTTTCACAGTCTTATCTGTCCTGGCTTGCAACAGCCTGTTCCTTTCTCTTCTACTCTTCACCTCCTGCAAACTGACTTCCCGTGAAGTGATATGTACATTCTAAAGCATTCTTCTGTATAAGACATCATCATTAGGGATGTGCACGAATCGATTTTTTGCAATTTGATTCGCGGTCGAATAGAATCAGCCACATTCAATTCAAACTTGAATCTGCAAACTTGAATCTGATCAAATTTGATTTAAGTTGGATTTGATTTGGAGTGATTCGGCCCATTTCTAAAGGTTCTAGGGGCATCAAATTTGGGTGGTGGGTAGGTCCCCAAGAATGCCATCTACCACCCAAATTTGAAGGGTGGTAGCGTGGCTGCTGTCGTGGCTGCTGTCGTGGGGGTTGATTTTTAATGATATCTTTTTAGTTTTTACTGATTTTGTATATTTCCACCATAAGAAATAATGGAGATTCGAAGTTGCCCTATCCTTAACCCCAGCATTGATCTCCAACTTTACTTTTCTTTTTCTTTTTTTAAAGCTGAGCTCTAGCCCTTGTAGAAGTGAAGTTATGGAGCAAAATGTGCGGTCACTATTTTTCAAGTGTAACCTTTCCTCATAATGAATTCCTATGAGGATTCATTATATGCCTTCATTTCTTCTGTTCATTTTGACTGTCATTGGACAGTGCCAACTTCCCAATGCCATGTGTCAACTACACCCCACCCCACCCCCACACCGGGGTACTCAGTTTATTTTTTAAGATTTTTTGAAGTGTTTAGATTCTTTGGTGTCTTCATTACACACTTTCATTTCTTTTGTTTATTTTGACCCCACTGCTTTGCAGGTGGGGTGTGGGGAATTAGTACCATCCCATGTGCCAACTACCCCCCAACCCGCAAACCACAGGGGTACTCAGTTTATATTTTAGGAATTTTTGAGTTGTTTAGACTATTTGGTGTGTAATGAATCTTCATAGGGATTCATTAGGAGAAAAGGTAATGAATGCCAAAGAGTCTAAACACTTCAATATTCCTAAAAAAATGAACTGAGTAGTACCCCACTGCCTTGTGGGTGGGTGGGTGGGGGGTGTAGTTGGAACATGGCAGTTGACAGTTGGCACTGTCCAAAGACAATCAAAATGGACAAAAGAAATGAAGGTGTGCAATGAATCCTCATAGGTATTAATTGAGGAAAAGTTATTATACACCAAAGAATCCAAACGCTTGAAAAATAGTGGCCGCACATTTTGCTCCATAACTCCATTTCTACAAGGAGCTTACTGCTTTTTTAAAAATGAAAGCTAGGAAACTGGGGGAATTAATAGGAGGAACCCAAATCTTGAATCAATTCGAACTGAATCTGGCGCAATTCAATTCAAGCTCAAATTTGGCCAGGAGTGCCTGAGCAGATTCGTTTCAAGCTCAAATCACCTGAATCAACCAGATTCTTGTCGAATCTATTTGAATCCAAATTGATTCGCACATCCCTAGTCATTATTACCTGCCTGCATTTGCTGCCCATTAGTAGCAAATGCCTCCCATCCCAGCAGAACAGGTTTGTTCCAGAATAATGTATCCTGGGAAAGATCTCAGGATGCAATGCATTGGGGCAGGTGGATGGAGTTAGAAGGGGGCATTCATTGAGACACAAAAGAGATATCTGCCACTTTCAGAGGTTCTTGGACTCTGGTCAAAGCTTAACAGTCACTAATGGCTATTCTTCACCTTGTGGAGTGGCATACCCACTCACCCGCTGCCACTAGGGGTGGGGCCTCCTCTCTTGCTCCTCCCTTCAATCACTTTCCCCACACCTCCCATGGCTGCTGTCTCTCCCCTCTGGTGCTCAGGTGCAAGTGAGTTGGGTGCCCAGCAGAGCCTCATGCCCGCCTCCTGGTGCTAGGGGTGAGGTGCAGGTGGCTGTGTTCAAGGGCTGTGAAGGACCTTGCCCCCGTGTGCACACACCGCTCCTGGCTGCCGGGCACCTGCAAGCCTCCACACTTCTCATCTGAGAGGCATCAAAGTCCATACTTTGCCTAGAGTAGAGTTGCCATGCCCGGGTTTCACCAGGATTTTAAGCATCTCACCCAGATTGATTAGCCCACCCAGATTTGCCCAGATTTCAGTTAAAAAAAGAAAAAGAAAAAGCTTAGCCCTCGTAGAAGCAGAGTTATGGAGCAAAATGTGCAGTCACTATTCCGCTCAAAAATTATTTTCAAGCCAATTTACCTAATACGCAAATTAGGCACCCGGATTTGGAAAGCCGGAATATGGCAACCCTAGCCTAGAGTGCCAAAAGCCTTATGGCGGACCCTGCCCCCTGAGCTGCCTTCCCACCAAAAGTGCCCCCAATTGATATTTTCGCCTGAAGGGGAGCTGCTGTTGCCTGCTAATAACCGCTCTTGTTTGTGCAGTTTCTCCCCGTCCCTCTTCAGATCCAGCAAGCCCCCAACCAACTGTTCGTGCCAGAGCTGTGTTGACATCGCAGACAGTCATGCTTGCTGTGTACAGTGACTCTACAGTGCTCCACATGAAGAGGGCCATCTTCTCTGGCTGAGCTAACAACAGGAGAGTAGCAAAGGTGCTTGCTGGTAGGTGGGCAAAGTAATATCCCTCGTGGGATATACATTTCTTTAAGAAGGGTGGTGCCATCTTGCACCAGGCTGCCTGGGCCTAGGCCTGCCCTCATTGCACGGAGTGGGCATCGTTACCTGCAGGAGGAGCCTCTCGTCCCCAACGATGGCTGCTTTACTCCAGTCAATCACCTCTGAGAAGGGCAACTCCCAGCCGTTGCTGAGCAGCACGGGGATGCAGGCCGTCTGAAGCAAGGAGAGAGAAAGATCAGGAGAGGGAGGCAAGAGCGCTGCATTGGCAGGGGTGGCTTGGAAGGTCTGAAAGCATCTTGCTGTCATGGCTGCCTCTGCTCTGGTGGACAACCTTTTGCACCCCAGGGTTTAGATTAGTTGTAAGGAACTGTTGGATGCAAGGCTCCAGTCCAGAAATTATACCACATGTGGGTTCATGTTCCTCGCGAGGGTATTGTAATGATATTACTGAAAAATAAATACTCAAGAGAACAAACGTCTATCAAAACAGTAATTTATTTATATAAATAAATCACACACAACATAGACAAAGCTTAAGGCATGAAAACATAGCATTGGTTACACAGCGCATTTCATGAAAAGCCGTTTCAAAGAGCATTCGTCCAGGTATTAACTTGCAAATGAAGTAAGCAAAGAGTCAAGGAAGGAAGGCTGAAAGGTAACCTGAATCCCCACCAACATTTTCACTTTTTTATCCTAATATTTCTTATGACTATACAAAACCAAAACTCAGTGCAGGAGGAGGCAACATGCAGATGTTGCTGAACTACAACTCCCATCATCCTCCATCACAATTTATTATAGCTGGGGATTATGGGAGTTGTAGTTCAGCAACATCTGAAGAACCACGCTATCTCCCCCTGGACTTAGAGAAACATGTCAACATTCAATTCTCCTTTAATTGGAAACTAGTTGTCATGTATACATTTGCTTACTGTTTCTTCTTTGATCTGTTGTTAACTCCAACTCAAATTTATAATTAGCCTCTTTAATTTAGGTTCAGACTTCCTTCATTAATCCTCATGTTTGAGAAACAAGAGCAAAATTAAGTCCTAAAAACACATCCTGAAAAACAATTAGTTCACATAAGTATCTTTGAAGAACACTAGGGCAGTTCACATGACCAAGAATAGGATAGGAGAAGCCTCCGACCTTGGTTAGAGAGCTGTGTGCATTCCCGATATTTGATTGTCTGTCAGTTAAAAGAAAGTTGGAGGCACTGGCGGTGATTGGTTGTGTGCGAAGCAACAGCTGGGTGGGAAGACTCCCTCCTACCCAGGAGCTGTACCCAGCTGCTGCTCAGCACACGATCATGGAGAGCATCTCCGACTTTGTTTTTAGCTGACAATTAAACATCACACTCTGTGTGCCTTTCCAAACTAAAGTAGGAGGCTTCTCCAAACCTATTCTTGAGCGTGTGAACTGCTGCCCTACAAGCTTGTATGTTAAAAAAAGGTTACATGTAGATCATCATCCTGAGGCCCAGCTGAATCAAATTATATAAGGAAAATATGAGATGATGTTATTCCTAATATCCATGACACTGCTGCATGGCACAAGGCATGGGAGAACCATTTCACTGCAATGTCTGTGGCTATTCTCCATTGCTTACAAAATTTGTAATTTGTAATTGTTAGACTGCTTTTCTTATCTACAAGGGCTGTATGGCTCCCTGACATATTCTCTGGCTGAGCTAACAACAGGAGAGCAGCAAAAGTGCTTGCTGGTAGGTGGGCAAAGTAATATCCCTCGTGGGATATACATTTCTTTAATAATAATACCCTTCACCCATCCAGGTCTTAGAACCTGTTAAGCACCCCAGTTTAAAGGAGGATGCAGAGTCTCTACTTCATTGAAGCATGAAACTAATCAAAATTTTAGATAATTCCTATGTAACAGACAAAATATATATGGGCTCGTGTTCTTTTTTATAATAATTGCTGATGAAGGAATGTAGGGAAGGATCTATATAACAGCAAGTGTTCCAAAGCAGGGTGTAGCTATAATTGAGGAAATGGGTTCAAAGAACCTGTTTAGCTCTTGAGGGGCCCCCAGCACCACCCCACCCTATTTTCTTCATTATCTCCCTCACTCTGAGGGAAAACCAGGGAGAGGGGCAATCACAGGCCCCCTCTCCCATAGCTACGCCCATGTTCCAAAGCATTTCATGTAATTTGTCTCAGCAATTCTTACAATAGCCTTGTAGGGTAGACTAGTATTCTAAATTCTGGGCATTGTGGTTTTGCTGAAGATGCAGAGAATTCTCTGTTAGTGATCTAGGCCAGGGATTCTCAATGTTGGGTCCCCAGATGTTATTGGACTTCAAAGGCCATTGGGGCTGGGGATTATGGGAGTTGAAGTCCAATAATATCTGGGGGCCCAACGTTGAGAATCCCTGATCTAGGCCCTCCGTCCTCTCACAGAACTATAGTTGTCAGGCTTCCCATAGAAGATGGAAAGAGGGAATGGCTGTTAAACTGGCATAAGTTTGTGAGATTAGAAAGAAAAGAAAAGAAACTTCCACAAGTACCTGTAATGCTTCTAGGAACCTGAAGGACCCCAAACGTCTCCCCCGGGGGATGATGCAGAAGGTGGAATTGTGCAAAAGCTCCTGATAGTCAAACCTGGGAGGGAGGAAAAAGACAAAAGCTTCATTTTAGAAAGCGCTTCTGGTAGCTCTTGTGTTCTTGCCCTTTTCCCCCTTTGACCTGTAAGCAGAATGGATTTTTCTGGAATAAATGAAACCTCCTTATCTGCTGTGAGTAGGGTTGCCAGAATTGGCCTGGAGTCTCTGGGAACTGGTATGATTCTTCAGGTGACTACTGAAAGCCATCCTGGAGATTTTAATAGTTTGATATTGTAGGCTTCAGATGAACAGGGAGGTTGTTGAAAATCACCTCCTTCTCCTCATGAGATGGTGGAGCATTAGTCACTAACTAGCTGATCTGGCACAAAGCATCTGTACCCTTAGTTCACCCCCCCTTCAGCCCCAGTCCATTCTCCTCCTCCCAGGCCATTGTCTCTCCGGTGGTGCTTTGCTTCGCCGGCCGGCCTGGCCAGTGCTTCCCTTCCCTCCCCTTCCCCGCCCGCCAGCCTAGCCGGCACTTTCCCTCCCTCCCTGCCGGCAGTGCTTTCTCTCGCCAGCCGGTGCTTCCCTTTCCTACCTGCCCGCCTGGCTGGCACTTTCCCTCCCTCCCCACTGGCAGCACTTTCTTTCACCACTTGGCCTGGCCGGCGCTTCCCTTCCCTTCCTCGCCCACCTGGCTCACGCTTTCCCTCACCGGCCGGCTGGCCAGCTGCCACCACCATTTTCTCCCCCGTCCCCATCGCTATCCCTCAGGCAGCTGCTTGCAAACTCTCGCGAGAGCTGCCACACATGGGATTAGGCACAGGTATGTCTAGGAGAATTATATATAAAGATTATCAGCCACTGCTGCAACAGCACAGTACTGGTCTGGATGTCAGCCAGTGTCTTTAGAATAATTAATAAAGACTTAGTTGTTAGTTAACTGGGATCTTGTTTAGCAACATTTTCAGTTACTGCTTTATTTAAACCAGTAAAAACATATGAAAGATAAAACTCTGCTGTCCTGCCAGGGAGCAAGATCAAAGTAAAAAAATGTTTACTATAATTATTATTTTTGTTTACACAGTCAGACAGGTGTTATTGACTGGTTTGTTTTATCCAGACATTGAGTCCTTCCCAAGGTCCTGGGATGGCTGAATTTTATTATCAGTGTTGTTGCTGTTATTATTATAGATATTGTCGCAGAATATAGGCTGTTCCCAGTAAAGTTGCTTTTTGTAATTGGCTGATGGTGATTTCTGTGGCCCCTAATAATAAATATTATTATTGTTGTTGTTGTTTACACAGTCAGACAAGTGTTATTGACTGGTTTGTTTTATCCAGACACCGAGTCCTTCCCAAGGACCTGGGATAGCTGGATTTTATTATCAATGTTGTTGCTGCCACAGAAATCACCATCAGCCAATTACAAAAAGCAGCATTACTGGGAACAGCCTATATTCTGCGACTATATCTATAATAATAACAGCAACAACATTATTGTTGTTGTTGTTGTTGTTGTTAAAATTGCATTCTAACAAAATATGCTATTAAATGCTAACATTTCGGTTTGAGCTGTATTGCATTGAGTTATTATGGACTCCCCTCAGGTATCACCACCACAACCAAATCTAGCATTTCCTGGTAAGAAATGAACCCACATTTCCTGACAGAGCTAGCTGCAGTGCTCACACTTCTGGTGGCCCCCACATGAAAGAGCCACCAGAAGCACCAGGAGGAGCATGTCTGGGCTCCCCCTAGGCAGTGCTCTCATGCGGTGTGAAGGACTACCAAGGACTGATGTGATATAAGGGCCCTCTCGTCTGCTCCCTCCCTCCTGTCTGTGCAAGCTGACTTCCTGTAAAGCGGGCAAGTATTCTCTGAAACATTCCTCTACAGAGGGCATCATTATTGACCTACCTTTGCTGCCTATTATCAGCAAATGTCTCCCATCTCAGTAGAACAGGTTTGGGGACATGCTTGAGGCACAAAAGAGAATCCTGGCACTTTCGGAGGGTCTTGGACTGCGATCAAAGCTTAACGGTTTCTAATAGCGATTCCTCACATTTGGGAGTGCTAGGCCATTCTCCTCTGCCCACGAGTGGCATCTCCCTCTTGCTCGTCCCCTAGGGGCTGTTGCCAGGGGAAACCCCACCACCACCACCTACCCAAGCCTACCACCCAAGGCTTCTTTGGCCCAACTTCCATCTTCAGCCCATTCAGGAGCCAGCCACTAGGGATGTGCACTAACCTGTTTGGCGGTCTATACACAGACCACCGAACAGGTTCGAATGCTGGGGTGGGCGTCTCTTAAGGCATGGAGAGGGTGTTCTTACCTCCCCCACCGTGCTTCCCCCTCCAGTGCTGTGTTAAAAATCACTGGTGTGGGGTGGCTGTATTTCCTCCTGCCACCGCCAGGTCAGTGTAATACCGGAAGTGGCGTGTGCGCATGTGCATGCCACACAAATGCACACATGGTGTGCATGAACACATGTGTGGCGTGCACACGTGCACACACCACTTCTGGTATTACGTAGGATGTGCCTGAAAGTTATACGGTGCTGGCGGGGGTGGTACTTTAAGGGCAGGGGAGGGTGTACTCACCCCTCCTGCCGCATTTTCCCCACCAGTGCTCTGTTATTTTCAAGCCCCTCAGGGTGGCAGCGTTCCTCTCTGCTGCCCCATTGCCCTCATCAGCCGGAAGTGGCTGGAATTAGCGATCATGTGTGTGTGCGCATGCACCCGTCTGCCGTGCGTGTGCACGCGTGCGACAGGCGCACACACGACAGCTACTTCCAGCCACTTCCAGCCAATGAGGGCAACGGGGCGGCAGGGAAGAACGCTGCTGCCCTGAGGGGCTTGAAAATCATTATTGTGCTGGTGAGTGCTGGTGAGGAAAATGCGGCGGGAGGAGTAAGTACACTCTCCCCGTCTTTAAAGTACCACCCCCACCAGCGCCGAAACG
Source organism: Hemicordylus capensis (assembly GCF_027244095.1). Taxonomy (NCBI): domain Eukaryota; kingdom Metazoa; phylum Chordata; class Lepidosauria; order Squamata; family Cordylidae; genus Hemicordylus; species Hemicordylus capensis. The sequence goes on along the minus strand of NC_069663.1, from coordinate 10,390,020 downwards.
CCGAATCCCCTCCCCCCGAGCCGAAACGTTTCGGAGGCCTTTATAATGGCCTCCAAAACGTTTCGGGCGCAAGCCTAGTACTACGCTGTTCGGGGTGGCAAGAGGGAATACAGCCGCCCCACGCCAGAGATTTTTAACAGTGCCAACGCGGGAAGTGCGGCAGGGGAGGTAAGAGCACCCTCCCCGTGCCTTAAAGAGACCCCCTCCCGCCTCCCGTGCACATCCCGTGCACACCCCTACCAGCCTCTCTCAAACCCCACATACTCCTGAGGTGCTTGTGTGGGAACAGCCAGCTGAGTGTTGGCCGGCAGCGCAGCCTTGAAATCCCAAGACTCAAGTGGTCTCTTCTGTTCCCACCGTTCTAAGAAGCTGGATAAACTGGGAAAAGTTTCTAAACGAGGCAGCGTAGGTGGTGAGGGGTCTGGAAACCAAACCCTATGAGGAACTGTTGAAAGAGCTGGAAACGTTAAGCCAAAGATGACTAAGGGAGGTATAATTGCCATCTTCATATTTCTGAACAGCTGTCACGTAAAAGAAGAAACAGACCTGCTCTCTGTTGCTCCTGAGGGCAGAACAAGAACCAATTGGTTGAAATTTCAAGGAAGCAGATTCAGGCTAGACAGAAAGAGACATTTCCTGGCTCCAAGAGCTATCTGACAATGGAATTCTCTGCCTCATGAAGTGGTAGGTTCCCCTTTGCGGGAGGTTTTCAAACAGAGGGCAGCCATCTGTCAAGGGTGCTCTGGTATTTCTTGTGCCAAGCAGGACCAGAAGAAGATCTCCAAGGCCCCTTGGAGTGAGCCCTGCCACTGGCGAATTAACGGAGAGGCAGTAGAGGCAGATGCCCTAAACAGCGTGGGCCCTGGGTATTTAAGAGAACGTCTTCTTCGTCATGAACCCCACCACCCACTGAGATCATCTGGAAAGGTCCGTCTGCATTTGCCTCCGGCTCGTCTGGTGGCTGCTCAGGGATGGGCCTTCTCTGTGGCTGTCCCGAGGCTTTGGAATGCGCTCCCTAGTGAAATAAGAACCTCCCCATCTCTGACAGTTTTTAAAAAGTCTTTAAAGACGCATCTGTGCACTCAGGCTTTTATAATTAATATTGTTTCAATTGTTTTAATATTGTTTTAGAACAGTGTTTTAAAATTTTTAAATTGTTGTGTTTTAAATGTCTTGTTTGTGTTTTTAACTAATGTTTTCCTTTCTGTTCTTATTTTGTTATAAACCGCCCAGAGACGTGAGTTAAGGGGTGGGGGGGGAGTTCAAATCTAGTTTTTAACTTTAAAACCGCCACAGCACCGCAGCGCAGTGGCATGGTGGCAGAGAGGGCGGTGATACCCTTCCTAATCCAAGCCCGCCTGCCTCCCAAATGACAGCTGTTGTCCGATTTCAGGCAATAGCTATCACTTGGGCATGGGTTAGGAGGGGTATTGCCGCCCTCTCCGCTACCATGCCACTGCGCTTCAGCGTGGTGGTGGTTTTAAAGTTAAAAAATAGATTTGAACCCCCCCCCCCCCAACTTCCTCCCTTGCCGCTGGGGCAGCAAATCTTTGGCCATCTACAGGCGGCAAAGAGCTTAATCCGCCCCGAGCCCTGGGACAAAACATGAAGATGGGCCCCTGTCCCCACCCCAGCAAGCTGTCACCCAGCTGGCAGGCCCCTCCTTCAGGGGCCCAGAGCCACACCCCTTCAAAAGCAAAGGTAAAGTGTGCTGTCGAGTCGGTGTCGACTCCTGGAGACCACAGAGCCCTGTGGTTGTCTTTGGTAGAATACAGGAGGGGTTGACCATTGCCTCCTCCCACGCAGCGTGAGATGATGCCTTTCAGCACCTTCCTATATCGCTGCTGCCTGATATAGGCGTTTCCCATAGTCTGGGAAACATAGTCTGGGAAACCTAGCAGCGGGGATTCGAACCGGCAACCTCTGGCTTGCTAGTCAAGCCATTTCCTACCAGTGTTCAAATGTAGCTACATCCCTAGCCCTTTCGAACGCTACAATTCTGTGATTCTATGAGCTCCTTGGAATTTACAGCTGCATCAGGTCAGGACTAAGCTGGGCTCATTACGCACATCCTTCCCGTATGTGTTGCAAGGCACATTGGAACAAAGAACGCACTCACGGGCCTGCAAACTGCTGACAGAAAGAGCCGTGTGAGGGTGCTGGATGTGACATGGCTTGAAAGAGCTGAAGAGAGACAGAAGTTTCCATGCGGCTGTTAACAGGGCTGAGCTTTCCTCACCACACACAAACACATGCCCTAAGTAGGGACAGGGAGGGTGGGTTGGGGCCACAGAGCCGCTTTGTACATCGGAGGGTTTCCCACAGGATGTGTGCATTAAAGCTCTGTGGTTTCTCTAGTGGGCCCAGAGAGCCTTTGGCTCGGGAATGAGCATGAGGGTGCTTCATGTGGCTATTGCTTCAGCTGTATTCAAATGTAAAACCGACATTGGACTGAATCGTCATTCATGTTACAAACACCTCAGTTTTTCAAAGGGGCACATTACCTTCCAAGCACGCTTCCCTTAATACACACCATAGTTTTGTTTTCAAGAAACCCACCACTCCTGATAGCTGTTTGTAGTGCCAGCAATTTCTCTCAATAACACCTCATACATAAGTATGAAATCAGACTGTGATTCCAATGTGTTCAAGTTGTTTAATTTATTGCACATAATGAATCTTAGAAAATGTAATAAAGGACTAATTGGTGTGAGTAACAGTAATGGTGACAAATGCTTCCTTCTGTAAGCGAAGCACTTATTCCCCAGTGGATGTGCTGAGGAAATGTTATGCTAAAATCTATTTTTCACTAAAAATGTATTTATTTCCTTCCCCCAGAACTCAGCGACATACACAGGGTTCCCATCCGAGCACTGATCAGGCCGAGACTGCTTGGGGTTTGAGAAATGGCTGTATAATATGTTTTTGGATATTTTGATATCCCTTGATATTTTCCTCTGCTTCGTCTTCCCCAGCAAAAAATAAATTAGGCCATGATGTTAATTTGGTGAGACAGGGTAAAATGTTGTTTAAGCCTGTTGAGTCAAAATGCCCTGCATTTGATCTGACTCCTGTTATTACACCAGTTGATGTTTTGCCATCGAGTCATTGTCGACTCCTGGTGCCCACAAAGCCCTGTGGTTGTCTGTGGTAGAATCCAGGAGGGGTTTACCATTGCCTCCTTCTGCGCAGTATGAGATGATGCCTTTCAGCATCTTCCTATATTGCTGCTGCCCGATAGAGGTGTTTCCCATAGTGCGAGAAACATTCCAGAGGGGATTCAAACCAGCAACCTCTTGCTCTCTAGGCAACTTACTTCCCCACTACGCCATTAAATGGCTCCCATTACACCAGTCTCTGGGTCAAATATAGCAGAAGCCCTATTCACAATTTATGTCTGACAGTCGTACAAGTATACAGTGTACACGGATACAGATCTGTACACAGGTACAGTTATCCACACATTGTGCTGAACGCAGGTACAGCAGTACACTTCCTGTTTGAGTACAGACAAGAAGTACCCAAATGAACCTGGCTACGGGCATTTGAGAGGCCTGTACCCAGGTTCACTTTTAAAATGAACACAGGTAGCGTAATTCACAAAAAAGCATGTCTGAGTGTACAGACATTTGTAGGAACATAGGAAGCTGCCTTATACACTGAGTCAGACCACTGGTGCATTTAGCTCAGTACGACTAGCAGCAACTCTCCAAAGTTTCAGGAAGGAATCCATCTCGGCCCTACCAAGCGATGCCAAAGACTGAACCTGGAAGCTTCTGCATGCAAAAAATAAATGCTCTACTACTGAGCTACGGCCATATCCCCTAAGCGGGGATCTCATCTCATCTCATCGCACTTACATATAGTCATCCATCCAAATGCAACCCAAGGTGGCCCCTGCTTAGCAAAGGGAACAGTTCAAGCTCGCTACCACAATACTAGTTCTCCTCCATCCATGCTGCCTCACCAGCAAAACAGCAGCGCACCCTGGGAGTAAGTTGTGGGTGGCGAAGGGGGAGAGAGATGGCATTGGGCTGAGGTGAGATAGGCATGGCCAGCAAGGGGTGGAGCTGGAGAAAAAAGCAAGACATGGTAGCAGCAGGCAGATGGAGCGACTCCTGCAGGTAAGGTGCCCATACTCATTGCCGCATGGCAAACCCGCCACCTGAGGCCATAGTCTTATTTGGCCTCATGGAGAAGCCAACCCTGCTTTGATTACTACTAATAATAATATTTCAACACAAGTTTCCAAAGCGGTTTATATAGAAAAATAATAAATATATGATGGTTCCCTGTCCCCAAAGGGCTCACAATCTAAAAAGAAAAATAAGGTAGTCACCAGCAACAGCCACTGAAGGGATGCTGTGTTGGGGTTGGGTAGGTCCAGTTGCTCTCCCCCTGCTAAATATAAGAGCATCACCATTGCTTTAAAAAAAAAAAAAAACCAGCAAAAATTTGTTCCTTTCCCCTTTCTTTTAATGGGGGTTGATGTGTGCTGATGAACTGGATGGGTAAACTATTTTTGTTGTTCTTGTAGCCATAGTTTCATGCCACTGTTAGTCACTGGCAGAACAGACTTATTTTAAATACATAAAATAAACATTTTGGCTTTAAAGATATGCTGAGGAATCTAATCTCAGCGCATTCAGAGATTAGAATTCTTGATCTGGTTTAACTGGGTTTACTTCCCACACGGGTCAAAAGGAGCAGACTTTTAAGTCAAGATGATGAAAAGCTTAAATCTGCTTTTGTATTCCCAGGAATTCAAATCCTGCAACAGAAACCAGATTCTCCATGGAATGGGGGTGAACCTCTCTGGTCTAATGGCTCTGATATTCCACCTCCACCCCCAACCTAAAGGGTAAGCTTTAAATAAGTTTAAAAACAAAATCCCTCACACACAGACTGCTCTACCATGAGGCAGAGTGAAGCTTTCCTCCGTCAGGCAGCAAATTTTAGGTCCCACTGCAGGGTCTCAAATCACCAGTAATTTACTTTTGTGGTACAGAAGAGGCATAATGGGCAGGTTCTGACATAAAGTAGAATACTGGAACCATGGTATATTAGAAACCATTGGAAATCTGCCCAGTGTAAGCAAATAACTTATGGCTTGTATTGTGTACTCTGTCACACTAACAGCAACAGTACTGGGAAGACCAAGCAAGCAGGATGTGATGGGGACAATCTTTAGGCTTTCAACTTTCATTGAGGGCTATGCAGGAGTGACTCAAGAACAACTAGTCAGGAGAAGCAAAGGGGTGGCAAAGAACATTATTAGAGGAGCTAAGATTTTGCTATGCATTAATTACATAACAGAGATAAAGTAATTAATGTTGTTAGTTTGTTCGCCTTATTAATGATGCTTGCTTGACATATCCACACTCAGTTGTGCTCTTTGGACTTCTGGGTGGAGGTCCAGAACCTTCAGGCCTGGGGGGCCTCCAAATGCTGACCGGGGGGGGCTCAAATACGGAGCAGCCTGCTGATTTAAATGGCAGGATTGTCCATGCAAAATATGATCTCTCTCTGCAAGTCAGTGGGAACGATCTTATCCAGAATGTCTTCTAAACCCCCGCCCCCCCCCCCAAGTTTCCGGCTTTGCCTGAGAATGTTCTGGTGTGAAAAATATTGCATTGTAGCTCATCTGACAGTGGCGGCGGGGGTGCTGAGGTCCCCCACAAAAGCCTATAAGCCCAGCCTCCAAAAGGAGGGCAGGCCCATACCTGTAATCCCAGCGCTCCTCCCAGAGATCTTCAAGCACCGGCATGGCGTCTTCCAGCTGCCCCTGCGTGTGATGCTGGCATACACATGGCCATATGCATGCCGGCATCGCACGCCCTGGGAGACGCCCTGCTGGCATGTGAAGATATCCGGGAGGAGTGCCAGGATGACTGAACTGGCAGCGAGTGGGAGGAGAAGCAGCTATGGACCTGCCCTCCTTGTTAAAGGGGCCGTAGAAGCTCTTGTTTTTAAAGGGGTTGTGCGGGTGATTCGATGTGCCGAATCACATTTCCGCACAGCCCTTTGCACTGGTTTCTACAGCTTCGTCTCGGAGTACAGAGGAGTGTGTGAATGAGGCTTTTCTAAACAATGGGGGCCTTTAAAAAGAATTAATTAAAGCTATAGGACCATAATATACCAAGACTGCATTCTCTGGCACTTAGCTGTAAATTTCCATTCTGGTGGGTGAGAGAGCAAAAGCAGGAGCAGGAAATATTTGGGGGGGAGCTCCTGTTACCCTTTGCTTGCTCTTGCTCATTGCTCGGGCTATGCCCTCACACATTTTTAAGGATCAGCAAGCTGCCCTTGCCGGAAGTCTAACAGAGCTTCATTTGATACTCCAGTCTCTTCCCCTGCTGGCATTAATGCTTTATTGCCCTATATATCCTCAAGCTGCTGAAGCCCTCCACCAGTCCCCTCACCCTGACCCTTCTCATTCAGTCCTTCAGAGCAGCAAAACATAGGAGGCAAGTCTTTCTCCTTGAGTCCACCCCATCCCTAAACAACTTCCCTGTACTGGGCAAGCTCTTGGTGGCTGATGTCCTGATTTTAGGAAGCCTGGACCTTTCCCCTTTATTTTGTGGGGGTTGCCCTCCAAGCTTCAGCGCCAGGGATGAAAGGCACCTCTGTGCAAAGCTTCTCAGTGAGAGGTACATCCACGGGAGGCAGGATGCCTGCAACCACAGCGGAAAATACAATATTTACCTTCACGTTGGACACACCATCTTGTGTTTCAACCTTGTGCTCCACCAACAAGCAGCAAAGTGGGGCAGGGAGAACAAAGGAGCCAGTGTGGGCACAAGCAGTGGGGAATGGTACTCTTGGCATTTGGGGAGGTGGTAAGTGCCTGCCTCGTGTGTAACATCAAGGAGAGCATCCGACTGAATGGCATGTTGAATTACAACGCTCCCTCGCCACCATACCCACCCAAGCGCTACAAACCAGGGAACTAAAAGCCTACCAGGCTCCAAACTCACGTGGTGAAAAGTAATTTGCAAAATTTGCAAAAGCAACTTTGCTTGTTTAAATATTTCAGGTCTGGTTGGATTGTTTGTTAAAGTCTTTCCAGTTCCTTTAGAAGTGAACTTGCTGCAGTGGTAGAGTTGCAACCCTGCCAAGACTGGCCTGGAGTTTCCAAGAAGCAGCATCAATCTCCAGGAGGCTGTTGAAAGCTATCCTGGAGGTTTTAATTGCTTGATCTTGTGAAAAATATTGGGGGCGGGGGGGGGGGGGGCATCTTCTAGGAACAGTTTCAGTCAAAGTGTGTAACTCGATGTTCAGCCGCTATCCTGGCTCTGACCACTGGCTTGCTCTTCCTGTGCTTCTGGTTCAAGATTTGTAGAGCAGTAATCACACATCAGTTTCTTTGGTTTGGAATTTTGGAGGATTCTGTTCAGCTGGACTTTGAGAATCCTTCCCATCAAGTGCAGCCAGGGGCGTAACCACCACTTGGCGACTGGGTTCAAAGAACCCCGCCCCACAAGGGCCGTGCCTCGTGGCCCCGACACGTCCCCTGCGTCTGACATCAGATGCGGGGGCTAGTTTAGATGCGCGACTCCATTCAGGAGTTAAATGGCCATCGCTGCATTTGCAGCGAGACCAAGAGCAAATCTTCCCTGCCTTAAAGGCAGGGAGAGCTGCTTCTGGCTATGCTGCGATCGCGGTGCTGTCCTGAATCTAACTCCCGAACGGGGCCGCGCGGCCCCTTTCGGGAGCCAGACCACGCCCCCTGTGTCTGACGTCAGACGTAGGGGGCGGGGCGAGCGGAGCCGCGGTGGCAGCTGGACACGGGCCGCCGCTGATCTGGCTCCACTACTGAGTGCAGCTCTTGGCTCAGGGTGTCTGAAGTCCATGATTTCTTAGCTTCATACTCCAATACAAACACAGGGCCAGAAGCGGACAATAAGGCAGTTCACATGATCTTAATTATTAAATTAAATTAAATTAAATTAAATTAAATTAAATTGGTAGGACAAGCATCCAACACAGCTTCAGGAGCTGTGTGTGCTTCTGATTTTCAGCTGTGTGCAAGCAAACAACTAGGTAGGAGGAGGGTAGGTGTGAGCGAGGAGATGTGCTGGACCTCACCATTCTACCCAGTACTTGTACCCAGCATTTTAATGAGGTAGGAGGAAAAGCTACCCTATCTAGCTCCCCTCAGAGGTGCACCTAGGTAATTTTGGAGCCTGGACCTAAAGGCCTTTGGAGGCCCCCACTCCTCTGCAAATTAAGCATTATCATGCTCCACCAGGCAACCACACCATCCAGGACAGACTAAAGAGGATATGGGGGGCCCCTGGGGCTGTGGAGGCCATGGACTTCGGCCCTGAAGTCCAGGGGTAAGAACGCCACTGGCTCCCCCTCTTGCAGATAATCACTGCCCCACTCCTCCTATCTTTAATCATGTGTCTTTAACTGTGTGTTTTTGCTAGCACACGATTAAAAACAGAGTGCTACACACACAGCTCCCAAAGCTGGGTAGGACACTTGTCCTACCCAATTAATAATTGTGTGAACTGCCTTATTATATGCATGTAACATCTCCCCCTCCCACCCATTATTTGACTATCTAAAAGCAGCTTTTGGAGCAGACAAACAGTGTGACAGCCCAGGGAGAATGAATGCCCCCATTACAATGGCATTGTTTTGTTTATGGAATGCCTTTCCCACTTAAACAGAGACTGGAAGTCATATTGGGTATCTTTAGCAGAACGGAGGCAAGGACTAAACATCAACTGGCAAGAATAGGGCGGATTTCTGTCATGTCTGCGGGGACATAACTCTCCTTCCCCGACTCCCATTTGTAATTTGTGGCCTAATTCAGGGTCTCGTCCAATTTCTCGCAAAGGTAGTACAGCAGCGGTAGCTGGGACAGGAACTCACACTTTTCATGCATTTTAAGTTAATAGAAAGGAAGAGGACCTGAAAAGAACCTGGATTCTTTCGCAATCGCCGCAGGCCCCAAGGAGACTGCAACAAGAATGTAGGCCGCTGTTTGTTTGCACGGCCCTAAGAAAAGAAACGGAAGATGTGGAATCTCCATTCAGGCTGCAGACGTAACAAGGAAAGGGGGGTAACTGTTGTTCAGAAACAGATCAGATAAAGCACACATTCCCAAACAGTGTGTCAAATAGAGTGGCCATGCCCCCCGAAATTCCGGGTTTCACCCGGATTTTAAGCATCTCACCCAGAGTGCTTAGCCCACCTAGATTCGCCCGGATTCCAGCTTTCACTTAATAATAATTTTTTTAAAAGCTAAGCTCTAGCCCTTGTAGAAGTGGAGTTATAGAGCAAAACGTGCAGTCACTCTTCTGCTCAGAAATTATTTTCCAGCCAGTTTACATAATATGCAAATTAGGCACCCGGACTTGGAAAGCCAGAATAGGGCAACCCTAATTGTCAAGACACACAAGTGTGTTTTAATAAATAGATTAATTAAATTATTAAAGAGTCTTGTCAGCCTAGAAGACTTCCATCATGTGATGATGATGAGTATTATTATTGCCTTTCAAGGACAAGGATAGTTCACAGAGTGTACCTAGCCAAAGGAATTACACGATGGCTCCCTTTTCCAAAGCAGTTCACTACCTAAAAAAAGAAACACATGGGAGATACCAGCAAACATCTATTGATGGGGAGGCTATGCTGAGCTGAAGAAGGAGAGTTGCTCTTTCCTTGTTTAATATAAGAGAGACACATCGACTCCTGCTGTCTCTGTTCATCAGGGACAATCCCTATTTTCTGGAATCTGTCCCCTTCTAAATCACTGTTCCTAGTTTGTCCCTATTATTGCTTCTTGAGCAGGGAAGACTCCAAAAGCTAATGAAAAATGACTCCAAGGGGGAAGAAAAATGGCCATAGCTCCTGCCAGAGGGGAAGGGGGAAGTTCCCAGGGATGAATCCTTGACTAGATGGGATTCACGGTAGGCTGCCACCATCCACTTTATTTTAATAAGGGACAAACCACTCTCTCCATGTAAGATACCAGTGGTGGGGTGGGGGGCAAAGTGGCAAAACCCTTCCTAGAAGGGGCTGAGCATTCCTAGGCCTCCAGACTGAGGCATATGACTAAGGCAGACCCAAAATGAAGAGTCACACACTTCACCAACAAGGGTATATTATTAGATTAAAAGGAAAACAAGAGTATGCAATAAGAACGATTGTTTCTTCATAAAGCAGATTGTAAGAGAGAGAGAGAGAGAGAGAGAGAGAGAGAGAGAGAGAGAGAGAGAGAGAGAGAGTTTTCATTACACAGGCAACACAGATTCAAGCAATACAATAAAGGAGAATAACTTCCCTCACACATCTAACTGAACTGGTCCTTATCTTATTACACACAAGCAGGCACATTCTGTCTCCAGCCTGCAAGCTATGCCCTCCCATTTCCCCAGCAGTTTCTCAGCCAACTGTTTCCTCAGGGCACTCTAGGGATGTGCACGAACTGGTTCGGAGGCCATGTTGGAGGCCTCCGAACCGGTTCGGAACTGGACCGGTCCAGGGGTCCAGCACTGAGAGGGGGTCTACCTTTAAGGGCGGGGGGGTAGTACTTACCCCTCCCACCGCTCTTCCCCCTCCGGTGCTGCATTTAGGATTGAAGTTTTGGGGGCGGCAGCATTCCTCCCTGCCACCCCTGCCCCCGTCGTTGCCCGGAAGTCGCGTAAATACGAGCATGCACGTGCCCGTCACGGCGCGCGCGCGCCCATATGTCACACAGATTTAAAAGGATTTCAAATGCACTGCCTGGATTGCCCAGATTTTACCCTGGATCCGATCACATGGGAGGGCAGAGAAGGAGGGGAAAGTATATAACTCTGCTAAATAAATGAATAAATAATGCAAATTAGTTGCCGCATAATTTTCACAACATGCAAATTAGTTGCTGCATTATTTGCACAATATGCAAATTAGGCCACCCGGATTTGGGAAGCTATGGGATTTGGGAAGCTATATGGCAACCCTAGTGGCGAGAGTTACCGTTCTTCAGGATTCCGCTCCCTCCCCAGTTCTCTCTGGGAATTAAATCTCCAAGTGGGTGGATGCATTTTCTCTCTAGTGCATCTGCATGTGTCACTAGCTGCCAGCGGCGTAGCTAGGGGAGAGGGGGCCTATGTTCGCCCTTCTCACCAGCGGCCCCTAAGAGTGAGGAAGATAATGAAGAAAATAGGGAGGGGTGGAGCTGAGGGGCCCTCAAGAGCTGGGGGCCCCAGAACCCATCCGCTCAATTATATCTATACCCCTGCTGGGTGCACAACACGAAGGCACTATGCAACGTGCATGATATATAGCAGGGTGGAGGGATTGTCTTCAGCCATGTGTAGTAGTGAGTGGAGGGCTTGGGTAGCAACCCTTGGTATGAGAACTGGTTGTCGCAAGTATATTCCTGTTCTAATCTGTGGAATGTTGGAGATATGGGCCTGGCTCATCTGCTTTAGTAATGTGCTGGGCGAGCCCTTTATTGCCTTCTTTCTACCTGTGGCATGCTTGGAATCAGAACTGCACACCATGCCTCCCAGGCCACGCCCCCGGCGGATTCACAGGTATGTCTCTGCATTCATTGCTGAAATGTCGGAGGGTACGGAGCTGCCACTTAAAAAGCAGACTCTTTGCCCAGTTAGCAGGGGTTAGCCCTAGAACTCGGGGCCATTCCATGAAACTGAAAGGTAGTAAAGTCAGGACAGACAAAACCAAGGACTTCTTCACAGACCGCGTAACCGAGAGTCAGGGTGATGCAGTGCTGACCTGGGTCCAAATCTCCACCACTCAAGTCCCTGCTCTGGGCTTGCCTCCTGACAGTCAAAAGGCACCCCCAGAATAGCAACTCTTGCTCAAATACAAGAGGGGAGCTCTTTTGATGGTGGGTAATTCTGCCACCTTTCTGCATCTCATAAGAACATAAGAACAGCCCTGCTTGATCAAGCCCAAGGCCCATCCAGTCCAGCATCCTGTTTTGCACAGTGGCCCACCAGATGCCGCTGGAAGCCACAGGTTGGAATTGAGGGTATGCCAAGTCTCCTGCTGTTACTCCCCTGCAACTGGAACTCAGAGGCATCCTGCCTTGGAGGCTGGAGGTGGCCTATAGCCCTCCGACTAGTAGCCGTTGATAATAGTGGCCGTTGAGAACATCTCAATGTGGGTGTTGTGGTATGTGTGCTGATGGGAACTTGGCGGCATTTTTTAATTTTAAAAGTAAACCTTTGGAGGTATAAGAGTGAAATGCACATCTATGTCAATGGTGAAAGAGACCCCAGTGTGCTTCAGCAATTAGACATTTGGGAAATGACTGAGTTAAAGAATGCGGAGGACTCAAGGCTCTGCTGTTCTTTCAGTGACTTGGACTGGAAACGGTCATATTTGCTTATACTCCTGGCTGGAATGAGGCTTTCATAGTATTTCCAGTCCTGGCCGTCCAAAACCAACAGCCCACATTGAGTTAGAGTGAAGTATCATGAATCACCGGCCTAGCTGCCAGCAGAATTTGCTCCAACAGAAGAT